>NC_090268.1:85092473-85733242 GCF_040414725.1 Anabrus simplex | reverse complement strand
AAATTCCAGAAACCAAGTAAATTTTAGAGTTCGGTATTGATTTCCATGAGTAGCCGTCAAGAGGGGATTTATCCATACCATTCAACCACGCTCTGCTACCACTTGTTACGGGGATACCGTGGTTTACAGGGGTGAACATACAAAAATTGAAAGGTTGATGTAAAACTTTAAAATTGGCAGCTTTATTATTCCCCTTCTTTCTTTTCTCTTTTCCAAAGTTAAATTTGAACAAAAATAATTCGCTAAGCGAATAACAAAATCTCAGGTAACACAATGATCTCGAGAAGTAATATTATGAATTCATAGAACAATTAAACAAATTAATTAACAACACGAGCTTGAAGCTCCAACCTTGCCAATGTGACAAGGGCGACCACTGGTCCATTCAATAATATATCTTACAAGAGCACTTTTGCTCCATAAAAATATCCAGGAGACTAATCTCCAAACATTATGCTATTCCAGCCTTCCAAAGGCACCATTCAACCTTTCCATGAATATCTTTACATTAATAGGAAGAGCGTCTTTGCTGTACAGTTTTACACTTAGGAATCTATTTCTGAAATGTCACACTTTTCGGGCCTATCAAAGGTACAACCTACATTTCACAAAATGTCATTGCCATAATTGCTCAGCAGTCTGGTATCAGTAACATGAAAAGGAATGACATTGCTTGTAACAGGGGTAGAATGTACACATTCTACAAGGCCTTTGGTAAAAACAAAAGCTTAAAGTTACTGGCCTAAAAATCAAAATGGTGAGGAGGCGGACACTTGCACTACTTAAAATTTACATTAGATGCATAAAACCATATTTGGGTTTGTGGCCCGACGGTACAGTGTCTAAATCTATCCCATTGAGGTAACTAGATGGGGGAAAATATTTAAGTTACTGAATTCGCAACATAGAAAATGTTACAAAATCATAGTCACCTCAAAAGCCAGTTGAAAGGCAATTCGAGAAGGTACCTCACTCTCTGTTCCCCGGTTTAGGCTACGTTCTTTCGACTAGTTTGAAAATTTACACTGGAAAAAGGAAAAGTTACATTACTAAGACTGGGAACCTTCCCCTCGAGCTAGTTTTCAAAGGCTATCATATGGTTATACTGAATCTGCCGTTAGCTTGAGCTGGTAGACCTCTCAAAGATGGACGAGGCGCCTCCGCCACCTTCATAAACCCACCCTAAACCAGAGCGATCACTAAGACCACCTGGTCCGAAAATGTGCCAGCTTGTATAGCCGAGGGAAAAGTTTCAGAAAACTCTGAGCTGAGGCCCTGACGCATCCCCAACTCTTATTGGATAATTAAATATATACCAGAAAATTGTGATTGGTAGAAGAACCGTAAAAGTAGTTAGTAGGACGTAAAACAAATACAGTAGGTCTGTGAGTTTCGTTGCTTCATTTTAAGAGAAATTTTTGTAAACAGCTTTTGGTACTTACGAGAAAACATCTCACATTGAGATGTAGAGAGCGCAATGTCCTTGATATCGTTGAAAGCTCCACACGTCCAGTTTGCTTATGAATTATTAGGTGGTTATAATTGGCTCAGCAACTGAGACGGTAGAGCGCTGCCCTTCTGAGCTCAAGTTGGCTGGTCCGATTCCAGCTTAATCCCGTGGTATTTGACAGTGCTCAAATACGTCAGCCTCGTATCGGTAAATTTTCTGGGTCATAAAAGTACTCCCGTTGGACAAAATTTCAGCACCTCGTCATGTCCGATAACCATCGACAGTAATTAGTGGGACGTAAATACAATATTATGATTATTATTATTATTATTATTCGAGTAGTTAATTGATAGTGGGAACACGCACCGTTAGTAGATAACACATTTTCCATTTCATTGTGTACGTATTTTTCGAATCAGGTATCAGATGCATCAGCGTTACTTTCATACAAATGGGCACGAAATTCACTTTGGGAAGTTCTGGTTTATGAAGTCATTTCGTGCAGACGGATATCGCGATCGTAAAATAGTTATAAAAGTCAATTTTCTCCTAACTTATACCTATTGTCTCGCTAATAGATGATTAATTCGCAATCTCCCATTTTCTCAGACAGAGCGTGTGTTGTTATAATTGGCTCATTGTAAAACAATAATGAAATGGCGGTTTTCTCAATAGTGTTCGTAATAATATATCGCTAGATTTGCGTTGAACAATTCAGTACATATACGAGTTCAAGAGATCACAAACATGACGGAACTACAGCTTGTTCGTAATATTCTCCTTAGAAATAAAGGAGATATCACTTAATTGCGTCGTATCTGCGATATGACCTCAGTGTGCAAAGTCAAAAGAAGGTCACCCATTGCTTTCATTTACAGTCTGCATTTACTTTTCTACATCACACTCCTCACATAATGCGGTATCGACTGAATTGCGGCCTTACTTTCGCTTCTATTTGTTCTATAGAATCCTTTGCTTCTATGTTTTTCGCTTACTCCGAAAGTCAAAACTTGATCTTTTCCGATGTCGACTGTTTTAGAGCACCGCATCTGATGCGTACGTTGTATGTGAATTATTCTATTTTCATAATTGTCCCGTTTCTACCAACGGTGGAAACTCTTATCCTTGGGTTAATGTTCTCTCCAGAAATTTTCGTCAGCCGTGTGGCATAAGTGAGTAGCCGGGTGGGGAATACTAAGGACATTTCAAGGTTTTCCCCCCAGTGCATTAACAATAAGATCAGATAGGTAAATATTAACTGCCAAACTGAACTATTCTAGTGTTATATACAGGGTCCTTATTTATGCTTAGCAAGGGCTTTCTCGCTCGACCTTGGCCGCCGATGACAGGTCGCTACCGGCCGCTGGCGCGCGCGGTTTCCGGCACTCTGCAGTTGTTGAGAGCTGAGCTCCGAGATACTAGGGTGTTCAATGAAGCTACTGCGTACTGTATGTCGTATTGTATAGTGTTTTATTGTGTGTATAGTGCTGTAGTGCATGTGAAATATTCGTTACGTGAACGTGTATATCTGCACAATAATTACATTAGGTGCAGAAATTCGTGCGCAAGGACAAGACAAAATTTCGGGCGAAAATTTCAGGGAGACCCGTTCCTATCAATCGGGCAATAAAACAACTGGCCAAGAGATTCAAACGTACAGGTTCAGTAAACAATAAAAGTAGACGTAAAGGTCGTTATCTCTTTACTGAAGCGAGTTTGGTACGAGGATCATAAGTAAAAGTCTGTGGCCCCGTCGTAGCCCAGATTTAACGGCTTGTGATTTTTATTTGTGGGGAATGTTAAGAAATGTAGTTTATGGGAACAACCCTCACACACTAGATGAACTTAAAGACAATATAAGAGCTGCAATTTCATCCACCAGTGCTGAAGAACTTGGTAGAGTAACCGAAAACTTCATTAGAAGATGCCGATTATGTTTGGGAGCGCAAGGGGAACATTTTCAGCACAAACTGTAAACATGGTGAGTAAAATGCATGAAAAATGCATGATAATGCATGATAAATGATTTTGAGCATAAACTGTAAACTTGGTGAATAAAATGCATGATAATATTTTTGAGCACCGTATTCTGCCGTACATACGCACGCGCGGTAGCCGGCAACTGACCGTCACTGGCGGCCAAGTTCGAGCGAGAAAGTTCTTGTCAAGCATAAATAAAGACACTGTATAATAAAAATCTTCCGGGGTATTCTGCCGTGGTCCACTCCTCTCATTCCGGCCAGACGTTTCGACTACTGCTGCGGTAGTCATCTTCTGTGGCATGTTTAAAGTACTCTCTCCTGTGTCCCTCTGACGACGGCGATGGTTGATTTTTTTTCCCCAAGGTGTACGTCGTCGCTCATATAACTTAGTGGTACTAATCACGGGTAATGGAACCCCACAGTGAACCACACTCTTCTGCTACTAATCACAAACCTACTGTGTACCTAACATAGTCTTACTACTCGCAAGTAAAGGCGACCCATGGTATTCGCCGCGTGATGGTACTAATAACAAGTATTTTCCTAGTTCTAATGCAATCACTTCCTTTGTCGCCCCTTTTAGTCGCCTCTTACGACAGACAGTGGATGCCGTTGGTGTATTCTTCTGCTGTGTCCCCGCCCACAGCGCGTAGATAGAGAGAAAAGAAAAGAAAAGAAAAAGGGAAGGGATCCGTCACTTCGAAAAATGAAGTAACGGACGAAGAAAGGCAAGGGCCACGTAGGGCGTGAAAATGAAAGACTCCCTAGGCCTCGAATACTCTAATACCGTCGGGGTCGGAAAAGAATAAGAACTGACAAGTGATGTCGGACAGGATAGACGAAAGTGAGGAGTCTGACTCAAGTAAGTCGAAGCAATGCCAGGACTGAGCTAAGGGCCCCGTGGTCGCCAAACAACTCTCGCAAGTTGAGATCCCTTGGGGCCCTCTCAAGTCGCCAATTACGACATGGCAAGGGATACCGTGGGTGTATTCTTCATCTGCGTTCCCCGCCCACAGGGGGTAAAAGAGATTCAAGATCTGTATGATGGAGGGGTGCTGAGTCACGCTAGCCTTCACCAGCACGGCCACGGCCCCACCCTTCATTCCGACTCTATCTTTCCGGTAAACTACCTTGTTTTTCATTTCAAAGGGCATATGTATCGATGTAGCATGGTATCATTGTTATGCTCAGAGTTAAAAGCCTCACCGACAACACTTTGACAATTCCACGCAGCAACTGTCAAGCCCATAAGTAAGTGCCGTCGGTGGCGTCTCTTTTTAGTGAATGAGAAATGGTGGATGGACACATTAATCACTACTACTACTTGGTCAAGACCTCCTGTGGGTAGGGAACGCAGACGAAGTAAACACCCACGGTATCCATCCATGTCGTAAGAGACGATTAAAAGGGTCCCAGGGGCTCTCACCATCAGAGCGTGGGTTGGTGGCCATGACGCCCTTACCTGAGTCCTAGCATTGCTTCCGCTTACGTATGTAAGGCTCCTTACTTTCATCTATCCTGTTTGACCTTCCTTGGTCAACTTTGTTCTTTTCCGACCCCGATGGTATTAGAGCATTCGAGGCCTAGGGAGTCTGTCATTTTCACACCCTTCGTGGCCCTTGCCCTTTTTTTCGTCAGTGACTTCATTTATGGAAGAATACACCCATGGTGACCTTGCCTGTCGTAAGAGGCGACTAAAAGGGGCGACAAAGGAATGATTGTGTTAGAACCATGAAAATACTTGTGATTATTTCCATCACGCGGGGGACATAATGGGTCTCCTTTACTTGCGAGTAGTACCACTATGTTAGGAACACAATAGGTTTGTATTTAATAGCAAGAGAAGGTGGATCAATATGAGTTTTACAGTACCCGTGATTAGTACCATTGAGAGAAACACCACGGTTTTGGGCGTTGCCCGTGATTAGGACCATCATATGAGCGACACCGTGGGTCTGCGTTTCTGTGATTAGTATCACTATGTGAGGAACACCATGGGTATACCGGTGCCCGTGATTAGTACACCTAGGTGAGGAACACCATTGGTGTGCGTTCCCTATGAGTGGCGCCATTATGTCAGATACACCACAGGCCTGCGCTACCTGCGCAACGTACAATACTTGTGCGTAGTACCATATGTGTGGAACACCGTGAATCTACGCTGCTTTTGATTAGTACAGCAACATGACGAATAACATGGTTCTACTTTACTAGCGATAAGTACCATTATGTGCTGCTGTTGACCTGGATTTTGGACCCCATTGACATCATCGATTCAGAATTGTGCTCTAGAAGCAGTTCCTTCGTCAGGAATAAGCCTACTATTGTTTATGATATTTTCTGGGACGGGTCAAATAATTGTTTTAAATTCATATCATCCCAACATTCTTCATCATCACGTTTTTTATTCTGGTCAGTGGATGATTTTGAACTTTTAAATTTTCAATACATTTCGTTTCATTTCGCACTATTAGGGACGGATGAACTAGACGTTAGGCCCACTTAAACAACAAGCATCATCAATGTTACGGGGTTACCCATGGAACAGAAAGAGGTTAAAGAAGGTGCCGGTGTGAATGGGTCTATCTACAATACCAAAATTAATTTAAAAATTGAACTGAAGGTTATATTTCTTCAAAAACAACAACTCAACAAATTTTCATATTACAACATTTCAGGGACAATGCATCCTTGAAACAAGACAAGGAAGATCCAAGTTAGTGAATTTTACAGATTCTGGGCTCGAAGCCCCTACTTTTACAATTCCAGAGATATTGGATCCAGTTTACAAAACCTTAATGAAAAATAAGGAATTAGTCAGTTCAGGGCAGAAATCCCCTCATTCAAGAGCACTTGCTCCCAAAATATATTATCTAGCCTTCCAGAGGCACTCGTTAAATTTACAAGAACTTTGAAAAAGAGCAAACAGGCTCTATGTTTCCTACTGCCCACTCAAGGCAACATTACATCCAAATTTACAATCTCTGGCCTCTCAAGCCACCATTTACAATTTGAACTTACTTATACAGGGGTATTTAATACCCAACCTACGGGGCCTTTATGGAAAAAGAACAGGTTAGATAATTGGCCCAAACACAAATGAATGGAGGCGCACACTGTGCTCGAAGGTAATGAAAACTTAAAAACCTACAGGGCTCTAGGCTGATGAAACAGGGGCTATTCCCAAACGACTGAGGTGGCTCGCATAGAATTTACTCTAATCCATTACACAAAGGTTGCAAAATCTCAGACACCTCAAACCAAGATGAAGAGGAGCGTGAGAGGGTAAATCACTCTCTACCCCTAATTTACAATTAAAAATTTTATGAAGTATTTACATTAGCCAAAAAAGTTACATTTTAGAAAAGTACTGTTATATAGTTAAAGATTCCTACCTTCCCCTCGGAATAATTCACGGATACAGCAAGAGAGATAGAATTATGTGGCCATTACCTTGTAGATGTTCTAGCTGCCGACGAAAGAGGCCGCCCGCCTCCTGCTTAAACACACACACACACTCAGAAAGACGACAATCAAATGGCAATAAACGTGAAAAGCCGCAGTTTATAAACCCTCAGGGAAGGTTCGAGATCATTCAAGACTAATCAGGACACACCCTCTTAATTTTTATTGGCCGATTCAAAGTGAACAAGATATGCAGGATTGGTTGAAAATTAATTACAAAAATTAGTGATTGGCTACATTCAAAACTGGCGGAAAGAAAAGGAAGTGTTGCCAATTGAAGAATAAATTAACATAGATTCAGTTATGGACAACCTAGAAATACAAAACTTCTTTAAATTTTAATTTCTTCCACCTTGAATCAGAGTGCATGCTCATAGTTTTTAGTAGTGTCATCTGTAGAAAACTGTCCAAACTTCTTGATGTATAGCAAAACAAAGAGAAATTCAGTCAGTTTAGGAAACTTCACAACAAATCAATTACTTAATATTTCAGTGATGACATCTTCTGATTAAAGTTCCAACTTGTTGTGTTATTAGTTTCACTTTTTGATCGATAGGGGAGTTCTTAAGGCGCGGATTTTGAATGCGCGGCGTTTAGGTGTACCTACCGGTACAGACCTCCCCCACCTCCAAATGTCCTCCTTTGGGGTGACGCAGAAGAATTTTTGTGAAAATATTTCCAGTTGAAATTTTATAATTTTTTGAAAGTATATTTTTGAAAGTAAATAACTTCGGAAGTCGTCTTGTGACAGCAGAAGTTAATTACATGATGATTAGGTATAACGGCAAATCTTGCCGCCGCTGCCGATACCCGGGTACGGTCACCCGGACACCCCAATTTCCCTCAGATACACCTCTCCCGCTATTATGAGAAGGGTAGTTGTGGTGATGGTCGCCGCAGATGAGATGTATATTTGCAGTCCACCGATGAATTGGCGATAGCGTTACCGCACTCCAGCCTTTGCCGGGTAGATGGACTCCGGTGCGCCGTTCAAAAGGAGGCCTTACTAGAGCAAAGTGGGCCCTTTCTCCTTTCCCGTGTTCCTCACAAAATATTACAGTACGGCGGCAGAGTGCTTGGGGGGGGGGGGGGCGGCACTGAAGCAGTAATATCTAAGCGACCGAGATGTGTTGTTGCTTGATGTAGGAGAGTACAATATTTATTGGTGATGCAGAGGGGCGGTCGGCGTGGAAAGTACTTGTGTGCCAATAGTGCGTGGATGCAGGAGACGGGACTTGGTAATGGCCACCAGGGATTGACAGAGGGGAAGATCGTTCATACAGGTCATATACAAATTTTTAATAAAGCCATTAAGGCAGAAAGCTTCAAGGTGGTGATTATTGTTTTAAGAGGAAGTACAACTAGGCAACCATCCTCTATATAACACTAATCAGAAGGAAAAATGGAAGGGGTCCGACACTTCGAAAAATGAAGATATCGGCCAAAGGAAGACAAGGGCCACGAAGGGCGTGAAAATGAAAGACTCCCTAGCTCTCGCAAACCTAATAGCGTCGGGGTCGGAAAAGAACAAGAGTTGACCAAGAGAGGTCGGATAGGATAGATGAAAGTGAGGAGCCTGGCACAAGTAAATGGAAGCAATGCCAGGACTCAGCTGAGGGCCCCGTGGTCGCCAACCCACGCTCCAAGGTTTAGAGCCCCTGAGGCCCCTTTTAGTCGCCTCTTACGACAGGCAGGAGATACCGTGGGTGTTATTCTACCGCCCCCACCCACAGGGGGGAGAAAGCTTCAAGTTGGAAAAACATAACCGTATACCCCTGCCAAATTTTAGTGCCAAAGAAAGGTATTGCAATTATACAGGTTTCACCTGGGGGAGGTGCACTCTAAAGATCCTCTCTGTGGCTGGATTGCTTACCAATAATGTAACAGGAGTCAAAAAATCTAAAATTACGCACGGCCCATGAAATCTGGGAGCAAGCTTGCCCGCAGGAACATAATTCCTAACCATGACTTGATCTCCAACTTTTAAAATGGTGGGCCTCCGTCCACGATAATGTCTTTCCCTAACCTTTTCATGAGAAACCTTCAGGTTGTGCTTAGCCTTCTTCCATAGATCTCTAATATTATCGGGATCTATTGTCTCTGGTAAAATATCATTAAGGCACCAATGGTTAGAGAACGGCGTGTTAGGAACAAACTTAAGAGAAGTGGGAGTAAACGTATGGTACTCATGAACCGCCGAATTAAAAGCAAAGGCCAACCAATTCAGGGACGTATCCAACCTGGAATGATCTTCATGATGAAATGTGATGAGAGCCGATCGAAGATTACGATTGACCCGCTCAGTCAGAGATGGTTGAGGATAATACGCTGAAGTAGTTACATGTGATATAGACAGATCAAAACAGAATTTACGGACGAAGTTGGATGTAAATGTTATAGCATTATCAGAAACTATATATTGACAGGGACCAAAAGAAGCAAATATGGTATTTAAACGAAAAATGTTGAACTGAGCGGTTGCCAGCTTAGTCGTAAATAACCAGGAAAATCTCGTGAAACCATCTACACACTCTAGAATGAATTTATTGGCGTTCCGCTTTGATTGGGGTAAGGGTCCGACATAGTCTATATAGAGGCCTTCCATGGGGCGCGACGCTTGGTGAGATGATAATAGACCTAGGTTAGTGGACAAGGTGGGTTTACTAAGCAAACAAGATTTACAAGCTTTTACTAATTCACGAATTTCGCTGTCAATACCTTTCCAAATGAACATCTCTCGGATCTTTTCCCGAGTTTTGAAGATCCCTAAATGCCCCCCTAATGGGGTATCATGATAGTACTTGAAGATCAGAAGATCATAGGTACAAGCACGGCTGGAACCAGTACTTTCATCTTTTGATCATGACTCGACGGGCAACACGACACCCCGTTCCTCAATACATAAGGGACGACATGTTCCCCAGAGGAAAGGATTTCAATAGGGGCCAACACAGGGTCTTCACGTTGACATGTTTCAATGTCCCCAAACAACATGGGGGCATCAGTTAGAATGGCATTAGCACCCGAAAGTATGGGCGCGGGAAGAGAAGAACTATCTTCCTGTTCGGTGGTCTCCACATCATGAGAAAACATGCGGCTTAGTCCATCCGCAACAACATTTTCAGATACTCTGATATGTTTCACATCAAACTGGAATGCAGAAATCCTGATGGCCCAAAGGGCTATACGACCAGTACGACGCGGCCTAGCCAATACCCAACTTAAGGCTTGATTATCGGTTTCCAGGTCGAACTTAACATGTTCCAGATCGAGTCGGAACTTCTCTAGTGCAAATAAGACTGCCAAACCCTCAAGTTCATAGGTGGAATATTTGGCCTCTTGAGCCAATAATGTCCTAGACGCATAAGCTAAGGGCCGTCTTCCGAGTTCAGTTTCCTGAAGAAGGGCAGCAGCCACCACCGATGATGAGGCGTCGGTTTGGAAAATTCATTTCTTGGAAAACTTAGGCATTGCAACAACCGGGGCGTTACAAAGAGCTAATTTCAGATCTTGAAGAGCGGCTTGTTGAGATGGCCCCCACTCGAATTTGAAGCCTTTCCTACGGAGTAAGTTCAAGGGCGCTGCTCTGTTACCGAAGTTAGAAATGAATTTTCTGAAGAAATTCACCATGCCGATGAACCTGGCAAGACCTTTGATGTCCTTAGGGGGTTTGAAATCACGGATGGCCTGCGTTCTAGAATGATCAATAGAAACCCCATCGGGTGAGACAATATGCCCTAAGAATGACATAGAAGGCTTTGCAAAGGCTACCTCGGATAATTTGACAGTCAGCCCAGCTTTAGGGAGGCGATTGAGTACTTCCCTTAGATGATCTACGTGTTCTTCAGAAAATACGACGACATCATCAAGATAGTGATACAAGTATTCAAATTTGATGTCGGAGAAGACCATATCTAGCAGTCTAGTGAGAACAGCTGCCCCCGTGGAGAGCACGAAAGGCACGCGGTTGTACTCATACAAGTTCCAATCCGTGGCAAAAGCTGTGAGATGTTTCGATTATTCAGCTAGAGGGTTCTGGTTGTACGCCTGATTAAGTTCTAGAATGGTAAAGAACATGGCTTTCCGAAACCATGAAAAATAAGAGTGAAGTTCATGAAGAGGCACAGATTGTAACACCACCTTCCGATTTAAAGCCCTATAACCAATCACAGGCCTGAAGCCACCTTGAGGTTTCGGCACCAGGAAAATAGGCGATGAACACGCTAACTTAGAAGGTCGAATAATACCGTCCCCTAACATCTGGTCGATGATCTCTTTTAAGACCCTTCATTTTGGGTGGAGACAGCCTGAAAGGAGGAAACCTAACTGGGATCGAATCCGTAACGTGAATCTTGTACTCGATAAGGTCAGTAACTCCGAGAGTATCGGAAAATACATCGGGAAATGACTGACACAATTTACGAATACTTTCAGCCTGCTCCTGAGGTAGATGTCTAAGGTCTAACAACATCTCATCCTGGGTAAGCGAAACAGATGAACATGACACAGAATTACATTTTAGCAAAGGAATTTTACAATCATTAGCAAATTTGAAGGTGCACGACTTGCTCTGGATGTCGAGCACCAGACCAGTAGAAGACATGAAATCCGTTCCCAATATTACGGGGCAAGACAAGTGCTTAGCCACAAACAATTTTATTTTCCAAGGGAATTTAGAATTACAAATTTTGGCAAAGATGGAACCTAAAATTTCTAATGGAGAGGAATTAGCCGAAACGTATTGGACTGCGAACAATAATCAGAAAACTTACAAACAGACTTTAATTTGCAATACCATTCAGCCGAAATACACTTAAGAAAATGGAAATTGCAACACCATGAAAGCTTTGGTCGTTTGTGTTGATCTTCAAGATATGAACGATGCCATGTAGGTATGTAAATGATCAAAGCTTCAGACCCATTGCATTGTTGCTACAGGTCTCCCAACGTGATTGGTCGCGGAGGACTCAGCTCCAGTATACGGACTCTAGTGTAGCATAGTTGACTTGCAGTCTGTGCAGTGAAGTGTACCCCGTCAAACATGCCTCGACGACAGAGAAGAGCACGCTATCAACAACTGTCGCCGTTTGAGAGGGCTCGAATAATTGGACTGTGTGAGGCTGGATTATCGCTAAGGACTCCCGCTGGACGTGTTGGCCGACAGGCATCTACGGTACAACGTGTATGGCAGCAGTGGTCAAATGAAGGTACCCACACTCGTTGACCTGGCACAGGCCCAGCGCGACGGACGACTGTGAGAGAATATCGCCGCATCATTCGGATGGAACCCCATGCAACAGCAGCGCACATTCGAGCAGCTGTGGCACCCCACGTTACACAACAAACAGTTAGTAATCGCCTGCGTGCAGCTGGCTTACGAGCCCGTGTTCCTGCAGAAGGTGTCCCATTGACCCCACAACAGCGACGTGTAAGGCCGGCCTGGTGTCGAGAAAGATCGACGGGGGTCGACGAATGGCATAGGGTCGTCTTTAGTGATGAATCGCGCTTCTGACTTGCCCGCAGTGATCGCCGGAATCGTGTGCGCCGACGTATCGGGGTTGGGGGCCGCCCAGATCTTATTGTCGAGAGGCACACAGGGCCAACTCCAAGCATTATGGTCTGGGGAGCTATTGGCTTTAATGTGAAATCACAATTAGTGCTTGTTGAGGGCACTATGACTGCTCGACAATACGTTGATAGGGTACTCAATCCAGTGGTCGTTCCTATGATGGCGAACATTACTAATGGGATGTTTCAGCAGGACAATTCCCGGGTTCACACTGCACGCATCTCCAGAGAAGCTCTCCACGACATCACAACCTTAGAATGGCCCGCCAGATCCCCAGACCTCAGTCCTATTGAGCATGTGTGGGACATGATAGGTCGACAACTGGCCAACCGTCCTCAGCCACCCACAACTCTGGAACAACTGACCCGTGCAGTGCAGCAAGCATGGTCCACAATTCCTCAGGAAGCGATCCAGTGCCTTATTGACTCCACGACTCGACGAATTCATCAATGTATTGCAGCTCGTGGTGGGCACATCCTGTATTAATTGTTGTCCAAACTTGCGGACAGAGGTACCTGAAAGTGTAATCATCGAATAACAACCGAACACTCGTCCTGCGTGTTCAATTGCAGCAATGTAGCACTACTCCTTCTGTGTGTTGCCATTTCCATTTTCTTCAGTGTAATAGAACACTCGCAGAGTCTAATAGAGCAGTGACAGGTTCACTATTCAATTCAATTTTAAGAAAAGGTACAAGTGCGGGGGTCTCCGCCGCAATCCTGAGGCATTCTTTAGGATCTTCAAATGATAGATTAGAAGAGCTTTTACACTGACCCAAGCTTTCGTTGGGTTTAACTGGAACTGAGCCTTGGGAATATGAACATGCCGACTCAGCCGGTGACACTAGTCACTTTATATTATTGGAGTTCACGGAGGTTGCACAAGAAGTTGAGCAGGAGGGGCTGCTATTGGCATTAGGGCAATGTCTGTAGAGGTGGGTAAACGAGCCTCATTTTAAACATCCTTGAGAAGACCCTGCCCCATTCCTTGTCCCACTGGATTTGATCAATGGGCACTTGTTACGGAGATGTTCCCTAGACAGACAAGCATATCGTTTGTGGGTGGTAAAAGTTCGGCGAGGAGGTGGCCGGAAACTACTAGAACATGGAGGGGGCTCCTTAGCGACTCGTAAGATGTCGGCATACCTAACTCCTTCGGCTGAGACCGCCGTAGCCTCTAATTCAGCAAAGTTTAGAGGACGCGACGCGGAACACAGATACGACCTATAGGGCGGGGAAATAACTTCAACAATAGTCCGCACAATTTTATCTTCAGGGAAATGAAGAGCGAATACCCTTGTGTAAAACTTAATATTTTGGATGAAGTCTGCCAGATTTTCATCCAATCGCTGTACTCTGAAATAGTACTTTTGTATTATGCAGACATGGCTCGAACCGGAATGAAGTTAGCCAACAGATGAGCGTGGAAGTCTACTATGGAAGATTGTTCAGCTATTGCTTTGAAATTTTTGTCCGAGAGGACAGCTGTAGAGTAAGGGTAAATAATTTGAAGAATTTGAGAGTGAGAGAGGGAAAACAATAATGCGTGATCTTGAAATTCAACTATGAACCTTAGAAATGAAATGACATCGGTAATAGAATTTACAGAAAACTTTGAAATTCCCCTAAGAATCATAGCCAATGGATGAGGCAAACTACTAAATCCCGGTGACATAATAGGTAACCGCCTAGAAGGTTGAGAAGTCTCTACCACAGCATTATTTAAAAAGAAAGGTGGAATTTGTGTACGATGATCAGGCTCATTTTCGAATGGGGCTGATGTTTGTTGAGTTGCCACAGATTTCCTACTTTCTACACCTTTGGAAGAATCCTCCTCAGCAGGAAAGTTGATTAAAGTTTCTTGATCGGTTTTGGGAGCAGCTGCCCCAGTCAACAATTGACTAACTTTATTTGACAATTCTGAAGGGTGTTAAACAAGATTACTAGCCTCATTAGCATGACCATCTAAGAGACAATAGGTCCCTAAACCTATTATAAAAATGGAACATTTTTGCCTGTACTGTATTAAGCTGATTAGGAGATGGATCACTTACTTCAAATAAACTAACTACAGACGCTAGCTCAGTGGTGTTGTCCGTGATAGTGGAGAGAGCCTGATCAATTTCCTTTTCTCCCAAAATTGGGATACTAATAGGCAATTCTAAGGAATATTTAAATTTGGCAGTATCTGCCGCAACCGTGCCTCCAGATTGAACATTTCTAATGAGTAATTCATAAATAAATAAAATTCCTCCTTGCGCAAGTGCCCGGGATGGAGAACTTCGCGAGGGCCGGACATGATGATAGAAAATTTACAAATTTAAAAAACTGCCCAGCGACCGAGAGGATTCTTTGAGTTCGGATAGGTTGCGATTCTAGCCGACAAAAGGGCTTACTTTAGACCCATTTAACCACGCTCTGCTACCACTTGTTTGGGGGTTACCCGTGGAGCAGAAAGAGGTTAAAGAAGGTGCCGGTGTGAATGGGTCTATCTACAATACCAAAATTAATTAAAAACTTGAACTGAAGATTATATTTCTTCAAAAACAATAACTCAACAAATTTTCACATAACAACATTTCAAAGACAACGCTGAATATAGTTCGTGAGTTATCTTCCTTCGCGATCTCATCTTGAACACTGACGATCAGGTGATGGAAGGCATGAAGCACCGTGGCGGGACACACGTCCGGCGTAAAGTGAACGGAGAAGACGTTGCCATGGGTGCGTTCATTGTCTCCTTCAAATTGTCAGTGTGTTACCACTTACTTGAATTGAATGGTGGGATACATAAAGTGTATCCAGGATAAGTACGTTAAACAGTACACACTCAGTTAAATAATACCGATGATTTTGTATGAATGCTAATATTAAGCATAAACCTGCCTGTACGTTGAAGTAGAAAATAGGCCACTAGGCAAAAGGACGCGTACAATAAAGGCCACAGGGCAAGTAATTACGTAGCGAACATACAAAAATTGTTAAGCTCTAGTGCCAGACAAAATAGGGAAAAGAGAGCGAAGCATAATCACAAATCAAAACCTCAACACACCAGCAGAATTAGCGCAGATTTTGCTGGGCCATTTTCCAAAGGTATGACGTGGTAAGCACATAGTAAGCGGGAGAGAAAAAAGAAATTATGACAGCGAATGATCAAAACCTCAACACACCAGCAGAATTAGCGCAGATTTTGCTGGGCCATTTTCCAAAGGTATGACGTGGTAAGCACATAGTAAGCGTGAGAGAAAAAAAAGAAATTAGGGCAGCGAGTGAGGCAAAAGCAACCAAGTCCAAAAATACAAAAATGCATTGAAAACAGCAAAGAAGAAAGTATTATACAATCAGGGATTTTCACAAATATCGGCACTGTATCATTGTGACTTTATTTTCCTTAAACCATAGAAATAGAATTTTAAATGCTTTATGGAGCTCATTATGAGAAAACTATTCATACAGATCGTGACTAGACTTTTACAATATTACTTTGGCAATACAAAGAATACTATTAAAAAGCTGATCTTTAGACCATGACTAGACGTAGGTATAATTATATAGATATAAATAACATGAGCCCTAAAGGAAAATGTCATGAGATCGTAACTAGACTTCTATGGTGATAGAACCTCTTTTTTAAGAATATATACAATAGTTAGACACCGATATTCATGGTTAATGAAACACTAAGACCACTTTTACAAATTTTGAATCACCGAAATCACGAAAAGAAAAAAGATTAGAGGGACTGGAAAGGAAAAGACAGCAAGCAAGTTAACAGTGACAAGAAAAAGGAGAGAAAAAATAGAACTGGCGAGGGTGAGAGATGGTAAAAATCAGACTGCTATGAATTCAAAGTTATTCTGTCACACGCGCACAGGTTGTATATAAAGGTTCCATATCACTCAGTTTTTCACTTGATTCAATATTGAAAAGTTTGCCCAAGCTATGAGTCCTTTGTGACACAAATGTACAAGATTTTGTAGCTATGTCTTGACGATAGAAGTTCATCAAATAAGCAGTGAGAACTGCCCTGCAAAGGGCTAAGTTTGAAATATGAAGAAGGCCTGAGGGGAAAAGTTGTAGAAGATTAAATCCAAAGTATCCAGAATAACACAATAAAATTCTGTCACCCAGCATAGCGAAGATAATAAATATGTCACGTTGAAGAAGGAAAAATTTTATAAATCGCTACGGGCCAGCCGTGCGAAACAGTTTCTGCTCCCACCGCTCAAGTTAACGCAAGTAGAGTATCTAGAAGAATTCTGGACCAGCTTTGCGAGAGAAGAATTCTGGACCAGCGGCAGCCACTGCGCATGCCCGTGCGCTTCACTCCCTGAAGGGGCCTCTCACTTGCCAAGGCGTGTGTGGAATGTTAACTACACATACTGCAAGGTCTTAATGTGAGAGGTAATTAATTCTTGAAAGGTGTGGGGGGCAAGGTGCTGTGACTGGATTTTGCTGGAGTAGCTTTCACTGGCTAAGGGGGTCAACCACATGTAGAATGAGGACAACACACTCAGAGGTCTTTATGTAAGAGGTAATTAATTTTCTTGAAAGGTTACTCTTGTGGCCAAGGTACAGTAACTATGTGGCAACTGGATTTGCTTTAATAGGTCACTTGCTGGTGAAAGCTGAACAGGATGTTAGTTTATGTAAAAAAAAAAATGATCCCTCACTCCTCTCTTACTAGAGGGGTGAGGGGGAAACACTAAGGAGTGCTACAGTGCAGCTGTTACTAGGCAAGATCCGCTTTCTAACTTGTTGAAGGTTATCTCTGTCACGAACAGGATGTTTATTGTAGGTTGTAATTTTGAGTGAAGGTGAACTAGTGACAAGTCCAGCCTACTGGTGAGGAGTGAAGGTGGTGGCAGGGAGTATTTAAGGAGCAGAGCACAACATGAAAACTATCATCTAGTTGGAAGAGTTCTCTACTACTACTTTTCTTTCCTCTTCAGTAAGTGTAAGTTTATTTAGTTTGTTAATTTTAAAAAGATATAGCAGTTTCAACAAAATGGATATGTTAATGAAATTAAACAAAATTGCCAAGGCACCACAATTTCATAATAGAAAGTTAAGTGAGTTGCAACTTAACCATCCATTTAAGGTTAAAGCGCTGAGAGCGGTAGAAACAAGATTTGGGAGGAAAATAATCGTTGATATAGAAGGGGAAGATGAGGAGACTGTGAGTGTTTTCCTGCCGGCGCAATTCTCAAAACTTACAGCAGAAGAAATAGAAGAAATAAATTCTTTAAAAAACAACTTGAAAATGATGTACAGAGGCATGGAGAGGGGCTACCATCAAGTGTGCTTCCTACAGTAGAATGTCATCAGTTACGACATCTATTTTAACTAAGTAAGTATGCAGAGAGTATTTTCGTTCTTAATGTAATTTTTTTTCGCTATATTCGCATAATTGTTTTGTTAATTGAAAATAGTATGTGGTGTTTCTTTTCAGGTCCGAGGTGGTAATATGATGAAGTGGAAGAAAGTTGAGATTAAACCAGGAACTGAACATCAAGCATATCCAAGCATACAGAGTCGTCGTCTGCAAGTACATCGAGAGGAGGATGTGGTCGCTACTTCACAGCCTGTTGAAGATGAAGCGGGACAACTGAGCGCACAACAAGAACAAGAAGTGAGTGCTAATTGTATTGAACTATGGAACAGAGGGGGTTCTCTTTTTAATTATACAGTATATGTGACGAACCTGAGTAAAGCTTATGAAAGCCAGCAGGAAGTGACAGCTGCTGTAGTGCGATTTCTTTTGAGTGAACTTTCAAGTAATGAACATTTTCTACTATTTCTTGGCTATAATACATTCGAAGAAATTTATAAAATTGAATTTTCCTTTTCGTCACAAGATTCAAATAACATTTCCTATTACCGTAATACATTGCTAGGGAAGCTTCAGGAGGAGTTTCCTAGCGAAGCTGTACACTGTTCACGTGATGCAGAAGGTAGTGACCTAGCTCGATGGTTATACTGTGTAATGACGGATTGTACATTTTTGATAAGTCGTTGCTACAGCAACTGCTGGACTTGTCTTGAGATTGCTGAAAAATTTAGCACCAAATCGTAATTTTTTTTGAAGAAATAATTCGTAATATTTTATTTAAAAAGAAACCATGCTTTACAGTTTTTCAACCAAAATTTCAGCTACGTGGCAGCACGTTCTTTTGTTTTGTTAAAACACTGTCGTGTTTGATGTCTTTGTTCACTGAAGTTCTTTGCTGTTGTTCTTTGCGGTGAATTCACGCGCCCCTAACTGATTCATTAGACGATTTATTATTTCATCTTCCGTGCTAAACATATATATTCGATATAATTTTTGATGAGATAGCACATCATGTGTTAGCCTAACTAAATTATTAGTTCAGAGATCATAATGCATTTTTTTGTGTTAGCCATCTTGGACAAAGATAATAAGAAATCACAGACATGACACTCTCATGCATAGGCTGTTTGACCTCGATGAGTATAAACAGTTGCCGACGTATCCAACAAAAATGGCGAGATGTTTTTGTTTTATTCCGTATGTAAAAATTCATACTATCGCGTTCGTAACAACGGAATGTCTTAATCAACCTCTGATTTCAGACTTTATCCGAGTTTTTTTAATTTGTTTTTTACCTAGTACAATGATATTTCATAGATGACATTTATTGATGTAAGGTTAGTAAACAATGCGTGTATCTATCGTCAAGAATTACAGCTAGATGTGCATCCTGTCGAAATAATAATTAAAGGTAAGTAGTCAAGAAAAATATTTTTATTATTTAATTAAACTAAGCACTTTTGTGTTGTCCTTCACTCATCACCAGTTGGTTAGAGTTGTTAGTCGCTAACCTTCAAGTAAGCGGGAGGAGGGGAGCGATTCTTTTTTACAAAAAAAAATCTCATATCCTGTTCACCTTTCGCCACCAAGTAACCTTGTGAAGCAAATCCAGTTGCTGCAATTATTTAACATGTAGCTGTCTCACCTTGAACAGTGAGAGGAACTCCAGCAAATAACTTTTTAGAAGCAAATCTACTCACAGAACCTTGCCTTTTCAAGAAATATTTACCTCTTACATAAAGACCTCTGGGAAGTGTAGTTAACATTTCCTACATGCACCCTAACAAGTAAAAAGAACTCTGCAAAAAAAATATATAAATTTAGTACCATATCTAACATGATGATTTTTGTCAAAATGTCTTTTCCTGTCACCAACATAAACATTTCAAGAGGTAATCACATAGGCAAGTAGGGTAGAATATATATTTTTTTTTTGCTAATTGAACAAAGCAGTTAATTACACTCAATAGAGGATCTTTTTTTTTTTAATCTCTACTAGAAGAGTAAGGTTAATAGTGAACTTGTTTTGCTCTTACAATACCTTTCAGTAAAAAGATACTCAATTACGCACCAAAACAAGTGATGTTACCTATCACGCCCACGCATAGCAGTAGTAAGCTACCGCAAGGAGCGACATTCCACACTTGTGTGTAGCCTTGACAGCGAGAGGCGCCCCCCGCACGTGCCTTGCCAAGTGAGAGGCCCCTTCAGGGAGTGAAGCGCACGGGCATGCGCAGTGGCTGCCGCTGGTCCAGAATTCTTCTCTCGCAAAGCTGGTCCAGAATTCTTCTAGATACTCTACTAACGCAGAATGCCTGACTGTCTAATACAAGGCAGCGGCGACTTTTATACGCGAGAGAAACGGAGCCGAGAGCATGACATCGTGACGTAGTAGAATGGAAGCCAGGAAGGAGAAGCAGCAAACAGTCGCAGGTGAGCCGTGTGAGCAGACGGTGCAAGATGGAGTTGCAATATACACAGCAGCAAGCCGGTGAAGTAGGCAGAAGGTGAGGTCGAACTCAACGTAGGGAATATGATTAGGGAGCTCGTAACAAGTGTTACCAGAAAAAGTGAAGGTAACAACATATCGCTGCGATGTGAGGCCGTACATCCCACCTCCCATACGCTGCTATCAATGCCAAAGATTCGGGCATATGAATTCTCGTTGTTCGAATCTATCTGCATGTGGTACATGTGGCAGAGGAGCTCACGGCGCGTAATAATGCAACATTCCTTTCAAGTGCATTAACTGCCCTGGTCTTCATTCACCCCAAGATCGGAACTGTCAGGTATATCTCAGCGAGAAAAAGGTCCTGGAGGTAAAGACCCTGGGTGGTCTTTCCTACCGGGAAGCGCGCCGTAAGTTCAATTCTATGACCGCACCCGCCAAGAAGCTAAATTACACGAAGATAGCACAGAATCTTGCAGGTCCGTGTTTTACATCTTCTAAACCTGTTGCTCCTGTGAGCAAAGCCCATAAGAGTAACACTTCGAAGGGGAGACCACCCCATCTTCGACCACCAACAAGTCTGTACCGGGTGAGGTTCCTAAGCCGGTGTAGCAAGGGGCGGGGAAGGTTAAGTCTCGCCCCCGCCCCCCCCCCAGAAAAATGTCGGCGAAAGCCGTTCCTACGCCGGCGGAGGCTGCATCGTGGACAAGGGCTGGGAAAATATAGCCAAACCCGTCTAAACAAGAAAAGAAGGCGGAAAAGCGGAGCGCCCTAACAGGGGCTCCCGCACTTCTCCTGCGAAGGGAAAATCATGCCCTCCATCTGTAGAGAATAAATCAGCGCCAGCATTTACGTCTGCTACTGCGCGAGTCCCAATAGGACGAAATACCGCCCCCAAAGAAAGTCGAAGTTCTGGACATCGGTCTCTTCCTCCGCTAACGATGGGATGGACGTCGAGCCAGGTTTCCACTCCATGAGTAAAAGTTATCATACGTTTAACTATTAAATTTAC
This sequence comes from Anabrus simplex, assembly GCF_040414725.1. NCBI lineage: Eukaryota > Metazoa > Arthropoda > Insecta > Orthoptera > Tettigoniidae > Anabrus > Anabrus simplex. Next base: position 85,711,984 of record NC_090268.1, on the reverse strand, counting down.
TAAAAATTAAAGTTTATAAAAAAATTCTAACATAATACGCAATTACATTTCCATCTTGCCCATTTCACAAACAACATAATATATAATTCTGTACAAATCACTTTAAAATTTACACTGTATATACATACCTCATGTGGTATCCCTTATAACAGATTCAAACACACATTATTTTCACTCAACGTATTAATTTGTAAGGACAAGGTGCCCCAGCTGGCATTACGATTTGAACCCAGTTATTTGCTAAGTGCATCCCTAACCTAACACAAGGCTCACTTCTTAAATCTGGGCCTTTCAAATGGCCACAACAATCTATAAGTTGGTTGGTTGCTCCAAAACATCACCACCCAGGAAACACTGCACCAATTCCCCTGATTTTTATCCAGATTATAGATTGCTTAGCCTATTGCTGATAGTTTAGAAGTACGAGATCTTCATCCCATTTTGACCTCGTATATACATTGAATAAGAAACACCATCACCGTTTGAGAATACCACGTAATGTCGCTGTATGAGGTATTAACACAGACACATCAGCATGCTAGGTGAAATCAAATCAAATCTTAGCTACCTACACTGTCAAGTCAGGTGTTTGTGAAGAAAATATCAGTTTAAGTGAAGCGAAGGGAACTGCAGCCAAACAAGTATAAATGAAAACTGTTCACACACTGAGTCCATACTGGTTACTGAATCTGAATGCACATCGGACAATGTACAAAAAGTAATGAGCCAAGTTCCTTTCTCGCGTAAGTTTATAAAGCCTCTCTCCACGATAAATAGCAACAAGCATGTTGTATTCTTCCAAGAATAAGCAGGTAATGAACAATTGGGCTATATATTTCATCAAGTCGTAATTAGTTCTGTGAACCACATATTACCTCCACACTGCACATATAAAGGCTGCCCACAATGTGAATTTCCTCGGCGAAGAAAAATCCATAGACTTATAAAACATCACCGTGTAGCATCTTCCACCAACCGCTCACTGGGAATGTCCATCAACAAGCAATGCAATGCACTGTTGCCTCCGTAATTATGCAGTAATAAAGCTCCCGTAAAATGCTCGTGCAGCACCCACTTCGCGGTATCAATTGTCGTCAACAGTAACCTCAATAGCAATAATCAGCAACTGTAACAGCCATGCTCAATAATATCAATAAACTCGTAACACACACACCTATATAGACTCGCTCCATGCGGCACAGCGTCCGCCAAAATCCACATGTTGCAACCCTTTCAACCAAATTCAACTGTCCTTTCCGATATAGCAGCTGTTTTCCCGGTTGCATAAACTTTACTGCTATGCCATGTGCAGATTCATACACAAATTAAGGTTACATCAATATTAAAAAAAACACAGATACATAATTCCCTACTACCAAATTCTTCTTATAATATAATGTTCACACATCTCAATTCAAAACTCACAAGATATTTACTACTTTATGTTACCGTGTTTTAGCGGTAGGTAGAGGTGTAAGAAGGTGCGGGCGTGAATGGGTTTTCAAACTACGGAATCAAAGTTAATGTAAAATTTAACGAGGTTATATTTTCTTTTCAATATTAAGTAATAACAAAGAACAGGTACTTAGTAGCCAAAACACAATTTGAAATGTACAATTACAGGGGTTACAGAGTTTGGGCTTCGAGCCCTGAGTTCACAATTCTTGAGCAACTAGCCCAACTTTCCGATATACAAATTTTAACAAAGGGGCAGAAGACCCCAATCAAACCCTGGAGCACTTGCTCCAAATTACACAGTTAAGCCTCCTCGAGGCACACAACACTCCGTTTCCAAAAGAGCCACCCGCTCTTTAATTTAAGCCTCTCCCAGGCCACACCAAACTCCACCTTCAAGTTGTCCACAACGGACACAAACCCAGGGGTAAAATACCCAATCTACTGAGGTCTATTAAATGAAAAGCAGGTTAATTAAATGACCTCTAAAACAATTTGAGAGGAGGCGAACTTGCACTCCTAATACACTTTGATTTTAAAACCTACCTTGGCACTAGGCCGTTGTTACAAGGGCTAATCCCATACTACAGAGGTGACTTAATAGCAATTTACATTACATTACGGAAGAATAGGTTGAGAAACAATAAGTTCACCTCAAAACATTATGATTGGGAGCTCGAGAGGGTTAGCACTCTCTATCCCAGTATGTAGCTTTTCAAGAGAATAGAAGAAAAGACTAGTTACATTTTAGGAAAAGGTTACATGGTGGAACGCTTCGCACCCGCCCCGAGAGTTAAACTGCTGAGCAAGAAAAGAAAGAATTTATTAATCGGCCATTACCTTATTGTTGACCGCTGCCGAAGAAAGAGGCGCCTCCCGCCTCCTGCTAGGTACTTAACACACTGAAAGATGGAACAGAAGTGGCCCAGAGACCCAAAAATCAGCAGTTTAAATACTCTCGCGGAAGTTTCTAGGCGTTAGGGGAAAGAAAACACCCGCCCACAATGTTTTTATTGGATAGGACCCCGCAACAGATACAAGTTGGGGGAAAATACACCAGATTGGTCAGAAATTACTAAAAGAAATTCGGGATTGGATAAATCTAAAACAAGGGGAAAAAGAGGGGTAAACAGCCAACTTAAACCATGACTGAAAGAAATTTAACAAAGAACCAACTCTTGAAATTAAATTTTCTCCAACAAAATAGTTCTTTGACTCCGCACTAGGTTGCACTATTGTTGATCTTCAGTAGTATCCTCTAGGAGAGAAAGTTTACACTTCTTACTTCAAGCGAAACAAAAACACATCAAAAATGACACAGTTCAAAAACTCAAAATTTTCCACGTGGTGACATCTTCTGAGAAGGTAGAGAATTAATAGAGTAGATAAAGTTCAACCTTCCTCCAGAAGAGGAGTTTCAACTGGCGCAACTTTTAAATAAACGGTGTAGAGGTGTACCGCCCGGTACACTTTATATTAAAAATTATTTTAAGAAAATTTCCTAACCTAAAATTACAAATCATACACTCGTACAGTTACAAGTGTACGTTACGGCACATATTCTCGTATAGACGTCAGTCTATTCAGCCGAAAGCTGGTTCCCTTTTCACCAGTGGAATACACACGATGATCTCTATGACAGTGACTAATTTATCTTTGTTCGTACCTCGTTGAAACAGAAATCCGTTGGGGCTTTTCCTCGATGGATTCTTTAACATGCTTTTTGGCTAAAGTTCACATCACTAGCTGCTTTTAATGACGTGACAAGTCGGAGCATGGACGGCGATATCAGTTACATAAAACAAATTACTCTTGCTGCTGCCGAGGAGTGCATTCCATCCTTTGCAGGGATTCCTCGCTAAAAATTAGTTCCTTGGTGGAACGCCGAAATTGCAGCAGCTACCAAAGAACGCCGACACGCTCATAAACGTTATCCTAGACAGCCTACTGTGGCCAACTTAGTAACTTTTAAAAATCTCCGTGCTAAGGCGAGTAAGAAAGCTTCGTGGGGGAAATTTGTGTCGTCAATGGCGTCACATGCACCGTTATGCGTGGACTAATTTCGGGTATACATGATTTATCTTCAGTACGGGGCATTTCCATTGCAGGCAGTATCGTCCCTGAACCGCTCTCGATAGTTGATCATCTAGGCAAGTCATTTCACGGATGTGCCTGGGAATTACCATTGTGATTTCCTCACTCTGAAGCCTGAGACAGCACGTCATCACCTCAGTTTTGCCACTCAAGCTTCAGAGGACTATAACGTGCCCCTTACGGAGTGGGAACCCCGCAGCGCCTTGGCGCTTTCCAAGGACTCGTCTCCCGGACCAGACAATGTCCATAACCTGATGTTGAACCACCTGAGTGAGGATAGTCTAATATATCTCCTTCATGTGTTCAACTGAATCTGGATAGAGGGTGTGTTTCCGTCTCAGTGGCAAGAAGTCATAGTAATTCCTGTTCCCAAGCCTGACAAATATCCTCAGTATGCAGAACGTTTGTGGGTGTCATATTTGACTTAGGAAAGGCCTATTACACCACATTGCGATATGGTATCCTTTCAGTCCTGCATCTATGGAGATTCCGAGGTAACTTGCGGGTATTTATTGCGAATATTTTGTTCTTCCCTTTATTGCATGTCCGAGTAGGAGGACATATTCGCAATACGACATTCAGGAAAATGGCGTCCCAGAGGGATTGGTTCTTACAGGTAGTGTCACTCTGCTCGCGATTACCATGAACAGTATTGTCGCTGCCGTTGATTCAGCAGTAATACTGTCGCCACATGTGGACGATATTCCTCTGCTTTATAGCTTACACAATATGACAATTACAGCAAAATATTAGAAGAGTAGAACAATGGACCTTAGAATGTGGCTTTCGGTTATCAACCACAAAGACCTCTGTTGTACACTTTTAGCGGAAGCGCCCTCTTCACGCGGATCCTGAGATTTTTCTACGGAAGGTCGCTCTTCTTGTAGTTGACATTTACGGATTTCTTAGTCTCCTCTTCGATAGAAAATTGTCGTGGGAGGCACAAGTGCGTCAGTTAAAAGCGAAATGAGCTAAGAATCTTGATATCTTGAAGTTTTCTAGCGGCACTACATAGGAGGGGGGGGGGGGGGGCAGAGGCCATGGTGCTCCTGAAATTTTATAGGGCACAGTTTATACTACGGCAGTGCAGATATGTTTCAGCAAGGTAATGCGTCCTAGCCCAGCTGAATAGCATTCTCCACAGCGGGGAGCTTTTCGTACAAGCCCCATTGCTAGCCTGCTCGCTGAAGCTGGTGTGCCGCCTTTATACCTGAGGCGCAAGCAAATGCTTTTATCATATTCTGCTAATTTGCAACAGATGCCACTTCATCTGACTTACCGATATCCTTGCGTATTCCAGAATAGAAACCGTCGGTTGTACAATGCTTATTCTCGGCCGGTTGGAATGCGCTTGGATAGCGGTTACAGATTATTTGATATACCTTCGGATCCTTGTGTTGCCAGACGACCAAGTAGGTACCTCCGTGGACAATGAGGTGACCCGAAATCATTCTTGATTTGCACACCGGCCCAAAGGAGAACACGTACCCCCCCTCCATTTATCGGAGGCTCTTCCTGTCCGTTGTTGGCCGTTAACCTGATTCAGTCGTTGTTTTCACGGATGGTTCGAGGGCAGAACCGGGAGTAGACTGTGCGTTCGTTGTTGACAATAACACTTTTCTCTTTCGTTTACGGTGGTCTGTAGTTTGTACACAGTAGCGCTCTATGCTATCTGTGAAGCCCTGCCGTACATACTGTCCGATGAGCGGCGGCAATTTCTGCTGTGTACCCTCTCCTTGAGCGCACTACAATCTATAGATATATATTTCCCTCGGCACGCTCTGGTGCAGCGTACCCAGGATCTGCTGGCCGTGTGTTCGGATGCCGGTACCAGAATTACGTTTATGTGGCTCCCAAGCCACATAGGTGTAGAGGGAAACGAGTTAGCTGACAAGGCTGCCAAAGAGGCTGTTACCTTGTCCTCGTTGCCTTACAGGGTTCCAGCAAGTGGTATTCGCTCTCAGCAGAGACCTCTGATTATGTCCCATTGGGAGATGGGGTGGCAGGCCACCTCTCTTCCAAATAAGCTGAGAGCGATAAAAGGAACTACCAAGGTATGGTAGACTTCGCTTCTGGCTTCTCGGGGAGAGGCTGTGATATTGTGTCGTCTGCGTATCGGTCATGGCATAGTAACGCACTCCTACCTGTCATTATAATGATAACAGCAAACTCAATTTTGATTGGCAGTAGGGAAGTTGCCCGCCATTGTAATAAGAACTTCTCAACTGTTGTCTGTCTGGAAGTACCTATTTAAACGTTGTACACAACCTTACGGGGTTCGTGGACCTGGCCGATCTACAGCGTAGTCTAAAACTCCCGAGTGTCAGCAGTCAGCAGAATCGTCATCCGTTTTTTGAGGGATTATGACCTTTTCATCGTGTGTAAAAGTGCATTTTGTATTAGTGTAATTTTGTTAACTGCCCTTTTATCCCAATGACTCTAATTTAATTCATTTTTGCGTATTTTAATGTGTTAAATTAACTTTTAACTTGAATGATGTATATCTCGGTACTTCAAGGCAATGCCTTCTTCCATTATAATCAATAGTTTCTATAATTTTACTGTATTATAAAACTAGCAAATATACCCGTGCTTCTCTGCGGTATTCTACATTGTATACGGATATCGAAGTAAATTACTGTACTGTATATGCAGTAAATAAGATTTTTTAAATTGCATGTCTCTTAGCGTTATCCGAGAAGCACCATGGGGATGTACCCCTACGTTGTTGAACAAGTAAAGTGTGAATTGCGGAGTTGTGATGATAACGGCAGGCTCACTTGCCTACTATCATTCACAATGGAGTAGTGAAATTTACAATATAATGGCAGGTCCCATTGCCTAATGCGTGGTCACAATCTATTTTGAAAGTTTTCGTTAGATTAGTCGGCCCCCTTTCTTACTTCCAGACAGACAACAGTTGAGGAGTTCTTATTACAATGGCGGGCAACTTCCTTACTGCCAATCAAAATTGAGTTTGCTGTTATCATAACAATGACAGGCCCCTTTTCCTAATGCCAGCCAGCTTACTGCCAGTCACACCGATTTCGTGAGTTTCCATTAAAATAACAGGCCACAATTCATAATGCCAGTCACATTTTAGATGGGTACAATTGTTCAAGATGGTGGGCACCCTTGCCCACAGCCAAACACAATCGGATAGGGGAGTTTTGAAGAAAATTGCATCCTCCCTTGCCTTCTGAAAGTGAAATAAAGAAAGGATTTATTCTTTACATCGGTGAGCGTTCCTTACTAATGCCACTTACTCACGAGTTAATCCATGCCTACTGTCAGTCAAAGTCGATGAGGGGAGTACTGATTACAATAGCAGACGCACCCTTTCTAGATCGCTACTAATCGATATCAATATATACATCGACATACAAAATTATATGCATGTTTAAAATATTGCAGACTTTCATTTACAGATTAATTACTACTAAACGGTACGTCATATCGCCAAACGGATTGTACCATAAGACGTCGTATTTAGCGGCCTAAATGACTGGCTGTATGATATTTTCCCGTATCGCATCTATGCGTGGGTCAGATTGAGTTAGAAACGGTGAACGGGGTGAAATTTGGGTAAGATTGTCTCAAAATACATTACTTTTCGGATAATTATGTGACAGCTAAAAACAGAGCATTTTGGCTCACAAATGGCTACTGTGTCAGCCAATGATCGTGTAGAATTTGATGATTCTCTCTTTCCTATAAGTGATTCAAAATATGAATTATGCGTGAAAAACATGAAACATTTATTTACAATTGAGAAATAGAGACTGATGAGAAGGAAATAGCAGAGACACACACTTACTTCCCAGCATAAAAGTAACAGGTATTTAATTTTATTGATTTCCGAAACATACACAGAGAATACACATAGAACCATGAAAACAATGTGGAGTGAATTTCAGCGCCGCTATATGTCGTCGACGTAGTCAAAGTTGGCGGCTACTTTTGACATCTAACAGAAGCGTTTCCTTCATCCCTTCTCGCTGACGCAGAGTCAAAAGTTTAACACTCCAAGAAACATAATTCTCCCAAAAATCGATTGGATGGTTCCTGTTGTAATGGTTTCGTAAATAAATCTGCCAACATCATATTAGAAGGACAGTATCGAATATTTATGATTCCCTTCTCGTGCAGATCCTGTAACAGATGATGACAGACATCCATATGTTTAGTTAGAGCTCCAGAAACACTCCATTAAATCAGTAGAATGCAAACTTGGTTATCTTCGAACGTTGGTAGGCTCAACAATTTGTATACTGAAATCTTTGATTAACTGCTTGAGCCACAATAACTCCCGACTAGCTAGAGACGATGCAACATACTCTGCTTCTGTTGATGATATTGCAACAGATGTTTGCTTGTGACTAGACCATGCATTGTCCCCTTTCCAAGTAGGAATACATACCCACTTGTCAATTTTCGATCCATCCTGTCATTAGCCCAGTCAGCATCCACATAACATTTAAGCTCTAAATTTCCGTGTGAAGATACATGCAATTTCTGATCGATTGTTTCAGGAAGGTAACGCATTACCCGCTTCACAGCATTCCAGTCACTTTGCTTTGGTCTTTCAATACGACGACTAAGAATGCCAACTGCCGTACTGATGTCAGGCTTTGATACTCTACTTAAATACATTAAAGATCCTATTGCCTTTCTGTATACGCTGTACTGTTGTCTAGATCTGGACTATGAGATGTTTCTGAAGATAAGAAATTCGTTTCCGTTGGGGTAACTGCTGGCTTTGCTTCTGATAATCCGTAGTCTTCGAGTAGTTTCACAATTTTTGACCTCTGGTTTAACAAAAACGATCCATCTGGTTTTCGTTCGATCTGTAGTCCCAAATAATGTTTTACATCACCTAAGTCTTTCAAGTCGAAATACCTGAGTAGTTCTCGACCAATGCTTGCCGTTAATTCTGAAGAGCTACCAGTTACCAGCAAGTCGTCCACGTTTAACAGAATATACGTAATAGAACCACCTTCTTCTCTTCGGGAATACAGACATTGATCAGCCTTGCCTTGTTGAAACTTCAGCTTCAATAAAACTTCTTGAGCCTTTTTATTCCACACACGTGCAGACTGTTTTAATCCATAAAGACTTTTTCGCAATTTTAATACTCCGTTTTCCTGACCTGCTTCTTCAAAACCTTGCGGCAGTTCCATGCATATATCTTACGTTATTTCGCCATTCAAGTATGCAGATTTGACATACAAATGTTGAACATGGAGATATTTCTGTGCAGATACAACGAACAAAACTCTCATAGTCTCATGTTTAACAACTGGTGCAAATGTTTCATTGAAATCTTCTCCAAATTTTTGTGAGAAACCTTGAGCTCCCAAACGGGCCTTATACGCGTGAACGTTTCCAACCCCATCTCGTTTTGCTTTGAAAACCCATTTGCATGAAATCGCTTTCTTTCCAGGCTGAAGGTCTCCCACGCAATCTGATTGTACTTTGTAGGACAATCTTGATGGTAGTACTCCTTTATTTCTTCTTTTAGACGCACCTCTTAGAAATTCCTCTTCAATTTCAGTTGTGCTGTCAAATTCCTTTTCCAAGTCGTCTTTTCCTTCGTAAGAATCTTGTGCATTGTCATTAGATGAACGCATTTCAGTAGGAATTCCCTTCGTCATTGAGTTGGTTTTCGAGGTGACATTGGTTTCCCCTTCTAGCATTGTACTGCTAACAGATTCGTGTGACTGGTGTCATATTCGACTATTTTCACAGACCTGCTGACCCAAACCTTGGCTGTCATAGGGTCTAAAATCCTATATCCTTTAACAGAGTCATCATACCCAATAAGAACACCTTCTGTTGTTTTATCATCCCATTACTTGCGTTCCAGCTTGGGAATAAAGGAATAAATCTTCGATCCAAAAACTCGTACATGACTAAGATCAGGTTTCACCCCGTGAATAACTCGAATGGAGTTTTATTGTTACTCCGACTCGCTGACCGATTTTGTAAGTATCGGTTGTCCAATCCAGCATCTAACAGGAAACATTTCGCAGATTTAGTGAGCGACCTGTTTTTTCTCTGCGCGACGCCATTCTGCTGAGTTGTATACGGGAGAGTAAGCTGATGTTGTATGCAATCTTCCCGCAAAAAAATTTCGAGTTCTTCACAAATGTATTCTTTGCCATTTTCCCTGCGAATGGAAATTGGTTTTCTCCAAAATCTCGTTGACATTTGGGCGATGTATTCGTGTATTGCATCGGGTACTTCATCCTTGGATTTGACTAATCTCACTACAGTAAATATCGAGTAGTCGTCGATTAGAGTCAGAAAATATATGTTGCCACTATGTGTCGCCGTTTGCATAGGCCCACAAAGGTCGGAATGGATAAGTCTCATCGGTTTCTTTCTCCCTTGGCATACCATCTGAAAACTTTGAAGATATGAATCCCTGTGGCCAATTGCTCATTAATTAATCGCTTAACCGCAGCCAAGTTCCTGTGCCCCATTCAACGATGCGATAAATGCAGACATCCTTCTTCTCGTGCCGTGATAGCTACCTGCATTGGAGTCAAAGTTTGAAGTCGAAACAAATTACCATCGCTTCTTGCCTCAGCAATGATACTGTGCCCATTATAGTGTGCCCGACATAGTCAGTCTACGAACACGAGACACCCCAGGGGTGCTCAGTTCGGTGGCTGTAGGCTTATAAAATAAATGAATGTGGCAGGATTGACATAGGGTTCATCGAATAAGCACGTTCCAGGTATAGAACAAATATGACACTTTTATTTAATGAAATGAAATATTGGCCATCCTGAAATCTGTGATTATGACTATGATCGCTACGTTGTGGAATTTAATATGGCTCTTGATGTAACAAACCTAGGTGCAAACAAATGGGATGGTACACGGCAGTTGTTTTCCCTAACATTCTAACAGAGTATTTTTACATGGTGAAAAATTTTTTTCGTCTTTAAAGTTATTAAATCATTTATTTAAAGTTGAATCAAAAATTTTCATTCGGAAAAATGAGGTCTGGGCCAAGCCTTCATCGACAATCTGGAAACAATGCAGTAATGGTAAGAACGAGTATAATAAAAAAAATATCCAAGATTCAAAAAGTTAACAATTATAGCAAAAATAAAATTTACAGTCGTTATCTTAACAATTTTGTAATTATAAAATGAAAAGTTGAATTTGCCTTGGTTTTCTCTAAGTTACTCCGAGACGTCGGATATACCTGTTCACGTCATCTCACATCTCGTTTCGTGAGAATTAATATTGAACTTTAAGCATCTGTCAATCATTAAACAAAATAAAACGCCTTCTGGGCTTGCGAACGTAAGTAAATGGGGAGAATATCATCCATGTGGAAATCCCGTCCACTATCAATCGATAATGTCAAAGTGTCACATATTTTCAGAACAGAACACATAGAAAATAATTTTCTAACTACTAACAAATTACTACTTCTACAGCTAACTACGGAAATTGTCAAGAAGACTGTGATTATCAAGAAGAAAATATCTACACTATGTACATGTCGACGAGTGTCGATCAATCATATTACTCTCCTGTTAACAGATTTATTGAGTTACATCACGATTGAGTTACCTCATGAGAGCGAAAAATTGCACCAACGAATGAGCTTGCATAGTCACGAATCAAATATTATTTAGATATTTCGTCGAGGACCTGTTCTTCAGACCTAAGGCCTTCTCGAACGTTCACCTGTACCTTCAACTTGAAATTATTGAATTACTTGAGAAAAGTTGGGATATTCCCACGAATTAAAAAGTACATCGATTAACATGGACTTTCATTTTCTTCATCTGAAGACACTAATATTAGACTACACTGCATTCATCGCGAATAATCCATTAACATGTGAAAAGCTCAGTTTCACGAAGATTCATGTCATGCACAATTATTCCATATACTCCACACGTACAGTGTACTACCATGACGACTCTAATTTGTCGCATCCTAATCTCAAATATGTGTAGCCATGAAATATCAGGACCTACCATCGTCCTACAAATACCTAATATCCACTTAAATGTGTCTCGATGATTAATTACTCCAACTAATTATCACATGCCCCCAATGCACATATTCACATTAAATTCGTATATAGAATTCAGACTCAATATCCCGATGACACGTTAGCTCAAACACGAGGTACAAGTAGAAGTTCCATTACAAGAAAAATATTGAAAATATGGACGAAATATCCTACCATTAAATCCATCGGACATAAATTAATTCATATTCGTGACGAAATTCACTCAATAAGCAAAGATGGTGTCGATAACACATGGATAACTCTATCAGAACCCTCACTGTAAAATTCATGGCCACATGGTCATCAAGCAATCGCATGTGTCAGTTTTTACGACATATTCGAGCAAATATACAACCATAAAATGTGTCAAAATAGCTTACTGAGAAGAAAGAAAGAATAGAACAAAGCTACATAGAACAGATATAAATGAGACGTAATCGACTTAACTTAAGGAGAAATCTTCACGCCTGGAAGTCTGGGTTCTCAATCAGCCATGCTAGGATGAAAGAATCTGCATCCCGACGCCGCCGACGGTGGTCGAAGGTTTAGAATTTCATGGTGAAGCACTGGGAATCCATAATGCGAAGTTCCGTCCTCTTCTAGATATGATCACGTCCACGTCTTCCGCGTCCACTCGTGAGAAAGCTGAAACTTGCACAAAGTGCTTTAGAATAAACTCCAAACACACACGTAACTGTATTTTGGAAATGACACGTACGTAAGGGATTAATATCTGTACATTCGACGTCTGATCACAGCACTGTTCTAAATTGTATACAATTATCGGAAGTGTAGAGCACAGGAGTGAAGCCACTATTCTTGACGAGAGTATTCACGACGTTCCACGCTGAGCGACTGCAGATGATAGTCCAGGAACACGTCAGTGAGTGTGAGAGTGAGTACTTGTATCACATGACTTAAATATCGTGTCTGGTGCACATGCACGGAAGTAAAGTCAATTTAGATACTAAATTCTTCTACTGTGCGAATCTACAACTTCATTACCATTTTAGCCACAAGGTCGTGTAAATTATTTCAAAATTTCAGTTTTTATTTTATATCCTCTAAATGTGCTATTTTTTATCCAGTTTATTTTAATTTAATCCTTGAGCCTTCCGTAAATATGCATGTCACGCCACCAAAGATATTATAAATATTTCATTCATATCGTTCCTCGCAATTACAGGTGACACGCGCTGGTATCTCTCTTTCTCTCGCCAACCTTCATTTTTTTAAATTTTTATTTTTGTTAGCCGGGCGGTCGCCCTCTTCACGTAAAAAAACTCGTTCTCGTCCTCGCCCAAGGTCGCGCACACCCCATCTCGCCGACAAGCGAACACAAGCCATACCAACACCTGTCTATTCAGCTGTGGCCTCACGGTCACAATAGATTCCACACGAATTCTTCTCAAAAATTATACGATGACCTTGTTCTGTTATCTGATTTACCGAAATCGAATTATCTTCCAGTTGTAGAACATAAAGAACGTTCTTCTGTCTTATTTCTTGGACTTTTCCTTCCGGTAGTTCTCAATACAATGGTCCTTGTCGCACTCCAGCTGCCTGTACTGAAGAACCATCAGCAAGATAAACAGCAGACTTTACATCACGTATACTTGAGAAGAATTGTTGGTTGCTAGTCATGTGACTTGTTGCACCGGAATCAATGCACCATCCCTCAGGTCGAGCGTTATTTTGCTGACCTTGTATTTTGAATGACACATAACTCTGTTTACTTTTTACCTCGACCAACGATTTGACAGATTCTTTACCACTTGACTTTGTTTGTTGCCTTTTCTTGAACCAATGACAATCCGTCTTTAAATGACCATTCTTTTGACAAAAATAACATATTCGTGTCTCTTTATAACTTTTATTTAATTTTCCTTTCTTCGTATCTTTGTACGGTTATTTTTTATTGTGATGACTGACCTTACTTGAGCCTGTTGCGGTTGACTGCAGTGCTGTCTCGAAGTCATCATTTCCCGGCTCGCCTGCTTCGACACGCGTTTGATATTCGTCGAGTATTTTTCCTTTTACGTACTCCACAGTTGAATCTGCTTCGTCACGACTTTCGAGCGCCGTAACAAGCCCTGAGTATGTTTCTCCAAGGCTCACCAATAATACCGCGACGATTTCGTCATTCTCGAGAGACTTACCTGACGAGCGCAGCAATCCGAACACTTCCATGATGGCATCAATATGATTGTTCATCGAGCCGCCACGACAGTGTATTCCATACAACTTACGACGTAAATACAGCCTGCTGCCAAACGTGGATCACTCGTATTTCTTCGACAACGTTTTCCATGAACCGTACGCGTTTTCCAGATGAGCAAAATGAAGGAGTTGGCTGTCCTCGACACCTAACGTAATGTACGCTAGAGCCTTGTAATTTTTCTTTTTCCAGTCATCATTTGCATCTTCGGGTTTTGGCTCACTGAAAACTTCCCATAAATCGTTACGTACAAAAATAGCTCGCATCTTTGTTTTCCAAACTACGTAATTGCCATCATTCAATAATGGGATACTAAGCCTTATACTTTCTTGAGTAATATTGAACAATTACGATATGTTTTATAGAGAAGTCGTAATCTACTCACGCAGTTCACGATCCTGGGCCCATAACCTGATGAAAATGAAATAGCAGAGACACACACTTACTTCCCAGTATAAAACAAACAGGTATTTAATTTTATTGAGTTCCGAAACATACACAGAGAATACACGTATAACAATGAAAAACATGTGGAGTGAAGTTCAGCGCATCTATATGTCGTTGACATAGTCAAAGATGGCGACTACTTTTGACATCTGAGAGAAGCTTTCCCTTCAGAGACAAATCTGACATACATTATAAAGGATAGAAATACGACAAAGGCCATAGGATCGAAGTTGTAGATCACTCCAGTGTGAACGGAGATTGTGTCATTCGTTTTGTGATGGCACTTAAGTTTAACCACGAAGTATCTCTTAACGGAGGTCTGGACCGTCATTAGAATTGCCTCGATATTTCGATATTCTTCGGGGATAAAAAGTGAAAAATGTAAACATCTTGGAAGTTTTCCGTCGGTTACAGGCTAAATCGTATAATTTTGCCAAATTTCAATTTTCTTCCTCGTCTGGCAGATTGTGCCGCAACCATGAATTAGGAGGGAGGGGGTGTAAAAATGAGGACTTTCAGGAAACTAAAGGTAAAACATATGCAGATGGTCATTCTTACACCTGAAAAGGATAACTGTAGGGAAATTTCGCCAATATAGTCAATGTACAGACACACGGTCGTTACGATCTTTATTTATATAGATAAGGCATTGCGAATCAGATTCCGACTCGTTGGCTGAACGGTCAGCGTACTGAATTTCTGTTCAGAGACTCCCGGCTTCGATTCCCGGCCGGGTCGGGGATTTTAACCTTAATTGGTTAATTCCTACGGCACGGGGACTCTGGGTGTATGTGTTGTCTTCATCATCATTTCATCCTCATCACGACTCGCACGTCGCCTACGGGCGTCAAATATAAAGACCTGCACCTGGCGAGCCGAACCCGTCCTCGGATATCCCGGCACAAAAAGGCATACGACATTTCATTTTTTGCGAATCAGTTCCACTGATTTTTTTAAATTTCATATTCATTTTTCTTCATCATTTCTTTTAAATTCTCGTCAGTGGATCTATTTCAAAAATTGTAATTATAATATCTTTTTGTTACATTTCGTACCATTATGGCCGATGACCTAGCTGTTAGGCCCCTTTAAACAACAAGCATCATAATTTTCACAATCATCAGTATTTACAATTGTTTTATGTTTGTTTCTGAGAAGGACCCGGTGATTGTAAGTTCATAATCATTGTTCATCGTCGAATTCCAGTCATTAGAACGATTTTGGAATTACTTTGAATTTTTATTATTGCGAGTTGGAGCTGCTGATAATTTTAAATTCATATTCATCCATTTATTCTTCATAATCGAGTTCTGAATTCTGGTCAGTGAATGAATTTTGGAACTTATAGTTGTCATTATATTAAGTTTTATTTCATTAGGGGCCGATGACTTAGATGTTAGGCCCCTTTAAACAACAAGCATCATCATCATCATCCTAAACAATGACTTAGCTAGTTTTTACATTTATCAGCACCTGCTTTCTTACAAGTGCCTCCTGTGGGTATGGGACGCAGATGAAGAATACACCCACGGTATCCACTGCCTGTCGTAAGAGGCGACTAAAAGGGGCCCCAGGGGCTGTCAACTTGGGAGTGTGAATTAACAACCACGGAGCCCTTAGCTGAGTCCTGGCATCGCTTTCATTTACTTGTGCCAGGCTCTTCACTTTTATCTATCCTATCCGTCCTCCCTTGGTCAACTCTTGTTGTTTACCGACCCCGACGGTATTAGAGCATTCTAGGCCTAGGGAGTCCTTCATTTTCACGCCCTTCGTTGGCCTTCTCTTTCTTTGTATGGTACTTCATTTTTTGAAGTGTCAGATCCTTCCTTTTTCCCACTCTATCTACTCCCTGTGGGTGTAGGGTGGAAGTAGACTACAACCGCGGTAACCCCTGCCTCTCGTAAGAGGCGATTAAAGGGGCGATAAAGGGATGATGACATTAGAACCATGAGATTACTTGTGATTCGTTCCATTCTGTGCGGAATATTATGGGTTTGAATGTTGCTTGTGAAAGACATCATGTGTACTCCACTGGTCCGTTGCACTGTGTTCAGTATGGTCTGCGTTACCTATGAGTAGTACCACTTCATGTACACCATGGGTCTACGCTGCGTGCGCTTAATACTACTAAGTGAGAAACACCACGGGAATATCGGCGCCCTTGATTAGTACCACTATTTGAGGATAACCATTGGTCTGCATTGCCAGAGAGTACTAATATTATGTGAGGAACACCATGGGATTGTGTTGCCTGTGGCCGGTACCATAATGTGAGATGCACCGTGGGTCTGCATTGCCTATGATTAGTATCACTATGTGAGTGATACCGTGAGTATTCGTGCCCTGTTATTAGATCCAACAAGAGAGGAACACCAGGGGAATACCGGCTCCCGTGATTAGTACACCTAAATGAGGAGTACCATGGGTCTGCGTTGCTTGCGAATGGTACCCTTATGTGCGAAACGGCATGGGTTTGTGCTACCTGTGAGTGGTGGCATTATGTGTGACATATCGTGGGTTTCCATTACTTGTGATTAGTACCACTGTAGGAATAAGACCATGGTTCCGTTTTACTAGTGATTAGTACCATTGTGAGGGGTGGGTGACCTGGATTTTGGACTCCTTTAGATAACATCATCCCAGTAATGAAGACATCATGAATTGGATCCACCTATAGTTTTTGTTTCACGATTATTTTCTTATCATTATTCGTTTTAGATTCTAGTTAGGGGATACATTTCAAAATTTTCATCTTCATTTCGTTACACCTCGTACCAATATTGGCCGATGATCTAGCTGTTAGGCCCATTTAAACAATAATCATCATCATTTCTTATAAGTAGTATAGCAACCTTAATTTTAAAGTCGGATTCCAGTAGTATATCGTACATCTCACACACAAGTGAAATAGTTCCAGCATGTTGGCTTGTCTCGAGACATTCATATTTTCCTCTTGATCGTTCTGATATAAACGCCACGAACCCGCTACGCTGGCGTAACAGGGGGAGAGGTGATACTCAAACGTGGCGCGTCCCAGGTGGCGGATAGGGTGATCCTATCCGGCTTGTCGGCGGACGTGAGGGAAATAAAATACTTCTCGCGCACCAAACCTACAAACCCCTGTGGGTGCAGGACGCAGGCGAAGAATTCACCCACGGTATCCTCTGCCTGTCTTAAGAGACGACTAGAAGGGGCGACCAACGGATGATCAAATTAGAACCATGAAACTGCTTGTGATTAGTACCACCACGCGGGGAACACCATGGATCGCTTTTACTTGTGCGTAGTACCACAATGCTGGGTACCAAATAGGTTTGTGATTAGTAGCAAACGAGGGCTCGACGGCTTTTACAGTACCTGTGATTAGTAGCACTATATGAGCGACACCATAGGATGAAGGAACCCATGGTTCTGGCTTGCCTGTGATTAGTACCCACTATATGAGGAACACCAGGGGATAGTACGAGTCCCTGTGGTTAGTACACTTAGGTGATGAACACCATACGTTTGCGTTGCCTGTCAAGGGCGCCGGAATGTGCGAAACACCATAGGTCTGTATTACATGTGCGAATTTCATTACCTGTGAGTAGTACCATAACGTGTGGAATACCGCGAGTCTACGCTACTCTTCATTAGTACCGCAAAATGAAAAATACAATGGTTCTATTTTTCTAGCGACAAGTACCATTACGAGGGGCCGATGACTTGGATTTTGAACTCCTTCCGACTATAAGCATCATCGTTTCAGTATCGTGCTATAGAGGCAGTCCTTTGGTCAGTAATACTATTGTTTAACGCCAGCGTCTGTGCATGTGAGGCACTGTGGGTCGGTTACCCTGATCGTTTTAAATTCCTATCTATCCATCCATTCATTTTTCGTCCTCACGTTTTGAATTGTTGTCAATGGAGGATTTTTGTGTTTTTAATTTGTCCATTTCGTCTCATTTCGTACCATTAGGGGCCGATGACCTAGATGTTAGGCCCGTTTAAACAACAAGCATCAATCAATCAGCTGATATAAACGATGTACTTTCTCCTTCCGATAACACGTAACTAAATGGGAACATTCGTTTATCGCATTTCTTTACGATTTATCCCAGGTAAAAGTTCATGTACTACATCCGCAGAGATAAACGTATGTGATTTGCAGTAGTGGCTATCTCGTTTTATTCCCCTGGAGCATCAGTTCTTTTTTCTGTTATCTGAGAAGATAAACTCTCCAGTATCATTCTGTAAGTTGTGTGGAAAAGTGCGAACACGGAAATTTGCGAACACATAATTAATGCTGAAATTTTCGCACACTAGTGATTATTACTATGTGACCTGGGTTTCCCAAGTCTTGGTAATATTTCGTTGCCGGAAATTTCCGAACACTATCTTCGAAAAAGGAAAGAAGACATGTAATGCAAGCGATCCCTGTAAATAAAACAATCTTTAATCCATACAACTTATTGAAACTGATTTCCATCACACTCTACACAGGCTTTGGACTGTCAAAATGATAATTACCACCTTACCATTTTGGCGTGTTTAAAATCAGCCTTCATAGGCTTCGTCATTTTTTCATACATTTGTCGTTTAAAATCGGCCTTTACGGGCTTCGTCATTTTTACGTACGTATATATTTACACTATATATATATACATGTGGTTTATCGTAATTTATTCCAATTTCTGGATATAAGAAATGGCTTTTAAGTTTTAAGCAAGACCTAATGCCTTCTGCCCCTTCATATACTTTTATGGTTTTCTCAATCCTGTCGTCCAGTTTCAAGTATTTCCTCTTTCTCTTCTTCCCTTCAAGATGTACTTCTAACCTCCTGTACATGCAATTTGTGTGTTCCGCTTCCTTCTTCAAACATTCCACCAGCATGTTGACTCTGGGGTGGGGATTTACAACAGTAGTATTTAATTTGTTTTACCATCTTTCTACAGCATTCATGGTTCTGTGTCTCTTACCGTAGCAACTCCATATTTCGATTGGGATCTCTTCATTGTGTAGCCATGTATCTACAAAGTAGTCGAAAAACTCGAAGAGTTTCTGGTTGTCGGGAGCTTCCGCATGAATCTGGAGCCATCCGTCATCTACGTCCTCCGATTTCAAAAATGCCAGTGCCGGACACATGGTGACGTGAAACCTTTACTCTTCATTCTGACGGTATGCCTCTTGTAGACCCAGGCTTGGAATTTTTCTCCATAAGCATTTCTTCATATGGAAGTGGCACCCACTCATTTGAGTTGAGGGAAAAAGTTGATATTGCAGCTGCCTCAAAATCGACATTGATTTTACTGAGGCACCACTGTGGAACTACTTTAATAAGAAAGAACAGGCGTATGTAGGTTTCTTTCTTCTTATTAGGGAGCAGGGCAAATACCACAGGGAACACATTTGTTTCGTCCGGCCGGCCCCCTAGGTCTGCGTGAACATTGTAGACTTGTACAAACTGTTTGCTGCAGCACCAAAATGTACCATCCATTAAAAAAATGTGTATATTTTTTTAACTTTCCTTTCCTTCATCTCCACTGAAAACTAGGATTCTTTCTTCTAGTCCGTCATGTACAAGAAGAAAACTGCTACTATCGGCCATTTTCAAGATGTCTTCATTGAGAATGTCACCACATTCTTTTGGCTCTTGTTGATTTCCACGCTCGTTACTCCGCTGATTTCGCAAGGTCCTCTTCAAAGATTCTGCGTGGGGCATTTTTGTCACAAAGTCATAACCTGAAACGACCATAATGATTAATTATAAAATCTGAATTATATAATTAAAGTATATATTAAATCATCTAATTATATTGTCTCATTCCTATTTTTCTTATTTCTAACCTTACGATGCATTTTTCAAAAAAATCATAATAACCAATTTTGTAGAACATATTACGCTCTATAACATTTGTTTGGTCAAAATTTGCTGTTAATTATCATCTAACGCTAAAAATCACAAAAAGCACTTTTGATCAAGAGAGTAGAAGAGCTCCAACAATTGTTTGCGGATATACAGGCTATGCCAATTAAGAGTACACTATATTAGTTGTAAATATATGAAATTTCGTAAATATACATTACAGAAGTACTGTTATTTATTGACCTACTAGCAAATGTACCCGTGCTTCTCTACGGTATTCTACAATGTATACGGGTATCGAAGTAAATTGCTGTACATGAAGTGAATAAGAATTTTTTAATTGCATGTCTCCTGGCGTTATCCGAGAAAAAGCATAGGAAGGTCCGCAGACGTTGTTTCCAATGTAAAGTGCGAGTTGCAGAGTTTTGATGATAACGACAGGTCCACTTGTCTGCCACAATTCACTATACGTAACGTCAGTCACATTTTGATGGGTAAATTTGTTTATAATCGGAGGCACCTATACCTAATGATAAAGAGAATTGGGTAAAAGAGGTTTTTTTTAAATGTAAGCTCCCTTACCTTCTGCTAGTCAAATTAAGAAGGGTATTATACATTACAATGGTACACAGGCGTTGGAGAAGGACCCCCATTCCTATTGCTAGTTAAAGTCGATATGGGGAGTACTGATTACAACAGCAGACGCCCTCCCGCTGAGAGTCACTATTGATTTGTAAAGTATTTGATTACTACCGTAACATGACAAATACCATGGTTCTACTTTCCTAGCGATAGGTACTTGGATTTTGCACTTATTTAAATTACAAGCATCATCGATTCAGTATTGTGGTATAGAAGCAGTCCCTTGGTCAGTAATACTAATGTTTTACATCAGTTTCTGTGAATGTGCGGCATTGCGGCCCGGATCCACTGATCCATTTAAATTCATATCCAGCCATTCATTCTTCGTCCTCACGTTTTCGATTCTGGTCAGTGGAGGATTTGGGACTTTCAATTTGTCGTTATATTTCGTCTCATTTCGTACCTTTAGGGGCCGATGACCTAGATGCTAGGCCCCTTTAAACAACAAGCATCCTCATCATCATCAATAACGTAAGAGCACGGTGTTCCACACATTCTGGTACTACTCACAGGTAATGCAATACGTACGGGTAACGCAGACATATGTGAGTATCTCACATTACGTGGCCACACATAGGCAACGCAAACCAATGGTGTTCCTCATATAGATGTACTAATCACAGGAACTCGTACTATCTCGTGGTGTTCCTCATATAGGTGTACTAATCACAGGAACTCGTGCTATCTCGTGGTGTTCCTCACGGAGTGGGTACTAATCACAGGCAACGCAGATGCACGGTATCGCTCATCCCGTGGTATTAGTCATAGGCAACGCCCAGGCTCGTGGTGTTTCGTATAGGCCACGAACCTGCTACGCAGGTGGAGCAGGGGGAGAGGTGATACTCCCAGGTGGCGCGTCCCAGGTGGCGGATAGGGGGTTCGTAACCGGCTTGCCGGCGGACTTGAGGGAAATAAAATACCTCTCGCGACCAAACACACCCCTGTGGGTGGGGGCGGCAGACGAAGAATTCACACACGGTATCCCCTGCATGTCGTAAGAGGCGACTAAAAGGGGTGACCAAGGGGGTGATCCAATTAGAACCATGAAGCTACTTGTAATTAGTACCATCACCCAGGGAACACCATGGGTTGCATTTACTTGCGCGTAGTACCACTATGTTAGGTACGCAATAGGTTTGTGATTAGTAGCGACGGTTTGTGAATCAGGATGTGGGTCCTATAGTACCTGTGATTCGTACCCCTACATGAGCGACACCATGGTTCTGCCTCACCTATGCTCAGTTCCCACTATGTGAGGAATTCCACGGGATAGTACGGGTCCCTGTGGTTAGTCCACTTATGTGAGGAACGCCATAGGTTTGCGTTGCCTGCAAATAGCGCCGCAATGTGCGAAACACCTTAGGTCTGTGTTACATGTGCCCATTACACTACCTGCGAATAGTACCATAATGTGTGGAATACCGCGAGTGTCCGCTACTTTCGATTAGTACCGCAACATTACATATAGAATGGTTCAAATCTCCTAGCGATAAATACCATTATGAGGGGCTGACGACCTGGATTTTGGACCCGTTTCGACTATACGCATAATCGATTCAGCATCGTGCTATAGTAGCAGTCCCTTAGTCGGATATACGATTGTTTTGTGCCAGCTTCTGTGCATGTGAGGTACTGTGGTTCGGATCCACTGATCGTTTTAAATTCCATCCATCCATCCATCCATCCATCCATCCATCCATCCATCCATCCATCCATCCATCCATCCATCCATCCATCCATCCATCCATCCATCCATCCATCCATCCATCCATTCTTCGTCCTCATGCTTTGAATTCTAGTCAGTCGAGAATTTTGGAATTTTAAGTTGTCATATCATTTCATCTCATTTCGTAGCATTAGGGGCTGATGACCTCGATGTTAGGCCCCTTTAAACAACAAATATCATCAAACGTTTCGCATATGGTGGTACTAATCACGGGTACTGTGAAACCAATACTAATTCACCCTTTGTTGCTACTAATCACAAACCTGTTGTGCACCTAGTACTACTCGAAAGTAAAGGCGACCCATCTTGTTCCTCGCGTGATGACAGTAGTCTCATGGTTCTAATTCACTCATTCCTTGGTTGCCCTTTTAGTCATCTCTTACGACAGGCAGGAAATACCGTGTGTGTGTTCTTCCTCTGCGCTCCCCACTCATAGGGGTTGTGTGTTTGGTCCGCGAGAGCTATTTTATTTCGCTCAAGTCCACCGGCAAAATGGTAAGGACCTCCCTAACCTCCACCTGGAACGCGCCACGAGAGAGTATCACCTCAATCAATCAATCAATCAATCAATCAATCAATCAATCAATCAATCAATCAATCAATCAATCAATCAATCAATCAATCAATCAATCAATTAATCAATCAATCAATCAATCAATCAATCAATCAATCAATCAATCAATCACTACTGATCGCGCAGGTGTTAGATTCCCTATTTGTTGTTGTCCTAGCTTTTTCTTAAATTATTTCAACGAAATTGGAAATTTATTGAACTTTTCCCTTGGTACTGAACCATTCTGTTCATGATTTAATAGGCGATATATAACGCAATGGTAATATTGCGCAACATGACGCCGAGTATATGGGCGCGAAGTTGCGTAGAACGCGGGAGCTTGGAGGTGGTTCCCTAGGATGAGTGTGACCATGTAGAGTGAAACAGAAGATGTGCTGGAGAAGGAAGGAGAGATAAGAATGTTGTTGTGGGAAGTTACATGCTACCTTAACAGCATTTAAAGCGGGAAGAGACAGGTTTACCACGTCACGGAAATCAAGTGATATCTCCTCCACCTGAGGGTTTTTTAGGATAATAAAACGATGATAATAATCCCAAGAATTTTATGAACATAACGGTATGTCTAACGCCATTAATACGTGACAAAGTTCACAATTCCGCATTAATACAGCCACCGCGGGAAGCAGTTGAGAGGCTGCATACCAAACTCAAGTATATTTGCCGGGAGTTTACACGGCGTGGTTTCGCTTTTTGCTCCTTATAAGAGATGAGAGATTTGGAGGGAGGCATCTCATTCGACCGTACGATTGCTGCCAGTGCGCGTCGCGTGTCTGTCTTAGTGATTGCGCCATAAACCTTTGTGTGAGCGAATACTTTGATTACATTTGGAGCGTTCGCGCTAACTTCATTCAGAACTGTAAAAAGTGTGAACAATAGTTTTCTTATCACGAGATTAGATTTGATTTTGTCGTAGTGCGGTCATGAACTCATAATTGATTGACCAGAAACTTTGCTATTCTCATAGACTTCTTCAGAGAAGTAGTACGGGTCTGCTCGTAGTACGATGTTTGTCGGCAGTAGGATTTAATCTGCGAACTGAAATTATTTATGTGTTTCAGTAGGACGCACATGTGTGGTTGAGTCAAAACAATCAGTTTAGCTCGACAAAATAGGCTACGAACTCATGTAGGAGTAAGCCTGGAAACATCTCCGTGTCTGTTGTTAACAATACAAAGAACTATGTTTTAACTTAAGTGCATTTCTAACCAGTCTAGTATACACAAGGAACGGGCTCTGTATGACGATTGTGTTGTGCGGTTAAATAACTGAGTATTTCATTCCAGTAATTCGGGAACCGAGTTTCAAGACCATGTGGAGGTGAATTTCAAGCGGAGCCTCAAGTAGATGCCTGTGATGGTCCGGCCTGGAGACATCAGTACGAGGGGACCAGCAGCTATGAACAACGTGTTCATCATGCTTGGCTAAATGGCATAGCTGAGTCTGGATGGAGAGAGAAGAAGGTCACGAAAAATGGGCTAAGTGAAGCAAAGTTGTAAGCATGTGGAAGGATTAGTAACAGTTACGCAGAAAGTTACCAATTTATTATACAAATATTAGTAGTTGGGCACTTTTGGCGATTAGAGTAAGACTTGATCATGACGTAGGAGCCCATCAGGCCATTTGTTAAGATGATTTGAAGTCATTAATGTGTTTAATGTACATAACTTATCATTTAAGGATTCGTAGTGTGTGTTATATTATTTTATGGGTGATAAGGGAGCTGGGAGGTTCTTTATTTTAGTGTTATATCAGAATATTCCCTATGTTTCATGACTTAAATTCTTTGTTGTAAATAAGGATCATTTTAGGAAAGATAGTCACTCTCTTATCAGGAAGGATAGAAAGATTAATGTAACGTAGTACCTGCATGCTGCACGTGCATGATTTATCTGTATGTTTTCACTATGATTAAAGTGTGTAGAGTAAACTAAAACCACGTTGTAGACGATGTCATCAAATAGACTCGAACCTGGGTCTTGAGGGCGTCAGATTGCGCCACATTAGTAGAGCGCTGTGTTTTTATGAGAAATTAGTACGGGATAGCACTGCGAATTAAAGGAATTAGACCCAGAAGCGGTCTGGTAACCGAGCCTGATATTTAGAAAGAGAATTGGTTCCTTACTTGTCGTAAGAAGTTGTATAGAGGCCCATGTGTTTGTCGAAATGAGACGGAAGTGAAAAGCCCTTGTGCGGTTTCGAGACCAGAAAGGCACCCGAGGCAAGGTCAGTGTTAGCGTTTCTTTACGATTTTTTGTGAGTCTGGGAGTCCCTCATACTACCGTCGGCCAGGTCATTGGCACAGTTACCGCACCCTAGGGGGTGACGGCCATTTTTAAAAACCGCATGTTGTAGCTCGTTCCTTTTCTTTTTAGATGAGATTTATTTGTCTGACAGAGATTTTTTCTTTCCTCTTGCTTGTCCATATTGGTGTGTACAGAATGTGTGATATATTTTGTACTAGTTAATTTTATATTTGACGGTTAGATTATCTGGTAACCGTGAAGATTGCCCAGGGGATGTGAGTTCACACTCATCCAATTTTAAGTGGAATCGTGCCACAAGTAGCTTCAGTGTTTTTTGTTTTGTTTGGGTTTTATAGCGTTCATTGTTTTCTGTTTATATGGAAATATATCCCAGATGCAGGGAAATTTTAATGGTAAATTTATTTCAGCGGAACGTCCCTAATCCTAGCATTATGCTCTGTTGTAGGTCCAATGGTGTTGTACAACGAATGACCCATTCACCGGTTTAATAGGTCGTCCATCAGCACGTCGACATCATCTTTTTAAATTTCAAATGTACGCCGTTTTTGGCATTTTATTTTTGCACCATGAATGCATCCGATTGTAAATAACCATTGTTATTATGTGAGATTGATGAATTAACTATGCTTTTGTCAATTGAATTGTTCAAATTTAATTAGTTCTTCATTTAAAAAATAATAATGTAGTATACCTGTCCTATTACATTCTCGTCACAAGGACCCATTACGAGTTCTCTCCGGCTGCTGCCAGTTAGGTATATTTTTATTTTGTGGACAGGTAAGTTATGTAACCCACCATTATTTCTGTGTATGATTCATTTACTTAAGCCCCAAAGGTTATAGTATGTTATTCCAATCCCTAACTCCCCTTCCTATAAACGAATATTTGACCCAATTTTTCCTCTTGAATAACAAATTTACCTTCATTTTGTGATCTTTCATACTTTTAAAGGCACCACTCAAACGTATTCGTTTACTACTGCCATTCCACGCCGTCTCTCCACTGACAGCCTGGAATATACCACTTAGTCGAGCAGCTCGTCTTCTTTCTCCTAAGTCTTCCCAGTCCAAACTTTGCAACAACTTTGTAACGCTACTCTTTTACCGGAAATCACCCAGAACAAATCGAGCTGCTTTTGTTTGGATTTAATTCAAGTTCTTAAATCAGGTAATCTTGGTGAGGGTCCCATACGCGGGAACAATACTCTATTTGGGTCTTACCGGAGACTTGTATGCCCTTTCCTTTACATCCTTACTACAACCCCTAAATATCCCCACAATCATGTGCAGAGATCTGTACAAATAAGAAGCAGTTCTTCCAAACTAATCAGACATCGCGTAGTAACCACCATGTTGAGACGTTTTGGGAGTACTTTACAGTGCTGGGGAAAATCTATGTTTGGTTTAATTTGTAATTTATACCGAGCAACTTAGCCGTGTGGTTAGGGTTGTGTGGCTGTGAGCTTGCCTCCGGGAATAGTGGGTTTGAACCCCACTGTTGGCAGCATTGAAGATGGTATTCCCGTGGTTTCCCATTTTCACACCAGGCAAAACCTGGGGCTCTACCTAGGCCTTTCCATCGTCGCCATAAGGCTTATTTGTGTCGGTTTGACGTAAGGCAAATTGTAAACAAAAGTTTCTTTCGTGACGCTCATTAGAAGAGTGAACCTTATCAGACGTATGTAAAATTCCCTTTAATCATTTAGAACGTAGCATTACTTCCATTTGTTTACCGTCCTATGCTATTTACGTTATAGATGAATGAGTTACCAGCGTCGCTTAAAGATATCCCCTTAGCAGCAAACCCAAATATATATTGTTCACATGACGGCCCCCAAAACCCATTACACCGTTCGTATGCCCATACTGTTAAACTACCGTGTGCTCATTGTTGAATACATCGTTCCGTTCACTGAGGTTCTGGATTACTCACGCTTAAATTATTACTTTTGGGGCCACATGAAATGTATGATTCATGAGGCTGACGTGGAGAATGAGGTGAGAAGAATTACCACTGCGGCCATCACACATTAACTATTGCCACGAACCTACTACGCTGGCGTAGCAAGGGGAGAGGTGATACTCCCACGTGGCCCGTCCCAGGTGGCGGATAGGGGGGTCCTAACTGGCTTGCCGGTGGACTTGAGGGGAATAAAATACCTCTCGCGGACCAAACACACATCCCCCTGTGGGTGGGGTACGCAGACGAAGAATACACTCACGGTATTCCCTGCCTGTAGTAAGAAGCGACTAAAAGGGGCCCGAGGAGCTCTCAATATGGGAGCGTGGGTTGGCGACCACGGGGCCCTTAGCTGAGCTCTGGCGTTGCTTCCATTTACTTGTGCCAGGCTCCTCACTTTCGTCTATCCTGTCCGACCTCCCTTGGTCAACTCTTGTTCCTTTCCGAACCCGACGGTATTAGAGCATTCGAGGCCTAGGGAGTCTTTCATTTTCACGCCCTTCGTGGCTCTTGCCTTTCTTCGTCCGTTACTTCATTTTTCAAAGTGACGGATCCCTTCTTTTTTCTCTCTCTACCCCCTGTGGGTTGGGGACGCAGACGAAGAATACACCCACGGTATCCCCTGCCTGTCGTGAGAGGCGACTAAAAGGGGCGACCAAGGGATGATGGTATTAGAACCATGAAACTACTTTTGATTAGTACCATCTCGCGTGGAACACCATGGATCGCCTTTACTTGCGAGTAGTACCACTATATTAGGTACACCAGAGTTTTGTGATTAGTAGCAACAGAGAGGGGTTCACTGTGAGTTTCCAGTTCCCGTGAGTCGTACCCTTGTGAGCAACACCACGGGTCTGGGCGTTGCCTGTGATGAGAACCACTATATGAGCGACACCGTGGGTCTGCGTTGCTTGTGCTTAGTACCCACTATGTGAGGAACACCACGGGAATACCGGCGCCCGTGATTAGTACATCTAGGTGAGGAACACCATCGGTTTGTGTTGCCTATGTGTGGCACCATTATGTGAGAAACTCCATAGGTCTGCGTTACCTTTACGACGTCCAATACTTTTGAGTAGTACCATAATGTTTGGAACACCGTGAGTTTACGCTACGTTTGATTACGACAGCAACTTAAGAAATACCATGGTTCTCCTTTATTAGCGATAAGTGCCATTATGCGGGACGGTTGACATGGATATTGGCCCCTTTAGACAAGCATCATCGATTCAGAATTGGGCTTTGGAACCAGTCCCTTGGTCAGTAATATTGTTTCTGGGAATGTGAGTCATTGCGCGTCAGATCCACTGATTGTTTTATATTCATATTCATCAATTCATTCCTCATCATCACGTTTTGAATTCTGGTCAGTGGATGGATTTTGTACTTTTAAATTGTAATAGCAGTTCGTCTCATTTCGTACCATAGGAGCCGATGATCTAGATCTGTAAACAACAAGCATAACATTCACTATTGAGGCGATCTCAGATGAGCAATGAAGTTCTAGGAGAATGGTTTTAGTCAAATTTGCACTAGATGCAGGAAGAATGCGCTGTTCGGCAGCATGTTCTGTTTTGGGTATTTCCAATTTTACAAGTTATGTAACCTTATGAAGAGCTGATATTTGCTATTATTTGCTCCTTTTCAAGTTGTTTTCTATAAATCGTTGTTAATTT
Organism: Anabrus simplex; assembly: GCF_040414725.1. Classification (NCBI taxonomy): domain Eukaryota; kingdom Metazoa; phylum Arthropoda; class Insecta; order Orthoptera; family Tettigoniidae; genus Anabrus; species Anabrus simplex. Next base: position 85,683,040 of record NC_090268.1, on the reverse strand, counting down.
TCTAGTAAAGTACAGTTTAAACTCATATGCTGTGTTCTTATTATTCCGCTATTTTAATATTTCCTCTTACAGAAACTTCGTCACCGTAAGACATATCTGTGTCGGTGCGACGTAAAGCAAAAAAAAAATTCTTACAGAAACTGATGTCTGATATGACCAACTTTTAGTTATCCATTTCGTAAGATATCAGAAATTGTACTAAGGTGTGATTGAATCGATGTAGAATTCATTTAAAAATTGTTAATTAAATGATGGGCTTTTAGTTACATTATACAAAAATATAGAAATGTATGTTTTAATTTCTTCACAAAATGTGCTCCAAAATGGAAACCATGTTTCATGGTACACAATAAATCGCACGATTTTTGCGTCATTTTACACAGGGGGTATATTCCCTAAATAACTACACATTTCAAATTTAGATATTTTTAATTAAAGCACCTCCATTAAAAAAGGAATGTTAGTTTCGTGATTAGCTAGTATGAGATCGTTCTAAGGTTAAGGTTTCCTTTCGTTGTTAGAGAACCGAGCTCGATAGCTTCAGTCGCTTAAGTGCGGCCAGTGTCCAGTATTCGGGAGATAGTAGGTTCGAACCCCACTGTCGGCAGCCCTGAAAATGGTTTTCCGTGGTTTTCCATTTTCACACCAGGCAAATGCTGGGGCTGTACCTTAATTAAGGCCACGGCCGCTTCCTTCCCACTCCTAGCCCTTCCCTGTCCCATAGTCGCCATAAGACCTATCTGTGTCGGTGCGACGTAAAGCAAATAGCAAAAAAAAAATTTCGTTGTTAGAGAATTTCATACACACAACGAAGACAGGTAATTAAGTGATATCCAATATATTGATCTCGTATATTTTTTGTTAATTAATGGGGAATGGCTTGGTAATTACGTCAGAGACCTCTTTGAGAGAGTCGTTGGACACAGAGCTATAAACCAGTGTGGCTCCATGAACAAATGGTTAGCGTGCTGGCCTTTGATCACAGGGGTTCCGGGTTCGATTCCTGGCAGGGTCGGGAATTTTAACCATGATTGGTTAATTTCCCTGGCACGGGGGAAAATCAAAAGAGACCTGTGCTTGGCGAGCCGAACCCGTCCTGGGATCTCCCGGCACTAAAAGCCATACGCCATTTCATTTTCATCTATAAACCACAGTATACAGTAATGAATACAACGCTCCACACAGAGTTAACGGTAGACTGGGCATCTGGCCGTAAAACTTGGCCAAATTCACATCAAATGCCGGCATTAATAAGTGGGAAGCAGGCCGGGAGATAGTAGGTTCGAACCCCACTGTCGGCAGCCCTGAAAATGGTTTTCCGTGGTTTCCCATTTTCACACCAGGCTGTACCTTAATTAAGGCCACGGCCGCTTCCTTCCCACTCCTAGCCCTTCCATGTCCCATCGTCGCCATAAGACCTATCTGTGTCGGTAAAGGTAAACTCGTGTCCTCATCCCAAGGTGGTGCAGCCCGTTTCAGGCACACGCCCAATGGAGGTGAGTTGCATGTACCACTTCAACCACATACCAGCCCTCCTGCCATTCTAAAATTTCTGGCAATACCGGGAATTGAACCAGGGCCCCCGAGGACGGCAGCTAGTAACACTAACCGTTACGCTACGGAGGCGGACATCTGTGTCGGTGCGACGTAAAGCAAGTAGCAAAACAGAGAATAATATTGAGCTGGCCGGATACGTGGTATGGATCGCGCAGATTCGAGCATGCATTCGAAAGATTGCAGGTCTGAACCCGACTGGTGGCAGCTCTGAAGATCATTTTCCGCGGTTTCCCATTTTCACGCTAGCATATTCTGGATCTGAACCTTAATTTATTAAGGCCATGGTTATTTCCTTCCCTATCCAAGACCTTTGCTCTCCTTTCGCCTGTCTCAGTCGATGTAAATTGAATAGAAAAAGGAATATTGAATATCTGCGGAGGAGCAAGTTAGCCGAGAGATATCATCTTTGACTTCTCAACAAGGTGGCCGCGGTGCGCATCCAAACTAATGCATGTGAGATTGTAGAAATGGTACGTCATGTACCAGTGGTTCGCATTTCACGTAAAGTTGGGTTGGGGCCTTGTGAATTTTAATACAATATTAAGAGTCACGTAAAACTACGACCTTGCTTCCTCGAACTTCTGCACCTCAGTGTTCCATCAAACAGCAATATTATTATTAAAAAACCAAACCAAACCAAACCCCGTGGCGCTACAGCTCTTGAAGGGCCTTGGCCTACCAAGCGACCGCTGCTCATCCCAAACGCCTGCAGGTTACGACGTGTCGTGTGGTCAGCACGACGAATCCTCTCGGCCGTTATTCTTGGCTTTCCAGACCGGGGCCGCTATCTCGCCGTCCGATAGCTCCTCAATTCTAATCACGTAGGCTGAGTGGACCCCGAACTAGCCCTCAGGTCCAGGTAAAAATCCCTGACCTGGCCGGGAATAGAACCTGGGGCCTCTGGGTAAGAGGCACACACGCTACCCCTACACCACGGGGCCGGCACCAATATTATTATTATATTATATATTATATTATTATTATTCTTTCGTTTCATCCTCTTGGGGATACGTTGGAGCAATCACTTTTCTGTGTGTTGTTCTTTTCTTAGTGAACAGTATTTCTTCTTTTTTCTGATCTTTGTTTACTCTCGTCTACCGAGATAATAGGTTTTGCTTTCAGTGTAGATTTTTCTTGGAACGTTATATTTTCGTCTTCAATTATTACTTTAGCTGTTCGATCGAATAGTGAGTGTTCGGTGATTTTTAACTCTACTAGGTCTATATCAGTTTCTTTAAAACAGTTGGAGTTTGTTTAGCGGTTAGGGAAGAAGTCAAAGATTTGTTTATTATTCTATCAGAATCCATCTGACAAGATGACCATAACAATGCACCCTTCTTTTTCGCATTGCCTAGTACTTGCGAATTTTCACTTTTCCTGTGGAGTGTTTCATTCTTGTTGTGTATTATTATTATTATTATTATTATTATTATTATTATTATTATTATTATTATTATTATTATTATTATTACAGGGGTTCCGTGGTTCAGAGAGAGGTGAAAGAAGGTGTTGGTTGGAATGGGTCAAAAATTAATTTAAAACTTTAAATAAAGGTTATATTTCTTTTCAGAAAATCAAACAACAGTGTATCAGGTACAATGACAGATTTGATATAAAATAGAAAACCCCATAATAGGGAATTTAACACTTCTGGGTTTCAAGCCCCTAATTTACAACTTTACAACCTCGCAAATGTGGTGTTATTTAGACAAGGACAGAAATATCCCAATTCCAGAGCACATTGCTCCAACCCTTACTAATTTACGGCCTTCCAAAGGCACAAATAGTATCACACAAAAACCAGAAAGAGTTTACAAACTCTCCGAATCCAACAAAGGAGACTGGCTCCCGATTTCTTACAGCCTACTCAAGGCAACATTACACAAAAGTCTTACAATTTCCGACCTCTCCAAGCCCAACCTACAATTTACAATTTTGGTACACAGAGGTATATATTACCCAAACTACTGGGCCTTCGTGGAAAGAAGAACAGGTTATTACTGGCCCGAACACAAAATGTATGGAGGCGTATACTTGCGCTCCTAGAAAACCAAGTATAAAACCCTAATTGGGCTCGCGGCCCGATGATACAGAGGCTAATCCCAAGCTACTGAGGTGACTAGAGTGGAAGGTTAATTTAATGCTTTACATAAAGAGAAACAGTTACAAATTCTTAGTCACCTCGAGATAAATTGAAGAGGAACTCGAGAGGGTAACGCACTCTCTATCCCCGATTTACAGTTTAAGACTTTATGAAATTTTACATTAGCAAGAAGTAATTTACATACTAGAAATCAAACAATTACATAGTTAAAGTTTAGAAACTTCTCCTCGATAACTTTGCGGAGACAGCTACAAAGATAGAAAACTGGTGGCCATTATCTGGGCTGGTGTACTGCCTGGCGAGAATGAGGCGCCCCACCTCCTGCCTTAACACACACACTCAGTAAGACGACGATCAATAAGACAAGGTAGCCTGAAAAAGCCGCAGCTTATATACCCGAGGGGACGGTTCGAGAAGGCTCTGGACTAAATCCGAATACACCCTCTCATTTTTATTGGATATTTTTAAAAGTTACAAGAAGCCTGTGATAGGTTGAAAAATAAATACATAATTTTCTAATTGGCCAGATTCAAAAGCTGGCGGGATGAGGAGGAAGTTTTCCAAACCTTGAAGTAAAAAAACAAAACAAAAAACATGAATTTAATTGAGAAAACATAAGAACACAAAACTTCTCACTAGTTCTTCCACCGTGCACCAGGGTACAAGACCACAGTTTTTATAAGGACATCTATGGAGAAAAGTTCAAACTTCTTGACGTAAACCAAAACAAAACCAATAAATCCAGTCAGTTTAGGCAACTTCTAAATAACACAATACTCCGTTATTTATGAGTGACATCTTCTGATTATGTCCCAACTTCCTGCAGTAGCTGTTCCACGTTTTGTTTGGTAGATAGAGTTCCTTTAAGGCGCTCCTTTTAAATGTGCGGGATTGAGGTGTACCTCCCGGTATAATAATAATAATAATAATAATAATAATAATAATAATAATAATAATAATAATAATAATAATAATAATAAATAAAGGGTAATGAATTAATCCATATAGAATTTATGGGAAGTTATAAGGGATGTTCAGATGAAACAAAGACAGAGCGGGTAACAGCGCAAATAACTAATGGGATAGCCGAAAAGTTGGAGCACTGCATGGCTTAGGGTTTGTAGTAACAGCTCATAACGTGTCCAGTGTGTAGCACTCATCCGCAAAGTAGAGGAAAATATTTGAAACAACATACGTGTTTAAAAGTTATGTCCAAACGTGGTGCCGTTATATGTGGAACACAATGTTGCCTGCGAGTGGTGCCAGTATGTGTGACATAGCATTGGTTTGCATTACCAGTGATTAGTACCACTATGGGAAGAACAGCATGGTTGTGATTTACCAGTTTGTAATACTATTATAAGGGGCCGGTGACCTGGATTTTGGATCCCTTTCTTTCTGTAACAATCATCATCTCAGAAAATAAGGCATTGTAAATTAAAATATAAAACAAATGATGAAAAAATGAACATGAATGCAAAACAATGAGTCGATCCAGTCAGTAGATACGTTTTTTACTTCTAATTATCTTCTGATGTTGTTGATGTTTGTTGTTTAAAGGGGCCTAACAGATAGATCATCGTCCCCTAATGGTACGAGGTGTAAGGAAATGAAAATTAAAACTTCAAAATGTATCCAATGACTGAAATCTAAAACGAATGGTGATGAGAAAATGATCGTGAAACAATCAGTGGATCATGATGTCTTACTTACTCTGATGATGCTCATTATCTAAAGGGTCCAAAATCCAAGTCACCGGGCCCTCACAATGGTACTAATCACTATTAAAACAGAACCAAGGTGTTTCTCCTACAGGTAACGTAGACTCAAGATGTTTCTCGCGTGGTGGTACTAATAACAGGTAGGTATGTCACACACGATGGCACCACTCGCAGGTAGCACAAACCCATGGCGTTTCGCACATGAGGGCACGACTCACAAGCAACGTAGACCCATGGCACTCCTCACGTAGGTGTTTTAATTACGGGCGCAGGCATTCCCGTGGTGTTCCTCTCTTGGTGGAAGTAATCACAGGTCATGTACACTCATGGGGTCGCTCACATAGTGGTACTAATCATAGGCAAGACAGGCCCACGGTGCGTCACACATTATGGTAATGCTCACAGGCAACACAATCCCATGTGGGACGCAGAAGAAGAATGCACCCAAGGTATCCCGTGCCTGTCGTAAGAGGCGAATAAAAGGGGCGACCGAGGGTTGATAGAATTAGAGCCATGAAACTTCTCGTAATTAGTACCATCACGTGCGGAACACTATGGAAATACGATACTTGAGACTAGTATCAGCTTGCGAGGAAAACCATGGGTCTACGTTACATAGGAGCAGTACGATTATTCGAGGAATACTACGGGTTTAGGCGTTGTTTGTGATAAGTATTGTCCTGTACATTACATCGGTCTCTTCCACTGTGTTCAGAATGGCTCTGTACAACCTATGAGTAGTACCACTTTGTGAGAAACACCACGGGTATTAGCTGGCGCCCGTGATTAGTACCACTATGTGAGGAAAACCATGGGTCTGCATGCCTGAGGCTAATACCACTATGTGGCGAACATCATTGGTTTGTGTTGCATGTGAGCGTTACCATAATTTCTAATACACCGTTCATCTACATTGCCTATGATTAGTACCTGTATGTGAGCGACACTACGAGTGTACGTCGGCTGTGAGGAACACTACGGGAATACGGGTGCCCGTGATCAGTCCCACTATGTGAGGAACACCATAGGTTTGTGTTACCTGTGTGTGGTGGCATTGTGTGTGCCACACCTTGGGTCTTCAAAACATGCGTTTAATACCACCATGCGATAAACACCATGAGTCTTCCTTAGCTGTGATTAGTACCACTATAGGATGAACGACATTGTTCTGCTTCACCAGTGATTAGTACCATTATGAGGGGCCGGTGACCTAGCTGTTAGGGCGCTTTAAAAAACAAACATCATCATCAACAAGAAAAGCAGTCGCATTTAAAATGCAATCCCTAATGTTCATATAAAAATACCTTGAACTCAGTTGTTGAACAGGCTTAAGTGAACATTATACCAATGTAAATTTCTGGTGGCGGAGAACTTTCTTGTATTGACAATGGACGTAAAAATGGAATCTCCAGATTCCAGTGACTGCTGATGTTGTAATTAGTGAATCCTACGTGAAGGGTCTTAAAGAAGTGAAATTATAAAATTACAAAAATCATTTTTAAACGTCAAAAGTTAAAAGGGAAGAAGAATAGGACAACGCAAATGAACTACTTACTCTCTGCTGGCCCTGTTGGATGAACTATGGATTGTTGTTCTTCCTCGGCGGAACGCTGCGTGAACTTGAACGTTAAGAAGTTCGTTTGACAACTATAAATCTTATTTTATTTCTCGAAACGAAACGTCGTTGATAAAATGTCCTTGAATTGTATTTAAATGATGGGAGGCCACCTGAGTTCAAATCTTGGATAACGCTCCATTGCATCATAGTTACGACTTTTCTTTACGATACGCATATTTTATTGCTAATAAACCTTGGTGCAGAAGAATCATTTGCAACTGTACATTAAGTATTTAATGGGCTTATCACGCCTTCTGAGAAAGCTGAAGAGCGGAATTTAACTTCTCTATGTTTTTTGCCATTCAGAAACCACATTGAAGTGAAGTAGTTTCAATACACTGCATCCCCCCCTTAAAAAAATTGATTAAGTGGTAAAGATAAAAACCTGCTTTCGTGACTTTATAAAAGTTGCTTACGTTTCCGAAATGCAGTACCTAAGAGTATTTACCTCAAAATGCTCTTACGTAACCTCATGTGGCTGGGGAACAGAGATGAACAGCAGACCCACGGTATCCTCTTCCTGTCGTAGGAGGGCGACTATAAGGGGTTCCAGGGTCTCTCAAATTGGAAGCGTCGGTTGGCAACAAGGGTCCCTTAGCTGAGTACTGGCATTGCTTCCACTTACTTATGCCAGGCTCCTCATTTCCGTCTATCCTTTCCGACCTCCCTTCTTCGACACTTGTCGCTTTCCGACTCCGACGGTATTAGAGATTTGGTGGGCAAGGGAACCATCAATTTCCAAGCACTTCGTAGACCTTATTTCCTTTGTCTATTCGGAGAGTATAGTCTGCATTCTGGAAACAAATTTCAGACGAGGTCACCATACGGTCTTGAGAAATTTTCGACTATACACGACAGAACGACATTATTCCAACCGGGCATTCGGTGGCGTTGGCTGTGAGTTTGCATCCGGGAGATAGTGGGTTAGAATCCCACTTTCGGCAGCCCTGAGATGGTTTTCCGTGGTTTCCAATTTTCAAACGAGGCAAATACTGGGCCTGTGCCTTAATTAAGGCCATAGCCGCTTCCTTCCAACTCCTAGACCTTTCCTATCCCATCGTCGCCATAGGACGTATCTGTGTCGGTTAGACGTAAATCCACTAGCAAAATAATCACTTGTTTCGGTGGAATACGCACGACTATCCCAGAGACGGTGACAGTTTTCCCGTAGTTCTTTGTTGAAATAGAAATCTCCTCCCCCTCGATGGATTGTTAAACATGCTGATTGGCCAAGTTTCATATCACTAGCTGTATTTAACTAAGTTACCAGGCGGAGTGTAGACGGCGATATAAAATACATGTTGCTGCTGAGGAGTCCACTTGATGTTTTCAGAGACTCCTCGTCGAAAACTCATTGTTTGGTGGAACGAAGAAATTGCAGCAGCTATCAATGAACGCGCTTGCGCTCATAAACGCTATCGTAAGCAGCCAGCTGTGGACAATTTGGTAACATTTAAAAAACTCCGTGCTAAGGCACGAGTTCTTATTCGACAAAGTGAAAATGCTACGTCGGAGAGATGTGTGTCGTCTATGACGGCACATACTCCGTAATCTCAAGTATGGACCAAACTTCGACGTACTTCTGGTACTCAAGAATTATCTTCTGTACCGGGAATTTGCATTGCAGACAGTATCGTCACTGAACCGCTAACCATCTAGCCAGCCATTTCGCGGATGTGTCTGGCTCCGGAAATTACCACCGCGACTTCCTCGCTCTGGAGCAGGAGGCTGAACGTCATCACCTCAGTTTTGCCACTCAAGCGTCAGAGGACTATAACGTGTCGTTTACAGAGTGGATACTCCGCAGCGCCTTGGCGCTTCCACGAACCTGCTACGCAGGCGTAGCAGGGGGAGAGGTGATACTCCCACGTGGCGCGCCCCAGGTGGCGGATAGGGGGGTCCTAACCGGCTTGCCGGCGGACTTGAGGGAAATAAAATACATCTCGCGGACCAAACACACACCCCCTGTGGGTGGGGGGGGGCTGACGAATAATACACCCACGGTATCCCCTGCCTGTCGTGAGAGGCGACTAAAAGGGGCGACCAAGGGATGATTGAATTAGAACCATGAAACTACTTTTGATTCGTACCATCACGCGGGGAACACCATGGGTTGCCTGTACTTGCGAGTTGTATCACTATGTTCGGTACGAAATGGGTTTGTGTTTAGTAGTAGTCATGAGCGTGGCCTGGGGGTTTCCAGCACCCGTGCGTCGTACCCATGTGAGCACCACCGCGGGTCTGGGGCGTAGCCTGTGAGTTGTACCACTATATGAGCGACACCGTGGGTCTGCGTTGCCTTTGATTAGTATCCACTCTGTGAGGAACACCACGGGGGACCGGCATCCGTGCCTAGTACACCTAGGTGAGGAAACTCATTGGTTTGCGTTGGCTATGAGTGGCGCCATTGTGTGAGAAACACCATAGGTCTGCGTTACCTGTACGAAGTACAATACTTGTGAGTAGTACCGTCTTGTGTGGAACACCGTGAGTTTCGCTACTTTTGATTAGTACCCCAACATGCCAATACCATGGTTCTACTTTACTCGCGACATGTACCATTCTGTGGGGCCTTAGACATGGATTTTGTACCCCTTTCGACATCAAGCATCGTGCCTTGGCACTTTGCAAGGGCACGTCTCCCGCACCAGACAAGGTCCACAATCAGATGTTGAAACACCTTAGTGAGGACAGTGTGTTCTATCTCATTTGTGTGTTCAACCGAATCTGGATAGGAGCTGAGTTTCCGTCTCAGCGGCGAGAGGGCACAGTAATTCCTGTCCTCAAGCCTGACAAAAATCGTAGGTATGCAGGAAGTTACGTACCTATTTGTTTTGTAACTGTTTGGGTAAATAATTTGAGAGGATGTTAAATCGCTGACTATTGTGGTGTCTTGAGTAAAAACGGGCTTTTGCTCGAGCGCCAATGTGTTTTCGATCCGCTCGCTCGACCACTGACCACTTGGTACGCCTGTTCCCGATTGTCATAAACGTTATTGTCGCTGCAGCTCGTTAAACAGGATAACCTCCGCGAAATATGGACGATTTTACTCTGCATTATAGACCGCACAATATGGCAGTCGCAGAGCGACAACTACAACAAGCTATTAAGAGAGCGCAACAGTGGACTTCAGAACATGACTTTCGGTTTTCAACCGCAAACACCTCTGTTGTATATTTTTGCCGAAAGCGCAATCTTCACTCCCAACCTGAGCTATTATTAGGGAATGTCGCTCTCCTTCTAATTGACACTTACCGATTTCTTGAGCTCATTATCGATAACCAATTATCGTGGGAGCCATGCATGTGGCAGTTAAAAGTGCTATGCACTAAGAAGTGAAATATTTTGAAGTTTTTAGCGGCACTACTTGGGGAGCTGACCACACGGTGGTCATTCGAATTTATAGGGCACATGTTTTATCCAGATTAGGCTACGTCAGTGCAGCATACGTATCAGCAAGACCACCACAGCGGGTTTAGTTTGGCAACGAGAGCTTTTGGTACAAGCACCATTGCTAGCCTGCTCGCTGAATCTGGTGTGCCGCCTTTACTACTGAGGCGCCAACAAATGCTTCTATCGTATGCTGCAAATTTGCGACAGATGCCACTTCACCCAGGCTATCCTTGCGTATTCAACAATGGACACCGTCGGCTGTACGCTGCTTGTTCTCGAGCAACGCGGCCGGTTGGAATATGCTTGGATTCCAGTCACAGATTGTTTGTTGTATCTTTGGGTCCCTGTCTTGTCAGACAACCAAGTGGTGTACTTCCGTTGATAATAAGACGACATGAAATAATCCTGGATATGCAGACCGGCCCAGAGGAAAACAAGGAACTCTCGATTTCAAGGTGTTTTTCATTGCTTTTGCTGTGAGATACGGCGCATTGTCGTGTAACAAAATCACTTTCTATTCTATTCTATTCTATGCATTCGTATGTAGTGTATACCAAACCTTGCAAAGCAGAAGCTGCAATGCCACTTGTAAATTCTGAAGGTGGAATCCCCAGTTCCCTTTCCAACTTCAGAGTTTGCAACTTTCTATGGTAAATTTCCACACGGAGAATTTTTTGCCTCAGTTTTTTCTCATCGTATCTTCTTCACTATTAGCGATAGGACGTGGGAAATTTGACAGCTTCCTTTTGTTTCTCCTTGGTGTATTTTGGAGGTTTTTGCCACTGGGAAGTTCATCAGGAGTCGGTATTGGCTCTACGGTCGCTTGATCTTCCATGTAGCTTTCTGGAAGATTCAACCTGTCTAAATCGGCCTAATCTTTCTGTAGGATGACAAAGATAGGAGCATCCACCTCATCCAATTGCTTATCCTTCCCTCCTTCACTTCCATTTTTCTTGGCATTATCTCTCTTTGCCTAAAAGCAAGAATTTAATGCTTGAGTAGTGCATCGACATATGTGAGGTTATACAAATTGATTTAAGCGATACAATCTCGATTAATGAATTTAATGGAAACGTAAATATTTACTTACCAATGCACATTTCCATAATTCCAAGAGATTAACTCTCGCGTACGTCCAAGATATTTCGGCTCCAAGTAACTGCAAAGATTGAGCATTCTTTAGGACTTCAGTACAAGCGGATCGCTCATCATCATGTGATAGGTTATTTTTAAAATTGCCAAAAAGGATGTCACGTTTCTCCTTGACAACTTCTTACACCGCTAGCTTCTTGTAAATTTCTTTCTTTCCTATGATCAAAACTTCAAAACTGCTAGTACCACAATTATATCGTCAAATTCGCCGCGAAAACTGAAGCATTAAAATCATGGAGTATTATACAGTTTGCCCATGGAATAAACATGATTGGATCACCTATATTCAAGGACTCTTCACTTTGCAAAGAAACTGAAAAGTAAAACCTAGATCATGGTGGAACAGAAAGACTTTGCACTTTGCAAGAATTGAAAAGTGAAAAGTGCAAAGTTGCGAAGTTCGTTCGTGAAACAGGCCCCTGGTAGTCGTCAAGCTGTTGGATTTTTTAAGCGGAATGCCGACGTTTAAAAGCCAAGGAATTTTGACTGAGGAGGTAATAGTTACTAGTTTGTATTTCAACCCATCTACTCCTCTAATCTGCATAGAGCCTTGCAACATTCATTGCAAACGCGAGGACACATAACCTGAATTCAATATTGCTTACCCACTGTGGTTGGGGGACGCAGATGAAGAAAACACCTACGGTATCCCCTGCCTGTCCTAATAGGCGACTAAAAGGGGTCCCAGGCGCTCTCAACTTTGGAGCGGGGGTTGGCGACCAAGGGGCCATTTGCTGAGTCCTGGCTTCCACTTACAAGTGCCAAGCTCCTCACAATCATCTATCCCGTCTGACCTCCCTTTGTCAACTCTTGCTCCTTTCCGCCACCGACGATATTAGAGCATTCGGGGCCCAGGGAATCTTTCATTTTCACGCCCTTTCGTGGCCCTTGTCTTTCTTTTCCGGTACTTCAGTTTTCGAAGTGCCGGGTCCCATCGTATCCCTCTCTCTCTCTCTACTCCGTTTGGGTGGGGGGACGAAGAAGAATAAACCCATAGTATCCCTTGCCTGTCGTAAGAGGCAACTAAATGGGGCGACCAAGGGACGATTGAATTCGAACCATGAGATTACTTGTGATTAGTACCATCACGCGAGGCTTTACTTACGAGTAGTATCACTATGTTAGGTACACAATAGATGAGAGTGATTTCCAGTACCCGTATTTAGTACCACTGTGAGAATCACTACGGGCCTGGGCGTTGCCTGTGATTAGTACCACTATATGAGCGACACCGTGGGTCTGCGTTGCCTATGCTTAGTACGCACTATATGAGGAACACCACTGGAATACCGGCCCCCATGATTGGTACACCTTAGTGAGGAACAACATGGGTTTGTGTTGCCTATGAGTGGCTCCATTATGTGAGAAACACGTTACGTCTGCGTTACCTGTGCGTACTACATTACCTGTAAGTAGTACCACAATATGTTGAACATCGTGAGTCTACGTTACTTGTAATTAGTATCGCTACATCAGAAATATTATGGGTGTATGATAAGTACCATTATGAGGAGGAGTTTACCTGGATTTTGGACCCCTTTAGACAACAAGCATAATCGATTCAGGATTGTGCTTTAGAAGCAGCCCCTTGGTCAGTATATACAATTATGTTAACATAGTTTTTGGGAAGGTGGGACATTGCGGGTCGGAACCACTTATCGTTTCAGGTTCATAATCATTGTTCATCATCATCCTTCTGAATTTTAGTCAGTAGGCAGTAATACTCACAAAAAAAAATTAAATTTATAATCCCATTCAATCCTTCCACAGTCCAACTTTTATATTCAGCCCTGCTTCATCGACCCCTAGAAGTATATATTATAAAAAGATACAAATAGAAAATATGGATGATTATATGTAAGGACAAAGTCCAGGTCTTTGGTTCAAACGGCCCCGCATTCGATTCCCGGCACGGTCGGATATTTTAACTTCGCCGTGTTGATACTTCTGACTCGGAGACAGGATTTTAGTGTTGGCCTCAACACTATCTTCATCATACACGTACAACACACCACACTTCCAAACACTACAGAAACACTCAATAGCGACTGCACTCCTCGATGTAAGGTTGGCGTCAGGAAAGGCATTCGGACGTAAAACTGGGACAAATTCACATGTGCCACACACTTGCCAACAGTGGGCTCCATCGGGATCTGGACAAAGTGGTGGGAGGAGATTAATAATGAATTAATAATGAATCTTAATTAAGGCCACGGCCGCTTCCTTCCAACTCCTAGGCCTTTCCCATCCCATCGTCGCCATAAGACCTATCTGTGTCGGTGCGACGTAAAGCCCATAGCAAAAAAAAATAATGAATACGAAAAGGAAAATCCTCATTCCGTTTCCAGTCAGTGACCGGGTCAGCAATGGAATGAATGAAACCCCATCTAGCGGCGAGGGTAGGAATTGTGCCAGCTGCCGGAGCATGTCGCACTGCTCTGAGGCAATGATTAATGACTGACGGATGAAATGAAATTATATTGGGGAGTGTTGCTGGAATGAAAGATGACAGGTAAAACCGGAGTACCCGGAGAAAAAAAGTCCCGCCTCCGCTTTGTCCTGTCACGCTGAGTGAAATGGTAGTTTAAGGGAAGGCCTAAAATTTAATTCTCAAATATTTGTTATACTCGTATATTAATGAAAATCAGTAGGGGAAGTCGAGCAATAAGTCGAAACAATCTAGGTCATAAATAATTGTATTCACGATGAGGGGAAGGCCTACAATGGAATTCTCAAATATTTATGTTATTAGTGGTCCTATCTTAATGAAAATCGGTATGCAAAGTCGGGGAATAAGTCGCTATAATCTAATCCATAAATAATGTTACCCACGCTGAATTAAATGGTAGTTTACGGGTAGGCCTAAAATTTACCTTCCAAATAATTATGTTATTAGTGGTCATATTGATAAATACTACATACAGTATGTGTCTGTTATTCGTACAGGCTTCATTTTCTTATGAAGACTCGTATATTCAAATTAACGACTGAAAAATTGAAATAAAACGTACTTTACGGGTAAAAACATAGATTGTCAATGATAATTCGTTAGTGAAAACCATACTTATTTCCATACAGGCAAGAATATTTTATATGAATGTGCCGGCATCGACAAATGCGTGTACCAGTTGTATTCGTACACATGGACAGGATGATGCCCACTGTTTGTTTGCGATGCACGGAAAAGTCTCAATGACGGCATAAGACTGCTCAAGTGCGTTACTCTCCTTCGTAGTGTATCTGTGGTGGACATGGGTAGGAGTGCAGAGTTAAGTACGGAGCTTAAGAACAGTGTACATAAACCGGCACTTAAAGGAGTTTCATTACGAAAGATTGGGCAGCTAGTCAATAGAACACATTCTACGGTGCAATATGTGGTTGATAAACTTAAATGCAAAGGCACTGTTAAGAACAAGCCAAGGAAACCCAGGAGAAAGTGTTAAACTGAAAGGGAAGAACGATTTGTTGTTCAGCTGAAAAAGACAGATTCCAAATTAAGTGCACCATTATTGAGACAACTCACGAAGGAACGAACTGGAAAGAATATCAGGAACTCCACCATCCGTCGGATCCTGTATCGGCATGGGTACTATGGAAGAATCCCTCGGAAAAGGCCATATGTAAGTAGAAAAAACAGACGGCTTAGACTGACATTCGCAAAGGAGCATATAAATAAGGAAAACAAATTCTGGAATTATGTTATTTGGTCTGATGAGACAAAAATAAACCTATTTGAGTCAGATGGCATCCACAGAATATGGAGAAAAATTGGTACGGACAATGATGTGCTGAATACACTCCCAACTGTAAAATACGGTGGTCTGTATGTAATGCTTTGGGTCTGTATGTCGGCCAAAGGTGTGGGTAACATACATTTCATTGACGGAATAATGAACAAGGAGGGCTATAATGCAATCCTGAGGGAAAACGTGAAGCGGGGTGCGGAAAAAATGGGGATGCCACTTGCTTACATGTTCCAGCATGATAATGACCCAAAACACACTGCTGATATTAATAAGACATGGTTGATCTGGAACATTCCTAAGCAGCTTAGAACACCTCCCCAGTCTTCGGATTTAAATCCCATCGAACATCATTTGATTACGTGGAAGAGGAATCTACGTAGGCAACGTGTGCGTACGAAGGAGGAACTTAAAAGTGTGATTCTTCAGGAATGGCAGAAAATCAGCCCGGACATGTGCAAAAAATTAGGGTATTCTATGCGGCGACGATGTCAGACTGTTATAAAGGCTAGGGGACATTCTACTAGATATTAACATGTTCCAGGAAGCTTTCATGTTTTGTTTATTTCAAGTGTTCAGTTTGCTTGTACGAATAGAAAAGATACAAGATTATGGGCGCGCTATTCTTAATTAGAAACTGTATATTTTGTTACCATGATTGCAAACAAATACAGTAAATATATGTTTTATGAAGGCTTTGTTGAATATATGTTCAGTGAATAAAATCCTTTTCAGTTTATCATTTTCTGGCAGTGCGTTGAAGTACTAAAGCAAACAGCCCGTACGAATAGAATTGGTACATACTGTAAATTGTTAGTTACGTAGTATTATATTTCCTATCATTTATGTCTTATACACTGTTACCATACTGGCTATGATCAGAGATATTCATGAATTTGGATTTTTGTTACTAAGTCCTTAATAGCGCTGAGTCACGAGAAAGTCGGAGAATAAGGAACTAGAGTCTACGCTATAAATAATTTTATAAGACGCCCTAATCTCACAGAGTCGGAAAAAAACTAAATGTGAAGGCCTACAATATAGAAAGGTCATAAACAAACAAGTAGAAGCAATGCCAGGACTCAGATAACCTACGCTCCTAACTTGAGAGTCCCTGGGGCCAATTATATATATATATGAAAATGCATTAAACTCCAGTAACTCGGACAATCCCCACAATTACGTATTGGAGGTCAATATTCGAGCAGACATCTTAATACTAATCTATAACATCACCATTATTTTCAACGTTTCAATAGAGTTCCACTATTCTGCAGCTGAAATACTAATGAAGTAATGTTATTTCTATACCTTAGGGACAACTGGATTACAAGTTGACTCTATAGCCAACTGCAGAGTGAGATCCAGACAGCGTCTGGCCTGCAGAAACAAAATGAGCCCCAAGAGAAAGATTAACAATTGGAAAATGGGAAGAGACTAGAGAGATCTGTTTCAAGAAGTTTATTTCCATCTTACTTCCAATGAAATATCGCTGAAGTATTCAGGGAAAAAGCGAATACTCTGTGATTTCAATGTGACTAGTTCGGGTCTAAGTTCTCCCATTCGAACAAGACGAGGTACAGGAGGATAAAAGGCGATGTGTACTTGCTTCATTTGAACTATAGAAAAGAGTAATGCTGCATCTTCTCCGTCCTTTCAGCTCCTATGAAAAGGAGAAAGCAAGTCCATTCCGAACCAGTGTCCATTCTAATATACACTACAGTATGCATTTCTTTCTAATATTTCGCTTGAGTCTCAAAACCTCTGAATATCCTCATGTATATATCCGGTTCCATATTAGTGCTACTTGCCGAAATTCGAAGAACAAATGAACAGAATGTTGCAAATACAGGGTGGCTGGACAAAACGTGAATCTGGTACACAAGCGTTACAAATTTGGTCATACTGATAAAAAATTGGAAAACATAGATATCTCTTGCCGTTGACATTTTATCAGCTGCTGAATTTAGAAAATCAGATCGCTTCGCTGGTGACGTCAAATTGGCTTTGCGAGGTGGTGTTGCTAAATCACCACGTGGTTTATTACCGGCTTGAGAGCGCCAATAGGGGAAAATAATAAACTTCTCCAGGGGAGGAGCTTGAACAAGGACGTCCCTGTAGATAGGCTCGGCCCATAGCAAGCACGCTACGGTGGCACTGGCTGAAACTTACGGTGTGTTAGTGTTTGATGCACATTTTCCGGCAGATTTAGCAACATCTCTCCGTAAAACCCATTTGAATTCGGCTACGAAGGGATCTGATGGGCTAACTTCGGCAGTTTTTAAAATGACAACGGTGAGAGATATCGACGGATTTTCTTTTCATATCACTTTCCAGTAGAGCGCTGCGCGGGTATACAAAAGGTTATCCGCATCCGCCCCGCACCCGCATGCGAATCCGCGAATAATAATAATAATAATAATAATAATAATAATAATAATAATAATAATAATAATAATAATAATAATAATAATAATAATAATAATGCCGTGTTACCTCCGAAGAGGTCTGGTGCAGGTCTTTCGAGTTGACACCGTACAGTTGACCTGCGCGTCTATCAGAATGGGGCCCTACCTACGATGAATTCCAATGTTGAAGACGGTAGACACACCCAGACCCTGAGCGATTGGAATTAACCAATGAAGGTTAAAATCCCCGACCCACGCGGAAATCGAACCCGGGACCCCTGGGCCAAAGGCTAGCACGCTAACCATTCAGCAATGGAGTAGTTATCCCCGGATATTGTAAATATTTAACTACAGTGTATTACACACGGATAGATCTGTTAACATTGTACAATAGGCCTCATACCTGGGACCAGAATACCTACAGGTACGGGTCTTATGACAACTACCGACGTATAACGTTTGTTCTTCCCTTCCATTAATTGCGGGCAGGAGCCTGTAAGGCTTAGGTCAGATTTACGGCTTTATGACCTCAATGCACCATTTTCCCACACCACTGTCAAGGGTGGCCTATACACAAGGAAAAACATGAGTATTCATGAGTGAAAATCAATAAACTTCATTATTTAGAAAATATGAGCAGAATTATCCTAACTGCCGTACACTTTGCATCCGCCAAGACGCTAACTTCGTGGACCCTGTATGTTTGAAAATATACCGGGTAAATCAATCACAATACTCTACCCTGTGTTCATCTGAAATTATCTTTGCGACATCACAGCAGCACTGTTATATACATGACACCACCCAGGGAACACGGGTAACATGGCACCACCCAAGGAACGCGTGTCACTTGTGGAATACTATGGACGCGAGTAACGATATATCTCCACAATATATTCATTAACATTCACGACTTCAGAATATGAATTAAACTCTGAAATACCTTTAAAATGTCAAGGAAACTACAATGCTCGAATGGATCTCAGCCCAGATAGGAGTCATGGCCAACACTAAGGCATCGACGGATTTCAGTGATAAGAAAGGGCTAGGATTGAGGAGGTAGTGGCCGTGGCCTTAATTCAGGTACAGCCCCAGTAACTGTCTCGTGTGAAAATGGGAATCCACGGACAATAATTTTCAGAGCTGTCAATGGTGAGATTCAAACCTACCGTAATGAAGATAATGAGTTTGCAGCTATGATACACAAGGAAAGCACTGAATTCCACATGAGTGCAAGTCAGCTGGATGTGTACTCTGCAAAAAGCCTCATATCTCAGCATATACCAGGAGCTTGCAAGAAAGGACTAATTGCAAATGCGAAGATTTTAAAAAATGTCTTAATTATTCAAGAACTGTGGAAAATAAACATAGTAAGATTAAAGAAGAAAGTTGTGAACTTTTTACCTTTCCACAAACATCATGTCTTAACAACTCTATATGTTTCCACTGTCAAGATTTCATCAGTAATTCAGACTTCATCGTCCACCATCTGGATTTTGAGACACTAGTATTTCTCTGTACATCGGCTTTCGTTCCTTGATATTCTCGTTTCTTGGAAGGTGAGCCAGGATTGTTCTTCCAAGCTTTGGTATGCTATTCTCTTTCTGTTTAGAAGAGTCTGAATTTCTTGGCCGTTTTCATCAAACCAGTCTTGATGTTTGATCTTATACTATCCAACAGATTCTTCACTAACTGACAATATTGCAGTCTTCAGTGTTGTCCAGTATTCTTCAGAGCTTTCTGGATATTTACCCGTTAGCCTTTCAGTCTAGAGTTGCTGAAATTTTGCTTTAGTGTCGCAGCCCTTGAGGCGTTCTATGTTCATTTTTGATCTTGTTTCATCAGGGATCGTATCAGTCGGTGGTCAATCCGGCAGTCGTCAGCACTTGTTAGAGCATTCGTGATGTCGCCATGATGTTTCTAATTTATCTTTCTGTTGAAGATTGTGTTGGTGATAACAATATCGTGCTCTGAAAATTTCGGGAGAAGAAGTGCTCCATTAAAATTACATTTCCCTATACCCTCCTTTCCAATTACACTGACTGACAGAGCAAATGCAACACCAAGAAGGAGTGGTTCGAAAGGGATGAAAGTTGGGGAAAAAACAGAGACGGCACGGACGAATAATTGATGTTTATTTCAAATCAATATGCAGGTTACACAATGCGCACGGCATCGACTCAGTAGGATGTAGGACCACCGCGAGCGGCGATGCACGCAGAAACACGTCGAGGTACAGAGTCAATAAGAGTGCGGATGGTGTCCTGAGGGATGGTTCTCCATTCTCTGTCAACCATTTGCCACAGTTGGTCTTCCGTACGAGGCTGGGGCAGAGTTTGCAAACGGCGTCCAATGAGATCCCGCACGTGTTCGATTGGTGAGAGATCCGGAGAGTACGCTGGCCACGGAAGCATCTGTACACCTCGTAGAGCCTGTTGGGAGATGCGAGCAGTGTGTGGGCGGGCATTATCCTGCTGAAACAAAGCATTGGGCAGCCCCTGAAGGTACGGGAGTGCCACCGGCCGCAGCACATGCTGCACGTAGCGGTAGGCATTTAACGTGCCTTGAATACGCACTAGAGGTGACGTGGAATCATACGCAATAGCGCCCCAAACCATGATGCCGCGTTGTCTAGCGGTAGGGCGCTCCACAGTTACTGCCGGATTTGACCTTTCTCCACGCCGACGCCACACCCGTCTGCGGTGACTATCACTGACAGAACAGAAACGTGACTCATCGGAGAACACGACGTTCCGCCATTCCCTCATCCAAGTCGCTCTAGCCCGGCACCATGCCAGGCGTGCACGTTTATGCTGTGGAGTCAATGGTAGTCTTCTGAGCAAACGCCGGGAGTGCAGGCCTCCTTCAACCAATCGACGGGAAATTGTTCTGGTCGATATTGGAACAGCCAGGGTGTCTTGCACATGCTGAAGAAAGGCGGTTGACGTGGCGTGCGGGGCTGCTACCGCTTGGCGGCGGATGCGCCGATCCTCGCGTGCTGACGTCACTCGGGCTGCGCCTGGACCCCTCGCACGTGCCACATGTCCCTGCGCCAACCATCTTCGCCACAGGCGCTGCACCGTGGACACATCCCTATGGGTATCGGCTGCGATTTGACGAAGCGACCAACCTGCCCTTCTCAGCCCGATCACCATACCCCTCGTAAAGTCGTCTGTCTGCTCGAAATGCCTCCGTTGACGGCGGCCTGGCATTCTTAGCTATACATGTGTCCTGTGGCACACGACAACACGTTCTACAATGACTGTCGGCTGAGAAATCACGGTACGATGTGGGCCATTCGCCAACGCCGTGTCCCATTTATCGTTCGCTACGTGCGCAGCACAGCGGCGCATTTCACATCATGAGCATACCTCAGTGATGTCAGTCTACCCTGCAATTGGCATAAAGTTCTGACCACTCCTTCTTGGTGTTGCATTTGCTCTGTCAGTCAGTGTACTTCGGGTCATAGTGTTGGGTCTCTACCAGCACGTGCAGTGAAGTCTTCCAAGAGAATGATTTTATCAGCTTGTGTCGTTTTTTTTTTTTTTTTTTGTAGAAGCATGTCGAATACTGAATTGAATGTTTCTTTTCATCATCATCATCATCAGGAGTGAGGTTTGTGCCACATGCACTGATTATTGTAGTTCGTTGGTGAGCACGAGGCGTAAGCTCACGAGCATCTCGTTTATGCCAGAAGGTAGTAGATTGAGGTTAGGAGCAAGTTTGTTCGCAATGGCAAAACCAACACCATGAATGCGCGGCTCACGATTATCCTTTTCAAAAGTAGTGTTAGCGCCTCCTTGTTCTTTAATTTTCCCTTCTCGTGGTCTTCTAGTTTCACTTAGTGCTTCAATAACGATGTTAAAACGTCTTTAACTTAAGAGACACAATAGCTGTTCGTCTTTTTGATCGATAAACAATATATTGTTCCAAGTTGCAGGATTCATCTCTTTCTTTACACCGCACATGGTGTACCCTCATAGTGCGGTTTCCCAGTCGGGTAGTATGTAGGCTGACTATATTTAGGGCACCTTTTCCAACCTCCTTCCCATTCGGGGAGTAGTTCCTG
This sequence comes from Anabrus simplex, assembly GCF_040414725.1. Classification (NCBI taxonomy): domain Eukaryota; kingdom Metazoa; phylum Arthropoda; class Insecta; order Orthoptera; family Tettigoniidae; genus Anabrus; species Anabrus simplex. Next base: position 85,661,275 of record NC_090268.1, on the reverse strand, counting down.
AGTAGGCCTGCTCAGTCACGAGCGCAGCACACGAGTTGTTTTACAGCCTCTCCTCAACCAAAACGACAAGTTGGAATTCAAGAGGAAAAATTGGGGCAAATATTCGTTTATAGGAAGGGGAGTTAGGGATTGGAATAACTTACCAAGGGAGATATTCAATAAATTTCCAATTTCTTTTGCGATCATTTAAGAAATGGCTAGGAAAACACCAGATAGGGAATCTGCCACCAGGGCGACTGCCCTAAATGCGGATCGGTAGTGATTGCTTGATTGACCAACCACGTATTCGTCGCCTACGTGGCAGTTTGTCACCAGAAGCTCCCAGACTAAATAATCCTTCTCCCGTCGCAAATCCCCGATCGCAGCAGGACTTATAGTGGTATGTTTATCCTAACTAACTTCTGAAGAAGACACCTGTGCCGATGTCGTTTGACATGGGAGTGTAGATGCACATTAACAATCACACGTTCCTCGACGCACTCTGAACCTGTCCCCAATGGCACAATAGTTACGACGACCGGAGGTTCTGAAACTACCCCCTGTGGGTGGGGGATGCTGACGAAGAATACACCCACGGTGTCCCCTGCTTGTCGTAAGAGGCGATTAAATGGGGCGACCAGCGTATGATGACATTAGAACCATGAGATTACTTTTGATTAGTACCATTACTTGCGGAACACCGCTGGTTGAAGTTACTTGCGACTTATACCACCTTGCGAGGAAAGTCATAAGTCTACGTTACATAGGAACAGTACCATTGTGTCAGGAATACTGGGCGTTGCTTGTGTACATTCTACCACTCGCTTCTACTGTGTTCAGAAATTGTCTGCGTTAACCATGAGTAGTACCACTCCATTAGTGGCCGATGACCTCGATGTTAGGCCCCTTTAAACAACAAGCATCATCATCAGTAGTACCACTTGTTGGGAAAATGGGTCTACATTGCCTGTGATTGTTGCCACTATGTGAGAAAAACCACGGGTTCGGCTGGCGCCCGTGATTAGTACCACTATGTGATGAAAACCATGTGAGGAACACCATGAGTTTCTATTTCCGGTGGGTGTTACCATAATGTGTGATACACCGTGGGTCTATGTTGCCTATAATTAATACCACTATATGAGCAACACCATGAGTATATGTGGCCTGTGATTAGTTTCAGTATGTGAGGATCACCATGGGTCGACGTGGCTTGCGATTAGTACCGTTATGTGCGAAATACTATAGATTTGTGTTACCTGCGAGTCATGCCATTGTGTGTTATATACCATAGGTATACATTACCTGTGATTAGTACCACCATGCGAGAAACGCCATGAGTCTACGTTACATGTGATTAGTACCACTGTAGGAGGAACACCATGGTTCTGCTTTACCAGTGATTAGTGCCATTATGAGGGGCCGCTGACCTGGATTTTGGACCCCTTTCGAAAACACGCATATGCCAGTAATTAAGGCATTGTGAACTGAATCTGCTGACTGACTTTGTTCATCATCACTTTTTCATCATAGTTCGTTGAAGTTTCATTTATCGTGTCATTTCATTGCACCTCGCACCTTTACGGGACGATGACCCAGCTGTTAGGCCCCTTTAAACAACAAACATCATCATCCTCATCATCGAAACTGCTACAACCTTCATCCGCCTTCCGAACCGCCATAGAAGCTTCAGTCATCCCTCTGCCTGGTTCGCCGTTTAGTACATTCCATGATATATGACCAGTGATCATCATATACCTTTTACTCTTTGAACCCGAGCATTGGGTTGCTCCTTCTGCCATCTACACTGTACCGAAATCCATCTTCTCCACTTCAGATGCCATAGAGGTCTTCACACATCACCCTATGTTAGGGCCCTCCATATTATGACAGCTGGAGAGAGCGTGTCTCAGCATTTTAAAGTCCCCAGGAATTGGCTACCTGCTTGTCCCCGGATCCGAAGATGATCCCTATAGGAAACCCTCTATCCGCCACTCGAGGGCGCTTTCTGATGGGGACAGGTTCCCATGGTTACTCATTGGAAGTTAACCCCACGCACAAAGACTGGGGTTATCTCTTTAGAGTCGTTTGCGAATTCAATGTATGTAATGAGATAATCTTCTGGAAGTAATAATGTTTTTTTATTATTTTTCTCCGTTTCTTCAGAAGTAATTTGGATTACTGTTGTGATAATATTAACGAGTTCAAGTAATAAAATTACTATGGACAGTTATTCTAAGATAAACTTGCAGTTATTGAGTTTAATTGGAGGTCTATAGAACCGACATTTCTACGCATGACTTAACGCCTTATTGTGTTCTCTTGTCCGTGCTGACGGAAGGCACATGAAATATTCGTACTTCAATTAAATTTTCCTGTCTGTGTATAATGATGAAGTATCAAGGAGATATTTCAGATTTGCGTTGATTACTAATAACTTTTTAACAACTAGTGATAACGAATAATTGTTGGTGGTATGAATAAAACAGCCGTGACTAGGTTTGTAGTGTGGAGACCTGTTGATCACAAATCTGCTCCAGGACATTACCAGGATGAATTTTCTATTCCTGACTTCAATTTTGGTTCTCTTTGCACTCTTGGTATGTGGTATAGTAATGTTATTGTTTATCCATTCTTTATCTACATTCATAGGTTTCAGAGATGCCCAACCAACTGTGAGTGGGGGATGCAGACGAAGAATACACTCATGGTATCCCTTGCCTGTCGTAAGAGACGACCTAAAGGGGCGACCAACGGATACTGAATGAGATTACCTGCGATTAGTACCATCACGCGGGGAACACCATGAGTCGACTTTTCTTGCGATTAGTACGACTATGTGAAAAATACCATGGGCTTGCGTCGTCTGTGAATAGCGCCATTATGTTAGAAACACCACAGGTCTGCGTTGCCAGTGCGTAGTACCACCATGTGAGGAACACAGTGAGACTGCGTTACTTGATATTAGTGGCGCTACATGAAAAATACCATGGTTCTAGTTTACTAGAGATAAGTACCATTACGAGGGGCTGTTGACCTGGGCCTTCCGAACGCCGCCCGCGCCCCTGCATCCTTATGGACACGCCGCACTCACAATAACTGGAGCAATTCAGACAGTTCGAAGTGCCCAGCTTTTATAGTATTTTGGAGAGGAAGCTTCCAGAACTATTTACTGATAGGCTGGATTCCCTTACACACCCCTAATTTTAATTGGCTAGAGAAAATATTAACAAGCTTCTGATAGGTTGATTATTATTGAAGAAGGAACCAACTGAAGTGTTGACAACTTTGATAAGTTACATAAAAAGATCCTACGGATCAGGTTAACAAACATCAAAAATACAAATTTTCTTTGTTCAATAATTATAGTTTAGCCCGCTAGATGGAGCAATTAAACGTATGGTAGAGACATCTAACAGTTGAAAAGCAAAATATCTTGTAATACATCAGTTCAAGTTAGATTACATATATAGCGGGTAGTTTAACTGGCCGGGGAATGTGTAACCCTGATTCAAGAAGAAGAAGGAATTCCTGAACTCTGTTCAGTGAAGTTTCAAATATTCTGCTTATCGGCCAAAAGTAGCTTGCAACTGCACCCTACCCGCGTCCGGGTAAGACATAGCTACCACTCCGGCTAGTCATATATAGTCTCAGGGTATCCTCGAGTCAGAAAAATGTTTAATTTTTCTATAATTTAAGTTTTACGTGGATTCGAAGAGATACACAATTACCTTACGCGATACCATCCAAATGAACGTCTTCATCGCATCGCAATATTCGCGGATTCATCTATGATCATCATCTTATAACGCAACTTACTTAAAACTATCTTAAATGCCAAGTCTTACTACTATCTATCACTATAAATGATCATTCATTGAATTATAAAAACAATCAAGAAACATATTTATTGAACGAATGAGATATCGCAAGAAATGAGAATAGCCCTAAATATCTTCATGAACTCCACAATTATTGTCTCAAAAACAATTCAAATTCTTCTATAGGAATCAAAGTTTAAGTCAGCGCTGGCTTATATATTTTTTAAACTATTATGATATATCATATCATTATCAGCTGTGATAATATTTCGCTTCTTAAATGAAGTCAAATCTTCCCTAAATATCCTCGCAAAATTAAGTCAGTCATTTACATGCATTAACATAACACAATTATTTCATCATTAAGAAAATTTCATGATTCCTTCAAATAATGTACACATTTCGCTATAGTAAAATCTGAGTTCGTTGGCCTCGAATATCTTCTGATGAAAATAAGAAGTCGACCGACGTGCTAAAGTTTTCGACCCTACTGCCATTTGAATTACGGCTCCTAGTCTATTATCTACTTTTATAATATTCCAATTTAAAATATAAAACAATACTCCACATATGAAATACTCTATTTCCCTACTCTACCTGTATAATTCTTAATTCTTTGTATTAAGGTTCAATATGCGTTCCGCCGATAGGCTTCTTTTACATATACTATGTGTGCAAGAAATTCAACCAGTGTTTGCAGTATGACATCTCGGTATTATGCTTATTACGTCGGCTACATATATGGTCTTGTCTACCTCGCAATCTATATTCACTGAGAATACAATACGAAACACATATAACGATCTATTAACAGCTGTAACTACTACCAAATCATCTTCAATTCTCAACTAAATACGTATTTTTAAGCATCCATACCTTATTATAAGTTAATCCTGCGGCGTATTCATTTCCAGTACTTTAATCGTTAACTGTACCAACTCATCCATATAAGGCGTCTATTCATTACATACATGTCTCATTAATTCTCACAACGCGCAATATTATTCTTAAATCATATCAGAGAACTCCATATTATCATTTATGACCAACAACTATTATATTCTTAACTTCCACAACATCTATATTCAACACGTATAACCTCCTTTATACCATTAAATATTATTGAGACATGACGTTTATTTCGCGTAACTGTGCCTTCTTATTATCCAATTCACTATAATAGACGATACATAACCCTAAATACTGTATATGTACTTTTAATGATATCATGCAACAAGGAATATCATGACTCCAAATAACACTTCTCAATACGCAATCCACTTATGACGTAAACTAGGACTGGATGGCTTTACGAAACTCATAGATCCTTTTCATCACTTGGTACTCTTTAAAATCAGCTGTGATAATATTTCGCTTCTTAATTGTATTCTCATTTACCTCGTTGACTTACTTGCTAATACGTAACCATATTCCACGAGATATCCTTTCAGTTTTACACTGACTTAACATATTATTAGAATCTTAAATATATCATATTTCACTTCATCACTTCACTTGCACACTTAATCATCACGAAAATACATGAATTAAGAATTAAATTACTTAATGTAAACACTTAGCTCATCTTTCGGCATCTCGGGCCTCAGTTGCTCCTTTTCCGTTCGTCACATGGCTGGTACTCTGGCCATGGTTCGATGACTGGCTGGATTCCACATCTTAGGTTGATCTGGCTGGGCGACACCCTTCTCTCATCTCGGGTAGTTTCAACTGCTCGAATGATATCTCCCTCCAGGTCGGTCCATCTGGATGTTTAGCAGGTCATCATCTTCTTAGGGAAACTGCTAATAAGAATGAATACCTGTGAGAAGTATATCTTCATTTTAGACTTTTGTTAAATTAATATTTCTCCTGAGATATATTTTTCTTAGTTTTCTTCCGTAAAATAATTATCCAATTCTTGAGATTTGAGTAAAATAGTTCGCGCCTCGTCTTGCTCAAATATTCAAATTTAATTATTTAACTTCAGAAGTGTTATTTTTCTTCACAATTCCTCTTTTAAACGCAGTAATTCTCTGCTATCTTTTCCTCCTGCTGCAGTTTTCAGTCTCTGTTTTCGTAATACAATAGGTCTTGAACTTCGAGACAATCAGCTTACGTATCTGAATGAATTTTCGTAATTCTCGGTGTATCTTGTGTCCTCTCCCGTATTCTGTGCGTTATTTCGCCGTCTTCTTCAATAAACTCGAAGCTTTTCTTCAATATTTACATTAAAATCTTAGTAATCTTCTTATTTCTGCATAGCGATATGAGTTGCTTCTTATCCTCTTGAGTTGAATTTTTTTTAAGACAAGTTCTCTCTTTTTTTCTTTCCAATAATCCTTTCTATATTTTCTTGTTTTTATAACAATCTACTGGACTCGACTGTGTTCCGCACCGCCTTAGTAATATATTAGTTCCGAGTAAGTCATGGCCTCCTAATGCGTTTAAATGTTAAGACCTTGTTTTGCACCCACGAACCTACTACGCTGGCGTAGCAGGGGGAGAGGTGATACTCCCACGTGGCGCGTCCCAGGTGGCGGATAGGGGGGTCCTAACCGGCTTGCCGGCGGACTTGAGGGAAATAAAATACCTCTCGCGGACCAAACACACACCCCCTGTGGGTGGGGGAGGCTGACGAATAATACACCCACGGTATCCCCTGCCTGTCGTGCGAGGCGACTAAAAGGGGCGACCAAGGGATGAATGAATTAGAACCATGCAACTACTTTTGATTCGTACCATCATGCGGGGAACACCATGGGTTGCATGTACTTGCGAGTAGTATCACTAATATGGTACGAAATATGTTTGTGATTCGTTGCAGTAAAAAGCCTGGCCTGGTGGATTCCAGTACCCGTGCGTTGTACCCATGTGGGCAACACCGCGGGTCTGGGCGTAGCCTGTGAGTTGTACCACTATATGAGCGACACCGTGGGTCTGCGTTGCCTGTGATTAGTACTCACTATGTGCGGAACACCACGGGGCCCTTGGGACCGGCACCCGTGACTAGTACCCTAGGTGAGGAAACTCATCGGTTTGCGTTGGCTGTAAGTGACGCCATTGTGTGCGAAACACCATAGGTCTGCGTTACCTGTACGAAGTACAATACTTGTGAGTAGTACCATCTTTTGTGCAACACCGTGAGTCTTCGCTACTTCTGATTAATACCCCAACATGACACATACCATGGTTCTATTTTACTCGCGACATGTACCATTCTGTGGGGCCTTAGACGTGGATTTTGCGCCCCCTTTAGACACCGAGCATCATTGTGCTTTATAAGTGGTACCTTGGTCGGTAATACTGTTATTTTCGTTCTCTATTGAATCCGATCCACTGGTTTTTGTTTTTGTTTGTTTTGTGTTTTGTTGGGTTCCTGTCCATCCATTCATTCTTCATGACCTTTTTTATTTTTATTTTGGTCAGTGGATGCCTTTGTAATTTTTGTTCTTTCATTTCGTACCATTAGGGGCCGATGACCTTCGCTGTTAGGCCCCTTAAAACAACAAGCATCATCATCATCATCTTGTTTTGCACTGTTTTAGCTTGAGTGGTCTTTACCTTCCGTAGGAGCCATTTTGGAACACGTCCCAGAATTGCAATGGACACACAACTAAAGAAGAATGAAATAGTTGTTGATTCCAGTTACAGTTAAGGATTTCTAAACTTTGCAATTGAGAACTAAGACAAAATGATACTATCAAGATTCCACTAAATCATATTTCTTATTATACAAGATTCATTAGGTTGTTCTTTGAATCTAAGCGAGAATTCATAATTTTCAAAACCAGTGATTGTATGCCTAAAATTGATACCTGAGCTATCTCATAGACGATAAAGCAACGCATATTTTTTCCGCAGAATGTGATGATGTTGAATTGATCCTGTTGAATTTGTTAATACCCTTCATATTTCAGACATGCCACCTCACAACTTAGACTTAAAAGTTGGATGAGTCGTAATCGTTCTTCCCTACTTAAATACGTACAAAGCGCTTGTGCAACAAGAGTGATCGTGCTGAAGCTAGGGAAAACACTGTAATGACAATAATGTTATTGGCTTTACGTCCCGCTAACTACATTTTCGGTTTTCGCAGACGCCGAGGTGCCGGAATTTAGTTCCGCAACAGTTCTTTTGCGTGCCAGTAAATCTACCGACATGAGGCTGACGTATTTGAGTACCGATACCTTCAAATACCACCGCACTGAGCCATGATCGAACCTGGCAAGTTGGGTTGAGAAGGCCAGCGCTTTAACCGTCTGAGCCACACAGCCCGGCAAGATATATATATATATATTATTCATGCAAAAGTTATGTCCATTTGCGTACTCTTGGCAAAGCTAGATCCCTTAGACGTCCAAATGCATCTTCTGCCTATATTTGTACTGAAATGGTTTATAAGATTATAGTTCAAGAACAAAGCTAAATTCACAGCTCAGTGTGCAAATGAATGTGAACTATATGAAAAGTAACAAATCAAGGACTTAGGGAATTGAATAATTTATCAAGGAAAACCTTCGATAAGTTTCCGAGTTATTTAATTTAAGAAAATACCACCCGGAAGAAGTCCTAAATGCAGATCAATTGCGGTTGATACATTGAGTGATTGATGATAATAATAATAACTTTCCTGATTTTATGTATACAACTCAGGAAGTGCAACTTTTATTTATAAGACACACTAAATTAAAATGTTCGTTCTCAAATATTTAATTACTTGACAAATTGCAATTTGGACTGCCGAAGGCAGGCTTTCAAATTAGTATGATAATAATATACAGTGCAGAGAATCTACAGGTTACCAAATAATGATTTTATTTCCTTTACAGCAATGCGTGTTTTGTAAGCCGTATCCTACAGAAGGTGGAGATCCAGATGATGGAATGGGACGTAAGTATAATATATCAATAACAAATGTGAATCCATATTTCCATGTGCAAAATATATGTAAAGTAACAAATGACTAAAACAAGACGTTTGTTTGAGATAATTGGCAATTATGTGAGTTTTAGTGAAAAATAGAAATTGTATGTTTAGACACTGAGACAGGTGCCAGGAAGGACACTCCAGGAATCACTAATGAGAAAAGGGAATGTAAATGTGAGGATTTACCGAAGGCAGTAGTATTCAGTCAGCAGTATGTAAAGAGAGTTGGATATGGGGATCATATCCATATAGAGGAGATGGTAGCAAAGTACTAAATTTTACCTCTGATAATAAAGATATATGCCTTTGTTGGCGAGATGTAGTGTTTTCAGTGCACTATGTCTTCTTGTGTGGGCTAGAACAAATTTGTTACTTTCAATGATCTGTCTGTCTCATCCTTGGCTTTGACAATATGAAAGTGTCCGAGTTAGGAGTGATGCTAGTAATACCATTCCTTATGCAGACAGGCACTGCCATGAATGTTGCGAATTTTTTTTTCATAGAATCGGTTGGTGCATTCATATCAGTGGGCTTGGCGGACTGATATGTAATAGTAACTTCTGGTTCAGGGAGGAAAGTAACGGGAAACTACATCACTCCTCATTTCCCTAGTACGCCTATTTAGTGATGTCTGGGCCACCTATGACATCTGATGGCGGAACTGTTGAGTTTCAAATCAGCCTCAGGGTTGAACACTCAACATATATAAAATATATTTGTAAAAGGGGACAGAAGCTGAGAGCTAAAAATGCAGCTAGATTTGGTAAGATTTCTAAGAACTTGCTGAAGACAATGATTTGGGATATACTGTACTAGCACATTTGAAATACTTATCTGATTACTGTTTGCACAAAGGACCTATAGCAAATTACTGGTTCACGAACCTACGTACTACGCTGTCGTAGCAGAGGGAGAGGTGATACACGTGGCGCGTCCCAGGTGGCGAATAGGGGGTCCTAACCGGATTTCCAGCGGACTTGAGCGAGGTAAATTAGCTCTCGTGGTCCAAACACACTATCCCCTGTGGGTGGGGGACGCAGACGAATAATACAACCACGGCATCCCCCGTCTGTCGTAAGAGGTGACTGAAAGGGACGACCAAGGGGTGATGATTTTAGAACTATGAGACTACTTGTGATTAGTACCATTACATGAGGAACACCGTGGGTCGAAATTACTTGAAATTAGTACCACCATGTGAGGAAAACCATGGATCTACGTTTCCTAGGTGTAGGACTCATGTGTGAGGAACACCACGGGTCTGTGGTTAGTACCAACCTGTGAATTCCACCGAGCCGGGTGGGAGTGGGCGGGGTATTCGGCTCTGCAGACCACTGTCCTTGTGCCGTACACTGCGCTGGAATGTGTCGGTCCCCCGGTGTTCAGAACTGGTCTGTGCTACCTATGAGTAGTAGGCCCGCCACTTTTGGAGAAACAACATGAGTCAACGTTGCCTCTGATTAGTACCACTAGAGGTTCTGATTTACCAGTGATTTGTACCATCATGAGGGGCTGGTGGCCGGGATATTGGACCCATATAGATAATAAGCATCATTCCAGTAATTCAGGCATTATGAATTGGATGCATTGATTATTTGTATTTCAGTATCATTTTTAATCATACGTTTTAGATTCTGGTCAGTGGACAAATTTTGAAATTTTAATTTTCAGTTAGTGCACCTCGTATCATTAGGGCAGATGACCTATCTTTGAGGGCCCTTTAAACAACAAAGATCATCATCAGCAGCAGCAGCATCACGTTAATGGAGAGTTGCTGCATTATCTCAGTGTACAAAGGACATGGAAATATATTATAAAGCAGATAATTATAAGTCATCAGCTTGACAAGAGTTGAAAGTAGGCTATGGAAAAGCATTTTCTGATTATTTTTAGAGTATGTGAGGTCTTTAAGCCTTTTCAATAGTGAAATATCTAGCGTTTCTCCGCAGTGTGGCAGGGAATGATGTGTTGGATTGCCACACCTTTTCAAGACGTTGGCGGCTGGTGCACCGTTGGTACACCATTGCAAGCCTCCTATGTCTTTCAATAGAGTGCCAAATGCAATCGATGTAATTGTGTTAAAGTTTCCTTTTTGGAGACTTTTTTTTCTTTATTTGAGGAACACTATAGGTCTGAGTGTTGCTTGTGATAGAGGTCATCATATTATGTATTCCACTAGTTGGTTCCAATGTGTTTAGAATGGGTCTGCGTTACCAATGAGTGGTACCACTTCATGAGAAACACCATGGATCTACTTTGCCTGTGATTAGTACTACTATGTGAGGAAAACCATTGGTCTGTGTTGCCTACGAGCAATACCATTACGTGAGGAACACCATAGGTGTGTGTTGCCTGTAGGCGTTACCATAGTATGTGATACACCGTGGGTCTACATTGCCTATGATTAGTACCACTATGTGAGCAACACCATGAGTATACGTGGCCTGTGATTTAGCTCCACCAAGTGAGGAACACCACGGGAATAACGGCGCCCGAGATTAATCCCACTATGTGAGGGGCATCATGTGTCTGCGTTGTTTGTGAGTGGTGTCCTTATGTGCGAAACACCATAGGTTTGTGTTGCTTGCGAGTGATGTCATTGTATGTGACATACCATGGGTCTATATTACATGTGATTAGTACCACTGTAGGACGAACACCATGGCTCTGTTCTTCCAGTGTTTAGTGTCATTATAAGGGGCCGGTGATTGTATTTTAGAAATCACGTATCATCGGAGTAATCAGGACATTGTGAATTGTAACCACTCATTATTTTATTTTAGGTAGTTTAGGGGAAGGCCTAAAATAAAATTCACCCCCTGTGAGTGGGGGACGCAGACGAAGAATACCCCCACGGTATCCCCTGCGCCCCAGGGGCTCTGAACTTTGGAGCGTGGGTTAGCGACCACGGGGCCCTTAGCTGAGTCCTGGCATTGCTTCAACTTACTTGTACCAGGCTCCTCACTTTTATCTATCCTATCCGACCTCCCTTGATCAACTCTCGTTCTTTTCCGACCCCGATGCTATTAGGTTTGCGAGGGCTAGGGAGTCTTTCATTTTCACGCCCTTCCTGGCCCTTGTCTTCCTTTGGCCGATACCTTCATTTTTCGAATTGTCGGACCCCTTCCATTTTTCCTCTCTGATTAGTGTTATATAGAGGATGGTTGCCTACTTGTACTTCCTCTTAAACCAATAATCACCACCACCACCGTTATCCCCTGCCTGTCGTAAAAGGCGAGTAAAAGGGGCCCAAGAGGCTCTCAACTTACTGAGCGGGGGTTGGCGACCACGGGACCCTTAGCTGAGTCCTGGCATTGCTTCCACTTACTTGTGCCAGGCTCCTCACTTTCATCTATCCTCTCCGACCTCACTTGGTCAACTCTTATTCTTTTCCGATCCCGACGGTATTAGAGCATTCGAGGCCTAGTGAGTCTTTCATTTTCACACCCTTCGTGGCCCTTGCCTTTCTTCGTCCGTTACTTCATTTTTCGAAGTGACGGATCCTTTCTTATTTCTTCCTTTTACTCTGTCTACCCCCTGTGGGTGGGGGATGCAGACGAAGAATACACCCACGGTATCCCCTGCCTGTCGTGAGAGGCGACTAAAAGGGGTGACCAAGGGATGACTGTATTACAATCATGAAACTACTTTTGATTAGTACCATCACGCAGGGAACACCATGGGTTGCCTCTACTTGCGAGTAGTACCACTATATTAGGTACGAAATAGGTTTGTGATTAGTAGCAGCAGAGAGTGGTTCGCTGTGGGTTTCCAGTACCCATGAGTCGTGCCCTTGTGAGCAACACCACGGGTCTGGGCGTTGCCTGTGATTAGTACCCACTATATGAGCGGCACCGTGGGTCTGCGTTGCCTGTGCTTAGTACCCACTATGTGAGGAACACCACGAGAATACCGGCGCCCGTGATTAGTACACCTAGGTGAGGAACACCATCGGTTTACGTTGCCTATGTGTGGTGCCACTATGTGAGAAATACCATATGTCTGCGTTAACTGTACGACGTCCAATACTTGTGAGTAGTTCCATCATGTGTGGAAAACCGTGAGTCTACGCTACTTTTGATTAGTACCGCAACAAGACAAATAAAATGGTTCTCCTTTACTAGCGATAAATACCATTGTGCGGGGCCGTTGACCTGTATTTTGGACCCCTTTAGACAAAAAGCATCCTCTATTCAGGACTGTGCTTTAGAAGTGGTCTGTTGGTCAGTAATACTATTTTTATGGTAGTTTTTGGGTAGGATCCACTGATTGTTTTAAATTCATAGCCATGCATTCATTCTTCATTCCATTTTCATTTTGGTCAGTGGATGATTTAAAACTTTTAATTTGTCATTTCATTTCTTATTATCAGAGGCCGATGACCTAGACGTTAGGCCACTTAATACGACAAGCTTCATCATCATCATCAAAATATAATTCTCAAATATCGATATTATTGTGGTGCTGTCGATAAATACTACTTAACAAAATTTGTAGGGAATACAATTTCCTACCATTTATGCCTTATACAGTTTTACTATATCAGCTGTGATAACAGAGATATTCACAATTTGAACTTTTCCTGCTTAGTCCATGTCAACGCCGAGCATCACCAACATGGAAATATTGTTTAGTCGTGGTAACTAGCGGTTGTGGTGTTTTGTCATGATTGTCAAAAGGTGAAAAACCGCGTTCCCATCAGCCCATACTGGGTAGGAAACTTGTAAAGATGACTATCGAAATGTGAAAACGTCGAGACTGTACGTCATCAGAAGAGGAAAGACTGCCTTTAATTGGATTCACTAAGATAATAATCAGAAGAAAATTAGATGTGATGGCCTAAAACATCGAAAGTCCATAGTATTGATTAACAATAACATTTCATTGACTATTGTTTGTTGTGATGTGCATTGACTCTTCTGCTGTCACTGATCTCCGATAGAGGGTACTACTGTTGCGCAGCAGCGAGTGTGGTACACACAGCATGGGTTTCATTACACTGAGTGCTCAGAAATCATGGAAAGACACTGAATGTCATGTTAATAAGAAGTTGTTCCTCCACGAGCCCTCCAAACGACATAAATACGGAGAGCCATCGACCCTACAAGTTGTTGGAATCGGAATCTTTCTGGAGAGATCTGAACCCATGCATCTTGCACTGCTACCTACAATTGGTTTTGTGTAGTTGGTGCTGGGTTCACGGAGGGTACACCAGAATCGACAGCATCCCATAAATCCTAGACTGGATAAAGATCTGGGGATCGGGAGGTCCAGTCCATGGTCGTAACTTCACTGGAGTGCACCTCCAACCACCTGTGTCAGCACATAGTGGTGGCATGGCGCATTGTCCTGTTGAAACATGGCATCTCCATCAGGGTATTCTAGGGCAAGAAAGGGACGCAGATAGTCTGACAGAATGTCCACATAAACTGCAACTGTCAGAGCTCCCTGCAGCCGGACAATGGGGCCTAATTCCGACTTTGAGAACGCCGCCCAGACCATAACTGAGCCACCTCCCGCCTGGACACAACCTTGTTGATACGCAGCATCCAGAGCATCATGGGGTATACGCCACACTCTCACTGCCCATCAGCTCGGTTCAACAGGAACCGGCATACATTGGACTATACCACACGTCGCCACTGTTCCACGGTCCGTTGCCGATCTTTGCGGGGCCATGCACGTCATTGAACTCTGTGTCGTAGCGTCAGCAAAGGGACACGAGTTTGTCGTCGGCTGGTGAAGCCTATGCGGTGCAGTTGCCTCCTTACTGTCCTGATAGAAATGGTTCCTGACTCCCAACATTCAACTGGGCAGTGATCTGACTCACATTAGCCCGTCGAGCGCCCAGTATATTACTGCGGAGGCGACGTGATGTCCATTCGTTAAACATCTGTGGCCTTCCCCTGCCGGCGGTTTACGCGGGTGGTAACATTCTCTCTGCGATATTGAAGATCCACCCTCGACATTGTTGACCTCGAAAACCCTAATTCACGTGTAATCTTCACAATGCACCGTGTGCCGAAGATCAACCCACGTTCAAAGTCGGTTAAATCGTGACGTGTGTATAAGGACACAGATACAAGTGAATTATGTTGATATTCAGATTGCAGTACACCACAAAATGTTTCATCAAAATACAGAACAATAACCACATGATCAAGGTGAACCGATGCACAGCGAATAGTATGTTCAGGTTAGAAACTAAAACTCAAATTTCTCGACTTCTTAGAAATTATATTCAAGAGATGGGTTGGTTTTACAATTACGTCTCTGTGAATGTCCAAAAGAGCCAAACTATTGAGTCGACATTCATTCGTTTATTGCCAGTCTCCGCTTATTTTATTTTGCAAAAACTCCATTGTGGACGGGCTGTTTTGTAAAGAAATTCGTTTTAATTACTTTGGTGTAGTGTCTATGTTTTGTAATGACTAATATGGATTCATTTTGGCAGAACTTCTGATCAATTTGGTGCCCATTTCCATTTTCTTGATCCTTTCCTCAAACGTGTCATTTTTGAGATCCTGTCGAAGGAATTGAATTCTTTCATTTCCTTCAGTCTAGTGTTTGATTTGCTAGCTCAGTGAGTGTTCGTTAATTTCTATCTAAAACTTGATATTTTGAAACACGTTCAATTCATTTCTGCATGTAATAATCACGTGTCGCAGCAACAAAATTATAACAGAACATGACAGTTATTTGGCGAAGACTGTGAAGAAAAGATCTTTCAGAGAGGGTACCCACGAACCTACTACGATGGCGTAGCAGGGGGAGAGGTGATACTCCCACGCGGCGCGTCCCAGGTGGCGGATAGGGGGGTCCTAACCGGCTTGCCGGCGGACTTGAGGGAAATAAAATACCTCTCGCGGACCAAACACACTACCCCCTGCGGGTGGGGGACACACATGCAGAATACACCCGCGGTATCCCCTGCCTGTCGTAAGAGGCGACAAAAAGGAGCGACCTTTGTGCGGACATGGATTGCGGTTTGGAATAATGTGATGGACCTCCTGTGGATGGGAGAGGCTGAATACATCCATAGGTAATCCCTGCCTGTCGTAGAAGGCGACTTAAAGGGTCATGTGGCCATGGTCCCCTCTTTATTTTTTATTATTTTTCCGAGGGTCAGATGTAGACCATTCAAAATGTATGTGCGTGCTGCCCGGCGATGGAGCTCCTATGTGTGCGACTACGCTCGAAAGCCCGTGCCAGCAACCACCCAGGACGCGGCGGGTGGGAGTGTCATGTACCCGGGCAGTAGTATTCGCCTGACAACGCAGGTACCCGCACAGCCGAATGCCAGAAGGACATATTATTATTAATTATTTTTATTTCTTTTTCCAATTGTTAGTGCTCTGTACACGCTATGGGGTACATGCTATTGCGGGTGACTGGAGGAAGGGAGTCCTAGTGCTCATTGCCTCAGTCATCCCGTATTAGGCATTGTTCAACATCGGACCCCGGGCAATACCTGCTACGACCAGGTGGGTATTGCCTTGGCTGCTTGGTTCGGCTACAAAGACCCCTGATCGGAGTGGGTGGCATTCGGGGAGGATGATTTCGGGCATGGCGTGGAAACAACTTCCGCCTGCCACCTCGGGTAGTTCGCTACCCAAGTCCTTAACTTTTGATTCCCTAAGGGGGGCAACCCCTTGGGAACAAGCGCAGCGACTTAGTCTGGGTTCCAGCTTCCCAAGGTTCCTGGTTGCTACCAGGACCGATGGGCAAGACTTCAAGCTGGTGAAATCGTTTCTGTTTAGTCGCCACATTGAAGGTGTCTACGGTGAACTGGAGGACCTGAAAAAAATGCGCAATGGTGGTTTGCTTTTAAAGACGAGCACTGCGCTCCAAGCAGATCGGTTGCTTAAGTGCGACCACTTTGGCGACATCCCCGTCAAAGTGGAAGAGCACAAAACCTTGAATCTGGTTCGTGGAGTGATTTTCCACCGTGATCTCGTCCTGAACACTGACGATGAATTGATGGAAGACATGAAGCACCGCGGCGTGACCCACGTCCGGCGTATCACACGCAAAGTCAACGGTGAAGACGCTGCCACGGGTGCGTTTATAGTCTCCTTCAAATTGTCAGTGTTGCCAGAGAAAGTCAAGGTGACAACCTATCGTTGCGATGTGAGGCCGTACATCCCGCCTCTTATGCGGTGCTATCAATGCCAGAGATTCGTACACATGGTATCTCGTTGTTCGAATCAGTCAGTGTGTGGTACATGTGGGAAAGTAGCTCACGGCGCGGAGGAATGCACACCTCCGTACAAGTGCACTAACTGCTCTGGTCTTCATTCTCCTCGGGATCGGAACTGTCCGACCTATCTGAGTGAGAAGAAGATCCAGGAGATCAAGACCCTGGATGGTCTTTCCTACCAGGAAGCGCGCCGTAAGTTTAATTCCCTGAATGCACCGGCCAAGACACTAGACTTCAGCTTGATAGCTCAGTCCCTGCCAGGTTCCTCATTTTCATCTGCAACACCTGTCCAGAAGTTCGCTGCGCCCAAGGTGGCGGTTGCTCCTGCGAGCAACGCCGCAAAGAGAACAAGCTCGGAGGCTGGTCCATCCCGGCCTTCGACCACCAATCTGCCTGTGCCGGCTAAGAAACCTACGCCGGCACAGAAGGGGAAGAAGACAACGTCTCCTTCCCCTACAAGGTCGGCGAAAGTCGCGCCTAAGCCGGCGGAGGCGGCATCGTAGACCAGGGCTGGGAACTCCCCTCCCAGCCCGTCTAAACAAGAATCGACGGCGGGGAAGAAGAGCGCCCTTAATAGGCGCTCTTCCAAATCTCCTACAAATGGGGTGTCACGCCCTCCACCTGGAGGGCCTGATTCTGCGTCAGCAGGTCTTCCTTCGGGGAAACCTGCGCGCTCCCCTCGTGGGCAGAAACCCCGCACCCGGACTACGTCGAAGAAGTTGAAGGCCTGCATCACCTCGTCTGATGACGAGGAGCTGCACATGGAGCACGAATCTCCATCTTCGGATGGGGATGTGAGTTTAGGTTAGGTAGCATTACGCTGCTCCTATCCTAATCCTCAGAAGTCCACACTTACAGTATGGCACTGTTACAATGGAATTGTAACGGTTATGAAAGGCATCTTGCTGAGTTGCGCCAGCTCATTAGCGAGTATTCGGTGAGTATAGTCTGTATTCAGGAAACAAATTTCCGACCAGATCATCATACGGTATTGCGAAATTTTCGACTATACTCGACAGAACGACATTATGCTCACCGGGCTTCCGGTGGCGTTGGCATTTTTGTCCGTTCTGATACCTACAGCGAGGAGGTTCCACTAAGAACCCCACTGGAGGCTGTAGCTGTTCGCATTCCGCTGCCTGTCATAACAACAGTGTGTAATGTCTATTTTCCGCCAGGGCTACCTCTTAACATTAATGATGTCACTGATCTTCTAGATCAGCTTCCACCTCCCTTCCTCTTGTTGGGAGACTTTAACGCCCATCACCCCATCTGGGGCTATGAGACGCCTTGCCCCCGGGGAAGAGAGCTGGAAACATTGCTAACAGACCTGGATTTATGTATTTTGAACACAGGGGAACCAACACACTTCAGTGAACGTTACGGCACATATTCTCGCATAGACGTAAGTCTATGCAGCCGAACGTTGGTTCCGCTGTTTCGGTGGAACACACACGACGATCTTTGTGACAGTGACCATTTTCCCATCATTCTTACTTTGATGAACCAAAAATCCGTCGAGACTCCCCCTCGATGGATTCTTAAACATGCTGATTGGCCAAAGTACACATCACTAGCTGTCTTTAACGATGATATTAGGCGGACCGTCGGCGAGGAAATAACTTATGTCACCCAAATTATTCTTGCTGCTGCTGAGGAGTCCATTCCGTTCTTCTCGGGGACTCCTCGCCGAAAACTCGTTCCTTGGTGGAACGAAGAAATAGCAGCAGCTATCAAAGAACGCCGTCGTGCTCATAAACGTTACCGTAGACAGCCTACTGCGTTCAACTTGGTAACAGTTAAGAAATTCCGCGCTAAGGCGCGGGTTCTTATACGCCAAAGTAAGAAGGCTTCATGGGAGAGATATGTGTCGTCTACGACGTCACACACTCCATCATCTCAAGTGTGGACTAAACTTCGGCGTATTTCGGGTATCCATGGATCATCTTCGGTACCGGGAATTTCCATTGCAGGCAATATCGTCACTGAACCACTCTCGATTGCTAACCATCTTGCTCGCCATTTCGCGGACGTGTCTGGCTCCGGGAATTACCATCGTGACTTCCTACCTCTGAAGCGGGAGACAGAACGTCGTCATCTCAGTTTTGCCACTCAGGTTTCATAGGACTACAACGTGCCCTTTATGGAGTGGGAACTCCGCAGTGCCTTAGCGCTTTGCAAGGACACGTCTCCTGGACCAGACAATATCCATAACCAGATGTTGAAACACCTTAGTGAAGACAGTTTTCTCTACCTCCTTCGTGTGTTCAACCGAATCTGGATGGAGGGTGACTATCCGTCTCAGTGGCGAGAGGGCATCGTCATTCCTGTCCTCAAGCCTGACAAAGATCCTAAATATGCAGGAAGTTATAGACCTATTTGTCTTACCAGCTGCCTGTGTAAGCTGTTTGAGAGGATGGTAAATCGCCGCCTTGTGTGGTGTCTGGAGAAACAAGGACTCTTGTCCGAGTAGCAGTGTGGTTTCTGAGCCGCTCGATCCACCACTGACCACCTGGTATGCCTGGAGAGCTCTATCCAGGATGCGTTTCTCCGCAAACAGCATTTGGTAGGTGTTTTCTTTGACGTAGAAAAGGCCTACGACACCACATGGCGATATGACATCCTTTCAGTCCTGCATCAATGGAAATTCCGAGGTAACTTGCCGGTTTTCATTGCGAACTTTTTGTCCCTCCGTCTATTCCGTGTCCGAGTAGGGAGGACATATTCGCAATACCACGTTCAAGAAAATGGAGTCCCACAGGGATCGGTTCTTAGTGTCACTCTGTTCGCGACTGCCATAAACGGTATTGTTGCTGCTGCTGGTCCAGCAGTAATACCGTCGCTATATGTGGACGAATTTGCTCTGCACTATAGCTCGCACAGTATGGCAGTCGCAGAGCGACAATTCCAGCAAGCTCTCCGGAAGGTGGAGCAGTGGACCTATGAACATGGTTTTCGGTTTTCTACTGCAAAGACCTCCGTTGTCCACTTTTGCCGTCAACGTACTCTACATCCAGATCCTGAACTTTATCTAGGAAATGTCGCTCTTCCCGTGGTTGACACTTACCGATTTCTTGGGCTCCTTTTCGACAGTAAATTATCGTGGGAGCCACACGTGCGGGAGCTAAAAATGCAATGCACCAAGAGGCTAAATCTCTTGAAATTTCTTAGCAGCACTAATTGGGGAGCTGACCGTGCGGTGCTCCTACGATTCTACAGGGCACACGTTTTATCTAGGTTAGACTACGGCAGTGCAGCATATGGCTCCGCAAGACCAAGCGTTCTTGCGAAGCTGAACAGCATCCACCACGCCGGGGTTAGGTTGGCGACGGGAGCTTTTCGTACAAGCCCCATCGCTAGCCTGCTCGCTGAGTCTGGTGTGCCGCCTTTACACCTGAGGCGCCACCAAATGCTTCCTTCGTATGCTGCTCATTTGCGACAGATGCCACTTCATCCCAGCTATCCTTGCGTATTCAACAATGGCAACCATTTTCTGTACGCTGCTAGTCCTCGAGCAACGCGGCCGGTTGGAATACGCTTGGAAAGGAGTTACAGGTTGTTTAACGTACCTTCGGGTCCATGCCTTGTCAGACAACCGAGTGGGGCACCTCCGTGGGTAGTTCGACGTCCTGAAATAATCCTGGACCTACACACTGGCCCGAAGGAAAACACGGACCCTTCGATTTATCGGAGGCTCTTCCTGGTCGTTGTTGGCCGCTATCCAGGTTCAGTCGTCGTCTACACGGATGGTTCAAGGACAGATACGAAGGTGGGCTGTGCGTTCGTTGTCGCCAATGATCGGTTTCTTTTTGCTCTCCCGGAAACCTGTAGTGTGTACACGGCAGAGCTCTATGCTATCTGCAGAGCTCTGCGGTACGCACTATACAATGAGCGCCGACACTTTCTTATGTGTACTGACTCCTTGAGTTCGCTTCAGTCTATTGATACCTGTTTCCCTCAACACCCTCTGGTGCAGCGGATCCAGGACCTGCTGGCCGGGTGTTGGGATGCCGGCACCAGAATCACGTTTCTGTGGCTCCCAAGCCACATGGACATAGAGGGAAACGAGTTAGCAGATCAGGCTGCCAAGGAGGCAGTTACACTGCCCCCGTTGCCTTTCAAGGTTCCAGCAAGTGATATTCGGTCTCAGCTAAGGCATCTGGTTATGTCCCATTGGGAGATGGATTGGCAGCCCATTCCACCTCCCAATAAGTTGAGAGCGATAAAAGGAACAACGAAGGTATGGAAAACTTCCCTTCGGGCTTCGCGGCGGGAAGCCGTGGTATTATGTCGTCTTCGGGTCGGCCATGGTATCGTGACTCACTCGCATCTTTTGAAAGGAGAACCTCCTCCGGTGTGTACCTGCGGTGACCATCTTACCGTGGTACACATCCTTACGGAGTGTACGGACTTGGTTGATCTTCGCCGTAGTCTTAACCTCCCGAATACCATCTCCCTTATCCTGCGTGATGACGTGCAGTCAGCAGACCTCGTCATCCGCTTTATGAGGGATAGTGGTCTGTTTTATCGTATGTAATGATGTCCTTTGTGCTTGTATCTTTGTGTCAATTACGCTCTTATCCTATTGACTTCATTTTAGTTTGTGTTGCGTATTTTAATGTCTTCTTTTAACGTCTAATGTAAAGTATGTATATATATCTGTACTAGCAGGCAATGCCTTATTCCATTGTCTCCTGTAATTTTTCTTATTTTATTCCAAAATAAGGCATTGCGAATTAGATCCACTGATTGTTTTAATCTCATACTCATTTTTCATCGCCATTTTTTTAAACTCTAATCAGTGGCTACGTTTTAAAATTTTAACTGTCATATGTCATTTCTCCCATCGCGTTCCATTAGGGGCCGATGACCTTCGATGTTAGGCCCCTTTAAACAACAAGCATCATCATCATCAGCAGAGAAGGTACGTTTCGAGTACTGATAAATATACAACATTTCCAAGTTGATTCAAAAAATTATCATACACACAAAAAGCTAATCAACAATAAACAGTGTAAAATATGTAATTTCTGCTGATTCTTATGTATTTGCATGTGCCAAATCCGAAAATGAAGCCAGAAATATTCCATTAGCAACCCATTTTTTGTCATATTGAAAAACTCTTCTAATGTTTATTAGCACAGCGTTGTAAATGCACTGATTAAAAGAAAATTATTTCATTAAATCAAGAAATGATATATTTGCTTTAGACGATTATTGACCTGCGTAGTTATCAGAGTAGAAGCAGCTTTTTTAAAGAAATAATCTAATCGTATGTGTTCTCAGTTGTGAATTATCAAGTTTTTTAAATTAGAAGGAGGATAATGTCTCGCAAATTTTTAAACGATGAAAGCAATTTTTGTTACTTTTGTGATGAGTTCAATGTAAAAACAGCGGCGAAATTTCACTCTTCAAATTTAAAGAGCTTATGAGTGTTATTTTGACAATAAAATAATAGAATAATTTCTGGGTTCCGAAAATGTATATCACTGTTAACCTGCTGGTTAAAAGGGCCCCGTCATAATTATGCCTTTTTCAGTTCCTGTGATATGGCGGGAACCTAAGGGTCATATAACAGACTGCTACCTCTGCTTCACACAAATATCTGGAATAATTTCAAAGTCCAAAATAACTATTGTATATGTCTTTAAAATCAGCAATTCGATCATTACATCATGGACCAGGCCTTCCCATACCAAATCCACCAGACGAGAGAAATGTGACCAAAGATTGAAGATTCTGAAAGTGTTGACGACATTGGTGAATTGCAAGAACAGAGTGACCCAGATTTTGTGGAAGAACTTACCATAAACGGACCGAACTTTCTAACACAGGAGGATCTAAATGATTTGGTTCGTGATCTTGGTTTATCTAAGAGTACAGCAGAGTTACTTCTTTCAAAATTGAAAGGTTAGCACCTCGGACAGGATGGCACCAAAGTAAGTTCTTTCCATCAAAGCCAACAGGAATTATAGCATTCATTTTCTAAACAGGAGGACTTATTTCCCTCTAATAATGTTGATTCTTTGATGGATTCCCTGAAATTAAAACTGAAGTTTGGTATTTATTCACTGACTCCTCAAAAAGATGCTTGCAAGGGATTTTGCTACATAATAGAAACAAATTTCCATCCATTCTCATAATCCCATGCAGTTGGTATGAGGAACAGTTACGTGACCATGCAACTTTTGCTATCCAGTATCCGGTATGATGACTATTCACAACAGCTATCCTTCTTGAATAACAACTTGGCTATATAAAATTTACGGTTTATGTGGGATATAAGAGACAAAAGCGATCATTATGTTAGAAAAATCGCTGACCAAAGAGACAGTCATTCAATCCGGGACAAGAAAATGCTGTTCATTACCATTTGCTAACAACCTAGGACAAACTCTTATTTCCTCCATTACACATCAAGCAAGGTTTAATGAAAAACTTTTAAAAGCAGTGGATCGTGACGGGATTGCATTTCTGTTCCTCAAAACCAAGTTTCCAAAGGTCAGTGAAACTAAAATAAAAGTGGGAATATTTATTGGCCCACAAATTAGATAACTTATGAAAGTTTGAAAGCCTGTTAAATATGCAAGCGTTTACATCAGGACATTGCTGAAATGGAAAGATGATAGGAGGGAAAATGGACTCCAAATATATTGGCAGACTACCAGGTGTGTGCATAAGTCTTTTCTGGTTTCACTAAGAGATGGCGCCAGCGAATAATACGCAGCGTATGAATTTGGCACTCACGTCAGTTTGTTCGTCTGACATTAACCTACAAACACACACACAAGTTGAGTCCGCCAAACTCTAGCGTCTGCGTTGTACCGTTCAGTGATCATATCGAAGTCTGTGCCTGAAAAAAGAACTTTTGCGGCACGCGTTGCTTTTCTTAATCAAACGGGGGAAAAAATCTATGGAAAGTCATCGTTTGCTGGTAGAAACATGTGGTGAACACGCTCCATCGATTGGAACATGTGAGACATTGTTTTGAAAATTTAAACATGATACTTTTAATGTGAAAGACAGTGCGCGCTCTGGTAGACCACGAGAGTGCGAAGACGAGCAATTGCAGGCGAATCCCGGCGAAACCGTTAATGCACAACGCAATCGCCAAACAAATGATTAATTTAAATTATGCATTGATCAAAAGACGTCCAGAATGGGACAGAAGACATGGTAAAGTGACTTTGTTGCACGGCAATGCACTGTCTCACACACCAAAATCAGTGAAAGACACCTTGAAATCGCATGGATGGGATATCTTTCCGCACCCACCGTACTGCCCCGACCTGGCGCCATCACCTCTTCGCATTATTGGGGCACGCGCTCCCAGAGCAGCAATTCAGCAATTTCGAGGAAGTTGGAAAATGGCTCGACGAATGGTTTGCCGCAAGAAAAGCAGTTTTCTGGCATGGCATTCATAACTTACCTGAAAGATGGGCGAAGTGTGTAGGAGCCGATGGCCAATATTGTGAATAAATAAAAAAAGAGTTTCCCTTGAAAATTAGGTGTTTTCTTTACCACAAAACCCGGCAAAAACTTATGCATACACCTGGTACTGTTGGACACTCAAGAGAGATGTTCCTTACGCAAAGTACAGTTGAAAATGTAATTCACATTAATTTTAGTTACGTACGTGAAAGGTATTCTAGCTAAAGTGTCACACTTATTAAAATGTATAATTACCAGAAATGTTATTCAAGCAATTCCTCAAAATCTATGGGTGATTGAAAAGTTCTGTTAAAATATTTGCTTGCTTGTTGTTTAAATGGGCTTAACATCTAGGTCATCGGCGCTAAAAGATTTGAAATCAGTACAAAAAGTCAATAAGAATCACCAATTTTATTTCTTTTAACATTCAAAACCTTGAATTTTGTTGGTCAGTGAAATGGAAAAATAAAGATTAATTGAACAGAGCAAGTAATATCCGAAGATAGAAGTAAAAAAGTATTCATGAGCAGGTTTTGTAAGTTTCAGCTTGCAGAAAACAAGCCCAACAAAGAACGCCTTAACAACTGAAGGCATATTGCTACGATTAGTTCACAAATGTCAATATTTAATTAGCCCACAGGAGTATATAAATATTGAAAACACTCGAATACTGTTCAAATTTCGTTTCTGTCATTGCAGATGGACCAAATCGACGATTCTTCGGACATCTGGGAAGTCGAAATTAGGTAAGATTATTTCCATGTTGCTCTGTTGTTCTGCTGCACTCTGATAACATACCGAGCGAGTTGACCGCGCGGTTAGTGTAGTCTAGCTGTGAGCTTTTATTCTGGAGATGGTGGGTTTGAATCCCATCGTCGACATACCTGAAGATGGGTTTTCCGTGATTTCCCATTTTCGTACCAGGCAAATGCTGGGGCTGTAACTTAATCAAGGAGACGGCCTCTTCCTTCTTAATTCTAGTCTCTTCCCAAAGTTACGTCGCCGAAAACCTTCCATTTATTAGTGCAAAGTTAAACCACTAGCAGATAAGCATACGAAAAATGCCAGTGAGGTGCTAAACTGAGACTATCATTCCTTCCACTAAAATGTGACACACCCTGTGGGTGGGGGACGCAGATGAAGAAGACACACACGGCATCTCCTGCAAGTCGTAAGAGGGGAGTAAAAGGGACCCCAGTGGCTCTCGATTGTGGGTTGGCGACCACGAGGTCCTTAACCGAGGCCTGCCATTGGTTCCTCTTACTTTTGCCAGGCTGCTCACTTTCATCTATCCTGTCCAACCTCCCTTGGCCAACTCTTCTTCTTTTCCGACCCCGACGGTATTAGAACATTCAAGGTCTAAGGATTCTTTCATTTTCACTCCCTTCGTGGCCATTGTCTTTTTTTGCCTGGTACTTCAAATCGAAGTGTGGGATCCTTTATTTTTTCCTTTTCTTCCTCTCTCTCTACCGCTGTGGGTGGGGGGCGCAGACGTGGACTACACCCACGGTATCCCCTGCCTGTCGTAAAAGACGACTAAAAGGGACGACCGAGGGATGATGATATTAGAACCATGAGATTAATTTTTTTTTAGTACCATTCTGTGCGGAACTTTATGGGTCTGAGTGTTGCTTCTGAAATAGGTCGTCCTGTGTATTCCGCTGTGTTCGGTATGGTCTACGTTACCTATGAGTAGTACCACATGTGCAACACGATGGGTCTACGTTGCCTGCGGTTACTACTACTACGTGAGAAACACTACGGGAATAGCAACGCCCGTGATCAGTACCATTATTTGAGAAAAAAATTGGTCTGCGTTGTCACAGAGTAGTATTATTATGTGAGGAACACCATGGGATTGTGTTGCCTATGGGCGTTAGCATAATGCGTGATACAACGTCGGTCTGCATTGCCTATGATTAGTACCACTATATGAGTGACGCCATGAGTATACGTTGCCTGTAATTAGTTCCACCAAGCGAAGAACACCACGGGAATACCGGCGCCCGTGACTGTACACTAGATGAGGAGCACTATCAGCTGCGTTGTTTCTGAGTGGTGCTATTGTGTGCGACATACCATGGGTTTGTGTTACCTGTGATTAGCACCACTGTAGCATGAACAGCATGGTTCTGTTTTACTAGTGATTAGTACCATTGTGCGGGGCCGGTGACCTTGCTGTTAGGCCCCTTTAAACAGCAAGCATCATCAATTATCATCATAAACAACAAAGATCCTCATCAAAAAATGTGGTCAGCTTATGTATTGCATGTTTGCTGTTTACACCAAGTCCTTCTGACAGTAAAAGTGTTCTGAAAGAGAGTGAGAATAAAAGCAATGAAAATAATATTAAATATCTAGCTCCATGACTGCATTGTACTTGAAAATAATCTCATCTTATTAAGAACATAATAAAATTGGCCAGTTGTAGAGCGGTGGAAACACCCACAACTTCCTTCTACGGTAGTTTCAGTCAATATTTCACTGTTGCATGGACGTGAGTAACACGTCTGGCACCACCCGCATCATAACTGTACTTAACATCTCTCCTGCACTTACGTTTTGTACTCGACACGCTCTAATAAGTTGATACGTCGCTTTCAAGGAAATAACATTGTTTTCGGACATCAAGTTTTATTTTAAATTAATTTACTATTATCTAGTATAGCTTTCTTAAAGGTCGTAAAAGGATTTTGCACTAAAATGGCTGTAGTCATGATTTGATCCATCCACTTCGGATCATTTTGTAACAGCTGTCTTCATTCAAATTCGCTGACAATGTTCTGTTGTTAGGCTAAGTTTCTCCAGCACATGAGCAGGGCGATAGATGATACTCCCACGAAGCGCGCCCCAGGTGGCGGGTAGGGGGTACTAACCGGCTTGCTGGCCGACTTGAGGGAAATAAAATATATCTCGCTGACCAAACACACAACCCCCTGAGGGTGGGGTACGCAGACAAAGAATACACCCACTATCCTGCCTGTGCTATGTATCGTTCAATGATCATGTCGACTTTTCTGCCGGAAGAAGATTCATTTGCGGCACGTATTTATTTTCTTATTTAATCAAAAGGAAAAGGGTGTGGAAAGTCATCATTTGCTGGTAGAAACATATGGTGAACACGACCCATCGATTAGGAAATGTGAGACATGGTTTCGACAAATTGCTTCGCCAAGAAGACCATGCTTTTTAGTGTGGATGGGAGCAGAGCGGTATTGTGTATTATAAAGTCTTGAAGTCCGGCGAAACCGTTAATGCACAACGCTGTCGCCTACAAATGATGAATTTAAATCAAGCAATGATCGAAAGACGACGACCTGAATGTGCCACAAGGCATGGAAAAGTAATTTTGTTACACGGCATTGCGCCGTCTCACACAGAAAACCAGTGAAAGGCAACTTGAAATCGCTTGGATAGGACATCCTTCCGCACATGTCTTACTGCCCCGACCTGACGACATCTATCACCTCTTCGCATCAATGGGGCACGCGCTCCAAGAGTAGCACTTCAGCAATTTCAAGGAAATTGGAAAATGGCTCGACAAACGGTTTGCCGCAAAAGACAAGCAATTTTTCTGACATGGTATTCATACCTGAAAGATTGGCAAAGTGTGTAGGAGCTGATGGCCAATATTTTGAATAAACAAAGAGTGAATTTCCTTGGATTACGTTTTATCCTTACTACAAAACCCGGAATAAACTTATGAATACACTTGGTAGACACTTATGCCCTTCAACGTTCAATATGAAAGTTTCCGTGAATTAACTAACACTTCCATAGTCCTCTTATTTCTAACTGACCTCGTCGAGTATCATACCTCCTATCTCTATATCATTAGACACTGTGTCTAATCATCGTCGCCTCATTACTCTCCTAGGTAATCTGTCTTCCTCCACTTGCCTCACATAACTCACCAGCACAACCGTTTTTTGCGAACAACATCCATCGAGCTCAATTCTTAGTCTCTATATCCTCATTCCGAGTACCCTGCTGCATTGTTTTTATCAGATATTCTCGCTACTTCCATATTGGTTACTTCCAACTGTCTCCCGTACATCAAACTCCACGAACCTACTACGCTGGTAGCAGGGGGAGTGGTGATACTCCCACGTGGCGCGTCCCAGGTGGCGGATAGGGGGGTCATAACCGGCTTGCCGGCGGACTTGATGGAAACAAAATACCTCTCGCGGACCACACACAACCCCTTGTGGTTGGAGTACGCAGGCGAAGAATTCACCCACGGTCTCCCCTCCCTACCGTAAGAGGCGACTGAAATGGGCGACCAAGGGATGATTGTATTAGAACCATGAAACTACTTGTGATTAGTACCACCACGCAGGGAACACCTTGGGTCGCTTCTCCTTGCGCGTAGTACCACTATGTTGGGTACCAAATAGGTTGTGATTAGTAGCAACAGAGTACTCTGCCGGCTTTTACAGTACCTGTGGTTAGTACCACTATATGAGAGACACCATGGGATGAGCGACACCATTTTTCCGGCTTGCCTATGATTAGTACCCACTGTATGAGGACCACCACGGGATAGTGCGAGTCCCTGTGGTTAGTACACTTATGTGATGAACACCATAGATTTGCGTTGCATGTAAATGGCGCCGCAATGTGCGAAACACCACAGGTCTGAGTTACATGTGCGCTTTACATTACCTGTGAGTAGTACCATACTGTGTAGAATACCGCGAGTCTACGCTACTTTTGAATAGTACCGCAACATGACAAATACCATGGTTCTACTCTCCTAGCGATAAGTACCATTATGAGGGGCCGATGACTTGGATTTTGGACCCCTTTAGACTAAAAGCATCTTCAATTCAGTATTATGCTATCGACGCAGTCCCTTGGTCAGTAATACTATTATTTCAAGCCAGTTTCTGTGAATGAGAGACATTGCGGGTCGGATCCATTGATTGTTTTAAATTCATATCCATCCATTCATTCTTCGTCCTCATGTTATGAATTCTAGTCAGTGGAGGATTTTGGACTTATAATTTGTCATTCCATGTCGGCTCATTTTGTACCTTTAGGGGCTTATGACCTCGATGTTAGGTCCCTTTAAACAACAAACATCATCATCATCATTTTATCGAGTAAAGAATCAGTTTCTTTCTATTTGTTTACGAGTTTCCACGGTGCACCTAGAAATTGTGTTACAAATCGCTTAACGACTTCCCTGCAAGACTCGGTTTTCACATAATTATCGTGCATAAATACCCTTTCCTCTACCGTGTGCACATGTGGAGGCATTATGAGAATTATACCCCGAAGTAACACTTCACACCTCGAGAACAGTTGGAGCGACAAATCAACAATTAATACACGTTCTAAGCACGGACCTGAACTGCGAAGTGCGGTCATTTCCATGCTGCCGCAGCGCTGTGTAACGGGAAGTGATGAGTACTTAAGTACTGTTTTGGTGAGGAGAGAATGTGTGCGTTTGAAAAGGAAGATCCATAGACCAGTTTGCAAAGTCATGGAACGAAGTCTGAAAGAGGACCTATACCGTCGGTTTGGAATTCCAGATATCGGTAGGATGACAGGAAGGAGGAAGTCGTAGTGGTTCGGACATGTCATTAGGGCAGATGGATGCCCCCCATATCGGGTACTCCACTCTCAAGTGAACAGAAAATGCTCCGGAGGACGCGGTGAAGAAATCGCATGATGGCAGCTGTCAAATACGTGGAGCCTACGGCTACGAGAGAAGATGCGAGAGACAGGCAGGGATGTGTCAAACTCTGATACAGCCGCGACGCTTTTACCTCCCTTGTGCTCGACACCTATTTTCGTAACTTGTATATATGTGTTTCTTTTTAATGTAGAAAATATTTCTTAACACACAAAGTAGTGGTCCCCATTATGCGAAAAACGTAAAATTAAGCAATTTGCTCAATTGAGTCGAAAGGTAAAGGGCTAAAGGGACCGAAAAGTTTTTAAATTGCAAGTCTTCGTTAGCTCTATCAAACTAAGAAATAAATTTCGCAAATAACTTCCGGCCTAAATGCAGTTCCGGATAAACAGCCCAAAATTGCTTGTTTCTTCACCCGTTTTCCCTTTCATTCAAATCGTAGCCAAACATAATCCTTTCTGTAATGTGTTCCTTCGTTTAATACCCTTATGCTGTTTTTGATTTTGAAAAATGTCCATACCGAATATACACTGACTGAGCAAATGTCATGGGATAGCGGAGCACTGATGCGTAGGTGTGTTGTCTGCGCACCACACGCCCCCTGTGCCAGCGACAGTTGTATAGGAGACCTCGTGAGCAGTGGCTGTGCATGTGACAGGTGTAACATGGAACGTCGTCGTGAGCTGACACCGTTCGAACGGGGTATGGTGGTCGGTGCTCGACTGATGGGAAGTGCGATTTCAGAAGTGGTGCGGGAATTCGGCTTCACACGATCAACCGTATCCAGGGTGTATCGTGAATGGTTGAATGCGGGTGTCACCGTCCACAACATACAAACAACCGGCCGTCCAGTCACCCTCGATGACCGTGACCGGCGATATCTGAGACGGATTGTCAATAGTGACAGACGGGCAACCGTGCAACAAATCACGGCTCAATTCAACACAGGCCGTGCTAGACACGTCTCCCAGGGGACAATCCGTACGAACATGGGTTCTATGGGGTATGGGAGCCGGCGCCGCACACGGGTGCCACTGTTAACCCAACGTCATCGGGCTCAACGACGCGCATTTGTCGCCAGTCACCAGGGATGGACACTGGAACAATGGCGTAACGTGATATGGTCGGACGAATCACGATTTCACAATTCCAACTGCACCCTGCCGATGGGAGGCACCGTGTATGGCGCAGACCACATGAAGCGATGGATCCCGCATGCCGTTAAGGTGCGGTCCAGGGCGCTGGTGTCTCTGTTATGGTCTAGGGTGCATTTTTCTGGTATGGAAATGGCCCCCTAGTTGTTCTGGAAGAGACTTTGAATGGTACGCGGCATGTTGAGCTGCTCGGAGACCATCTGCACCCATTTTTGGCCTTCAATCGCCCAGACGGTTCTGCGGTGTTTCAAGATGATAACGCGCCGCCACATCGCTCCCACGTCGACCGGGAATGGTTCCAGGAACATGCAGCGGAGGTCCAACGACTGCCATGGCCACCCAGGAGCCCCAATATGAACCCTATCGAATATATCTGGGATATCCTGGAACGCAGGCTCCTTGCCATGGATACTGCACCCACGAACAGACCAGCATTGGCGGCCGCTCTGCAAACAATTTGGTGTCAGCTGTGTCCAGAGGACTACCAGGGACTTGTCGACTCACTTCCACGGCGTCTCACTGCAGTTCGCAGGGCCAGAGGAGGCCCCACACGCTATTAGGTGACTATCCCATGACATTTGCTAAGTCAGCGTAGTTACAAGGGCTTGAGTGAAACTCTGCATTGACTCACATTTCCGCTCGTAGTGGTGCTTGAGTGAAATAGTATATTGACTCATATTAGCTCTCGTAGTGGTAGAAAATGGGAAACTGCTAATCTAATCGATCGGATAACGATGATTAAGAAACAGATTGTAATATTTAGCAATAAATGAAGAATGTATTCTCATACTTTATTATATTTTATTTACCTAAAATTCCTAGTTCATGACATCCCTAGGATATTTTCAACATTGTGTTGCTTGACGGAAGGGCTACAACTGTGGTTTTTTTGTCTTCTGCTGAGGGTCTCAATGGTCTGCAAAGAACAATAGATGGTGATGGTGATGATGATGATGATGATAGTTTATTATTAATTTCTTAATTTCTTTCTTTTTCAGTGGGAATAGTTTTGACCATCCAGCTGCTATTTAATTACTAGCCGCCAATTTGCCGCTCGACGTATAGTATCCCACCAGCACCTTCGTCGTTCAACTGAAAGAAGCAATGGTTACAACAATACTGTATTACCTAGTAAATATAAATTAACTATAGCATCCAATGTGATAAACTATTCTTTAAACAAACATCTTTTCCTCCACCGTCAATTTCTCCTCACCCTTGAGTATCAAAATTCTAACGACCGAACTACGTCTGATAGAATTTCTTCTCTATTCACTTCACGTTAAAAGGTTTTTTTTAGAGGGAAGCCATTTCTGCCTCTGTTTCCTTAAAAAGTAAGTTTGCAGTTGAACACTGTTAATACCGTAATCATTACAAGTGATAATAAAGTAAAAGTTCAATGTATAATTACCCAACAACTACTAGTTTAACATTCTAAATCCAGCATCATCGTATACAAATTTACGCGCACCACAGCGGAGTTAGGTTGGCAACGGGACCTTTCCGTACAAGGCCCATTACTAGACTGCTCGCTGAATCCAGTGTACCACCTTTAACACCTGAGGCGCCATACTGCAAATTTGCGACAGATGCAACTTCACCCAAGCTATCCTTGCGTATTCCACAATTGAAACCGTCGGCTGTACGCTGCTAACTCTCAAGCAACGCGGCCGGTTGGAATACGCTTAGACAGCATTCACAGATTGCTTGATGTACCTACGGTTCCATGTCTTGACAGACAACCAAGTAGGGTAATTCCGTGGACGATACGATTATCTGAAATAATCCTGGGTCTGCACACTGGCCCGAAGGTGAACACGGACCCCTCGATTTATCAGAGGCTCTTCCTGTCCATTGTAGGCCAGTATTCAGATTCATTCATCGTTCACACGGATGGTTTGAGGGCAGATGCGAAAGTGGGCTGTGCGTTCGTTGTTTATTTTTGCTCTCCCGGAAACCTGTAGAGTGTACACAGCAAAGCTCTATGCTATCTGTGAAGCACTGTGGTACATGCTGTCCGATGAACGCCGACACTTGCTCTGTACCGCCTCCTTCAGCTCGCTACAATCTATTATACATGTTTTCCTCGGCACCTTCTGGTGCAGCGGATCCAGGATCTGCTAGCCGGGTGTTACGATGCCGGCACCGGAATCACTTTCATGTGGCAACCAAGCAACAGCTTATAAATCTCATATTTATTCCGTATTGGCTCAACACAACTAAGGTTAAGTTATGAGTAGGTTCCCACCTTCCAATACTTATCAATTTCTATATAATAGGTTTATTAATTACATAATATAAACCATATAATCTCTAGTACATGTTTCATTCCGATAGTGGAACATCTTCAGCTAAAATTTGACAAAATGGCAAGACAATTAAAACACATTGATGTTATGATGATACAAAAGCTAAAAGATATGAAAAAATGGCACGAAGATTAAAACATATAATTAAGATGATGAAATAAAGTTCATTCATGTTGGTTAAAAATTCAACAAGTCAGTGTTCAAATGACGAAGTAAAAACGGCGATAAGGTTCTTCTTCATGTTGGAGACGTGTACATTTTTTTAATCTTGAAGATAAATTGGAGAAATACAAGATTTTCTTAATATATATTTATCGGGGGAACTCTTTTTTTTTACGTTCCTATACGGTATCTGACTAATATCAAATAAAAGAAAAATATTTTAAAGTCAAGCAACGAAATTTACTTTAGGAAAAGTTAAGCTTTAAAATTAAATTAACAGAGAGCAAAAATTAAGGTTAAAATTAAATTGACAGAAAGCAAAAGTTAAGGTCAACTTCAACTAAAAATCCAAAAATATATAAACAATAATATTCCTTTAAAATGAGAACAAGATCAACAACCACGGGACTCACCCTACTTGAAACGCCATCGGCCGATGCAAAAAGAAAATAGTTGAAATGCTAAACTTATTATCATAATTTTAACTTAAAAATAATAATTTCAGGTACATCCTTAACTTCTTTCTTTTAACAAATTCCCAGTTTTATAGTAATTTTTATGGTACCAAGAAGTCCCACTTAGATTCCTCAAGCCATATCACCGTAACTATCCATTAGTGTGAGTATCCATCAATTACATTAAAATACAAATAAACCAGAAAAATATTACCACGAAGAAGCAAACGAAAGAGTGCAAAAATCACATAGAATTGAAGAATTAACATAACATACAGCATAAATGCTAAGTACTTCCACGGAGAAAACAGCCAGGCCGGCTTCCTCAATCAACAATAATCAAGACCATCACCATAGCAACCACCAAACTAGGAGATGGAAGACCAATCCTGAAACAATACACAACAATAGGAAGCTCACACGAGATTAAACAAAGATAAACCTTTAGATCCCACAACTCAGTGAATTACAAGTTTTTTTAAATTTCGTGTGGCTATTACTAGCCGAGTGCAGCCCTTGTAAGGCAGACCCTCCGATGAGGGTGGGCGGCATCTGCCATGTGTAGGTAACTGCGTGTTGTTGGGGTGGAGGATAGTGTTATGTGTGGTGTGTGAGTTGTAGAGATGTTGGGACAGCACAAACACCCAGCCCCCGGGCGATTGGAATTAACCAATGAAGGTTAAAATCCCCGACCCGGACGGGAATCGAACCCGAGACCCTCTGAACCGAAGGCCAGTACGCTGACCATTCAGCCAACGAGTCGGAGAGTGAATTACAAGTTAATCTATATATATAAAAAGCAAGTCGGTCTGGAGCGATGTATATATAAATATTTAAAAATGAAAAAAAGACGTGAATTAATGAGGCACTTCCAGAAATCTCAGAAATTTGAAACTTTATACGGGAGAAGCTGATGACCCCAGGATCCCTAAAAAAATCGAAAATTCTCAAAATTTCCTCAAGGGGACATGCTGGGGGGCCTCAAATTTTGGGCTCAGCATCAGAACTCAGTCGTATAATTTATCCAAAACGACAACCTATAGGTTTCGTGAGCTTAAAAATTTTCGGGAATTTCCTAATTTTTATCCCCCGTCCCCCCAAATTAACATGGCGGCACAACCTGCCAGACGAGGCAGAAAATTTAAATTTGGTGAAATTTATTATATCGCTAAATGTGGCCAGAAAATGAGTCTTATCATACAATCCCTTTTTTCGATTTGATGTACTGTTTAGCAGCAGTTATTCTGTAAATGAAGGTAAACATCCATATACTTCCGTATGACGACTATATTCTTTCATTGACGTCGATTTGTAGCGATCTAGAAAGTGTTTGTCTGCCATTGGTATTAAATACTTTGCAACTCGATAGTGACTGTCAGAAGGAGGGCGTCTTCTATTGTATTCACTCCTCCCCACATCGACTTTGACAGACAGTAAGAATGGGGTCATCCTCCATCTCCTGTGCTCTATTTTAATGCATAATTCGCTTCTCGGTTCGACTAGCAGAAGACAAGCGAGCGTGAAATTTTTTCCAAACTCTTTTGCCCGATCCTGTTTTTCAGTAGGCACGGGTGTCTTCCATTATAAGCAAATTTACCCATCTAAAATGTAACTGACGTTAGGCATAGTGGCCTGCTATTATAACGTAAACTCACCAACTCGGTGTGACTGGCAGTAAGCTGACTGGCATTAGAAAATGCGTCTGCCATTATGATAAGAACGCAACTCACTTTTGACTGGCAGTAAGGAAGGTCCTTGCAAATATATTAAAAGTTTCTCAACTGTAATATATCTGAAAGTAGGAAATGGGATCTGCCATTGTAATGAAACCTCCCCAAATCGATTTTGGCCTCGCGCTAGGCAATGGAGCCTGGCGTTAAATGAATATTACCAGCTTTTTTGTGAATTGCAGTAGACAAGTGGACTTGCCATTATCATCGCAATCTCGCAAATCACACTTTCATTGGAAACAACGTCTGTGGATTTCACAATGCTGTTTCTCGGATAAAGCCAAGACACACCCAATTTAAAAATCTTATTCACTTCATGTGCAGTAATTTACTTCGATATCCGTATACAATGCAGAGTACCGTAGCGAAGCACGGGTACATTTGCTAGTATAAAATAAAAGAAAGGAAACAGAAACTTAATATGTAAAATGGGATCAGACAATAATTGAAAACTCTTGCGGAATACCACATGGTAGGTAAACCACCACTAATATAATTTTGAAATCAATAATGCATACATAGTATTTTAAAGGAGCCAGCTGGCGATGATAATAATAATAATTATTATTATTATTAAAGAGGTAATTAATCTGAGTCCATACGCGTTGGGACGGTCTAACTCGACCAAGATGGAAATAACATAACTTGTTGACAGGCTTAAATTTCAAGTCACACAATGGAAGGCCCTATCGAAAAAGAAATAATTTTAGGTAGAAAACGTTTTCAAAGGTTCGAAAAATGGACGTAATATTCACAAGCTGCAAAAAATAGTTCAAAATGATTACCACGAGAAGCTGATGTCTAGGTCCAAAAGGATTTTTTTTTTTTTTTTTTTTTGAATCGCATTCCGAAAGTCATCAAAATTTAATTCAAGATGTTACTTACAGTTTCCTGGACAGCTGCACCATAATATGCACATTACTCCCACGAGATAAAGACCACGCGGGCTTGCGTACTTGACGTTGTACTAAAATGGGATAATCCACAGTAAATATGATAAAATAAATGTTGAAGACGACCTGAGAAACAGTTCTGGGTGATTACACCCTACACCAGGGTGCTTATCCCGGCTCCATCTTTACTGGCAGGCCCGTACGCCACACCGTTCCACTGCACAAGTTGACTGCATGACGCCTCTCCACAGAATGGCGGACCAACACTCACTCATTGCTACCGCTAGGCAGAAAGAAGCAGCCGTGTGCTCATTGGTCAGAGCAAACGAAGTTAGACTCGCTGCCAACTGAGGGCAGCAGTAAGCAGGAACGAACAATCCAAGAGCAGAGATGGAGAGATTCACAATAGAAATATGAGAGAAAATCAGCGCTCAGGGGCGAGGAAAAGTTTTAAAACAATATTGTAATATCCAGTCACAGAGAAGATAAAAGTAAAAAGAAAGGGAAATAATTTCCTGGAAACAGAAATTTCCACAGCGGGATGTCATATCTAAGAATGTTAATGAAAGGAACAACAGCGTAACCTCAGTTACAGCATCCATTCCCGAAACTTGCTATATTTACAGACATTTTTAATAATATTTGTTCGTGGCGTCGACCTCTGCAAATCTTTTGCCACTACTTTCACCGTATGTTAGGAACCTGCGTGTAAGTGTAACTGCGGAAGTGTAGAGTGTTGAATGTGAGGAAAGGAACATTAAGGACGACACAAACACCCAGTCCCCAGGCCAGGGATATTATTCATTTACAATTAAAAAACCCTTACCCGGCAGGAAATCGAACCCAGTGCCACCGGGTGACAGGTGGACGCGTTTCCTCTACACAGCGGGGCCGGACTATTTACAGACATAGTTAGCTTCATAGTTCTGTGGTCTAGATACTGCACCCGTCATGCCGGGCTCAGCTCGGCCGGTGAGCGAGGATCTCACGGGGTAGATCGTTCGCTTATCGGCTGTGCGGAATTTTTAAGTGCAAGAATAGATGAAGAACTAGTGGCAAATGGAAGAAAGCTGAATAGGTTTTATACATTTAAACTACTGCTCTTCAAATTTGACATAGAATTTACAAAATCTGGGAAAAGGAATTTTTTTCTGTGTAATTCTTCTTCCATTACGACGTTGCTAATACGAACACTTCTTCAATTAACGGGTTATCAGATGCCTGAATCTGCAAGTATAACGTAAAATTCTTAGTTTAAATTTAATTAAATGACAAAATAATAATTATTTTGAGATTATTTCCTCCAATAATAATAAATTTACTTGAAAATTAAATTTATTTCATCACCGGATTTCATTAGAATCGTATTGGAAAATGATCATTTTCTCTCCCTTATAAAAATTAAAAGACAAATTTTGTTCCATAAACGTATGGTCATATCGTCTTCCTTAGACTTTAAACTTGTCAATTTACTAATTTTCATAATTATTTAGTGACTAATCTTCTTACAATAACCTTAAATTTGACGTTATGTCGACCTACATGTCATTCGTTAACTCGTAATCATTTGTTATATTGCGTTTACAAATTCCATTTTTGTGAATTCAATCCACTGACATTGCCTTTACTTATCTGATTTCATTCGCTAGCTAAGACCCTATTCTTCCTTAAAAACTAATAAAATTCACTAATGATTCATATTCCGTCAAACTGTGAACTAATGAAATTGGCATAGAATCGGCCAAAAATCCACGCGAATAGCGAAGAGCATCGTCACAAATATGGACAATCAGAAATCAAAATAGGCAAAATATAGACAAATCACACACACAATATTCACACAAAGGTACCCGGTAATATTATAAATATATTTTACACGAATGCTAGCCCATGATAATTAATTTTCAAGTTTATTGAAAGTCGGGAAAAATATTATTACGATGACAATATCATGAAAAATTCCTCTCGTCAACTCAAGACGTGATAGAGTACAGATTGTCACTTTATTGAAGAATTTAACCATACGACGATGTTCATGGGAATTTTACGAACAGAAATCATCCAAAATTATCGGTCAAGATGCCTATAACACATCTCAAGATCAACAATACGCGCACGCGGTTCATGAGCTGCGGTATTTATTTTTATCCTCTTACCCTAATTGTGGCTCTCAATTAATCTGCGCTCACACCGAAGAAATTATGTCAGATAACATACTTCTTCTCACATTGACTCAAGAATGGATGTACAAATTACCCTCTAAAATTTATGATGTCCATCTACAAGTCAAATAATTATAATAGCACAGCGAAGTATACAACTGTATCGTTCGGATACTGCCATTTTCCAGGCCTATATTTATACAAAACGAGCACACATTAATCTTGTTTAATAATAAATATCATTATGCTCATGACCTTATATGTTCTTTTAGCCGATAATTAGGTTGGTTTATTTTTATTCTTCTTCTTCTTATTATTATTATTCCCGGCCGCGCAAGATTACACATGCGAAAGCTACTGTACGATAATATCTAGATGACTCTAACGGACTCAAATCCAACAATACGTCGTATAATTGAGGAATGAAATCTCATATAATGAAATTTGAGAAAATACTGTCCCATCTGCTCTTAATTCAAATATAAAATCATTTAAACCATCCTAGTTTAACGTTGAGGTCAAGTTAATTTTATTTCTCCTGCCACAATGAACTCGGGACAGTTTAAATATCTCTCGATGACATTCACTCCAAAAACAAGCTAATAGATTCCAAAATACACACTCAGCATCACAAACTACCGTCACCAAGGAAAGAAGGAATGGAAAATTCTAACTATGACAAACTAATAGAAATTACACTAAACAAATAAGTAGAGGCTATATCATTACAACTTTGTTATTCTTTCTTTCTATCTGTAAATGTAAATGTTTAAATATTACTTGGGTGACTGTCGACTTCTGAATTCGGGCTGATGACTTAGTGCATTACCACATTACGCACCATCGAACCTGGTCTCGTCCGCGTCTGAGGTGCCTCACATAATTACTCGTTCATTGAGGACATGCTGGCGTGCAGGAAACAACAGTATTCATATTGTAGAAGGACAGGCTTCTTGACTTGCGCTCGAACCAATAGTTTCCTCTGTAGAAGTTCCTCGTGAAAGCTGAAACTAATAAATAAGTCTTAAAAAAGTCCAGGACACACACCGATGCTTGTTGAGATGAATGGAATAACTTAACTTTTACTCAGTTAATTGTAGGCAGAATTTAAGCATGTCTGAATTGCAGTCTGATATATATTGAAGGCTTTTAAATGAGGTGAAGTTCTCCAGTGAAGTAAAGTACGTCTTATCTCGTCCGCAGTTGTAGTCAGAATAATTCCAAACCGTTGAGTTCAGAAGTAGAAAACCAGGATAAAATCTCCTTAGGAATTACCACGATTTCGTCGTCTTAAGATAGAGGTGTGTCCCTTAATTACACTTGATTGGTTATCTCATTACATTAACACGAATATTGTCATCTAAATGGTTGCCATAGTCTCCCGTCACGCGACCTTGCCAGTA
Source organism: Anabrus simplex (assembly GCF_040414725.1). Lineage (NCBI taxonomy): Eukaryota > Metazoa > Arthropoda > Insecta > Orthoptera > Tettigoniidae > Anabrus > Anabrus simplex. Next base: position 85,621,009 of record NC_090268.1, on the reverse strand, counting down.
TTGATCGGATGATAGAATCATATTTCGCCTGGTCACGTGGTACGCACGGCTGATTGAAGGTCGACCGGCTAACAGTATCTCTGCTTGCCTTGCTTGCGTTCTGGCCCAGCTGGAATTCCCGTCACCTGGTAACTGGTTCTCGCCGACTCGAAGTGATGAAACTCCCTTCCTGGCGTACGAAATAATGTTCCAAATTACTGTAGGAATGAAATATTTTCCCTAAATAAATTTTTACCACTTTTGAAGGGGACAATACATACTAAATTTTTCAATATTGTCCACATAATATAATGACCACTGATATCAAATCCGCCTTCAAATACCAATTGCATGTAGATAATGCAGCTTACTTAACTACCATAGCCTTTTCAGTCCAAATTCATGTCATGTTTACAGAATACACAGTAGACAAAGTCATAGTCCATTACATTTCCAATGAAGTTTGAATTTTCCACGCAACAAACGAGTTATATTTGCTTTTACACTCATGCGTTCGGTTACAGAATGCACGATCACAGTTAACACTTTAGTTAAGGACTTCCATGCACAAGATAAATTCCTAACCATGTGTTTTAACTGAGTCGGTTGCAAAATAGTTTGTTCGTATGTTTGGTAAGGTTGAAACACATCTCAATTGTCACATACTAGGACTTTTCAAACTATACATTTTGGAAGTTACTTCACAGTTCAGAACAAATTTTCAATTCTTATAACGGCACACGCATAGTCAAAATTAGTCCCAACGGGTCTGCCGTTTTTAGCATATTATACCTTATCCAACATTAAATTCGTTGCATAATACGTCCCGCGTTTGAAATCTTAACACTTCAAACCTAGCTCTTGTCCTAACTATTGGGCTCAGTTATAAAGAAACGCACCATTTCGTTTCTTTTCTGTTCCGGGGTATTCTGTGGAACGCAGAGGTGAAAGAAGGTTCGGGTTGAAATGACTCTATCTACGATAGTCAAAAGATCAATTTAAAAATTTAAAATAAAGGTTATATTTCCTTTCAGATATTAAATTTTAACAAATCTCTTCACTTGGTGAAAGAACAAGATTTCAGATACAGAGCAATTCTGGTACAAAATCGACAAACAGGAAAACCAAGAATTGGTAAGTTACAACTTTGAGCTTCAAGCTCTAAATTTACAAAGGTCCCAACATCACTAATGTTGCGCATAGTTAGGCAGACAAGGAGAGAAATCTTCCAAAACAATTTTCAAGAGCACTTTGCCCCAACGGTTACAAGTTACGGCCTTCCAAATGCACCACTCAATGTTATACAAATATATATTATATTACAAGGAAAGAGCTTACATGTTCTACAAATTCTACCACGGAGACTGCACTCCCAAACTCTTACGGCCTACTCAAGCTAACTTTTACCTTTGCACAATATTTTACAATTTCTGGCCTCTCTAGGCACAGCCTACATTTGACAAGACTGTAGCAGTTGTATTTGAGAACCAATACAGGGGTATCGAGAACCCATACTACTGGGCCTTCGTGAAAAGGAACAGGTGAAATTACTAACCCAAACTCAAAAATGCATGGAGGCGTACACTTGCTCTCCTAGAAATCAAAGGTTAATACCCTAATTGGGCTTGCGGCCCGATGATGCAGAGGCTAATCCCAAACCATTGAGGTGACTAGATGGACAAGTTAATTTACAGTTTACAAGTTAAAGACCTCAAGTTTAATTTGAAGGGAATTTGAGAGGATAACGCACTCTCTATCCCCGATTTACAGTTAAGTACTTCTGAATTACTTGAACTATTACATGAGCAGAAAGAAAGGTTCGCATTTTAGAAAATTTACTATAACATTACTAAAGATCGGGAACCTTCCCCTTGGTTCGGCTTGCGGAGATAACTACTGAGTTAGAAAATGGTGGATATTACCTTAGCTGATGTTCAGCCTGTCGGTGAATGAGGCCCCCGCCTCGTGTCCTAGCACACACACTCAATAACGCGACGATTAGTAAGACAAGTTAGCTCGAAAAGGCGTCCGCTTTTGTACCGGAGAGGAAGGTACGAGAAGGCTCTGGACTAAATCCGGACACACCCTGTCATTTTTATTGGACATTCAAAAAGTAACAAGAAGCCGATGATTGGCTGTAAATTAAATACACAAAAATTAATATTGGCCAGATTCCCAAGCCGGCGGGATGAGTAAGAAGTGTTACGAACCTTGAAGTATCAAAAATAAGGAAAGTCAATTGAGTTCCGAAAACCTACGAAAATCAAATTTCATTAAATTTCTAGTTACACCACTTTGCACCAGAGTGCATGGTATACCGGAAGGTACATCTCTACGCCGCGTATTCAAAATTAGCGCCTAATAGACTTCCTCTTTTGGTAAAACTGTGAAATTGAAACTACACCAACTTGGATCTTTAATCAGAAGATGTCACCACCAAAATATTGAGTAATTTTGTTATTGTGAAGATTCCTGAACTGACTGAATTTCCACTAGTTTTGTTTGCTATCCATCAAGAAGTTTGGACATTCTTCCACACATGACACTACTAAAAAACTATGATCACGCACCCTGCTGCGAGGTTTAAAAACTTATAATTCAAAGAAGTTTTGTATTCATAAGGTTTTTTTACTGATTGATGTTCATTTGTTTTGGGGTTGGCAATATTTCCTTTTCCTTTCCGCCAGTTTTGAATCTAGCCAATCCCTAATTTTAATAATTAATTTTCTACCTATCACAGGCTTCTTGTTCGATCCTGAAGTGTAACTTTGAATTTGACCAATTAAATTGAGAGGGTGTGGCTGGTTTATTCCTGAATAATCTCGGACCTTCCCTGAGGGTTTACAAACTGCGGCTTTCCACGTTTCTTGTCCAATTGATCGTCATATTACTAAGTGTGTGTGTCAAAGCAGGAGGCGGGCGGCCTCTTTCATCAGTCAGCAGTACATCTACAAGGTAATGGCCACATAACATCTTTCTTTCTTGCTAACTCCGCAGTTTAACCCGAGGGAAAGGTCCGAATCGTTAACTATGTAACCTACTTTTCCAAAAATGTAACTTTCTCCCTGCTTATGTAAAAACATAAAATCTTTAACTGTAAATCGGGGATAGAGAAAGTTGTACCCTTTCGAGCTCCTCTTCATCTTGGTTTGAGGTGACTACGTTTTCAGAACTGTTTTTCATTCTGTAATGTGGTAAACGTAATTTCTATACGAGTCACCTCAGTAGTTTGGGAATAGCGCCTGTTTCATTGGACTAGAGCCCTTAGGTTTTTAAGTGTTCATTATATTGGAACGCCGTGTGCTCCAATTCCTTTTGTGTTTGGGCCAGTTATTTAACCTGTTCGTTTCCATGAAGGCCAGGTAGGTTGGGTATTAAATACCCCTGTATAAAGCAGTTTTCATATCGCAAGTTGTGCCTTGAGAGGCCAGTGTTTGTAAGTTGATGTTGCATTGAGTAGGCAGTAAGAAGCTGAGAGCCGGTTTGCTTTTTCCCAAGCTTTGTAACTGTAAAGTGTGCCTCTGGAAGGCTAGATATTGTGATTTTGGGAGCAAGTGCTCTTGAATTAGGAGTTTTCTGCCCCTCATTAAATAATTCCTCTTCCTTCTGTAAAATTGTTAAACTAGGGGCTTAAAGCCCAGAGTGTTAAGGTTGTGAATCTTGGATTTTTTCCCAATCTTGTTTGATGATTGCTACTTGTACCTGTAATATTGTCATGAAAAAATCGTAAAGTTTGAAATTCTGAAAATATAACCTTCAGTTTAAGTTTTAAATTAAATTTGATTTTGTAGTTAGACCCCTTCCAGCCCGCACCTTATTTAACCTCTTTCTGCTCCACGGGTAACCCCGTAACACATGGCATCAGTAGAGACATGTATGTAGAAAAGTCTACACTGCTTGAAATAGATATTGCAAAGTGTGATACACCCCAAAAAATAAAAAGAAATCCAGTCAGTTTAGGAAACCTTAAAATAACACATTGCTCTATCACTTTAGTTGTGACATCTGTTGATAAACCTTCCAACTTCATGCACTAGGTGTTTCAAGTTTTGTATGTTAGATAGTGTTCTTCAAGGCGCTTCATTTAAATGCACGGGGTTGAGGTGTACCTCCTGATACATATTATTAAATAGCATTAACAGACAAGAATAAACACAAACAGGGCTAGGGAAGATAGGACAAATGAAAAGACATAATCGATGAAACATATTTCTTTTTTTTTTTTTTTTTTTTGCTAGTTGCTTTACGTCGCACCGACACAGATAGTTCTTATGGCGACGATGGGACAGGGAGGGGCTAGGAGTGGGAAAGAAGCGGCCGTGGCCTTAAGAACATATTTCTACAATGATAAAACGATCCGCATATTAAGTTAACTTAAATTTCAACTACACTAAATTGACCTACGACTATAGTATACCATTAACCTGAAGAAACACCAGAAAGAAAATTAACCGTACAACCCAGATCAAAGTAGAACACATAGAAAATTAGAAGAAATAAGACACAACGGAACTTTCACAAATCCAGGTACTGTACACATAAAATAAGTTATATAATCAGGAGGACGTTAAAGAGCACAAATCAAATATTCTTCACTAATTAATTGCTTTAACACCATCTTTATAACACGGCAGAAAAGGGGTTACCATGAACTCCAAGATAAACGCAGGTTGAATTTATGATGCATCGGTTTATACAGGGTTATATTATCAATAACAGGTAAATCATAGAATGATAAAATTTAAGTGAGCAAATTTGTACAGAGCCACCAACATCTCAGTAGCGCAACGAAATATAAGGACAGTATGAGGATCATTAAAAATTGTAAGTCCAGAATATAGATAAGGTCTCACAAAATTTTAATTCAAGTTATATGACACCCATGGGAGTTCAAGAAAAATTACCTGTCTAAGCATAAAAATGGGGGGGGGGAATTGAAGGAGATATAATAATGAGGATTGTGGGTGCATGCGATAGTTACTCGACAACGATCTTCACTTAACGATAAACCGAGCTCGATAGCTGCAGTCGCTTAAGTGTGGCCAGTATCCAGTATTCGGGAGATAGTAGGTTCGAACCCCACTGTCGGCAGCCCTGAAAATGGTTTTCCGTGGTTTCCCACTTTTTTCACACCACGCAAATGCTGGGGCTGTACCTTAATTAAGGCCACGGCCGCTTCCTTCCCACTCCTAGCCCTTCCCTGTCCCATCGTCGCCATAAGACCTATCTGAGTCGGTGCGACGTAAAGCAACTAGCAAAAAAAGCTTAATGATAATGCTAAGAATAATACCACGATGTAAGGTCATCAACCTTTCTCAACACCACTGTCACCATGGATAACGTCGGAAAGGTAAGTAGCATCACATGAAAGGAAGGAAAAGCTCAGAAATCCTTTAAAACCTACGGTTACATTATTCAACACTTCATAGAATAAGGCAATAATATTAGTATCAAGGATAGGTTACCTAATTTCAAAAGAAAAGGTACACAAGGTACCTCAAATCAAGAAACCTAACCGGATTAATAGGAGTAGGAAGTGAGAACCGAATCCGTTTCAATTGTCCCAGGGTTCCTCGGTGAAATATCGGACTAGTAGTAAGGGAGGCGGTGATTAGCACACTATGGAATGAAAACAACCACATAGGTACCTTTCCAAAGAAATAAATAAGACCAAATGAAAGACAGAGTTCAAAAAATTAAGGGAACATATTTTGTAACGTCTGTTATGCGAACGTTAATTTGGCAGATGGGGTTCCAATGGTCGTACAGCATACTTGGACGCCTTAGCTACTCAGGGTAGGTCAAATCGAAGTTATACTCCATCTGTAGGCGTAGCCATGCATTAAATTGTCAGGCGACACCTCAAAACAAAGTGAATAGCGGTGCGTCTATGTGTCGTTGTGAGGTACACAGGCTACTGCGGTCATGTGAGCACGCTGTGCGTCAACCAACACATCTTATGAGACATTTTAATGAGGTATAAGTCACAAGGACCGTCACTTTGATCCAGGAAGGACGGACTTTTCGTTGTGTTTCTGTGGATCTCAGTGTCTCTCCGTCAGTTATTCACCACTTGTGGAATCGCTACAGTGAAATAGGCCAGTTCACAAGGAGGGTTGGACAAGGTTGTGGACGCGTGACACCCCCACACGATGACCGATATCTGACAATCTGTGCGTTGCGGCGTCTTTCAGCAACTGCCAGAGAACTGCATCAAGACCTCATGAGGGACACTGGAGTCACAGTGTCCCAACAGACAGTAAGGAACGGATTAAGAGAAGTTTCCTTACGACCCAGACGTCCTGTTTGAGTGCCCCGTTAAACGCAGCAACATCGAGCAGCTCGCCTTCTGTTTGCCCGTACCCACGTCAACTGGAAACTTCGACAATGGAGACCTGTCTTGTTCACAGAGGAGTCCAGATTTCCCCTGACACAGTGTGATGGACATCAGCGTGTATGAGATGCCGTGGTGAGCAGCACATACCGAATGTACTCCAGGAAGGCGACCGATTCGGACACGTTTCTGTGATGTGTGGGGTGGCATCAGTATTGATGGCCGTACGGATCTTGTCACCGTCCGTGGTAATCTTACCGCTACGGGGAACATCAAGCAGATACTCCTACAGCATGTATTGGTTGCTGCATATGGTGTTGGTCCTGAATTCGTACTCATGCACGACAATGCCAGGACTCACGTAGTGCGCATCATCAGAGTTGTCTTGCGAGAACTGGATATTCACGAGATGGAATGGCCAGCAGTGAGTCCCGAACTTAATCCCAACGAGCATGAGTGGGATAGGACTGGCAAGAGTGTTCGGGGGCGTGCTGTTCCACCACAGACTCTCCATGACCTCGAACAGGCACTCACTGAAGAATTTGACCTCATACAGCAACGTGACCTCTGTCGACTTATACGTAGCATGCCACATAGGTATCAAGCTGTGATAAATGCTCATGGAGGACATACACCATACTGAAGCTCTCCAACTTTGATAAAAATCCACCCTGGAGGACTGTTATCACATTGTTTTCGCCCCTATTTGGATATTTCCGTATGTGTTCTGAAAATGAACGCGAATCCATCGATGTTCTTTTGTATACCTCAACGGTAAAGAATAAAGGTTTTGTTGATAATATACATGGGTGTAAGATATTGTTTTGTAGAGCATGGCTTATGTTAAAAAACATGTTCCCATAATTTTTTAACTGTGTACCTAAATGAAAGGGATGAGTCCCACCAGTTTGTCAAGCTCGAAGATAGTGAAGAAAACAGAAGCAACCTTACTTGAAGATCCCATACTCTACAATTAGAATAAAACCTTAGTACTGACCGAAGTCTAGCTAGTAATCCCATACTTACTAGTTTTAACAATACAGGTCAGCAAGATAGTTAAAACTTACCACAGAAGTTAACTAGGTTAGCATCCGAATGACACCATAGAGCGGTAGGTAAAATCAAATGAAACTGCAATAAACCAAAACCAACAATGAACTGAGACATCAGAAGTCCAGGTAAGGTTAGCACGTATGAGTTGACAACTGAAGACAATTTTTAATCATACAAATTCGCAGGAGTAGCAGAGATATAATGTTGTCCACCAGGACAATGAGGAATCAAAGATGATGTATTCCGATCACAAAACACCCCGACACACTTTCACACCACACAACTGGGGCGCATGAACAAAACTTCAGAAGTAAAAGAAATCAACAGAATCCTCATGAACATGCCGCACAGATGATAATACCAGAACCGTAAATAGACCTACGACCACCAATTATCACAAATCTCGAAACACAACCCTAGGAAATAGATCACCTCGAAAGTCAAAAGGAGACGACTCCTCAGAACAGATTCCTAAAGTCATCTCCAAACACATCACAATCAACATAACAACACTAAAAGAAACACTTTAAACTGGTAGACAAGGTCATACAGACAGTACCGCTCCTATACATCCACAAATCTTTGAAACAGTATAACTTTTGAACGCATAAAACTAACAGAATACAGACCAACAAAATGATGAGCATAATTCATACCTGACATTGACCAAGCGAGAACATGTTTGCAGAAGAATATTCATTACACTACAGAAAAACCCAAAGGAACAAATGTTAAGGACAGAGACATTAGAACTTAACAGGTAACCACTCATTAACCAAGTTTCATTTCAGACAGATGAAACCGTCTAACCCTCTTGGCGATGGGATCACTCACCAACATAGATAGAGGAGACAAGAATTGCAAAAGAGTACAGGGCCCTTGGTACCTAGGGGCAAGTTTAGATGAAAACGTGATAGCCTTACTAACGGGGTAGCATTTGATGAAGACCTGATCACCTACTTTCAACAGCGGGCTTCCTATCTTTATTGTATATTTTCCTAACTTTCTCACATACAGCAACGTATTCGTAACTTCATCCCAAATTTTTCGAACATCATTAGGTTGAGTTAGATCAGGTAGAAGATCTTCAATATGAAGCACGTTGGACATTGGAGAAAAGGGTGTACAACAAAACATGAGATACATGGAGTTTCTACCATGCGATTCATGAAAAGCAGAATTAAAGGCATAAGATAACCAGTATAAATAAGAATCCCACTTGGTTCGGTTGTCGTGATGATATTCAAACTTCTGTTCATCCTTTCAGCATAAGATGGATTGAGGTAATGTGGAGTAGTAGTAACATGCGAAATGCTCAATCCAAAGAGGTACTTCTTAAATAAATGGCTAGTGAAAGCATTGGCGATATCTGACCCTAGGAACATGGGAGGACCAAAACGTGCGAAAATAGAGTTCAAGCAGTTGATAGTGGTGCGATAATTTGTTTATCTTGTAGCAAAAAAACCCACCGGAAGCGAGTGAATGCATCAATACATAGGCTACAAAAATGTGAGTGTTCTCAAGAGAAGATCGAGGGAGGGGACCAACGTAGTCGATATATAACCTCTCCATAGGTCAAGATGCTTGCGAAGAAGACAGCAAACCAACTTTCAAATCCCCACAAGGTTTGCTAATAGCACAGGCATTACAGTTCTTGACCATGTCCCTAACGCCTTGACCCATTCTCTTCCAGATGAAGAATTGCCTAATCTTTTGTCTAGTTTTGAAGACACACAAATGAGCACCAAGGAGAAAACTGTGATAATATTTGAAAATCATAGGTATAAGAACTTTTGGAGCAAAAATTTTGAGGTGACGGTCGTTACGGGCTTTACAACAGAGGACGCCTTTGGATAACGAATACGATTTGAGTACAACTCCAGTATTAATTTTATCCACAATTTCCTTCAGCTCCGGATCTGGCTTCTGTTGATTAGTAAGGTCATGATACAACAGGGGAGGATAAAAATAATGGCACCAACACCAACAATACTAACCCCTTCAAGGTTTCTAATATCAGACTTCATTTCAGCATCATTATCTCCATCGCATATCCGACTTAAACTGTCAGCAATGATGTTTTCTGATCCCCTAATGTGTTTGGCATTAAAACTAAATGAAGATATCCGGAGAGCCCACCTAGTAAGTCTTCCAGTTCTTTTAGGTAGATTCAACACGCACGACAGAACCTGATAGTCGGTCTCAAGATCAAAGTTGAGATGTTCAATGTACGAACGGAATTTTTCTAAGGCGAACAACGCAGCGAGACACCCCAGTTCATACACAGATTAATATTTGTTCTCCAAAGTGGTCAAGATTCTGGACACATAAGCGACAGATATACGTCCTTCATCGTACTCCTGTAGTAGCACACCAGCGCTTGCCTCTCACGAGGCGTCAGTTTGAAAGATGAAGCACCTATTGAAGTCGGGAATAGCTATGACAGCAGCATTCATAAGGGAGCGAATTTTAATGCCCCAAAGGCGTCTTGATGAGGACGATTCCAGATGAAATTAACGTCCATACGCCTTAGATGATTGAGAGGATCAGCGATCTCAACAAATTGGGTATACATTTTCTAAAAGTGTTAACCATTCCAACGAAACGGGCTATTTTCTTAACATCCTTAGGTGGTCTAAAATCCCTGATGGCCTGGGTGCGATTATGATCAACTGACACTCTTTCAGAAGAGACAATGTGCCCTAAAATGACATCCTAGGTTCCAGATGTTCCTCAAAGTTTGCAGAGAATATAACAAGGTCATCTAAATAATTGAACAAAAAATTAAACTTTATGTCGGAAAAGATGAAATCCAGCAACCGGGTAAGAATGGTCGCGCCACACGATAGCACAAAAGGAAGCCTCAAAATTAATACAAATTCCAATCACACGTGTAAAATACACACGCGGTCTCCCCTGCCTGGCGTGAGACGCGACTGAAAGGAGCGACCTAAGCCCTGACAGGGATTGCGGTTGGATATCATGTGTTGAACCTCCTGTGGATCGGAGGGGTTGAATACATTCACTGGTAATCCCTGCCTGTTTTAGAGGGCAACTAAAAAGGTCATTTGGCATGGACCCCACTTTATATTTTATTGTTTTTCGAGGGATAGTTGTAGACATACTCCAAATATTTGTTGTGGGTGCTGCTCGGAGATGGACCTCCTACGTGAGCGACTACGCTCGAAATACTGTGTCAGTAACCACCCATGAAGCCGCGGATGGGAGTGCCATGTGCCCTTGCAGTAGTATCCGCCTAACAACACAGGTCTCCGCACAGCCGAAAGCAGGAACGACATATTCTTATTCATTATTTTTATTTATTTTACTTATATTTACTGCTCTGTACACGCTATGGGGTACATGCTATTGCTGTGACTGGAGTGATTGAGTCCTAGTGCTCATTGCCTCAGTCCTCCCGTATTAGGCATCGTTCAGTATCGGACACCGTGCAGTAAAGTCTATGAACAGGTGGGTATTGCCTTGGCTAATTGGTTCGGCTACAGAGGACCGTGATCGGAGTGGGTGGCATTCGGGGAGGATGATTTCGGGCATGGCGTCGAAAACACTTCCGCCTGCTACCTCTGGCAGTTCGCTTCCCAAGGCTTTAACTTTTGATTCTGTAAGGAGGGAAAACCCTTGGGAACATGCGCAGCGTATTAGTCTGAGTTCCAGCTTCCCTAGTTTCAACGTTGCTACCAGAACCGAAGGCCACAATTTCAGGCTGGTCAGATCGATTCTATTCATACGACGCATCGAAAAATGAAATGTCGTATGGCTTTTAGTGCCGGGATATCCCAAGACGGGATATACGACACACGTAGGCGACCTGCGCGTAACACATCGAAAGTGTATACGGTGAACATGAGGATATTAAGAAAACCCACAATGGTGGCTTGCTTCTGAAGACAAGCATTGCGCTCCAAGCAGATCGGTTGTTTATGTGCGACCACATTGGCGAAATGCCCGTTAATGTAGTAGAGCACAAAATCTTGAATCTGGTTCGTGGAGTTATTTTCTGACGATCAATTAATGGAAGACATGAAGCGCCACGGCGTGACACAGGTCCAACGTATCACACGTAAAGTCAGCGGTGAAGACGTTGCCACGGGTGCGTTCATAGTCTCCTTCAAATTGCAGTGTTGACAGAGAAAGTCAAGGTAACAACTTATCGTTACGATGTGAGGCTGTACATCCCGCCTCCTATGCGATGCTATCAATGCCAGATATTCGGACACATGGCATCTCGTTGCTCGAATCGGTCTGTGTGTGGTACATGTGGAAGAGTAGCTCACGGAGCGGAGGGGGGCGCAACTCCGTACAAGTGCACTAACTGCTCTCGTCTTCATTCACCTCGAGATCGGAACTGTCCGACCTATATGAGTGAGCAGAAGATCTAGGAGATCAAGACTCTGGATGGTCTATCCTACCAGGAAGCGCGCTATAATTTTAATTCTCTGAATGCACCGGCCAAGACACCAGACTTCAGGCTGATAGCACAGTCTCCCCAAGGTTCGTCATTTCTTATTGAAACACCTTCCCAGAAGACCGCTGCGCTCAAGGCGGCAGTTGCTCCTATGCGCAAGGCTGCAAGGAGAACTAGCCCGAAGGGTGTCCATCCCGGCTTTCGACTACCAATAAGCCTGTGCCTACTATGAAACATACGCCGGCACAGCAGCGGAAGAAGATAACGTCTCCTTTTTTCACGAGGTCGGCGAAAGCCGCGCCTATGCCGGCGGAGGCTGCATCGTCGACAAGCTCTGGGAAATCACCTCCCAGCCCGTCTAAACAAGAGTCAACGTCGGGGAAGAATAGCGCCCTTACAAGGCGTTCTTCCATATCTCCTACAAATGGGGCACCACGCCCTCCACCCGGAGGGCCTGATTCTGCGCCAAATGGTTTTCGTCCTCGAAAACCTGCGCACTCCCCTCGTAGGAAGAAACCCCTCCCCCAGATTATGTCGAAGAAATTCATGCCATGCATCACCTCGTCTGGTGACAAGGTGATGCACATGGAGCATTTATCTCCATCTTCGGCTGGGGATGTGAGTGTAGGTTAGGTAGGATTACGCTGCTTCTAAACTAAACCACAGAATTCCGCACACACACTATGACACAGTTACAGTGGAATTGTAACGGTTACGAATGGTATCTTGCTGAGCTACGTCAGCTCATTAGTGAGTACGCAGCGAGTACAGTTTGTATTCAGGGGACAAATTTCAGACCAAGTAATCATATGGTCTTGAGAAATTCTCAACATTACTCAACTGAACGACATTATGCTCACCGGGCTTCCGGTGGCGTTGACAATTTGATCCGTTCTGATACAGCGACGACATTCCAATAAGAACCCCGCAGGAGGCGGTGAAGCGCCTTGCCCCAGGGGAAAGATGTTGGAAACTTTAGTAACAGAGCTGGATTTTTGTCTTTTGAACACAGGTCAACCAATACATTTCAGTCTATGCAACCGAAATCGATGATGATGATGATGACGCTTGTTGTTAAAAGGGGCCTAATATTGAGGTCATCGGCCCCTAATGGTACGAAATGAAATGACAACAAAAAGTTCAAAATCATCCACTGACCAAAAGAAAAAATCGTCACGAAGAAGGAATAGATGGACATGAAGCAAAAAAACGGGCAAACAAAAAAATTAGTAGATTCAACTCAAAAAAGGATCATATATAATTTATTACTGACCAAGGGACCACTCATAAAGCAGAATCCTGAATCGACGATGCCTGGTGTCTAAAGGGGTGCAAAATCCACGTCTAAGGCCCCGAAGAATGGTACATGTCGCGAGTAAAGTAGAACCATGCTATTTGTCATGTTGGGGTATTAATCAAAAGTAGCGAAGACTCTCAGTGTTCCACACAAGATGGTACTAATCACAAGTATTGTACTTCGTACAGGTAACGCAGACCTATGGTGTTTCTCACACATTGGCGCCACTCATAGCCAACACAAACCGATGAGTATCCTCACCTAGGTGTACTAGGTACGGGTGCCGGTCCCACGGGCCCCGTCGTGTTCCTCACATAGTGGGTACTAATCACAGGCAACGCAGACCCACGGTGTCGCTCATATAGTGGTACAACCCACACGCAACGCCCAGACCCGTGGTGTTTCTCACAATGGTACTAATCACGGGTACTGGAAACCCGCAGGGAAACCACACTCTGCTGCTACTAATCACAAACCTATTATGTACCAAATATAGTGGTACTACTCGTAAGTAAAGGCGACCCATGGTGTTCCCCGCGTGATGGTACTAATCAATAGTAGTTTCATGGTTCTAATAACAGCATCCCTTGGTCGCCCCTTATAGTCGCCTCTTACGACAGGCAGGAGATACCGCGGGTGTAGTCTGCATGATCGTCCCCCACCCGCAGGGGGTCCAACCGAAATTTGGTGCCGCTGTTTCGGTGGAATTCACACGGCGAACTCTGTGACAGTGACTGATTTCTCATTATTCTTACTTTGTTAAAACAAAAAGCCGTCGAGTATCCTCCTCGATGGTTTTTTAACCACGCTGATTGGCCAAAGTTCACATCGCTAATTGTCTTTAACGACGACACAAAGCGGATCGTGGATTTACCATCCTGATTTCCTCGCTCTGAAGCGAGAGGCAGAACTTCATCACCTTAGTTTTGCCACCGAAGCTTCAGACGATACAAGGTGCCATTTACGGAGTGGGAACTCCGCAGCGCCTTAACGCTTTGCAAGGACACGTCTCCTGGACCGGACAACATCCATAACCAGATGTTGAAACACCTTAGTGATGATAGTTAGCTGTATCTCCTTCGTGTGATCAACCGAATCTTGATAGATGTTGATTTTCCGTCTCAGTGGCGAGAGGGCACAGTCATTCCTGTCCTCAAGCCTGACAAGGATCCTAAGTATGCAGAAAGTTACAGACCGATTTGTCGTACAAACTTCCTGTGTAAGCTATTTGAGAGGATGGTAAATCGCCGACTCGTGTGGTGTCTGGAGAAACAAGGACTCTTGTCCGAGTACCAATGTGGTTTTCGAGCCGCTCGATCCACCACTGACCACGTGGTACGCCTGGAGAGCTCTATCCAGGATGCGTTTCTCCGCAAACAGCACTTGGTAGCAGTTTTCTTTTACTTGGAGAAGGCCTACGACACCAAATGACGATATGGTATCCTTTCAGTCCTGCATCAATGTAGATTCCGAGGTCACTTGCCCGTATTTATTGCGAATTTTTTTCCGCCTATTCCGTGTCAGAGTCGAGAGGACATACTGGCAATACCACGTTCAAGAAAATGAAGTCCCACAGGGATCCGTCGTTAGTGCCACTCTGTTCGCGATTGCCATAAACGGTATTGTAGCTGCTGCTGGTCCAGCACTAATACCCTCCCTAGATGTGGACGATTTTGCTCTGCACTATAGCTCGTGCAGTATGGCAATTACAACAAGCTATTCGGAGGGTGGAGCAGTGGACCTTAGAACATGGCTTTCGGTTTTCTGCCGCAAAGATCTCTGTTGTCCACTTCTGTCATCAACGTACTCTTCACCCACATCCTGAGCTTTATTTAGGAAATGTCGTTCTTCCAGTTGTTGACGCTTACCGATTTTTTGGGCTCCTTTTTGACAGTAAATTATTGTGGGAGCCACATGTGTGGCAGTTAAAAGTGCAATGCATTAAGAAGCCTAATATCATGAAGTTTCTTAGCAGCACTTCTTGAGGGGCTGACCGCACGGTGCTCCTACGATTCTATAGGGCACATATTTTATCTCGGCTAGACTACGGCAGTGCAGCATATGGCTCAGCAAGACCAAGCGTTCTTCTGAAGCTAAACAGCATCCACCACGGCCGGGTTAGGTTGGCGACGGGAGCTTTTCGTACAAGCCCCATTGCCAGCTTACTCGCTGAGTCTTTACACCTGAGGCCCCAGCAAATGCTTTTTTTGTATGCTGCAAATTTGCGACAGATGCCTCTTCATCCAAGCTATCCTTGCGTGTTCAACAATGGCAACCGTTTTCTGTACGCTACTTGCCCTCGAGCGACGCGGCCGTTTGGGATACGCTTGGATAGCAGTTCTGAATTGTTTAACGTACCTTCGGTACCTGCCTTGTCAGACAACCAAGTGGGGTACCTCCGTGGGTCGTACGACGACCTGAAATAATCCTGGATCTGCACACTGGCCCAAAGGAAAACACGTACCCTTCGATTTTACGGAGGCTCTTCCGGTCCGTTGTTGGCCGCTATCCAGGTTCAGTCGTTGTCTACACGGATGATTCAAGGACAGATACGAAGGTAGGCTGTGCGTTCGTTGTCGATAATGATAGGTTCCTTTTTGCTCTCCCGGAAACCTGTAGTGTGTACACAGCAGGCTCTATGCTATCTGTAGAGCTTTGCGGTACGCACTGTACAATGAGCGCCGGCACTTTCTTGTGTGTACTGACTCCTTGAGTTCACTCCAGTCTATTGATACCTGTTTCCCTCGGCACCCTCTGGTGCAGCGGATCCAGGACCTGCTGGCCGGTTGTCCGGATTCCGGCACCAGAATCACGTTTCTGTGGCTGCCAAGCCACATGGGCATAGAGGGAAACGAGTTAGCAGATCAGGCTGCCAAGGAGGCAGTTACACTGCCCCCGTTGCCCTTCAAGGTTCCAGCAAGTGATATTTGCTCTCAGCTGAGACATCTGGTTATGTCTTATTGGGAGATGGAGTGGTAGGCCATTCCACTTCCCAATAAGCTTATAGCGATTAAAGGAACAACGAAGGTATAGAGGACTTCCCTTCGGGCTTCGCGGAGGGAAGCCGTGGTATTATGTCGTCTTCGGATCGGCCACGATATCTTGACTCATTCGCATCTTTTGAAAGGAGAACCCCTTCAAGTGTGTACGTGCGGCGACCATCTTAGCGTGGTACACATCCTTACGGAGTGTGTGGACCTGGTCGATCATCGCCGTAGTCTTAACCTTCCGAGTACAATCTCCCTTATCTTGCGAGATGACGAGCAGTCAGCAGACCTTGTCATCCGCTTTATGAGGGATAGCGGTCTATTTTATCGTGTGTGATGATGTCCTTTGTCCTAGTGTTGTTGTTTTTTCTCTGTCAGTTGCGCTTTTATCCCATTGACTTCATTTTAGTTTGTGTTGCGCATTTTAATGTGTTATTTTAACGTCTAACGTAAATTATGTGTTAATATCTATACTACTGGGCAATGCCTTATTCCTTTGTTTTCCTATATTTTCTCTTATTTTATTATAAAATAAGGCATTGCCTATTAGATCCACTGGATGTTTTAATCTCACCCTCATTTTTATTCATCACCATTTTTTTTAACTCCAGTCAGTGGATACTTTTTAAAATTTGATATTTATATATCTCATGTCGTTCATTTCATTCCATTAGGGGCCGATGACCTTCGATTTTAGGTCCCTTAAAACAACAAGCATCATCTTCATCATCAAACTAGTCCCCCATTCGGATCTCGGGGTGGGGACTACACGAGAGGGGCGATCATCAGGAAGATGGATACTGACATTCTGCGAGTCGGAGCGTGGAATGTTAGAAGTTTGAATCGTTGTGGTAGGTTAGAGAATCTGAAAAGGGAGATGGATAGGCTAAAGTTAGATGTAGTTGGTATAAGTGAAGTACGTTGGCAGGAAGAACAAGATTTTTGGTCAGGCGACTACCGAATTATCAACACAAAATAAAACAGGGGAAATGCAGTTTAATAATAAATAACAAAATAGGGCAGCGTCTAAGCTACTACGACCAGCATAGTGAAAGAATTATTGTCGTCAAGATAGACACCAAACCAATGCCCACCACAATAGTGCAGGTCTATATGCCTACTAGTTCAGCGGATGATGAAGAAATAAAAAGAATATATGAGGAGATAAAAGATTTAATACAATATGTAAAAGGTGACGAGAATCTAATTGTGATGGGAGACTGGAATGCAGTGGTAGGCCAAGGAAGAGAAGGTAGTACAGTAGGAGAATTTGGACTGGGACAAAGGAACGAAAGAGGAAGTCGGCTGGTTGAATTCTGCACTGATCATAATTTAGCCCTTGTCAATACTTGGTTCAAACACCACAAACGACGGCTGTATACGTGGACGAGACCTGGAGACACTGGAAGGTATCAAATAGACTTCATTATGATTAGGCAGAGATTCATAAACCAGGTGTTGGATTGCAAAACTTTCCCAGGAGCAGACGTGGGCTCTGACCACAACCTGTTGGTCATGAAATGCCATCTGAAGTTGAAGAAATTGAAGAAAGGAAAAAATGCATAAAGATAGGATCTAGACAAGTTGAAAGAAAAGAATGTGAGGGATTGTTTCAAGGAACATGTTGCACATGGGCTAAATGAAAAGGCTGAAGGAAATACTATAGAGAAAGAGTGGAGAGTCATGAAAAATGCAGTAGGCTGCTGATGAAATGTTAGGAAGGAGGAAAAGATCAACTAAGAATCAGTGGATAACTCAGGAAATACTAGACCTGATTGATGAACGACGAAAATACAAGAATGTTAGAAATGAAGAGGGCAGAAAAGAATACAGGCGATTAAAGAATCAAGTGGATAGAAAGTGCAAGACAGCTAAGGAAGAATGGCTGAAGGAGAAGTGCAAGGATGTCGAAGGCTGTATGGTCCTGGGAAAGGTAGATGCTACATACAGGAAAATCAACGAAACCTTTGGAGAAAGGAAATCTGGGAGTATGAATATTAAGAGCTCAGGTGGAAAGCCCCTTCTAGGGAAAGAAGACAAAGCAGAAAGATGGCAGGAACATATCCAACAGTTGTATCAAGGTAAAGCTGTAGATAATTTGGTTCTGGAACATCAAGAGGCTGTTGATGCTGATGAAATGGGAGACCCAATTTTGAGGTCAGAGTTTCACAGAGCTGTGAGTGACCTAAATAGGAACAAGGCACCTGGAATTGATGACATTCCCTCTGAATTACTGACTGCCTTAGGAGAAACCAGCATGGCAAGGTTATTTCATTTAGTGTGCAAGATGTATGAGACAGGAGAAGTCCCATCCGATTTTCTGCAGAATGTTGTTATACTTATTCCCAAGAAAGCCGGTGCTAACATGTGTGAAAACTACCGCACCATTAGTTTAGTATCTCATGCCTGCAAAATTTTAACACGTATTATTTACAGAAAAATGGAAAAACAAGTTGAAGCTGAGTTGGGAGAAGATCAATTTGCCTTCAGAAGAAATGTAGGAACACGTGAAGCAATCCTGACTTTACGTCTGATCTTAGAGGATCGAATCAAGAAGGACAAGCCCACGTAAATGGCATTCGTAGATCTAGAAAAGGCATTCGATAATGTTGATTGTACCAAGCTATTTACGATTCTGAAGATGATAGGGATCAGATACCGAGAACGAAGAATTACCTATAATCTGTATAAAAATTAGTCTGCAGTGATAACAATCGAGGGCTTTGAAAAAGAAGCAGCAATCCAGAAAGGAGTGAGGCAAGGCTGCAGTTTGTCCCCTCTCCCTTTCAATGTTTACATAGAACAGGCAGTAAAGGAAATCAAAGAGATATTTGGAAAGGGAATCACAGTCCAAGGAGAGGAAATCAAAACCTTGAGATTTGCCGATGATATTGTTATTTTATCTGAGACTGCAGAAGATCTCGAGAAGTTGCTAAATGGTATGGATGAAGTCTTGGGTAATGAGTACAAGATGAAAATAAATAAGTCCAAAACAAAAGTAATGGAGTGCAGTCGAACGAAGGATGTGATGTATGAAATATTAGATTAGGAAATGAAGTCTTAAAGGAAGTAGATGAATATTGTTACTTGGGTAGTAAAATAACTAACGATGGCAGAAGTAAGGAGGACATAAAATGCAGACTAGCACAAGGAAGGAAGAACTTTCTTAAGAAAAGAAATTTGCTCACTTCAAACATTGATATCGGAATTAGAAAGATGTTTTTGAAGACTTTTGTGTGGAGCGTGGCATTGTATGGAAGTGAAACATGGACGACAACTAGCTCAGAAAGAAAGAGAATAGAAGCTTTTGAAATGTGGTGTTACAGAAGAATGCTGAAGGTGAGATGGATAGATCGAATCACGAATGAAGAGATACTGAATCGAATTGGTGAGAGGAGATCGATTTGGCTAAATTTGAAGAGAAGAAGAGATAGAATGATAGGACACATCTTGAGACACCCAGGACTTGTTCAGTTGGTTTTTGAAGGAAGTGTAGTTGGTATGAACGGTAGGGGTAGACCAAGGTATGAATATGACAAGGAGATTAGAGCAGATGTAGGATGCAATAGTTACGTAGAAATGAAAAGGTTAGCACAGGATAGAGTGGCATGGAGAGCTGCATCAAACCAGTCTATGGACTGATGACTCAAACAACAACACTCAGTAGAGCAATAGGTCGATACTCTTCCGCATTACAGCCAATTTTCCCAGGCTTCACAACAGCAACTACTTTAGTTCTTTTAAGAAGAGTTGGGAGCCTTCTTTTCATTAGGATGTCACTAATGAATTTAGCAAGCCATTCCATAGTTCTAGGAACACTGTGCGTCAGAAATTCGGGATGAATACCATCCAAGCCTGCTGCTTTCCCCGATTTTGTTTCCTTCAAAGCAGATGAGATCTCTGCGACAGAAAAATTATCGGAGAACTGTGAGTTTGTTTCAGCTCTGGGCAGTTCTATCTTAAGCTCGTTTAGGATTTGCCTTGTTTCATCCCTTTTTGTGTCTGCTGATGGTTTGGTTAAGCCAACAATTCCGTTTGCTGTATGTTCCGGATTTATTTTAGAGTTCTTACTATGGTAATTAGGGGCACTACTGCCCAGCTTCCTAAGGAGCGACCATGCTTTTCTGTTGGAGTGTTGGAAATTAATACTAGACGTCAATGTATGCCACTTTTCCTTAATGGCACAGTCTAAGCAATGCAGTAATTCATCGGCGACTTCCGTTTGATTGCTGCGTTGGTATTCTTCGTACAGCTCATTCAACCTCTCGTTCCACCCTGGGATGTATCCTTTCTAAAACCTCGGGGAATGTGCTTCTTTGCTATAGAACATATAAGCCCAGTAAAAAGGTTATAGTTTTCAAGATCTGGTGGAATCCACTGGATATTGTGTTCCATCTCACTAGTGAAGAGATCCCATTTAGCCTTTGCTAAATTCCATCTGGGGACTGGATTTGATCTTATAACTGGAACTTCAATACCGACTTTCAGAAGAACTGGTCTGTGCTGAGTTCGGGGAAAATTGTCTAACACTTTTCTTCTGCAGGGGAGAGGTCTCCCTTGTTGGTCCTTGGAAACAAAACAGAGGTCTGGGTTATAGTCATGTTTCCATCTAGCAGAGTGAAAGGTACCTCTCTCTTTGGCATCATACATCAAGAAAATATCTTCAACCTCTGCCCATTCTAGTATACTGTTCCCATCAGAATTGGCATCTTTATATCCCCAGATGGCATGGCGACTGTTAAAATCCTCTAGGATGGCAGTAGGATGTCTCACATCCTGGATGGCTTCATTAACCCAGGGCTGGGAGGTTTATATATGTTGAAAATTTCTATGCCAGCAGCTGTAGTTTTGATGGTGAATATATTATTATCAGTGCTTGTACTTCAAGCTTCTACCTGCTCGATGTTGTTCTTAGCGTAAGTTGCTGTTCCTTAGCTCTCATGAAAAGTTGCTGCCACAAGACTGTATACTGGCAACTTACATCTGGACAGGAGTTGGCTTTGGTCTACACAGTGAGTTTCTTGTAAGAGTACTACATCCACTTGGTTGTCATTCAACACTCTTGTAAGTATATCGCTCACTGCCTTGCTTATGCCTTCAACATTTAGTTGTAATATTGCCAGGGAATGTCCTAGTCCTTTGTTGTTGTTTGGTTCTGAGAAGAACCGTTTGTACTCATGATTATGTATACTCTATTTGCTGGGATATCCGCAAGAAAATTTCTTTTGGTCCAGCAGCCGATGTTGTTGCTTACTTAGCACCACCCGGGGGACACGTGTAAGGCACTTTAAGGTTATACCTACAGACGTAAAGCAACGATGACCCCTCCCCCCCCCGTATGTGATAATAAATGTTAAGATGATGATGATGATGCTTGTTGTTTAAAGGGGCGTAACATCGAGGTCATCGGCCCCTAATGGTACGAAATGAAAGAACAAAAATGTCAAATTCATCCACTGACCAAAAAAATAATAATGTCGTCATGAAGAATGAATGGATGGACATGAACCCAAACAAAAAAGAAAAAACAAACAACCAAAATACAGTGGATCAGACTCAAAGATCATACATAATTGATTACTGGCCAAGGGACCACTCATAAAGCACGATGATGCTTGATGTCGAAAGGGGTGCAAAATCGATGTCTAAGGCCCCACAGAATGGTACATGTCCCGAGTAAAGTAGAACCATGGTATTGGCATGTTGGGGTACTAATCAAAAGTAGCGAAACTCACGGTGTTCCACACAAGACGGTACTACTCACAAGTATTGTACTTCGTACAGGTAACGCAGACCTATGGTGTTTCTCACACAATGGCGCCACTCATAGCCAACGCAAACCAATGAGTTTCCTCACCTAGGTGTACTAGGCACGGATGCCGGTCCCACGGGCCCCGTGGTGTTCCTCACAGAGTGGATACTAATCAAAGGCAACGCAGACCCACGGTGTCGCTCATATAGTGGTACAACTCACAGGCTACGGCCAGACCCGCGGTGGTGCTCACATGGGTACGACGCACGGGTACTGGTATCCACCAGGCCACGCTCATGACTACTACTAAACACAAACCCATTTCGTACCGAACATAGTGGTACAACTCGCAAGTACAGGCAACCCATGGTGTTCCCCGCGTGATGGTAAGAATCAAAAGTAGTTTCATGGTTCTAATTCAATCATCCCTTGGTCGCCCCTTTTAGTCGCCTCTCACGACAGGCAGGGGATACCGTGGGTGTAGTATTCGTCAGCCTCCCCCACCCACAGGGGGTGTGTGTTTGGTCCGCGAGAGGTATTTTATATCCCTCAAGTCCGCCGGCAAGCCGGTTAGGACCCCCCTATCCGCCACCTGGGACGCGCCACGTGGGAGTATCACCTCTCCCCCTGCTACGCCTGCGTAGCAGGTTCGTGGAATAAATGTTAATATTCTGAGCGTATCTATCATTTGATTCTATAAAATCATGTGTGCTTGTATATTCATTCCCCTATGCTTCAGTTATTATTATTATTAAGAAGAAATTTGCACAATGTACATAATTTTGTAAAAAATGTTTTCACTGGTCTCTGGTACAAAACTCGGTTATGGGCAATTGTCTTTTCTCACACATGATGTGGTAACGATTACAATGATTGTTTCCCAGTTCATCTGGGTTGTGGTGCTTTCTTGTTGCAGCAGCACCTTTGTTGTTGTGCTACTGGTTTTGTGAAGCTAGGTATTGTTTTGCAAGATTAGTAAAACAATTATTTCAGTGACTGCTTTTGTCATCTTGAAGAAAGTGTCTTGAAGAAGAGCAATGAAACTTGCTAGTGTTCTTCCTACGTGTTGTGTACATTTGTAAATACGGACATGTACTATATGCATTATCATTGATATGCTTTTTAATTATCAACACAACCTCTCATAGTATGTGTGTATTATCTTTCTTAAAGAGCTACTTAAGTGATCTTCATTGTTATTTGCTTCTTATACCTGAAATTCAGTTCATAAAGAACATGCCTTATTGTGTAATGCTATTTTATGATTTTAATATGGTAAAGTAGCAACTTCGAAGTGCAACTTTAGTTCTGTGCATTTATGCACCATGTCATCTTTTTAGTTAGTTGCTACATTATAAAGCACATTTATTTCCATTCAGATAAATCCTAATTTGCAGAACTAAGTGCAAGAAAGAGCAAAATTGGCTGAAAAATTTCTTCCGGGTTGTAAGGGGGAAGTCTAATTACCAGTATTTGCTAAAATTGTCCAATGTTAAAACTTAATAAGTACCAGTACACATTTTAATATGTTTTTTAAAATTCATAAATGTATAAGGAAAGTACAGTGAATTTTCAATTTATGTTGGTGTTAGGACTGATTTTTAGACTACATGTCATAATAGTTACTTCTCTTACCTTCTGTGATAAAGTAGGCTCTATTAGCCTAATGGAAATTCACAGTTAACAAGCAAAGAGAGAGTACCTACAAATGTTGTTGGCTTATAAAGATATAAAGAGAGAAACTGGTTTGTGGCAGGACTTAAAATTATCATGCAGAACAGCAAGTGTGTCCAACTGTAAGTTGATGAATGTTTGTTACAGTACTTTGCAACTGTGATACGGTAAGCTTTAAGAAGTCTGCAACAGTTTACACTGTAACACAGTATTGAATGATAAATATATATGGGAGGAATCTTTGTATTAAGTTCATGAATTTCTTATTCGTTGTTAGTGAAGAAACTATGAATATAATATACCTTACTTTTTCTGTTCCATTTTCTTCAATCTTCAGTGCACATAAGTATTGCAATGCAGGTGTTTAACATAAATAAGGTTAAGATTGTTTCTGTAACGAACCTCAAGGTTGAGTATCAGCCCCTTGTACTTGTATGACATTATATTGTATGATTCACACTTGTCATAAAAGTTAGTCATTTTATTCTTATTTATTTTATTCTTAAATCGACATTTAAGTACCGTAAGCAATTGGTATCCCGGAGACAGGACACGGGTAATTACATTCTGTTTGTTAATTTATTCCACATAATGTTAACAACCTATTCCCTATGCGTTACTAAAACTTTACAGTTATAAAGGTGGATATTATTTTTTCCCACTTCTAATGTCCCGAATCTTCCGCAAAAATACTGCCCGATGATATAGCATATCATATCAACTATAGCATTTCCATACTGGCCGCCCGCGACCAAAGAGTGACCGTGACGATAATCATATGCTCGTGCTACCTGTGACAGAATCACCGATAAAAGTCACAGATATTTTTGTGTCACAGATACGCCTGTCACCGATATTCTGAAATATCGGTTTAGCTCATCTATACCCTTGCCTTTCTTCGTCCGTTACTTCATTTTTTTTTGAAGTGTTGGATCCCTTCTTTCTTCTTTTTTTTCTCTGTCTACCCCTGTGGGTGGGGGACACAGACGAATAATACACCAACGGTATCCCCTGCCTGTCGTAAGAGGAGAGTAAAAGGGGCGACCAAGGGATGATTTAAACAGAACCATGAAACTAATTGTGATTTGTACCATCACTTGGGGAACACCATGGGTCACCTTTACTTGCGAGTAGTATCACTCTGTTAGGTACTCAATAGTTTTGTTATTAGTAGCAGCAGAGAATGGTTCACCGTGTGTTTCCTGTACCTGTGATCAGTACCACTGAATGCGGAACAGCACGGGCTTCCGTTACCTGTGACTAGTACCAGCAGTGAGAAACACCACGGGTCTGGGCTTTGCCTGTGGTTAGTAACACAATATGAGCGGCATCGTGGGCCTTTCTCCCTATGATTAGTACCTACTATATGAAGAACACCACGGGGCGTTAGAAAGAGCTTATTTCAATCTTCGAAAGCAGCTTGCTGCGACGGCCCCCATTCAAACTTGATACCTTTCATACCGAGGAGGTTTAGAGGTGCCGCCCTATTAGCAGTCTAGTAAGAACCGCTCAAAAGGCACGAGTTTGTATTCCTAAATATTCCAGTCGGTAGCGAAAGCAGTCAGAGGTTTAGATTCTTCCGCCAGATTTATCTAGTTATAGGCTTGGTTAAGATCTACGCTGGTGAAGAACTTACGAAACCAAGAAAAACATGAATGCAAGTTGGGAAGGGGTACTTACTGTAATGCAGTCTTAGGATTTCATGCCCTGTAGTCAATTATTGGCCTGAATACGCCTTGAGGTTTCGGGACCATAAAAATGAGTGAAGAGTACGCTGAATTTTGGGTCGAATAATACCATCCCTCGGCATTTGGTATATAATTTCCTTGATGGCATTAATTTGAGGTGGAGATAGCCTGTATGGAATAAACCTTACAGGAACCGAATCCGTTACTTTTATCTTGTATTCAATTAAATCAGTGACACCGAGATTTTCCCTAAACACATCGGAAAATGACTGACATAATTTTCGAATGCAATCAGCCTGATCCTCAGGTAGATCCAAAGTCTAATGACATCTTACTCTGGGCAAGCGAAATCATAGAAGACGACACAGAGTTACATTTTAACAGAGGTATATGGAAATTACTCTTGAATTTGAATGTGCAAGATTTACTTTAAAGATTGAGCACAAGACCGGAATGAGTCATGAAATCTGCCCCTAATATCACAGGACGTTACAAGTTCTTGCCGGCCCCGTAGTGTAGGGGTGGCGTGCCTACCTCTCGCCGGGAGGCCCCGGGTTCGATTACCGGACAGGTCAGGGATTTTTCTCTCGACCTGAGGGCTGGTTCGAGGTCCACTCAGCCTACATAATTAGAACTGAGGAGCTATCTGACGGTGAGATGGTGGCCCCGGTCTCGACAGCCCAGAATAATGGCCGAGAGGATGCGTAATGCTGACCACACGACCCCTCGTAATCTGCAGGCCTTCGGGCTGAGCAGCGGTCGATGGGCAGGCCAAGCCCCTTTCAAGGGCGTTACGTGCAGTGAGGGGGATACAAGCTTTTAGCAACAAACAATTTACATTCCATGTAAATTTAGAAATACCAATTTTAGCCTGAAGAAATCCTGGAATTTCTAGAGGGGAAGAATTAGCCGAAACACATTTTATAGAAGAAGAAATGTATTCAGAAAATTCACAACAAACTCTTAATATGGAATAACATTCTTCAGAAATAATGGAGCCAACACTTTCTGAATCTAAAAGGGCCGTGATCTGGTTGTAATTTATTTCATTTTTGAGGAAGGACACAAATCCTCGAGTATCGGAGGCAATTTTGAGACATTCTTTAAAACCTTCAAACGATATTTTAGGGGCACTTCCCTCGTCAGGAAATTCAGTGACCGAATTGAACTGGGCTGAGCATTGAGAAGCTGACAGTGGTACCTCAGCCGGGCACGCTATTCATTTTCTATTATTTTGGTTAGCAGGGGTAGATCCAGAAGTAGAGAAACAAAGTGTACTATATGATGAATTCGTTTCTTAGCGAGGTGTGTTAAACATCATAGGGAAGACAAAGCTCCATTTCTAGGTCCATTAGTTTTTAACAGAGGACACTTATTCCTTAGATGGTCCGCCGACCCACGCGCATAACATTTGCGGGGAGAGAAGTTTCGGCGAGGTAGTGGCCGAGAAATATTAGAAGACGTTGGTGGTTCCCTAACGACTCGCAAAGTATTTGAGTTTATTACTCCTTCCACGGACACGGACATAGCCTCAAGTTCAGCAAACGTTTGCGGACGGGAAACAAACATAAATATGACCTATACGATGGCGAAATCCCTTCAAAAATTGCCTGTATTATTTGACCTTCAGAATAATGCAAGGCAAACACTCTGCTGTACAATTTAATGTCCGGTATGAAGTCTGCTGGATTTTCATGTAGTCTTTGGACTCGGAAGTAATATTTTTTTAATTAAGAACGAGAACGCTCTGGCAGGGAAAATATTCGCCAACAGATAGGGCGTGGAAAGTTTCTATGGAACTCCTTTCCGATATTGCCTTGATGAACTTACCTGAGATCTGTAAAATGTTTGAATGCGAGAGGGCAAACAGGAAGGCATGGTCCTGCAATTCTACAAGAAATCATAAGAATACTATTACACCGTTAGCCGAGATATCTTATCAGTCAGTCACTACTGGTCTGCATTTAGGGCAGTCGCCCAGGTGGCAGATTCCCTATCTGTTATTTTCCTAGCCTTTTCTTCAACGATCGCAAGAAATGGGAAATTTATTGAACATCTCCCTTGGTAAGTTATTCTGATCCCTAACTCCCCTACGTATAAACAAATATGTGCCCCAATTTATCCTCTTGAATTCCAGCTTTATCTACATATTGTGATCGTTCCTACTTTTAAAGACATCACTCAAACATAATCGTCTACTGATGTCATTCCACGCCATCTATCCACTGACAGCTCAGAACATACCACTTAGACGAGCAGCTCGTCTCCTTTCTCCCAAGTCTTCCCAGCCCAAACTTTGCAACATTTTTGTAACGCTACTCTTTTGTCGGAAATCAAGCAGAACAAATGGAGTTACTTTTCTTCGGATTTTTTCCAGTTCTTGAATGAAGTAATCCTGGTGAGTGTCCCATACACTGGAACCATACTCTAGTTCGGGTCATACCAGAGACTTATATGCCCTCTCCTTTACATCCTCACTACAACCCTTAAATACCCTCATAACCATGTGCAGAGATCTGTGCCCTTTATCAACAATCATATTTATGAGATCATCCCAATGAAGATCTTTCCTTACATTAACACGTAGGTACTCACAATGATCCCCAAAAGGAACTATCACCCCATAAACGCAGTAATTAAAACTGAGAGGACTTTTCCTATTTTTGAAACTCACAACCTCACTTTTAAGCACGTTTATCATCATATCATTGCCTACTGTCCATCTCACAATATTATTGATGTCATTTTGCAGTTGCTCACAATCTTGTAACTTATTTATTACTCTGTACTGAATAACATCATCTGCAAACAGCCTTAGCTCTTATTCCACTTCTTTACATGTATCATTGAATATATATATGAAAACATAAAAGTCCAATAATACTGGCTTGAGGAATTCCCTTCTTAATTATTACAGAGTCAGATAAAGCTTTGCCTACTCTAATTCTCTGAGTTCTATTTTCTAGAAATATAGCCACCCATTCAGTCACTCTTTTTTCTAGTCCAATAGCACTGATTATTGCCAGTAATCTCCCATGATCTACCCTATCAAACGCGTTAGATAGGTCAATCGCAATATAGTTTGATTATTGTTCGCATGAAGGGGCTATACCAAATGAATGGAGAGCGGCAATAGTAGCCCCTGTGTATAAAGGAAAGGGTGGTAGATATAAAGCTGATAAAACAGTCATGAGGGAGTTTTTAAAGCGTAATTATGATCGGTATAAAATGGCAAATAAAAATGTAAACAAACTCTGGGATGGGTTTAAAGCAATTGATGAGGAATGTGAAAATAGATTTGTACCCTTAAAGGTGGTAAGTAGTGAAAATCGGAATGCTAGGAATAGTTTAAAAAGTATTGTAGTGTATTGTAGTAACTTATTATAAATTAGAGTGCTTATTCTATTACTTTGAGGGAGGGAGAAAAGGGAGGAGGAAGTAGCTCATTTGATCCCCTCCCCACCTGGTAAGCCCCATCTTCTCTCACTGCTGCAGAAGCTACTTCCTTCCTCCCGTTTCTCCCTCCCAG
Source organism: Anabrus simplex (assembly GCF_040414725.1). Classification (NCBI taxonomy): domain Eukaryota; kingdom Metazoa; phylum Arthropoda; class Insecta; order Orthoptera; family Tettigoniidae; genus Anabrus; species Anabrus simplex. The sequence continues at coordinate 85,592,290 of NC_090268.1, read as the reverse complement.
AACCCTGCTCCACTTGTCTTTTCCTATCCACTAGTCTACATTTCTCTTTCCTACCTTCTCACTTCTTCCTACATCCACACATCTCAGCAACAGTTCCCTGTTACTTTTCTTCTCATTATTACGTAAAGAATGGCTAAGGAGTGCAATTGTACAAACTGTGGGTATGGCCAGGCATTAAGGAGTATGAGGGAGGAGTTGGACAGTTTGAGGGAGATAATTAGGATTCTCTCAGAGGACAGGAAGGAAAGTAGGCCACCCTCAAAAAATGTACAGTATACAGTAGGTGTAAAATAGGGATGGGAAGGAAAGGAGGGATTGTAGAAGACAGGTGGTCTAATGTTTTAAGGGGAAGGGGAATGCAAGCAGATGTTGAGGAAAGTAGAAGTGAACGAAGAGGGAAAGGAGAAGGTGGTAGTGTTTCCCGTTGATACTAACAACGTAAGACAAGCAGGTATAAGTGCCTACATAACTGGGGATGTGTGGGATATGGTAAATGCAACACGGGTGAAGGTTAATGACGCGGAGATTGTTATCAGTGGAATACTGTGTAAGAGGGATACTGATTGGAATGTGTTTGGGGATTTAAAAGAGACTATTTCTACTGGTATATTAGAAAGTATCTTACCTGTTATATTCGTGGTTTTCTTTGTGTACGGTAAAACTTCCGATACTTTATGATGATGATGATGATGCTTGTTGTTTAAAGGGGCCTAACATCGAAGGTCATTGACCCCTAATAAAATGAGATGGACGACATGATAGGATAATTAAAATTTTAAAATGTGTCCACTCATTGGAGTTACAAATATTGGTGATGAAGATTGTCATAAGATTAAAACAATCAGTGGATATAATTCGCAATGCTGTATTTCAATAAAATAACAGAAAATACTGGTGGGAAAGGAATAAGGCATTGCCTGGAATACAGATATAGATGTAATTCAAGTTAGAAGTTAAAATAACACATTAAAATATGCAACTCGAACTAAAAAAAAGTCAATGGGATAAAAGAGCAGTGAACACAAATACACTAGGACAAACGACATCATTACACACGACAGAAAAATTCACTATCCCCCATAAAAGTGATGACAAGGTCTGCGGAATGCTCGTCATCGCTTAGGATGGGGGAGATGATACGCGGGAAATTTAGACTACGGCGCAGATCGACGAGGTCCACGCAATCCGTAAGGATGTGTACCGTGGTAAGATGATCGCCGCAAGTACATACCGGAGGGGGTACTCCTTTCAATAAATGGGAGTGCGTTAGTATACCGTGGCCGATCCGAAGACGACATAATACCACTGCTTCCCTCCAAGAAACCCGAAGGGAAGACCTCCATACCTTCGTTGTACATTTTATTGTACTCAGCTTATTTGGAGGAGGAGTAGACTGCCACTCCATCTCCCAATGGGACATAACCGGATGTCTCAGCTGAGAGCGACTATTACTTGCTGGAACCTTGTAAGGCAACGGGGGCAGTGTTACTGCCTCCTTGGCAGCCTGATCTGCTAACTCGTTTCCCTCTACACCCATGTGGCTTGGGAGCCACAAAAACGTGATACTGGTACCAACATCCCAACACCCGGCCAGCAGGTCCTGGATCCGCTGCACCACAGGGTGCCGAGGGGAACAGGTATCAATAGACTGCAGCGAGTTCAAGGAGTTAGTACACACAAGAAAGTGTCGGCGCTCATCGGACAGTGCATACCGCATAGCGCTCTGCTATGTACACACTACAGGTTTCCGGGAGAGGAAAAACAAACCAATCAGTGGCGACAACGAACGCACAGCCCACTTTAGTGTCTGTTCTCGAGGCATCCGTGTAAACGACGACTGAACCTAGATACCGGCCAACAACGGACAGAAAGAGCCTCCGATAAATCGAAGGGTCCGTGTTTTCCTTCGGGCCAGTGTGTATATCCACGAGTATTTCAGGCCGTCGTACTACCCACGGAGGTACCCCACTTGGTTGTCTGACTAGGCAGGGAACCGAAGGTACGTGAAACAATCTGTGACTGCTATGCAAGCGTATTCCCACTGGCCGCGTTGCTCGAGGACAAGCAGCGTACAGCCTACGATGTCCATTGTTGAATACACAAAGATAACTTGGGTGAAGTGGCATCTGTCGCAAATTTGCAACATACGACAAGAGGAGCTGCTGGCGTCTCAGGTGTAAAGGTGGCACACCAGATTCAGCAAGCAGGCTAGCTATGGGGCTTGTTCGAAAAGCTCCCGTCGCCAACCGCTGTGATGGATAGTGTTCAATCTCGCAAGAACGCTTCGTCTTGCTGAGCCATATGCTGCTCTGCCGTAGTCTAAACTGAATAAAATATGTGCCCTATAGAAGCGTAGGAGCACCGTGCGGCCAGCTCCGCAATTAGTGCTGCTAAGAAATTTCAAGAGATTAAGCCTCTTGGTGCATTGCACTTATAGCTGCAGCACGTGAGGCTCCCACGATAATACTATCGAAAACGAGCCCAAGAATTAGGCAAGTGTCAAGCAGAGGAATAGCGACATTTCCTAAATAAAACTCAGGATGTGGGTGAATGGTGCATTGACGAAGAAAGTGGACAACAGAGGTCTTTTTTTTTTTTTTTTTTTTTTTGCTAGTTGCTTTACGTCGCACCTACACAGATAGGTCTTACGGCGACGATGGGACAGGAAAGGTCTACGAGTGGGAAGGAAGCGGCCGTGGCCTTAAATAAGGTACAGCCCCAGCATTTGCCTGGTGTGAAAATGGGAAACCACGGAAAACCATCTTCAGGGCTGCCGACAGTGGGGTTCGAACCTACTATCTCCCGAATACTGGATACTGGCCGCACTTAAGCGACTGCAGCTATCGAGCTCGGTAACAGAGGTCTTTGTGGTTGAAAAACGAAAGCCATGTTCGAAGGTCCACTGGTCCACTCTCGTAATAGCTTGCTGTAATTGTCGCTCGGCGTCTGCCATATTACGCGAACTATAGCGCAGAGCAAAATCGTCCACATATAGCGACTGTATTACTGCTGAACCAGCAGCAGAAAAATACCGTTTATGGCAATCGCGAACGGAGTGACACTAGTTGCAACTTGAGTCACCTTCCCCCAAGTTCTTTTCATATCTTTCATTATATTTCTGTAGGGAGCAATGGAAAATTAGCTTCATACAACAGACATATAAGTCTAGACGATTCTGAAGTCCACGAACCTGCTACGCAGGCGTAGCAGGGGGAGAGGTGATACTCCCACGTAGCGCGTCCCAGGAGGCGGATAGGGGGGTCCTCACCGGCTTGCCGGCGGACTTGAGGAAAATAAAATACCTCTCGCGGACCAAACACACACCCCCTGAGGGTGGGGGAGGCAGACGAATAATACACCTACGGTATCCCCTGCCTGTCGTGAGAGGAGACTAAAAGGGGAGACCAAGGGTTGATTGTATTACAACCATGAAACTACTTGTGATTCGTACCACCACGCGGAGAACACCAAGGGTCGCTTTTACTTGTGCGTAGTACCACTACATTAGGTACGAAATTGGTTTGTGATTAGTAGCACACAGGAGCACCCTGCGGTCGGCTTTTGCAGTACCTGTGATTAGTACCACCATGTGAGCAGGACCGTGGGATGATAGCTACCATGGTTCTGTCTTGCCTATGATTAGTACCCACTATATGAGGAACACCACGGGATAGGGAGAGGTCCCTGAGGTTAGTACTCTTATGGGATGAACACCATAGGTTTCCGTTGCCTGTAAATGGCGCCGCAAAGTGAGAAAAACATAGGTCTGTATTATATGTCGAATTTTATAAGCTCTGAGTAGTACAATAATGTGTGGAATACCGCAAGTCTCTGCTACTTTTGATTAGTACCGCAACAAAACAAATACCATGGTTCTACTTTGATAGCGATCAGTACCGTTATGGGGGGCCGATAACTTCGATTTAGGACCCCTTTTTGACTGCACGCATAATCGATTGTGTTATGCTATAACAGTACTCCCTTGGTCAGTAATACTCTTTTGTCACGTCAGTTTATGTGAATGTGCGACATTGCGGGTCGCATCCACTGATTGTTTTAAATTCATGTCCATCCATTCATTCTTCGTTCTCACGCTTTTGAATTCTGGTCAGTGGAGAATTTTAGACTTTTAATATGTCATTCAATTTCGTCTTATTTCGTACCATTAGGGGCCGATGACCTCGATGTTAGGCCCCTTTAAACAACAATCATCATCATCATCATCATCATCGATTCTGAAGTCGGAAGCGCGCAGCCGCGGCCATCTTACGCCACTACACTACCCCGATGTATTAATGTAAAATAGTAGGCGAAACGGGAATATTGGACAGGATATAATTAACATAATTTAAAGCACATCGAAATAATAACAACAACACTGATTAATAAGGCCTATTACGTCCTTCACTTTACTGTTAAAAAAAACACCGGTATATCAATTTACGAATGCTTAAAAGCACCCAACCAGTTTTAGACCGATCTATCGTAAAATATGTGTATCCATTCAACCTCCTTACAGCACGATTTACACATGTTTTCCTTTGTTCCGTTTTTGTATAAGGTCGGATATGAAGTGAGATGAATCTGTCGTGGCGAGTTTTTATGACCGGATGACCTTCCTGACGTAAACCTCAACAGAGGAGTTAATGCGATTAAATGAATGACGTGATATGTGATAGTAGGAAGGGAGAGGGTGAAATCCGATGCCGGCACATAGCCTACTCCTTTCGAATAGCACCAAGGGGTCTACTCGAGGCTTATCTTCCCCATCCGACGGATGAACCACCATCAACAGCGTCATATACCCTCACTCCATTTGAGCATTGCAGAGTGGTTTGTAATTTAATCCAGGCTTTTGGCACGCAATCTAATGATTGGATATTGTATACCACCACCTCCTTTACACCGTCGGCCAACATTCTGATAGTGAATTCTTTCTTGACCGGTGGGACTCGAACTGGCTAACCACGGTGTCAGACTGTTTAAACTTCAATGCCACCAGGCGGGCTCTGACACGTATTTTCAGGTGCAGTAATAAGGCGATAGACGTGCGTGTCCTTTGAGTTTAGATCTAAAGCATGTGAACTTAAACTTGAAAAAATGTGTTTTTTCATACAACTTAGCTGTGATTTCATTAGGTATGTTCCATTTCATGAGTGAGCTTAAACGATTACATGTGTTCTCTCCGAAATACATCTCAGTAAGTTTGCACACATGAACAACATCTTTCGTAGGAACATGCAGTTACCTCCATTCTTGAAAGAAATGAATGGATAAGGATTTTCTAACAACAATGTTTAATCTTGTTTATTTTACATCTCACTAACTACTTCTGTTTTCGGAGACGCCGAGGTGCCAGAATTTCGCCCCGCAGATCTTTTACGTGCCCGTAAATATACCGACATGAAACTAGTGTCTTTGAATACCTTCAAGTACCACCGGACTGAGCCAGGATTGAAACTGCAAGTTGGGATCAGAAGGCCAGCGCCTCAACCGTCTGAGCCACTCAGCCCAGCTATGGATTTTCTTTTTGTACAATAGCTTCCTTGCAAGTATCACACGGTAGATAATAACTGACTAACATATTTACCACCAAATCCTGAGAAATATTCAATAATACTCTGCGATAATAAACCTAACACCAATTTTGATTGTTACAAGTTTACCAATCGTTCCACTCTAATTTTAACAGTAATTTTTATATCCTTACAATGTATCTTTAAGGAATAGAAGAGATCGAGACCACTATTATTCCATTACTAACACCACCGAAACAAAAACTTATAATCCAATGTTGTATTATTATTAGTATTATTATTAGGTCCTAGACGCACTCCATCACGAGGTGGCTAACGCCGACAAATATACACCGGAAGGAAGTGAATTGGTCATCTTTAATAGTAAATAAAATTGTATTAATAAGTAGGCAGCGTATATACATGAGCACATGTACGCCACTTACCGGTGTATTGAAACTCGTATTCCTTCCTTATCCTTTCTTCGTAAATAGGAAAAACCTCACCCAAACACTACTCAGGTATTCACCATTCTGCTCCACAGTAGTTTGCCAAGGCATTATTGTCAAACGTGCATTAAAACAACATAAAACAAAACTGCATTAACAGGTGTGTTTACAGTGGCTCTGTAGTGACGTAAGATGGTGGCGGCTACAAGTTTCCGGCTTCACTTTGACCAGTGCTTCGAGATAGGGCGCTGCCAGTCTATTTACTATAGACTACGTCTGTGCTTCATACCTGCAGCTCCATCCCACAACTTGAACCTGAATGATTCCCGCTACACACACTTTAATGAGCATCTTGCGAATCCTTTTCCTTTTCACTGTCCATGTTCTTCATGTGCAAGGCGTATACAGAGCAATGTTTTGACATAAACTGTAAATCCAACACTTTCCCAGTGTCAACACTAATGACATATAACATTCCATGCAATGATGTATGTCCTCTCTTCATCCAGGAGCTGTCATAAGAATCAACCTAGTCTTTAGGTTCTGCTTCATTGTTCTCTAGAACAGCTTACTGAACAGCTACATTCATGCTCCATGAACCTACTATGTTGGCCTAGCAGGGGGAGGCGTAATACTCCCGCGTGGCGCGCCTCAGGTGGCGGATAGGGGGGTTCTAACCGGCTTGCCGGCGGACTTGAGGGAAAATAAATACCTCCCACGGATCAAACACACAACCCCCTGTGAGTGTGGGATGCAGAAGAAGAAAACACCCACGGTATCCCTTTCCTGCCGTAAGACGCGACTAAAAGGGGCGACCAAGGAATGATTGAATTAGAACCATGAAACTGCTTGTGATTAGTACCGCCACTCGGAGAACACCATGGGTGGCTTTTACCTGCGCGTAGTACAACTATGTTAGGTACCATATAGGTTTGTGATTAGTAGCACTCAGGAGCACCATGCGGTCAGTCCCCACTCAGAGTGCTGTGATTAATACCACTATATGAGCAACACCATGGTTCTGGCTTGCCTATGATTAGTACCCACTATATGAGGAACACCACGGGATATTACGAGTCCCTGTGGTTAGCACACTTTTGTGATGAAGACCATAGGTTTGCGTTGCCTGTAAATGGCGCCGCAATATGCGAAACACCATAGGTCTGTATTACATGAGTGAATTTCATTATCTGTGAGTAGTACCATAACGAGTGGAATACCGCGAGTCTACGCTACTTTTCATTAGTACCGCACCATGACAAATACCACGGTTCTACTTTTCTAGCGATAAGTACCATTGTGAGGGGAGGATGACTTGGAAATTGGACTCCTTTAGACTGCAAGCATCATCGATTCAGTATTGTGCTTTAGAAGCAGTCCCTTGGTCAGTAATACTATTATTTTACGTCAGTTTCTGTGAATGTGGGACACTGCGCGTTGGATCCTTTGATTGTTTTAAATTCATGTCCATCCATTCATTCTTAGTCCTCACGTTTTGAATTCCAGTCAGTAGAGGATTTTGAACTTTTAATTTGTGATTTCATTTCGTCTCATTTCGTACCAGTAGGGGCCGGTGACCTATATATTAGGTCTCTTTAAACAACAAGCATCATCATCATAATTATTCCCATGTATGATTTTATAGAGATGTTGGGTAGAATCTTCGCAGTATTTAACGGGGCTACATGCCATCAACGTTGCGGAATATTTAGAACAGGTTAGATATATCCATAGAGCAGTATGTATTTCTATGCATGACGCATGAGCATTTCTGCTGTAACGAGTTTTGCGACAGAGTTTCATTCATCGTAGAACTTCGAGCAGGATCTACCATTTTCTGGGAAGGCAAGTTCAAGAAAAAATGCTAGGGTATCGAACACATGTTGTGTTATATGGGAGGCTGGAATGGCCTTGAGATATCGTTTGGGCTAAATATGTGTGAGCTAGGCAAGTAAGCCGTGATATTGTTGGATGCGCTAGCGAGTGGTTGGCATTTCCAAGAGCTCTGCGTTATCTCTGTGATAAAGTACCGGTAGTTAATAATTGTATAAATTTACCTAATTGTGTGTGTGTGTGTGATACATTTAGCTCCACAAATAATTGTGTTTAGTGTTTGTCTGTAGTAATATGCGATTACTGGTATTTATTTACAGTTTTCACACTGAGTTGTTCCGTAAGCGTACGCTAGATTTCAACATGTAATTTAGGACTGCGTGAAAGAAGAAATATCTCTTTCTTTTTAATAGGATTTTTAAAATATCAATAGGTTTGTTGATAAAATACTTACAAAGACGGGATATTAAAGAGTCGTAACTTCGGCAGCGGTTATAGTCTATTAGTGCAGGCATTTGACTGGGTATTTCAAATAGCAGTTCAACGGTCCCACCTATCACGAAGGTAATAACGTCTTTAAATAACGCGATACTGTTGTCAATTTTGTTTAAAGAAAGGATTTCAACAGAATAGACAGTATTTCACGGGCGAAATGGTTAACAGTCGTATTTGTTATTGATTATTTTCGCTCTTCGTATTCAAATATTGTCATTGTTGGCTACAGTCGTGAACAAAGGGTGTAGTGTATCAAGAAAATATAAATGAAAATCAGCTGACACTTGTATTACGATCATTTGTAGCTCTTAGTAGGCAGTTAAAGTATCCGTAATTTATATTTTACACCCACAATATTTCAGTACTTATGAGCAGTTAGCTAATAATCAAGTTCCTACATTCCAATAATTGCAATTAAAATCCCTGGAGTAGTTTAGACAGAAATACTTTTGAGAAATTATTGTAAAAAACGTCATATTTTTCAGCATTTTAGGACAATTTTATCTCCGTTCCGCGGAGTAGGGAAAATAATAGTAATCCACCATCTGTAATAAACACATAACCACATTTCAGTTGAGAATTCTAGTGTAGCACATAACCACATTTCAGTTGAGAATTCTAGTGTAGATACGGTACATTAGATAGTCTAGTATCTTGCCTGTTATATTCGTGTGTATTTTTGTGCAAATGGCAGGTTTCATATCTATTATAGCATTGTAGGATAAAGTAGTACTAATATTAATCTGTCTACGTGCTTAACTTTGTTGGTAATGTTTGAGTACCTACCGGTAGTTCTTGCGAATATCTAATTTAGGCCCAATTGGAATTTTCATTTCTATTTGTGCTTAGTAAAAAGCTAGGATATGTCCGAACGTAGTTTAAACATTATTGTAGTGTAGTATATTAACTCCACAAACCTACTACGCTGGCGTAGCAGGGGGAGAGGTGATACTCCCACGTGGCGCGTCCCAGGTGGCGGATAGGGCGGTCCTAACCGGCTTGCTGGCGGACTTGAGGGAAATAAAAAACCTCTCGCGGACCAAACACACTACCCTCTGCGGGTGGGGGACGCACATGTAGAATACACCCCCGGTATCCCCTGCCTGTCGTAAGAGGCGACTAACAGGGGCCCAAAGCGCTCTCAACTTGGGAGTGTGGATTGGAGACCACGGGGCCCTTAGCTGAGTCTTGGCATTGCTTCTACTTACTTCTGCCAGGCTCCTCACTTTCGTCTATCCTGTCCGACCTCCCTTGGTCAACTCTTGTTCTTTTCCGACCCCGTCGGTATTAGAGCATTCGAGGTCTAGGGAGTCTTTCATTTCACGCCCTTCGTGGCCCTTGCCTTTCTTCGTCCGTTCCTTCGTCTTTCAAAGTGACGGATCCCTTCTTTCTTCTTTTATCTCTCTCTTTACCCCCTGTGGGTGGGGGACGTAGACGAATAATACACCCACGGTGTCCCCTGCATGTCGTGAAGGCGACTATCAGGGGCGACCAAGGGACGATTGAATTAGAACCATGAAGCTACTTTTGATTCGTACCATCACGCGGGGAACACCATAGGTTGCCTGTACTTGCGAGTAGTACCACTACATTCGGTACGAAATAGGTTTGTGATTAGTAGCAGTAAAGAGGCTGGCCTGGGGGTTTCCAGTACCCTTGCGTCGTACCCATGTGAGCAACACCGCGGATCTGGGCGTTGCCTGTGAGTTGTACCACTATATGAGCGATACCATAGGTCTGCGTTGCCTGTGATTAATTCCCACTATGTGAGGAACACCACGGGATAGTACGAGTCCCTGTGGTTAGTACACCTAGGTGAGGAGACTCATCGGTTGGCGTTGGCTATGAGTGGCGTTACTGTGTGAGAAACACCATAGGTCTGCGTTCCCTGTACGAAGTGCCATACTTGTGAGTAGTACCATCATCTGTGGAACACCGTGAGTCTTCGCTACTTTTGATTAGTACCCCAACATGACAAATACCATGGTTCTACTTTACACGCGACATGTACCATTCTGAGGGGCCTTAGACCTGTATTTTGGACCCCTGTAGACATCAAGCATCCTCGATTCAGGATTGTGCTTTATGAGTGGTCCCTTGGTTAGTAATGAATTATTTACGATATTTTTTGAGTTGGATCAACTGTTTTTTTGTTTGCTCGTCTTTGTTGTTGTTTTTCTTTGTTCCTGTCCATCCATTCCTTCTTCGTGACGATTTTTTTTTTGGTCAGTGGATGATTTTGAATTTTTTGTTGTCATTCCATTTCGTACCATTAGGGGCCGATGACTTCGATGTTAGCCCCCTTTAAACAACAAATATCATCATCATCATCATCATCATCATCAGTATAGTAACATGTTAGACATTAGAGTGCCTATTCTATAATTTAGAGTCGTTTTGCGAATTTCGAACTTCAATGGTAATTTTCTTTTCTTTTTGTTCTTGGTAACAACCTGTTGTACTTAGAATACGTCTGGACGTAGTTTAAAATTATTGTAGTGTATTATAGTATCTTATTAGAAAATAGCGTGTTTATTCTATTACTGTGAAATATTTGTGTAGCATAGTACCGTGTCTGTGGTATCTGTAGTAACTCTCTTACAAGAATTCTGTTGTTGTAATTAGGGAAGACTTAACTGCAGTTAAGAATTGTGTAATTCTTGGGTATTATTCTCTGTTTCCAGTAATTAACAGCAATTTTCATCCTGCTGGCGTGCTGTAGGAATAAACAATCGTACAATTATCAATCACTATCAATCACTACTGGTCTACATTTAGGGCAGTCGCCCAGGTGGCAGATTCCTTATCTGTTGTTTTCCTAGCTTGTTATTAAATATTTGCAAAGAAACTGTAAATATATTGGACACCTCCCTTGGTAAGTTATTCCAATCCCTAACTTCCCTTCCTATGAACGAATATTTGTCCCAATTTGTACTCTTGAATTCCAACTTTATCTTCATATTGTGATCTTTCCTACTTTTAAAGACACCACTCAAACGTATTCATCTACTGATGTCCTTCCATGCCATATCTCCACTAACGGCCCGGAACATACCACTTAGTCGAGCAACTCGTCTCCTGTCTCCCAAGTCTTCCCAGCCCAAACTTTGCAACATTTTTGTAACGCTACTCTTTTGTCAAAAATCGCCCAGAACAAATCGAGCTGCTTTTCTTTGGATTTTTCCAGTTCCTGAATCAAGTAATACTGGTGAAGGTCCCATACAATGGAACCATACTCTAGGTGGGGTCTCAACAAATATGCTCTCTCCTTTAAGTCCTTACTACAACCCCTAAATGCCTTCAAAACCATGTGCAGAGATCTGTACCCTTCATTTACAATAATATTTATGTGATTACCCCAATGAAGATCTTCCTTTATATTAACACCTAGATATTTACAATGATCCCCAAAGGAAACTTTCACCCCATCAACGTAGTAATTAAAACTGAGAGGACTTTTCCTGTTTGTGAAACTCACAACCTGACTTTTATCCCCGTTTATCATCTTACTATTGCCTACTGTCCATCTCACAACATTATCGAGGTCATTTTGCAGTTGTTCAGAATCTTGTAACTTTTTTATTTCTCTGTACCAAATAACATCATCAGCAAAATGCTTTCTCTCTGATTCCACTTCTTTACACATATCATTGATATATATAAGAAAACATAAAGATCCAATAATACTGCCTTGAGGAATTCCCCTCTTAATTATTACAGGGACAGACAAGGCTTCACCTACTCTAATTCTCTGAGTTCTATTTTCTAGAAACAGAGCCACCCATTCAGTCGCTTTTTTACCAAGTCCAATTACACTCATTTTTGCCAGTAGTGTCCCATAATATACCCTATCAAGTGTCTTAGACTAGTCAATTGCGATACAGTCCAATTTATCTCCTGAATGCAGGATATCTGCTGTATCTTGCTGGACTCCTACAAGTTGGGCTTCGGTGGAATAACCTTTCCTAAACCCAAACTGCCTTCTATCAAACCAGTTAGTAATTTCGCAAACATGCCTTATATAATCAGAAAGAATGATTTCCCAAAGCTTACATGTAATGCATGTCAAACTGACTGGCCTGTAATTGTCAGCTTATGTCTATCACCCTTTCCTTTATATACAGGGGCTACTACAGCAACTCCCCATTCATTTGGTAAAGTTTCTTGATGCAAAAAATAATCAAACAAGTACTTCAGATATGGTACTATATCCCAACCCATTCATCGTCTTTAGTATATCCCCCGAAACCTTATCAATTCCAGCTGCTTTTCTAGTTTTCAACTTTTGTATCTTACAGTAAATGTCATTGCTGTCATACGTAAATTTTAATACTTCTTTAGTATTAGTCACCTCCTCTATCTGGACATTATGCTTGTAACCAACAATATATACATGCTGCTGACTGAATACTTCTGCCTTTTGAAGATCCTCGCATACACACTCCCCTTGTTCATTAATGATTCCTGGAATGTCCTTCATGGAACCTGTTTCTGCCTTAATGTACCAATACATACTCTTCCATTTTTCACTAAAATTTGCATGGCCGCCAATGTTTGCCATCATGTTATCCTTAGCTGACTTCCTTGCTAGATTCAATTTCCTAGTAAGTTTCTTCAATTTCTCCATACTTCCACAGCCACTTCTAACTCTATTTCTTTCCAACCTGCATCTCCTTAGTCTCTTTACTTCCCTGTTATAATATAGTGGATCTTTACCATTCCTTACCAACTGTGAAGGTACAAACCTATTTTCACCTCCCTCAACAATTGCTTTACAGCCGTCCCCGTGTCTGTTTACATTTTTATTTTCCGTTTTACACCCATCATAGTTACTTATTAAAACTCCCTCATGCCTGTTTACTTACGTCTAGCGCCTGACAATGTGCAGCCACTCGGTGCAACTCGGCTAAGTTCGGTCCTTCACCTACAAAATACAATATGGTCGGCAGATAAGTAACTGACGGTAGTCGGCAAGTTAACTGTTAGACAATCACTCACCAGGTTCTCAGTTAAGTTCCCTACTTCCTCAACTTTCAAATGCGCACAATTCGCAGCAATTATTTTCGTCTTAAATCCCCTCATATCTGACACCGATATTTAGAAATCTTAATTTCTACATTACCAACTTTAGTATGCCAAGGTTTTTGAAAGTAGATACATATATAAATAGTTGCCACATTAAGGTTGCATATGTTTCATAGATAGAAGTTAAGCCGCTTTCTTGGTTTTGCCGTTAAGATTTCATTGAAGTTTTAAAAGCTTCCTGTTGAGAGGGTTCTTACTGAGTTTTATAAATCGTTCGCACTTTTGTAAATGACTTGTGACAATGTTGCTTAAAAGTCGCTACAGAAATATTTCTAACTAGCAGAAGAACCCGTTCTTCGTACGGGTTATCAGAAACTGGCTTTAGTTACTCATACTATCGGTGTGAGCGACTTCATTAGATATTTATATCACTGGTGTATTTACTTAAGTACGTAGAAATTATTTGTCATGTTAGGAATTAGAGTGTATCTTCTCCTTTTCTTCATGGGGGCCTCTAAGTATTAGTTCGTAATTAGCGTCGGCTCTAAGATCTTATGCTACCATGTTTTTCCTTCATTCCCACCTAGGTATACCTGCTTCCTTCACAAAGCTGCAGGTTTAGTATAAGTATACTTCCGCTAGATAGGACCACAAATATAAATATTATTGAATGTATTTGTTTGCTCCGACATTTCGTAACTATTACAAATGATGAAGGGAATACGCGATGCATAAAAGAAACTGCTATAACTATCGAAAATTATAATTCTCAGGGCATGTCACTCATGTCGCACATGATATAATGAATCTGAGTATAAATGTTGAGAAATTTTTTCAAGTCATGGGCGCACAATCTTGACAAATTTGTACAGTATATAGGTTGTTTTCATGGTTACAATGATCGCAAAAGTGGACCAAAATATCGGCACTAATAACATTAGTGATCCTACTACTCCATGATTTGACAGAAAATAGTTTAAACTATAGGTAACAGACTCCGCAAAATGCTGAAACCTAAGCCAGTATGTAAAAACGGAGGCCTGTCGGCAACGCTGGTCGCTGTACCACGGAGATCTCAGGGGCTATTATTTTTATACTTCACTCCCTTTCCATCCCAGCCCAAAGGAGTGCTATGAGCGTCTTACACAACAGTTTATTTTTTCCAGATAGTAAGTCATATGTGTTTCAATATTGGTTGGCAGCTATACCCATACGTACATGCATAATCTAGCTGCTGTAGAATCCTGGAGCTGACGTTGCCATGGTTACGGCTTTTCGTTTCTTTATCCGATTCCTAGAGCAGGGGTGGTGTGGTTCCAATATCTCCGTAACAGTTGGTTTTAGGGCCTTAAAATATGGTCTTGGGGCCCGAAGAGTTTACCGAGTTTTGTTCTTTGCGTCAAGGGGCTTAAAGTGATCTTTGTTTCGTCTTTGTACGGAAAATTCGATTTCGCCTATATTAGCCTATTATTTTAATATTTTTATATCTCCCCCCGTCGCCCACCTCGAATTGTTTTGAAAATAAAATACAGCCCATATTACTCACTCACAATGTAGCTTTCTATAGGTGAAGTAATTTTTATAATTGGTTCAGTAGTTTTTGAGTCTATCCGCTACAAACAAATATACATTTTTTTCCTCTTTGTAATATTAGTATAGATTACATCCCTACACATACGGTTGCCGTCAGGAGGGGCATCTAGCCGTAAAAGAGGGTCAAATCAACATGTGCGACACAGTTCGCACCCGCAAACCCCCCAGGTGTGGGTAAAGCGATAGAAGAAGAAGATACTCATTTTAAAAATTCTCCTGCTTTTTATTCTATTCACCCCTTATGTGGATTTTCCAAAAAGAGCGTGTTCATTTTTAAAGGAGATTCCAAGTACCAATTTTAAAGTCTGTAACATTTTCATTTTTTTAGATATGTGTATCATTATATAAATAATTCAACTCCTTCCTCACTTCTTTTCACACACCCCCCCAACTCTTAAGTGGATTTTCTGAAAACGAATATGTGTGTTCTTTTATTTTTAAAGGAGATTCCAAATATCAATTTTCATGTCTGTAACATGTTAGGTTTTTGTGATTTATTGTAGACCAGCAAATGTACCCGTGCTTCGCTACGGTATTCTGCATTGTATACGAATACTAAAGTAAATACTGTACATGCAGTAAATAAGATTGTTTTAAAATAGCATGTCTCTTAGCGTTATCGAGAAACAGCATGGAGAGGTCCCCATACGTTGTTTCCGATGTAAAGTACTTGTTACGGATTTGTGATGATAACGACAGGCTCACTTGCCTACTGCCATTCACAATCGAGTTGGGAAGTTTACATTATAATTGCCGGCCCCATTGCCTACTGCGCAGTCACAATCGATTTGGGGAGTTTCCGTTACAATGGCATTCCCCCTTTCCTACTTCCAGACATATTACAAATTGAGGAGTTTTTATTATAATGTCAGGTAACTTCCCTACAACCAGTCAAAATTGAGTTGTGCAGTTATCATTATAATGAGAGGCCCTTTTTCCAACTGCCAGCCAGCTTACTGCCAGTCACACCAAGTTGGTGAGTTTCCATCAAAATAGCAGGCCAGTATGCCTAATGCCAGTCACATTTTAGTTGGGTACATCTGTTTATAACTGCGGGAACGTTTGCCTACAGCCAAACACAATCGGGTAAGGGGAGTTTTGAACAAAACTACATGCTCCCTTGCCTTCTGCAAGTCAAATCGAGAAGTGAATTATTCATTACATTCATTCCTACTGCCAGTCAAAGTCGGTGTGGGGAGTACTGATTACAATAACAGACACACCCCTTCTCGATAGCTACAAGACGACATCAGTGAATATTTATAGATCGACATACGTAAGTATATGCATGTTTAAAATATTGCAGATCTTCATTTACAGACTGACTGCTGCAAAACGGACGTAATATCGACAAAGGATTGTACCATAAGTCGTCAAATTTAGCGGCCTAAATGGCTGGTCGTATGATATCTTATCTATTCATGGGTCCGATTGAGTTAGAAACGTTGAATAGGGTAAAATGTTTGTAAGATTATCTCACATTGCATTACTTTTCTGATAATTATTTCACAGCTACATACATAGCATTTGGCTTACATATGGCTACTGGGTGGGCCAAATTTCGTGTAGGTTTTGATGATTCTATCTTCCTTATAAGTGATTGAAAGTATGAATTATGCATGTGAAAAATCAAAATTTACTTAACGTCGAGAAACAGACAAAAATCAAACGTAAAAGGGATACAGATACAACAAAAAGTCATAAGACCAAGGTTGTAGATCACTCCAAATTGAATGGAGATTGTGCATTCCCTTATGTGATGGGACTTCACGAAGATCTGCACCATCATTAAAATTGCCTCCATATTTCGATATTCTTCGGGGAAAAAGTGAAAAATTTAAAGCTCTTGGAAATGTTCTGTCCGTTACAGGCTAAAACGTATAATTTTGCCAAATTTCTGCTTTCTTGTTCGTCTGGCAGATTATGCCGCAATGTGGATTTTGGGCGAGGAGCGTTAAAATTAGGACTTTCAGGAAACTAAACCAAAAAATTATGCAGATGTTTGTTATTATTACCCCCTTAAACGCGTAGCTGTGCGAACATTTCACCAAAATAGTCAATGTACAGGCACACAGTCGTTAGGATTTTACTTATATAGATATATAAGGAATCTGCTCCACGTACAACACCTTTTTGTCTGTGTCTGCTGGACTTACCCTGCAAAACCGACCATTCATGATATCTCCCTTATTAATCTTTCTGTCGAAAAAATACACATGAAAAAAAAATTTAAAATGGATTTCCAACAAATTTGGTCGATTTCCAGTCAGGTTGGTCATGTATTCTATATATTGTGGAAGAGTAAATTCACCATTTCGGTTCCCTATAATCCGCCAGTCCAATCCAGGAACAGGAAATTTCAGCGACCTTTAAAATCTACCTTTGGAAAGGTGGATGCTAAATATAAAGTTTGGTTCAAATATCTTCAATAGTTTTCAAGTTGTAAGAAATACGCTCAACACGCGCCCGTTCTTAAGTTAAGTCCGGTTAATGATATCTCCTTTATAAATCCTCTTACCGAAATGATGCACATGAGAAAAAAGGTTTAAAAATTAATTTCCATTAAGGCAGGTCGATTTCTATTTAGTTTGGTTGTGTATATTTTGTGGGAGTGCAAAATCACGGTTTCGGTTTCGTATAAATCCCCCAGTCATTTCATGGATTTAGAAACAATATTTGCCCTTAAACCTACCCAAGGACAGGTGGATTCTAAATATCAAGTTTGGTGGAAATATATCCAGTAGTTTCCAAGTTATAGACAAACTGACAGACACAAACAGAAAGACAGACACCAAAGATAAAAATATGCAGATGGTCACTATTACACCTGAAAAGGGATAACTGTACAGAGTCAATGTACAGACACTCTAGAAGTGCAGACCTTTATTTCGAGAGTTACTGCTTTGAAACTCTGCGATATATCTGCAAACGGACCTCACCATCAGACGCCTCTTTCAGTGTTCTACATGGTTGGTCCCATGACATCTTCCCGTATCTCCTATATTTATGGTTTATATTGAGTTAGATTCATTGGGTGTGAAATTTTGCACAGTTTTCGCATACTACTTTATATTTGTGATACTCATGTGACAGACAGAATCATAAAATTTGGCTATCACATGACCACTGGTCATATCAATGTGCGTGCCGAATGTCATGACTCTATCTTTCCTATAAGTGTGCCAAATTAATGTTTACATACACGTGTGAAAGTACAAAATTAACTTGAAATCGAGAAATACAACTCTATTTAACGTATAAGGAATAGAAATACGATAAAAAGTCATAGGACCAAAGTTGTAGATCTCTCCAAAATGAAAGGCGATTGTGCTTTCTGATTTGTGATAAGACTTACAGATTAGCCACCAATTATCCCGAAACGAAGGTGCGCACCGTCGTTAAAATTACATCCATATTTCGATATTTTCCGGGGCCGAAAGTTATACATTTGCATAGCTTAGAATATTTGCTCAAAGGAAAGAGTGTCAAGCTTTCGGGATTAGCACTCGCATACATACGGTGTAATTAAGGAAGAAAATATTTCAGTAAAGAAAGTTGAAATTAATAGAAAATGGATTAAAAACTGAGGACAGCCGGATGACGACAAATATGTAAATACCAAGTGAATGTGTTGGAAAATCAAATGCCCCTCAATAAATTATGCTGGTGTGAGTTACGGGTATAAGAAAGAGGCAATAGAGGAGTAATTTAGGCGCAGGCATTCTTAGGTCAACAGATAAGATGGCCAATGGTGTTATTACTTAAGCTATTCGAGGACGGTTATAAACTCCAACGATATTCCGCCAATATCCCGCAGAATGGCCGATTGACGCCCTCTCTTGCCTTCTACCTAAGGAACAACCATGAATTTAAAGGTATGATGAGGAAAATGGCAATAGGTTACTTCCCTGCTGGCAAGCAGTCATAGACGTTGCCATGGTAACCTGTAGGTTCGTTGTCGGTCTGTCGGTCACACACGCAGACCATGATACCCGCAGAAAATAGTAAATTTCTGCATCATTTGAATAGTAAGGTAAATTATGAACATAACCAAAGTTGTTTATAATGAAGAGACGTTTCATATACGGTCCACGGAATTTACAGGAAAACAATAGTATAAGAGAAAATAGAGGAAAACCGTTCTGGTTTTCCTATAAACCCCCGTCTAATCAAAGATTTTAAAATGAAATTCATATAGAAACCTTCCTCAGGGTGAAAATACTCCAAATATGAAGTTTGGTTGAAATCTATCCAGCCGTTTTGCCATGATGGTGGAACAAACAAACAAACCGACAAACAGACACGAAAAGTAAAAACCACCGATTCGGTCTTTAGTTGACCTAAAACGGATAAATATCTGAAAAATTGGCAAAACAAACGAAATTACAGACAGCGGACCCCCTACAACTTTATTTATAAGATAAGAGCTATGGAAGCCCAACATTACAAGTATAATATTTTATTTCTCTTGTGAATTTGTCTTTCATGAGAATGGAGTAGTTTAGTAATTCATTTCGAGGAAGGTAATGCACAGCTGCGATAAGAAAATCCGAGACAATTGTCAGAAGCGATACAAAAGATGACTAGGGTCATTACAAAGAAATAGTGCTCTTTCATTATCAGATGGATGTATTATTTCATGCTTCAAAAGTACAACGTCACCTGAAAACCACCGAGTGAGTTGGCCTTGTGGTTAGGGGCGTAGCAGTGAGCTTGTATTCGGGAGATGGTAGGTTCGAACCCCACTGTCGGTAGCCCTTGAGATGGTTTCCCGTGGTTGCCCATTTTCACACCATGCAAATGCTGGGGCTATACCGTAATTAAGGTCACGGCCGCTTCCTTCCCACTTCTAGCCTTTTCCTATCCCATCGTCACCATAAGACCTACCTGTGTCGGTGCGACGTAAGAAGACAGGTAAGAACTTGAAAACCATATTCTTCGACTGCTTCAATGTTATGTAATGTAAATTTTGCCATCTGCTTTCCAGTTAGCGAATAAGTGATATATAATGAAACCAGTAGACTATTCTATAAAATGTTGGCAAGCCCTTGAATAGAATACACAGTAGTTTGTTAGCCAGTTTGACTTCAACGCCCAGTGCATCTCTGTCGACAACTCTCATGCCGAAACATGTCTCATATTGTAGTATCTAATATTTGAATACTGATGTCCCATTGCTGTTGGAAAAATCAATATTACAAAAGCCATAACAAATATACTAGTTAGTAATTGCAATTACGGTACTGCCTAATATCTGGACACTGATATTTCATTAATATTTTAAGGCGTGCTAGTAGAACATAGCCGACAGATCTCATCCGAGCACGGCCGAGTATAGCCGACAGATGTCACCCGAGCACAGCCGAGTGGCTTCACATTGTCAGGCTCTAGACATAAGTTGCCTGTTTCATCAGCCATATGTTACTGCCTAATAGTCCTAATTTTAATATCTTGCTTTGTTTCATATTTATTTTCAATTACCACAAAAACAGCTTCGTGATCAGTAATACCATCTATTACTTCGGTTTCACTATAGAGCTCATCTGGTTTTAACAGCACCACATCCAGAATATTCTTCCCTCTAGTTGGTTCCATCACTTTCTGAATAAGGTGTCCTCCCCATATTAACTTATTTGTCATTTGTTGGTCGTGCTTCCTGTCGTTCGCATTGCCTTCCCAATTGACATTTGGTAAATTGAGATCGCCAGCTACATTCACATTCCTTATCGTTTCCCACATAGTTGATTATCTTAACAAATAATTCTGAATCAGCATCTGCGCTACCCTTTCCTGGTCTGTACACTCCAAAGGTATCAAGTAGCCTATTATCTTTAGAGATGAGCCTTACCCCTAGAATTTCGTGTTTGTCATCTTCCACTTTTTCGTAGCTCACAAATTCTTCTTCACCAGAATGAATACCCCCCCCCCCCCTCGTACCATTCTTATCCTGTTTCTACGATTCACCCTCCAGTTCCGTGAGAAAATTTCTGCATCCATTATATCATTTCTCAGCCATGATTCAACTCCTATTACAATACCTTGTAAGTATTTATCTATTAAATTAATTATATTCCTTTCTTTACAATACTTTTACAGTTGACCACTAAAATTTTTATGTCATCCCGACTTGGTTTCCAATTCCCTGTTCCCTTAACATCGCTCCCTAGGCCACGCTGTTTCCCTGAATGTATCTCCCTATAACCCATCTAAACAAATTTCCTAACTTATACGTACCACTGCGGTTTAAGTGAAGGCCATCTGAGCGCAGATCCCTATCTCCTACCCACCCATTAGGATCTAGAAATCTCACTCCCAGTTTCTCACATAAACCCCCTGCGGGTGGGGGACGCACATGTAGAATACACCCACGGTATCCCCTGCCTGTCGTAAGAGGCGACTAACAGGGGCCCAAGGGGCTCTCAACTTGGGACTGTGGATTGGCGACCACGGGGCCCGTAGCTGAGTCTTGGCATTGCTTCCACTTACTTGTGCCAGGCTTCTCACTTTCGGCTATCTATCCGACCTCCCTTGGTCAACTCTTGTTCTTTTCCGACCCCGACGGTATTAGAGCATTCGAGGCCTAGGGAGTCTTTCATTTTCACGCCCTTCGTGCCCTTGCCTTTCTTCGTCCGTTACTTCATTTTTCGAAGTGACGGATCCCTTCTTCTTCTTTTTTCTCTCTCTTTACCCCCTGTGTGTGGGGGACGCAGACGAAAAATACACCCACGGTATCCTCTGCCTGTCGTGAGAGGCGACTAAAAGGGGCGACCAAGGGAAGATTGAATTATAACCATGAAACTACTTTTGATTCGTACCATCACGTTGGGAACACCGCTGGTTGCCTATACTTGCGAGTAGTACCACTATATTAGGTATAAAACAGGTTTGTGATTAGTAGCAGCAAGAGGGGGTTCTCCTGTGGGTTTCCAGTACCCGTGCGTCGTACACATGTGAGCAACACCGCGGGTCTGGGCGTTGCCTGTGAGTTGTACCACTATATGAGCGACACCGTGAGTCTGCGTTGCCTGTGATTAGTACCCACTATGTGAGGAACGTCATCGGTTTGCGTTGGCTATTAGTGGCGCCATTGTGTGAGAAACACCATAGGTCTGCGTTCCCTGTACGAAGTGCAATACTTGTGAGTAGTACCATCATGTGTGGAACAGCGTGAGTCTTTGCTACTTTGGATTAGTACCCCGACATGACAGATACCATGGTTCTACTTTACTCGCGACATGTACCATTCTGTGGGGCCTTAGACGTGGATTTTGTACCCCTTTAGACATCAATCATCATTGTGCTTTATAAGTGGTCCCTTGGTCAGTAATACTATTCTATGTGATCTATTTTTGAGTCGGATCCACTGTTTCTTGTTTGTTTCTTTGGTTGTTTTTTGTTTTTGTTTTTTGTTGTGTTCATGTCCATCCAATCATTCTTCATGACATTTTTTATTTTGATCAATGGATGAATTTGACCTTTTTGTTATTTCATTTCGTACCATTAGGGGCCGATGACCTCGATGTTAGGCCCCTTTAAACAACAAACATCATCATCATTATCTTCATGTTGTCAGCTGTGTGCTGATGGCCGTTGAGAAAGAGAAAGAGGTTACGAGCATGCCCGCTAGTCTTCTGGAATTCCTGCCCCCGGTATTTTTATGTTGCCTTCTTACTTCTGATATTCTAAGCTACGTGGAGATAAACGTCAAAGTGGTGTCTTGTCGAGACACAAACCTACGGAACCTGTATAAGTCTAGATTGAATCCCGACGTCTCCATCCTTCTCAGTGTATCTCTGTGTATGTATTTTATTTCAGGTGATTTCATGTGTGTGCATTGTGCTGTTTATTTTTGTCTTGTGTTTCTTTTATTTGTTCTCTTTGTGTTAAGTATAATTGTCTTTTGTTGTGTATGGGGATCTTTAGCCCGCACGGCTAACTTGAGGGAAGCAGGTTTTCTCCTAATCCACTTGTAAATGGGAACGCGCCCATTGTTAGTATCTGTGTTATTTTGGAAGGGAAAATTATAGACAACCCTGAACAAGTGTGTTATTTCTTTGTATCCGAATTGTCCTGAATGTAAATATGTTATTTAGACTCATCACTAGTATACCGGTTATTACCTGCGCATTCAAATGAACGGTTTCGATCGAGTCTAGGGGCAACTGACATAGGAACTTAACGGAGCAATCTTACCAGGCCAAAACTACGCAGCGCAAATCCAATTTCCATGTAAATTTCCTTTCTTTGTTTAGTTTTTTTGATAACGTGTACATTTTGTTTTAGTGCGTGTCACTTTTCCGGACCGATTTTGAGGTCGATTTACCTTGTTTCGTTATGTTTTACATCGATTAGTATGAACTATGTTCATGTTTTTGGGATAAATAAGTCCATCTTACCCGTAAATCTGAGTTCTCATTCAGTAGCTACGTACCCGTATTTCCTGTCCATATACTTTATAGTATAAGTTTATATTAGAGTTTTTAGTGTTGCCCACTTCCGGACGTACTACGTGCTTCTACCCTAATCTTAGCCGAATTCGGAGACAGGATACGGTGCAGAAGTACACGGACTACATCGATCAAGAAGTAGCCACATTCAGCTCTATTAAGAACTTTCGTTCACTTAGCTGGTTTCTTTTTCTTTGTATAGATTTGTATACAGCGTTATTCACCTAAGATAGTTTTTTCTTGCTAGTGACTTTACGTTGCACCGACGCAGATAGGTCTTACGGGGACGATGGGATAGGAAAAGCCTAGGAGTTGGTTATTAATAACCCCACGAGAATAAGTAGTAGCCTACATTACTTTACAAGCCCCTGGGTATCATTCAAGAGTACGAGAACGGAATACCGATATCTTTAATGGTTTAGACGTTATTTCCGTGTAACATCTTAGGTGAATAACCCTGTATATTGTATGTTATAAGAATATTTTTCCTGTGTATTTCTTGTCTGTCTGTTAGGCCATCAGCCCAGAGGCTGGTTGGATCCTCAAATAGCACCACTGAAGGTTATGCGGTTATAAGGAAACCGCAGAAACCAATGGCAGCACCAAAATGAGGCGTACTAGGCAAGACTAGGAGTGAGGTAGTTTGCCATTGCTTTCTTCACTGGGTCGGAAAGTGCTATTGCAGCACGACTGACCCTATGAGCAACACCTTTCATAACACTCAGATGCACTAGTTATGCTCTGAATGTCATTACTCAGCACCATCCATACCCCAGCAGCTTTCGTATTGTCACAGCCATGGATGAGACTGGGACTACACTTTACCCTCTGGCCTGTGTCAAGGGATGGATACAAAAGTACTGTATCCATCAAGAAATGGCAGCAGGTGTATTTCTTAGCGATAAATAATAAGGGTGGGGATTCGGGAACAATAATTACGTACTTTATAATATTCCTTTTGGTATACTTGAAAATACAGTTCGCTTACATAAAAGGCTGTTCTAATCTGACCCCATCTCAACTAAATTATCTCGATTCCTTGATTGAGCTTTTCATTTATAACCATTCAAACTTGCCCACTTTGATGAACTGTGGCACTCTGCTATCGAGCAAACTCAACTAGTCTACTTTTTCTTCTTCCCGCAGTGGGGATGGAATACTTCCAGCTATCCGCTGTCTACCAGACAAGAAGCGATTCGAGAAGATGGATGCTGTGATCAACTGTCTTCCGCTGCACCCGAGATAACGATAAAGGGACTACAAGCTTACAGGCAATTACTTCGAGAACTAGCAGTCCCAAGAGAAACATTACCAGGGTCACTTTAATTTTTCTTTCTTTGAGTGGATAGTGAATGGACTCGCCATTTCAACACTTTCCCTTCCGCAAGCAGTTTAACGCCTCACTAACACGTGCAGTTTTATGAGAGGTCATCTTAAAAATTTTATAGGCTTTATATCCGACTATTTTCGATTTTCAGAGAAGCCGAGGTGCCAGAATTTTGTCTCGTACGATATTTTTACGTGCCAGTAAATCCACCGACCCCCTGTGGGTGGTGGAAGCAGATGAAGAATACACCCACGGTATCCCCTGCCTGTTGCAAGAGGCGACTAAAAGGGGCGACAAAGGCATGATCCACGAACCTGCTACGCAGGCGTAGCAGGGGGAGAGGTGATACTCCCACGTGGCGCGTCCCAGGTGGCGGATAGGTGGGTCCTAACCGGCTTGCCGGCGGACTTGAGGGAAATAAAATACCTCTCGCGGACCAAACACACACCCCCTGTGGGTGGGGGAGGCTGACGAA
Organism: Anabrus simplex; assembly: GCF_040414725.1. Classification (NCBI taxonomy): domain Eukaryota; kingdom Metazoa; phylum Arthropoda; class Insecta; order Orthoptera; family Tettigoniidae; genus Anabrus; species Anabrus simplex. Next base: position 85,567,130 of record NC_090268.1, on the reverse strand, counting down.
TAATACACCCACGGTATCCCCTGCCTGTCGTGCGAGGCGACTAAAAGGGGCGACCAAGGGATGAATGAATTAGAACCATGAAACTACTCTTGATTCGTACCATCATGCGGGGAACACCATGGGTTGCATGTACTTGCGAGTAGTATCACTAATATGGTACGAAATATGTTTGTGATTCGTTACAGTAAAAAGCCTGGCCTGGTGGATTCCAGTACCCGTGCGTTGTACCCATGTGGGCAACACCGCGGGTCTGGGCGTAGCCTGTGAGTTGTACCACTATATGAGCGACACCGTGGGTCTGCGTTGCCTGTGACTAGTACTCACTATGTGCGGAACACCACGGGGCCCTTGGGACCGGCACCCGTGACTAGTACCCTAGGTGAGGAAACTCATCGGTTTGCGTTGGCTGTAAGTGGCGCCATTGTGTGCGAAACACCATAGGTCTGCGTTACTTGTACGTATTGCAATACTTGTGAGTAGTACCATCTTTTGTGGAACATCGTGAGTCTTCGCTACTTCTGATTACTACCCCAACATGACACATACCATGGTTCTATTTTACTCGCGACATGTACCATTCTGTGGGGCCTTAGACGTGGATTTTGCACCCCCTTTAGACACCAAGCATCATTGTGCTTTGTAAGTGGTTCCTTGGTCGGAATTAATGTTATTTTCTATTTGCATTGAGTCCGCTCCACTGGTTTTTGTTTGTTTATTTTGTGTTTTGTTGGGTTCCTGTCCATCCATTCATTCATTCTTCATGACATTTTATTTTTATTTTGGTCAGTGGATGCCTTTGAATTTTTTGTTCTTTCATTTCGTACCATTAGGGGCCGATGACCTTCGATGTTAGGCCCCTTAAAACAACAAGCATCATCATCAAAGGCATGATCAAATTAAAACAATGATACTACTTGTAACTAGCACCACCACGCAGGGAATAACATGGGTCGCTTTTACTTGCGCGTAGTACTACTATGTTAGTTACACAATACGTTTGTGATTAGTAGCGACAGTGTGTGCTCAGGATGCATTTTATAGTACCTGTGATTCGTACCACTATATGAGCGACACCATGGTTCTGCCTTGCCTGTGATTAGTACCCACTATGTGAGGAACACCACGGGATAGTGCGAGTCCCTGTGGTTAGTCCACTTATGTGCACTTAGGTTTGCAATGCCTTTATAGGTTTGCGTTGCCTGTACAGATTTGTGTTGCCTGCAAATAGCGACACATTGTACGAAACATCATAGGGATGTGTTGCATGTGCGCATTACATTACCTGTGAGTAGTACCACCATGTGTGGAATACCGCTAGTTTACGCTAGTTTTGACTAGTACCACAACAAATACCATGGTTCTACTTTCTTAGATGTTACCGGGTTATCGTTGAGCAGAAAGAGGTAAAAGGAGGTGCTGGGTGGAATGGGTCTGTCTACTGTATCAAAGATTAATTTAACACTTTAAAAATGAAGGTTATATTTCTTTTCAGATCTCAAACATAACAAAATTCTTCACTAGGTGAAGAAAAGAAAAAGGTCAGGTACAAAGCAATTTTGATACAAGAATAGACCACCCCAAAATAAGAAATTTTACCAGTTTTGAGCTTCAGGCTCCAAATTTACAATTTGCAAATGTTGCGTTAGTTAGATAAGGAGAGCTATCTCCCAATACACAGTGTTCACGAGCACTTGGTTCCAACAGTAACAATTTACGGCCTTCCAAACGCACCCCAAATATTACAGTAAAATTAGCAATCACAGAAAAGAGCTTGCATGCTCTCCAACTTTAACCAAGGAGACTGCGCTCCCAGTTTCCTACAGCCTACTCAAGGCATCATCACACAAAATCTAACACTTTCCGACCTCTCTAGGCCAGACCTAACATATTACCCAAACTACTGGGCCTTCGTGGAAAGAAGAACAGGATAAATTACTGGCCCAAACACAAAATATATGGAGGCGTACACTTGCACTCCTAGAAAATTAAGTATAAAACCCTAACTGGGCTTGCAGCCCGATGATTCAGAGGCTAATCCCAAGCGACTGAGATGACTAGAATGAAGGTTAATTTAAACGCTTTACAGTAAAGAGAAACAGTTTCAAAATCGTAGTCACTTCAAACTAAATTGAAGGGGAGCTCAAGAGGGTAACGCACTATCTATCCCCGATTTACAATTAATATGAAATTTTACATTAGCCGAAAGAAGATTTACATTTTAGAAAACGAGTGGTTACATAGTTAGAAATTCGAACCTTCCCCTCGTGTAAGTCTGCGGAGGTGGCTACAGAGATATAATGCTGGTGGCCATTACCTGTGCTGTTGAACTGCCTGGCGAAGAATGAAGAGCCCCGCCTCCTGTCTTAACACACAAACTATCAGAAATTTGGCGATCAAAATACAAGGTAGACTGAAAAGGTCGCAGCCTCTATACCCGAGGGGACAGTTCGAGAGGGTTCTAGACTAAATCCGGACACACCCTCTCAATGTTATTGAGTAAACCAAAAACCTAAAAGAAGCCAGTGATTGGCTGAAAAATATTTACAGATTGGCCACATTTAGAAATTGGCGGAATGAGAAAGAAGTGTTGCAAACCTTGAAATAACAAATTAATGAAAGTTAATTTAGTTGAGAAAACATAATAACACAAAACTTCTTTAAATCTTTAATTATTTTACCTTGCGCCAGAGTGCATTGCCTCAGTTTTTTGTAATGACATCTATGGAGAAAAGTTTAAACTTCTTGACGAAAACCAAAACAAAACAAATCACCTAAGTCCAGTCAGTTTAGGCAACTTCAAAGTAACATATTACTCAATAATTCAATGGTGACGTCTTTTGGTCAATGTCCCAACTTCATGCCGTACCTGTTTCAAGATTTGTATGAGAGATAGCGTTCTTTAAGGCGCTTCTTATCAATGAGCGGTGTTGAGGTGTACCTCCGGTACACTAGCGATAAGTACCATTATGAGGGGCCGATGACCTGGATTTTGGACCCGTTTAGACTGCAAGTATCATCGATTCAGTATTATGCTATAGAAGCAGTCCCTTGGTCAGTAATACTATTTTGTGAGAATGAGGGGCATTGCGGGTCGGATCCACTGATTGTTTTAAATTCATATCCATCCTCTGATTTTTCGTCCTCACGTTTTGATTTCTGGTCAGTGGAAATTATGGATTTTAATTGCTCTTGTATTTCGCCTCATTTCGTGCCATTAGTGGCCGATGAACTAGATATTAGGCCCCTTTAGGCAACGATCATCATCATCATCATCATCATCATCATCATCGTCATCGTCATCATCATCATCATCATCATCATCAAATGCCAAGTTGGGGTCAGAAGACTAATGCCTGTACCGTCTGAGCCACTGAGCTCTGCGGAGGCCATCTTGGTGAGAGGAATCAACGTTTCAGAAATAGTACTTACTTTGTTGATAAATTAATTTGAATGGCGTGAGGCCATCGGGGAAGCCTGCTGCAGGACTTTCAAGTTGACGCCGCATGGGCGTCCTGCCCGTGTGTGAGGATGGGGCTCTCTCTATAATGAATTGTAATCCTTAAGACAGCACACACACACACAGTCCCGAGCAATTTCAATTTAGCAATGAAGGTTAAAATCGCCGGCCCGGCCGGGAATCGAACCCGGAATCGTCTGGAACAAAGGCCGTCACGTAACTATTTAGCCATGGCACCGGACGAGCTTATTTGATTACATATCATTAGAGCTCGGATGTTGATGCAGTAATAGGTTAGAATGCAAACTAATTTGTCGACTAGGAGGTGTGGTCTAGCCCGTTCCTCCGTAACGTAATGAGAGTAACATAACATTCAGGGGTTCTAGGAGGCCGAGCTCCTAATCTTTATGCAGGCCACATAACAGGATTGTTAACCGGTTTAGAATAAACTTGTTACACACATTCTAACCTATTAACGCATCAACATCCGGGCCCTATATATCATTACGACCAAATGATTGGTTCCTTTCCTAATCATGGACTCTCCCTGTTTGAACTCAATGTTGGCAGCCTTTGCTGCTTGGACTGAGTACTTTATGGAAAGGCGCGATTCAATAGGCCGATCACTACTTCTTGCCAGAAGCTTGTATGTTCCGTCTTCAGCCCTAAGGCTGGTTGGATCCTCAACAGCTCCGCCATCAGCTGTCATAGATGGCCTAGGCATCACTGAAGAGGCGTACTAGGGAAATGAGGAGTGAGGCAGTTTCCCGTTGCTTTCCTCACCGAGCCAGAAGTTGCTATTACATATCAGTCTGCCGAGCCCACTGAAATGAATGCACCAACCGACCCTATGAGCAACATTTTCACACCATTCATAGCAGGGACTGGCTGCAGAAGGAATGGCATTACTAGCATCACTCATACCTCAGTCACTTTCATATTGTCAAAGCCAACTATATGACAGAGACAGATCAATGAAAGTAACAAAATTACTCTAGCCCATACCAGAAGACATAGTGTACTGTAAACACTAGGTCCTGGCAGCAAAGGCAAGCCAGAAGCTTAACCATTGAAAATTAAATTCTGCAGCCTTTTTCCTCTTCCAGCCAGGTCAGGAATTGAATGAATGAAGCCCCTATCTAGCGAAGAGGATGGGAACCGTGACGGCTGCCGAAGCCTCTCGCACTCCTTTGTCACAAAAATTAATGACTGACAGATGAAAAGAAACAATATTTGAAAGTGTTCATGGAAAGAAAGAAGACGAGGGGAAACTGGAGTGCCTGGAGAAAATCCTGTCCCACCTATGCTTTGTCGAAAAAACGACCGAGATTAGAAACGCGGAAACCAGCGGGAAAAGCCTGGCACGCTAACTCCTGAAATAAAATACCTCACTTGTGTACGTGAATGCTGAAGTTGCGAAATTTGTTGGCCTAATTGTCTTATTCAATTTTACTCGCTGTATAGCAAATTATAAAGACCACGAACCTACTACGCTGGCGTAGCAGGGGGAGAGATGATACTCCCACGTGGCGCGTCCCAGGTGGCGGATAGCGGGGTCCTAACCGGCTTGCCGGCGGACTTGAGGGAAGTAAAATACCTTTCGCGGACCAAAAACACTACCCTCTGCGGGTGGGGGACGCACATGTAGAATACACCCGCGGTATCACCTACCTGTCGTAAGAGGCGACTACAAGGGGCCCAAGGGGCTCTCAACTTGGGAGTGTGGATTGGCGACCACGGGGACATTAGCTGAGCCTTGGCATTGCTTCCACTTACTTGTGCCAAGCTCCTCACTTTCGTCTGTCCTGTCCGACCTCCCTTGGTCAACACTTGTCCTCTTCCGACCCCGACGGTAATAGAGCATTCGAGGCCTAGGGAGGCTTTCATTTTCACGCCCTTCGTGGCCCTTGCCTTTCTTCGTCCGTTACTTCATTTTTCGAAGTGACGGATCCCTTCTTGTTTCTTCTTTTTTCTCCCTCTCTACTCCGTGTGGATGGGGGACGCAGAAGGAAAATACACCCACGGTATCCCCTGCCTGTCGTGAGAGGCGACTAACAGGGTCGACCAAGGGATGATTGAACCAGAACCATGAAAGTACTTGTAGTTATTACCATCACGCGGGGAACACCATGGGTCGCTTTTACTTGCGAGTAGTACTACTCTGTTAGGTACTCAATAGTTTTGTAATTCGTAGCAGTCCAGGGGTGTTCGCTGTGGGTTTCCAGTACCTGTGAACACCACGGGTTTGGGCGTTGCCTGTAATTAATACCATTATGTGAGACACACCACGGGTCTGGGCGTTGACTCTGGTTACTAATACAAGATGAGCGACACCGTGGGTCTTCGTTGCCTATGTTTAGTACCCACTATGTGAGGAACGAGGAACACTACGGGAATACCGGCGCCCGTGATTAATACACCTAGGTGGGGAACATTATGGGTTTGCGTTGCCTGTGAGTGGCGACATTTTGTGAGAAATACCAGCGGTCTGCGTTACCTGTACGATGTACAATACTTGTGAGTAGTACCATAATGTTTGGAACACCGTGAGTTTACGCTACCTTTGATTAGTACCGCAACTTCTGAAATACTATGGTTCTGCTTTACTAACGGTAAGTACCATTATGAGGGACCGTTGACATGGATATTGAACCCCATTAGACAAGCATCACCGATCCAGTATTGTGCTTTTGAAGCAGCCCCTTGGTCAGTATTATTGTTTTTGGGATTGTGCGACATTGCGGGTCAGATCCACTGATTGTTTTAAATTCATATTCATTCTTCATTATCACATTTTGAATTCTGGTCAGTGGATAAATTTTGTACTTTTAAATTACATTTCGTCTCATTCCATACCATAGGGCCCGATGACCTCGATGTTAGGCCCCTTTAAACAATAAGCATCATCATCAACCAGATCGCGGGCCAGCAAAATTAACCAATGATGGTTAAAATTCCCGACCCTGCCGGGAATAGAATCCGGCACCCCTGTGACCATAGACCAGCACGCTAACCATTTAGCCATAGAGCCGGACACTATGTCAGGAATACCACGGGACAGTACGAGTTCCTATGGTTAGTACACTTATGTGATGAACTTCATAGGTTTGGGTTACCTGTAAATGGCTCCACAATGTGAGAAACACCATAGGTCTGTGTTACATGAGCGCATTACTTTACCTGTGATTAGTGCCATAATGTGTGGAATACCGCGAGCCTACGCTGCTTACTAGGCGAGTTGGCCGTGTGGTTAGGGGCGCGCTTATGTGAGCTTGCGTCCGGGATATAGTGGGTTCGGCAGCCCTAAAGATGGTTTTCCGTGGTTTCCCATTTTCACACCAGGCAAATTCTGGGGCTGTACCCTAATTAAGGCCACAGCCGCTTCCTTCCAACTGCTAGGCCTTTCCTATGCCGTCGTCGCCATAAAACCTATCTGTGTCAGTGCGACGTAAAGCCACTAGCAAAAAAAAAAAATCTACGCTAATTTTGATTAGTACCGCAACATGATAACTAACATGGTTCTACTTTCCTAGCGATAAGTACCATTATGAGGTGCCGATGACTTGGATTTTGGACCCCTTTAGACTACAAGCATGATCTATTCAGTTTTTTTTCTTTAGAAGCAGTCCCTTGGTCAGTAATACTATTGTTTAATGTAAGTTTCTGATTATTTTAAGTTCATATCCATCTATTCATTCTTCGTCCTCACGTTTTGAATTCTGGTTAGTGGAGGATTTTGGACTTTTAAATTGTCATCGCATTTCGGCTCATTTCGTACCATTACGGACCGATGACCTAGATGTTAGGCCCCTTCAATCAACAGGCATCATCATCATAACCCGTGGTCACCAGCTCACGTTACCAATTTGAGAGCATACAGGTTTATCACAGGGGGATATTTCCTCAAAGGTACAGATCATCATCAACATCATCGTATCTCTATCATCGTCACCATCATCATCAATCACTCTGTGGTACTGTTCACTGAATAGCCTTCGATATCATTCCTACCAATTAAGCTCAAGGCTCTACAAGTGAACTGTAGAAAACTACACTGTTAAATGTTTAATACTGCCATGAATTCGACTAACCGTGAAAATCATTGTATACTCATGTGCGGATAACAAACGGCGTAGCTAAGACATGAAGATACGGCTGAACGAAGGGAAGTACTGGAGCATTTGACGCAAAATGCGGTAAACAAAGGAAGGAGAACTCTTGATCCGGAATTCTGTATCGTATCAATAAAATTTTGCATCAACCAGAGTTGTTGTTGTTTTAGTATCAATTCCAATACAACTATATGATTAGATTTATGAGTAGTGTAATACAATGATATGTATAGGTCAGATGAAATGATGACGAAATTTCACTGCCGTTTAATCTACTATTGTCACTTCCACGAGTAGAGTAAAGTTTAGAATTATGAATACCATACCTATTACGAATACAGCATTAACGTATGAAAATGTCGCAATAAATTACAGTTCACGACCGTTAGTGTTCCACACGACATGATGACATGAGGTGTCTATTCTTTACTTTAAATCGAACGAAGATAATCATTACAAAGTTTGAGGTATATAAAACCACATATATCATGTAACTCTACACTATCAGTCTGTGAGTACTGCCAGGATGCATCTTCAATATCTCATCACCTTCTGCATCCTACTTGCATTGTCAGTAAGTCAAATTTTATAATAAGCGACAGGATTTCGTCCTGCGGATTTTGGAATTTGCTGGAAGTTTCTACTGTACACCGAATCGCTTTGTTTGAAGTGCTTGAAAACTGACTATACTGTGTAAACAACTAAAGTAATTGTTTCACTAATATATTTAGTTTCCCTTGTCTGAATCGGTGGTGGAGGTGGGTTATATTTTAGAGGAAACACAACTGGACATCCATCGTCTCTGAACATCTATTTCTTCAGCGTTTGTCCCACACCCTGGTGGGGTCAACTACATGGATTCGCTGCCTTTATATATTTATTCTGGGCTATGTCTGGGTGGGAATATACGCTCTTTGGAACATTGGAAAGGCCATCGGCTCGTCGCTGTTTAGGTCATCCCGTAAATCTCCTGCCGATCATTTCACAAGTGTAATCAATCTTTGCCACACTATCGGCTTCTGCCATTAGTAAATGTCCAAACTACCGCAAACGGCTCGCGCGCTTTTCATTATGAATCCTTGCAGCCCCAAATTTTTTCCTAATGTTTTCATTGGAGGTAGGATCCAGTTTATCAACATCAGCTATCCGTCAGTTGTAGTCGGGTAACATTCTCAATCGTTCTGTGCATCACGTGGGAAAGGTAGAATTTCGATCTGGGATGACCTTCCATTCTATAGTCGCAAGTAACTCCGGAATCTTTTTACGAACTCATCCAGACTACGCTGCGATTATCCTTGCGTTGACTTCTTCGACAAGTCTGCCTTCGTCAGCAATTGTGAAGACAAGAAACTTGAATCTTGTTACTCGCGGCTAGTCCTTGTTTATGCTTTTGTAATCATATATATTCAGCCCTTCTTTTTTTCAAACGCAGGAGGTATAGCGCCAGCCAATCGCTCCATTCTTGGGTTTAGCTTCGCTGACCAAGCGTGGTCTCAGCTGCCAATATCATATCGTCAGCGTAGGGAAGCGTCCCCTGCCTGTCGTAAGAGGCGATTAAAAGGAGCGACCAAGGAATGATGACATTAGAACCGTGAAAATACTCGTGCTTAGTACCATTACGTGAGGAACACCCTGGGTCGACGTTACCTGCAGTTAGTACTACCATGTGAGGAACTCCATTGATCTACGTTACCAATGAATAATGCCTTTGTGTGAGGAACACCACGGTTCTGTGGTTAGTACGGTCTACGATCGTGTGTATTCCACCGAAGCCGGGCAGCGGGCATTTGGCTGTCCATGTGTCAAACGCTGTGCTGGAATGAGTCGGTTCCTCTGGGTTCAGAATGGATCTGCGCTACCTATGAGTAGTACCACTTTACAAGAAACACTATGGGTGTACGATGCCTGTGATTAGTACCACTATGTGACAAAACCACGGGTTTGGCTAGCGCCCGTAGTAAGTACCACTATGTATGAAAACCATGGGTGTGCGTAAGCTGAGAGTAGTTCCATTATGTGACGAATACGATGGGTTTGTATCGTCTGTGGTTTTTACCATAATGTATCATACACAGTGGGTCTACATTGCCTATGATTAGTAGAACTATGTGAATAACACCATGAGTATACGTTGCCTGTGATCAGTTCCACTTAGTGAGAGAGACGTGGGAATACCGGCGCCCGTGATTTGTCCTACTATGTGTGTGAAGCACCATGGGTCTGCGTTGCTTGTGAGTAGTACCATTATGTGCGAAACACCATGGTTTGTGTTACCTGTGAGTGATGCCACTGTGTGTGACATAAGATAGGTTTACATTTCCTTTGATTAGTACCTCCATTAGAGAAACACTATGAGTCTACTTTACCTGTGATTAGTATCACTATAGGAGGAACATCATGGTTCTACCTCCCAGTGGTTAGTACCATTATGAGGGGCGCAGACCTGGATTTTGGGCCCCTTTAGATAATGTAGGGATCATCCCAATAATTGAGGCTTTGGTTTTTTCGTCATCATTCGTTTTCGATTTAGTCACTGGACAAATTTAGAAGTTTAAATTTTCGTTTCGTTCACCTCTTACCATTACGGGCCGATGACAAAGCTGTTAGGCAACTTTAAACAATAATCATCATCATCGATACTCCTGCTGCGGCATGAAAATAGCGTTTTGGGTCTACAGGTAGCAGCTGCACACAGTTGACAAGGTATTCCGACAAGCTGTGTTCTCGCAATGCTATCGATTTGAAGAAATGTCGTACGCGATTAAAGGCCTCCTTGAGGTCCAAGAAAGCAAGATGCAACGTCTTTTTCTTTTCAGGATGTTTTCCAGCCACAAGCCGTGCTGCTCGGATTTGTTTGGGTGCGCGAACTTCTTCACAAAACCAGCTTAGTATCGTAGATCTCGGTGATCCTGCGAATCCGCTTGTCAATAAAATGCTGGAATAAATACATTGCATGGTTCAAACGTCAGATTCTGTGGTAATTCAAGGGGATTCCCTTTATTCAGTGGATGTGAATGGTGATGCTTCTTTACCAATCGCCACGAACCTACTACTCTGGCGTAGCAGGGGGAGAGGTGATACTCCGACGTGGCGCGTCCCAGGTGGCGGATAGGGGGTCCTAACCGGCTTGCCGGCGGTATTGAGGGAAATAAAATACATCTCGCGGAACAAACACACTACCCCCTGTGGGTGGGGGACACATATAAAGAATACACCCACGGTATCCCCTGCATGTCGTGAGAGGCGACTAAAAGGGGCGACCAAGGGATGATTGTCTTAGAACCATGAAACTACATTTGATTAGTACCATCACACGGGGAACATCATGGGTCGCCTTTACTTGCGAGTAGTACCACTATATTAGGTACGAAATAGGTTTGTGATTAGTAGCAGCAGAGAGTGGTTCCACTGTTGGTTTCCAGTACCCGTGAGTCGTACCCGTGTGAGCAACACCGCGGATCTGGGCGTTGCCTGTGAGTTGTACCACTATATCAGCAATGCTGTGGGTCTGCGTTGCCTGTGATTAGTACCCACTATGTGAGGAACACCACGGGAATACCGGCACCCTTGATTAGTACACCTAGGTGAGGAACCTCATCGGTTTACGTTGGCTATGAGTGGCGCCATTGTGTGAGAAACACCATAGGTCTTCGTTACCTGTACGACGTACAATACTTGTGAGTAGTACCATCATGTGTGGAACACCGTGAGTCTTAGCTACTTTTGATTAATACCCCAACATGACAAATACCATTGTTCTACTTTACTAGCGATAAGTACCATTCTGCCTTTGACCAGATTTTGGACCCCTTTAGACATCAAGCATCCTGGATTCAGGATTGTGCTTTATAAGTGGTCCCTTGGTCAGTACTACTATTATTTATGATCTAATTTTAAGTCGGATCCACAGGTTTCTCTTTTTTGGGTTCATGTCCATCCATTCATTCTTCAAAACGTTTTATTTTGGTCAGTGGATATTTTGAACTTTTTGTTTGTTATTTCATTTCGTACCGTCAGGGGCCGATGACCTCGATGTTAGACCCCTTTAAACAACAAGCATCATCATCATCATCACCTTTCCCAGTCGGTCGCCGTTTGTCCCTTTTTGATCTGGTTCAAGGGTCGTGCTAAACATTCTACAGTATTGGAATGTTGAGGGTTTCACAGATCTGCTGGAAGATCGTCCAGGCTGGTGACTTCCCCTCCTTCACTCCTTTCAGAACAATCTTGGCTTCTTCGAAGTCAATGTCTCTGACAGGTCTTTCAACATTACCAGTGACTGGGATTGGCGGGTGGGAGAATTCCCTGGTCGAGATTTTTTGTAAGTGTCTCTACCAGCGCTATTTTGCCTTCTTCCATCGACTCTTAACACTGATCATAAATAAAGAAGTACTCACGAAAAACGAATGCATCAGCTAAAGAACACTGTCATGGTGACGGCACTATTACTTCCGAAACTGTACATGTGAACGACACCTGCTGGTATGTGGGTTTCTACTGTACAGATTCCTCAAACTGCAGGACGGATTTCAGTGTTATTCGGATGGGGACGCAGACGAAGAATACACCCATGGTATCCGCTGCCTGTCGTAAGAGGCGACTAAAAGGGGAGACCAAGGGATGATACATTTCGAACCATGAGACAATCTGTCATTAGCTGTTCGTTTCTGTAGGGAGTTGAGGTATTTACTGCCACCTAACACTCGACCGCACGGTCGCATGGCCGTACAGTCTACTCTATTATCGCAGCAAGGTGCACTGCCCTGGCCTGACCGCTATATAATTATTTCTTTAATTCACAAATTATCATTTATATCTCCTATTTCTTTTAGAGAAGTCGTAGATGAATTGATAATTCGAGGTGTCCTTATTTCCATTTTAATCTAGTAATGTACAATGTGATGGATATGTTCGAATAGTTCGTTTCCTATAATATTCGCCTGCAAACGTGAAATTTTGTGATAATTGCTGTACATGTACCTTTAAAATTTCTGTTTTTCTAATTACAGGGATGTGTCCAATCGCAAGATCCGGTCGCAGAAGTTGCGGATGAAGTTGGAGATCGACGTATGTATAATATTCCTATTTTGTATCTCTAAACTATCGAGTCAGATGTTACTGGCATTAATTTCAAAATACGAAGCTGCGGCGTACGCATAAAGGCTATAGAGTAATTTTGCCGGTTTCATTGGTTTGAAACAAAGAAAAACAGCTCGAAATACTGCTTACACATTCTTATTGGAAAATATTTTCGACATCTTATACTGTATACTGAACCCTTTGGGCCACCAAAGGTCATGGGTTCAATACCTGTTTGCGTCTATATTCGTGTAACTGTAGGCATTCTGGCGTAAATACACGGACAGAAAATGAAACCCCGACACAAAGAAGACATTAATAGGCGATAGGTCTAATGATCTCGCAGGGCAAGCAATTTGGGTGACAGCAGCGCTACGAGGACGAGTATCATTCTGTTGAAAATCACCGGCGGATTACTGCGAATGAATGGCAGCAGACTGGTTCAGTCATCAGTCTGACCTCCTGATACACCCACGGTATCCCCAGCCTGTCGTAACAGGTGACTAAAATGGGCGACCAAGGGATAATTGAATAAGAACCATGAGAGTGCTTGTGATTAGTACCATCACGTGAGGAAAACAATGGGCCGACTTTTCTTGCGAATAGTACAACACCATGTGAGGAACACCATGGATCTACGTTACCTAAGAATAGTACCCTTATATCAGGAACACTACGGGTCTGGGCGTTGTCTGTGATTAGTACACACATTGTGGGGAACACAACGGGATAGTTCTGGTCCCTGTGATTTGTACGCCAATTATTGGCGCCATAATGTGAGGAACACCATAGGTCTGAATTACCTGTGTGACGTACGTTACTTGTGAGCAATGCCACAATGTGTGGACACTGTGAGTCTACTTACTAGTAATTAGTACCCCTACATGAGAAATGCCATGTTTCTACTTTACTAGCGATAGGTATCATTATGAGGATCCGTTGACCTGGATTTTGGACCCCTTTAGACAACAAGCATCATCGATTCAGGATTGTTCTTTGGAAGCAGCCCCCTTGGTCAGTATAACTACTGTTTTAAGACATTTTCTGGAAAGTGTGGCATTGCAGGTTGGATCCACTGATTGTTTAAATTTCATAACTATGCTTCATCGTCAACATTTTGAATTCTAGTCAGTGGATTGATTCTGGAATTACTTTTAACTTTCAGTGTTGTCAGTTGGTTCCGCCGATTGTTTTACATTCATATTCATCCATTCGTTCTTCATCATCACGTTTTGAATTCTGATCAGTGGGTTAATTTTGAACTTTTAAATTGTCATTACATTTCGTACCATTAGGAGCCGATGACCTAGATGTAGGCCCCTTTAAACAACAATCATCATCATCATCATCATTCTGACGCACAAATCCGCGGTCAATGTTCTTGGGATAACGGCGAATGTTCATCTGCTGTCAAAGGAAATCGCTCCCCAGACCATAACTCCAGGTGTAGGTCCAGTGTGCCGACGCCGTAGACAGCTTGGTACCTGGCTTTTTCCTTACTAACCTAAGACCATCACTGGTACCAAAACAGAAACGGCTCTCATCTGAGAACACAACAGATCACCACTCCACGCTCCAATGACATCTACCTTGACAACACTGAAGTCGCAGATGGCAGTGATTCGGATTTAGTGTCATGAACGCTACAGGACGTCTGGTTTCGAGTTGTCCCTCAAGTAATTGCTTTGTTACAGGTCGCTGTGTCACTCTAGTGCCAACTTAACTCTAAAAGCTATTGCAGATGCAGAATTATCCACCACAGCCATGTGGTGAATACGACGGTCTTCTGTCTCCGTAGTGGCCTGTGTGAGGCCTGACTCTGGTTGTTTCCACCATTGCCAACACCGATGTACTCTGGAAATATCCCTGCCAAATCTTTCTGCAACATCGCGCAAAAGACAAATATCTTCTCGTGGCCCTTATACATGACCTCGTTTAAAATCAGTAACTTGCTGAAACTGCCGTCTTCCTCTACTTAAAGGCATGTTCAAATCACCGAACGATGACTAACGCTCCCAAAGTGCACAGCGCGTATTTAAACCAAACTTGCTTTGCAAGATCATAGTTACGCTGCTAGCACCGCTCTTCGCTGACTAACGGTCAAATCTGAATAGGGATCACCTTTCAGATATGCAAACACGCCTTCCGAATTTCGTTTATCTTGAACAACTCATTATTCTTGGTGTTGGGATTTCTTTTCCGCCAGTGGACCTACACCAGGGGTTATGGTCCGCGGAACAATTTCCATTTACAGCAGGAGCACACTTGTCATTATCCCAAGAATCTCGACAGCGGATTTGTACGTCAGACTGGTGATTGAATCAGTTGTGCTGCCATTCATTCGTAGAATTCAAGGGGGAGGTATTCAAAAGGTTGACACTCATCCTTATACCGCTGCTGTTACCCAACAGATTGGCTACCCGTTGCCTTGCGAGATCACCAGACCTTTCACACATAGAGTACGTATGGGACATAATTGGATCACAATCCCAGCGTCAGCCTTTATCATTATTAACTGTTGCTGATTTGACTCACCAAGCGCAACAGGCTTGGAACTCTGGTGATGGTACTGATTATTGTTTTGATGCTTGTTGTTTAAAGGGACCTAACATGTAGGCCATCGGCCCAGATCATTGTTTTAAGAGGAAGTGTACCTGGTTAACCATCCTGTATTAACGCTAATCAGGGATCAAATGGAGGAGTTCCCAGTACTCGAAAAATGAGTGTATCGGTAAAGGGAAGGACTGGGACACGAAAGAGTGGACATGAAAGGCACGTTACACCTGGCAAATGTAATGCCGTCGGTGTCATAAGAGAAAAATAGTTAGCCAAGGAATATCCGATACGAGAGATGCAAGTGACAAGTCTAGGATAAGTAGGTGGAAGTAACTCCAATTTCAGTTAGGTGTTCTGTGATCACCTTGCCGAGCTCCCCACTTGCAACCCCCAGGGATATAATTTCAATCACCTCTTACGACAGGGGATACCGTGGGTGTCTTCTTCATCTGAGTCCCCCATGACGTCATCGTGTCGTCTGTTAGGTAAAACTCTATCCATATATTCGCTTATATAATTTTGCAGTTCTTGATGAAAATCTTGGCATTGTGTCGTAGAAGGTAATGCGTTTTCTTAATCGCAGTTCTTCTATATGGAACGGTTGTCCGATGAGCTCATAGATTAGTCTCGAAGGAGCGTTTTTTGATGTGCAGAGAACGTTTTTTGAAGATGCATGGCCTTCACTCTTTCTAGTGTAGTTAGTTTAATCCTCCGGTAGGTGTTCCCAGATAATGTCTAAGGCGTATGTCATGATGGGGTCTGTTTGTACGTAGACTATTTTCTCTTAGCTGCATGAAAGTTATTAGGAACGTTCTGCCATCTGTTGAATATATTTGTAAGCTTGGAAAGGTTAGAGAATCAAAGAGTATTGAGCAGGGAATAGTGTTCTGCCGTGATCAGATGAAGTGTATACTCTCTCGCTTGGCAGGTAGTAATCAAACATGGCTGCATGCAATGACATTACTTAGAATGAAAGTCATATATTAGAATATTAATGAAAGTGTTAGTCGCTTAGCAACTTGCTAAGTACAGGATGTATGGCGGCTTAAGGTAAGGTTTCGCCTGCAATTATTGGAGTGATAATTATAATGACTTGATTTTATGATTACCCAAATTTGGCTGAACTTAGAGACCTATCAGTGTCTTACAATTCACCAGCAGGTAATTTCGGAGAGAATAAAATAAAAATGAAGCAAATCAGTCGAGCAGAACGGACGGACAGATTTTCAAAATCTGAAACTCTTTTGGTATATAGATAAGAATATATTCTTTATTTTCTAAAAATGACAATCCTTTTCTTAATCATCGAATGCAAACATGTGTATGCACGATCTTCACATTGAATAAACACGACTTTGTTTTAGAAGAACGTTCCATCTGGAACAGAGACAGGAACATTTCTTATGACGTGCCGGCATGATGCTATATCCGGTCGATTACATTAGCAGTTTGCCTTTTTCTACCACTACGAGCGCTAATATGAATCAATGCAAAGTTTCTCTTACGCCCTTATAATTACATTAGGTGTGGGCATTTTTCAAAAAATCGTTAATAGCCTGAGGGCATTGAACCAAGGAACACATTATTGAAAGGATCAAGTTAATTTGGCGTCCAACTCTGTGGTGTAGTGGTACGAGGGCTGGAACGGGGTCCACTCAGCCTCGGGAGGTCAACTGAGTAGAGGTGGGTTCGATTCCCACCTCAGCCATCCTGGAAGTTGTTTTCCGTTGTTTCCCACCTCTCCTCCATGCAAATGCCGGGATGGTACCTAACTAAAGGCCACGGCCGCTTCCTTCCCTCTTCCCCTTAGCTCCCTTACAATCTTCCCATCTCCCCTCAAGGCCCCTGTTCAGCATAGCAGGTGTGGCCGCCTGGGTGAGGTACTGGTCATCCTCCCCAGTTGTATCCTCCGGCCCAAAGTCTGAAGCTCCAGGACACTGCTCTTGATGCGATAGAGGTGGGATCCCTCGCTGAGTCCGATGGAAAAAACAACCCTGGAAGGTAAACAGATTAAGAAAGAAAGAAGTTAATTTGGCTAGGATTTGAATAAAAAAAGAAAATGAGTCAAGAAACAAACGATTTTAGACTGTTTTCCCGGAACTGCATTTAGGCCGGAAATAGTTTTCGAAATGTATTTTTTTTTTTTTTTTAGTTTTTTTAGAGCTATCCAAGACTCACAATCTGAATCCTTCCGTGGCTTTTAACCCTTCAACCTGCGGCGCGATTCAGGAAATTACTTAATTGTACGCTTTTCGTAGTATGGGGACCCCTACTTTGTCTGTTAAGAAATATTTTCAAAATTAAAAGAAAATACAATCTCCGATATGAATAAAATACTGTATTAAACATCATAAACCCGCACAGCTTCAATGAACTCAAATTTATGTTTGGCCATGTGCGGTATTACATTTTCAAACAGTTTGAATAATTCACATTGTGGCTCATTAAGAGAAGTGAGGTTGTGGCAGTTATGGTCTTAATAATAATAATGCTATTTGCTTTACGTCCCACTAACTACTTTTATGGTCTTCGGAGACGCTGAAGTGCCGGAATTTAGACCCGCAGTAGTTCTTTTACGTGCCAGTAAATCTACCGACACGAGGCTGTCGTATTTGAGCACCTTCAAATACCACCGGAATGAGCCAGGATCGAACCTGCCAAGTTGGGTTTAGAAGGCCAGCGCCTTAACCGTCTGAGCTACTCAGCCCGGCAGTTATGGTCTTAAGAGAAAGTTCAGTTGGCTAACATCCTAGCACTAATTAAAGGGAAAAAGAAAGAGGTCAATCACTTCGAAGAATGAATATATCCGCAAAAGGAAGGAACGGGTCACGAAGTGGGTGAAAATGAAGGACTCCTAACGTCTCGCAAACCTGATAACATCGGATAGCGTAGATGAAAGTGAGGAGCCTAGCACAAGTAAGTGAAAACATTGCCAAGACTCGGCTAAGTGACCCGTGGTCGTAAAATCACGCTCCCAAATTTAGAGCCCCCGGGGCTCCTTTGAGTCATCTCTAACTAAAGTCAGGTGATAGCGTGGATGTTATATCGTATTATTATTGCCAGCCTAATCAGAATTAGTTAAAGTGACTGAAATGTCTGGAAAATTCCAAGAAAGACGATTACTCTGTCTAGTATGGCCACATTAAGAGCAGGGATGAAAATAATGCGGAAGGAAGAATGCTTGACATGGAGGTGGAAGTTACGAGGGAGAAAGGTAGACACAGAAGAAGATGGATGGAGTATGTGCGAGAGGATATCAGGGAAAACATTAAGAGAAGATGCTGTTTGGGACAGAGGGGAAATGGAAACGAATTTGTCAGTAACGTCGACCCCGCATAAACGAGACAAGAAGAAGAAGAAGAAGAAGATGATGATGATGATGATTCCTAGCCTGATGCAGCCTCTGTCATGCAGACACTACGATGAGGGTAGGCAGCACCTTCCTTGCTTCGGAAACTGCGCGTTGTGTGCGGTGTATGAGTTGCACGGATTTACAACCGTACAATCAAGCTGTCCCCGAGCTGAGGGAATTAACTATTTAAGATTTAAATCCTCAGGCTGGCCAGGAATCATTCCCGGGCCTTCGAAATCAAAGACCAGTGCGCTAAATAGTACATACAAATAATAATAATAATGTTATTGGCTTTACGTCTCACTGACTATTTTTATGGTTTTCGGAGACGCCAAGGTGCCGAAATTTAGTCCCGCAGGAGTTCCCTTACGTGCCAGTAAATCTACCGAGACGAGTCTGACGTATTTGAGCAGCTTCAAATACCATCGGACTGAGCCAGGATCGAACCTGCCAAGTTGGGGTCAGAAGGCTAGCGCCTCAACCGTCTAAGCCACTCCCTGCATAATTCAGTGGAGGTTTCGTTGTGAATACTGTTCCGAGACAAAGGACTTATTTCCCTATTGTGGAAATTATTAACTCGAACCCTAGTTAAAGCTTTGACATCTGCAGTGCTTCTTCGTAAAACAGCACAGAATCTTGGGCGTCCTCTCCCAGGAACGTAAATTATTTCAATTTTCACAAAAGTTAATAAAAAACTGAGTGTATCTATGTGTGGTCTCTTCAGCTTCGGAATAGAATAACAATTGACTTCTGCTAGGTAGCAGGATATTCAATCAAGGAATGAGTAAGCATGAAAAGAAACCGAAGATCATATAGGATAGATACACAAAATATCCAGTTATCGATAACACGACCTTCCGCCACTGCATTCCAAAGTTAAAGGTTGATTTAACGCAATGGCGCTTTTGCTACGAAGAAATAATCAAATGTGGCATAATGGCTCTGTGGAATAAAAGAACTAACACACGACGTGCTTTGCAGTCTCGTTTACCCGATAAATGCAAGCGTATAAGTGTGCTCCTGACCATTAAAAACGACGAACAGAATCAATAATTAGGTTGCTGTTAGGTGCGAACTATGAGATAAGTGAAGTTAGTTCTATGCACTGAAGGAATCGCAAACAAAACCACCGCCTGAGAGAATGCCCATTTACTGGTACAACGGTGCTGTATGTGCGTGGAATATAATGGCCAGCATTGTGCGTGAACAGCACACTCCCGCGGCAGTCGATGAAACTTGACATTGAAAGACCGGCGGATAGCACGAAAACATATTCACAGACTCACGCCGCTATTTATGCAAATGCAGTCAAATGAAACACCCACAGCATCGTATTTCGCGAATAAATGACTATTTGTGTCAAATAAATGACTTTCTATAAATACTGAATATCCTCAGATGGATTCCCTTGTTTTTCGCTTATTAGAATCAACAAGGAACAACAACTTACATTCAGGTGATAACATGACTTTACAGCGCCATCTATCGGACTCTCATAGAAAGATCTGCCTAAACAACTTTCACGGGGCCCTCTATCGGGCTGGCATAGAAAGATCAGCGGAGACAACTTTTATAGAGCCATCTGCTGGCAAATACACTTAACTGAAACGATGTAAGCATCGTATTATGCGAATAAATGACTATTTTACGCGAATAAAGGACTTAATTAAATAAAAAAAAATATTTTTCTAGTAATCCTGAGATAGAACCCTTTCGTTTGACGTGTTACATATACCGTTAGTATTGCACTTTTCCTCACAATATTGTGCTACACATTCAAATTATATATAGATATATACGCATGCATATTGAACAAAATGGATCACCTTCAATGTCTAATTCAATAAACTATCCTGGAAGTAATCAATTTTTTTCTGACATCCCGTGCATCGAACAGTTCATTTCTTTCTCGTACAATCGCGATCACAAGAATTCCAGGTGGAAAAGTAAACAGGTAACGTTTGGACGAAGATTTTGGCCAACCCTGAGGATGAAGGGGAAGTAACCAAGGCAACGTCACATGTGTTCGTCGTCCAGGAGGCGTGGCCTGTCCCGTTACGCACTCAGAGATCACTCCAACACCATTTTCTCGGGAAGTGATTAAGATGTTTCTATGGTTAATTATTCTGACTATACTGGCTTCTCCTAATCAAGGAAAACAATGAATTACTTGTGGAAAAAATGTGCACGATGTATGCCGCCCAATACGTGTGGCATTTAATTGTTTGATCAGCGCTGACAATGACTCCATAGGAAAGTTTTTTCCAAACACCCTTGCTATTAACAATGTAATGGAAGAACCATTCTTTCCACTTTTCCCTAATTAGTTTCCTCCAATCATTTGAAATGCTAGACAATTATTATTTTTATGAAAAACTAGTGGGCTGTTTAAGATCATACAAATACAATTAATTTCGTGTGCAGGAAGCGTTCATTTTATTTAGTTACATTTTTCTTACAAAATACACTCCTTTGTTTCTTTTAAGACACTTTAATGTAATATTATGAGAATATCTTATTTTTATTATTACCTACCATTATTTGTTTGGATTGTAAATAATAGTCTTCATTTACATGTCTTTTAAACGTAAAAATTTCTGTCTTGTATTTCTATACGTCATTTTATCCCATTTTAATTTCTATCCCATAATACGAATGGTATGATATTTCAGTAAAAGTGTGGGCCCTGAATCTTTATATGAAACAGTTACCTTCTTTCATCTTACTTTCCTGCGTTCAAATTTGATATACGGGTGTATTTTAGTGCCAGTGTATTAATTCTTCTTTTGACAGTGTCTGCATGAGTATTAAAGTAGTTAAACTTATTAGGGCCGAGGTTGAGCGCGATGATAACTAAGTCATGTTCGAGACCGCTATCATTTCAGCCAGCCTTCGCAAAAAATAATTACAAAGAAAGTGGAGAATTTGACCCACAATGAGTTGATGTACACAGTACGTCTGTTGCCTTCAAGGACTCCCCTCATTCCCCTCTCTCATCGTTGTCAAGCCAGTGGGGATGTGCGCGCAGGTGTGGAGCAAATACCTCCCCCTCCGCGTGTTTCATTTCATGCAAGATATTCCGTACTTCACTCTCTCTACCTCCCCTTCACTCTTCAGATGTGTGCATGTGTTACGTGTCTAATGGATGTGACCAATGAGAAAGAATGTATAAGCAGGTACTGGGCGGTTCTGAGGGCTGTACGGATTTCTTGCCTGAAATGAATATTTGTGGTCACGAAAAGTTATGTAAGTTGGTATATGGCAAGAAACGTAAAGTTTTTAGAAAATACATTGAGAAACTTCAAATTTCAGGTGTATTTGGGTTAATGCCACACAAGTGATGGTAGTTTCTAGACTACGAAGGTGGCTATTTTAGTGGTCCTTCGTACAGCGGCTAGGAAAGTAGCTGAAGAAACTGTTGTAAGATTGCGACACCGCCACACTGCAATCGCCACACTTTATTACTACAAACATCATACCTTACTTATTCTTTTGGTCGTAATGTATTTGCTAAGCGGACGTAAGTGAATGTGTGTCCGAAAAGTAATCAGATGAATTCGGGTCGAAAATCAAATAAATGTAGGTACCCTTAAACTGTACGAATCGCCATTTGATAATACGTTGTATGTTCAGTCTTCACCCCTAAGGCTGGTTGGATCCTCAACAGCTCTGCCATCACCTGTCATAGATGGCCTAGTCATCACTAAAGAGGCGTACTAGGGAAATGCGGAGTGAGGTAGTTTCCCGTTGCCTTCCTCACTCAGCCAGAGGTTTCCATTACATATCAGTCTGCCAAGCCCACTGAAATGCATACACCAACCGACACTATGATCAACATTTTCACACCATTCAAGCAGGGACTGGTTGCACAAGGAATGGCATTACTAGCATTGCTCATACCTCAGTCACTTTCATATTGTCAAAGCCAAGGATAAGACAGAGACAGATCTATGAAAGTAACAAAATTGCTCTAGCCCATACCAGAAGACATAGTGCACTGTAAACACTAGGTCCTGCCAGCAAAGGCAGCATTTGATAATATTAGATGTATTAACTTGACTGTTCTTTTCCTTTTCAGGATCTTCAGTTGGTCGCTTGCTCGTCGTCGGAGACCCGACTGGTAAGCATGAAAACGTGTACAAAGTAATTCTGTGGGGAAAAATCCCTGCATTATTTCAACCTTTAAATTACTACAACCACGAAATTAGTAAGACATTGTTAACGATTTTTGACCTGTGTCCTGCAGTGATTCATTTCGGTTGGACTTCATTTATAGGCTACCACCCCAATCCCTTTAGTCAATATTTGCCGTCTTCTGATATAGAAGTAGTAGGATCCCCTGACCAGAAGTTTCTTATCATAGCAGTGCGACATCTAGCCATCCCGGGTTTAATTCAAATAACTTTGAAAATTTGAAACTATTTTATAGCATAGCGTGGCGTATTCATTCTTAGAAACACATCTCAGAAGGGAAATGAGTTCTACAGTGGTAAATTACAAGACAAATAGCGTAAGGAGTTCCAGTTAAGAATTTCGCACATGTCAGACGTCATCAAGTAGTTGCTCTATGGAGCAGGGGCTACTTGCGCCGCTCGGGACGGCTGGCTGCCTCGTGAGCAGAGAGCAGTGGAGAGGCGGGTTGCATACCATGGCGGTACTTGCAGTAGATGCAAGGAGAGATGTTACCATATGAGGAACAATAATAACAACAACCTGGAGCATGGACCATGTGGTACGAACAGGACACAGGTAATAGAGTATAATACCAAACCAAACTCCATGGTGCAACAGACCCGAAGGGCCATGGAGTACCAAGCGACCGCTGCTCAGTCCGAAGGCCTGCAGATTGCGAGGTGTCGTGTGGTCAGCACGGCGGATCCTCTCGGCCGTTATTCTTCGCTTTAGAGACCGAAATAGAGTATAATAGGACAAGAAAATTATTCACGGACAAATGAAAAAACACAGCAGTGTACAGTAAGTCTTGAATAAATACGTACTGACGATTACCTAAAGTTTTGAGATTCGTGCATTTATAGAAAGAAAATATATAGGCTTGAATGTCGTGTGGTGTGGGAGTAACGTGTATCCCCCACTGGCCTTCAGTACGTATTACGTCATGCACTTTCCCTCCTTGCTCGCTCAGATGCTCTCGTTCCTCAACAGCGGGGAACAAACTGGCACCGAAGTTGTTTCGCTCTGAGTAGACGCCAGCTGGCATATGTCGACCACTTCAGCTCAACCTCGTTCAGTATTCCAGAAATTTCAGTGGTGGAGGTGGTGGGTACAGGATCTGTTTTATAGGGGAGTACAAATTTGTAACAAGGTTGGAACCTATAAGGAATGAGGATATATTGGAAAGAAACGAAAGGGCCATAAAAATGAAAGGTACCGTAGGCCTCACAAACCCAACATCGTCGAGGTCAGAAGAGGAGAAAGGTTGACCAATAAGTTGTGATGTAAATAAAACACCCGCCTCACGCTTGGGCGTTAATTGAATTGTTAATTTAATTACATACAGTAAAATTACATACAATAAACATAAAATAAATGTAATTATTAACTGGTACGTCCGGAATTTGGGCGCCAGAGTTCACCAAAATGGATCCCTCGAATTTTGACAGAGCATGATAATACTTTTCCCCAGTCTAGAAAGCCAAGAATAACGGCCGAGAGGATTCGTCGTGCTGACCACACGACACCTCGTAATCTGAAGGCCTTTGGGCTAAGCGGCGGTCGCTTGGTAGGCCCAGGCCCTTCAAGGGCTATAGTGCCATGGGGTTTGGGTTTGGTTTTTATGATAATTCTTTCCACCAGGACGCGTACACAGAGGTACGTACTGGTACATTTGCTACGGGTCTGAAAACGATTATACAGGTAGGAATTGTACCTAGATTCTCCAATAACTTATCCAATGGTTCTAAAATAACTAACCTATATTCTGGCTTGTATCAGTGCATCTGTACTTCATCAATACAAAAAAATACACACTTGACACTCAAAACATTAAAAACTGCTGGAAGATTCCGTATGTACATTGAATAATCCTAGAACAAAAACAGTGGGGAACGATAACGAGGATTTCACTACCATTTGTAGTGAGCCCGATGACCAATAGTTACAATGCACACATAATGCATACACTGTTTTTGTGCATCAACACAAATTGCCTGCTCTCACCATCAACAGATGGTATACCACACTGATACTGTAAGCCTTTAAGAACTGTACCAACACTAACGCTTGGTTTGAGAGACAAACACAGGCTACTAGTCTATGCCTTGAAACCAGATCATAGATTACCTTAAGTTGCTATGAGACATAGAGATCAAGTATATGTACTAGATCAAATTACTGGCAAAATAATTGTGTAAGTATCGGTAAGTAGATCCAAAAGTACATTGTTCTTAAGAAAATTGTTCGCTGGACCGCATCCTTCGGACATACTCGATACAGGTTTAATAAGCTAAGTTGTCCACCTCAAAATATTGTGAACTGATCCAAGATACCGGCATTCCTGAAAGTGAGAACGTTAATTTTTGTGCAGATGTTCATGTAGGGAGTGCGTTGCCAAAACTAAACCTCGCAAACTTTCCATATTTTCGTCGCCATAAGACCTACCTGTGTCGGTGCGACATAAAGCCAATATCCACCAAAAAAAAAAAAGAACTTTGCATACTCCGACTCTCAAACTTGGTGAGAGATTGTAAGCAATAATGGTTGGATGTTACGACTAATTCCCAT
Source organism: Anabrus simplex (assembly GCF_040414725.1). Lineage (NCBI taxonomy): Eukaryota > Metazoa > Arthropoda > Insecta > Orthoptera > Tettigoniidae > Anabrus > Anabrus simplex. The sequence goes on along the minus strand of NC_090268.1, from coordinate 85,541,833 downwards.
AAAATTCGTCACCTTACACCCAGCTGATATACTATTCAGCACATCCAAATAGCGTTCTTCAGTCTCAAACACATATCACTCACATACAGGACAACGTTAGGAGAATAGACGTAATTTAATTGTAACCACCTTGTATACAACGATGTTCAAGTATTTAATGTGTTTTTATCTCTCTTCCAGGTTGTCCCGAGAGATATGGACTTCTGATGATTCCTTATTGGTGGCCCTTATGTGAGGCCCTGTACCCTCCGTACCACCTCGTTTTGCCCTATCATTTACGGTACCTTAGGCGCATCAAGATAGCGTAATTATCAGAAAAGATGGAAACGAAATTATTGAAGACCTGGTGATCAATACAAATGTACATAATTTCTAATGTGTTCTTATTTTCGATTCAATTAAACCTTGAAATAATTTCCCTCCTTCTGTCTCATGTCCCCTCCTCGTCTGTTCTGTCGTTTCAGTACTTTATTGCAGCAGATGGGGTATTTATGTCTCAAATTGTAATGAATTAACGAAGTATTATTATTATTAGTAGTATTATTATTATTATTATTATTATTATTATTATTATTATTATTATTATTATTATTATTATTATTATTATTATTATTATTATTATTATTATTACGGAGTTAACCGCGGAATGCAGAGGTGAAAGAAAGTGCGGGGGTGGAATGGGTCTAACTACAAGGCCGAAAGATGAATTAAAATTTAAATAAAGGTTATATTTTCAAAAAAAGCAAAATTTAACAATTGACACATAGAATTTGAAAACTTAACAAGCAAGAACAAGTCAATAAATAACCGACACTCAGGTACAAGACCAGGAAAAGCCAAGATTTAGAGACAATTTACCAATTTGGGCTTCGAGCCCCAAGTTTTACAATCCCTGAGCTCTCAGCTCACAAACACATATTTACCAAAGGGAAGAAATCCCTTAATAACATAGAGCACTTGCTCCCAGCTAGCAATGTCAAGCCTCCCAGAGCCACCTTTCAAAAACCAGAAAGAGCTGACCCGCTCTCAATTTTTCAAGCCTATTCAACGCAATACCATACTTTACAGTTAATTGCCATCAAGACACAACTTACAAAAATGTAACAGGGGTATCTCGTACCCAGCCTACAGGGCCTTCGTGTAGAAGAAATAACAGTTAAATAAATGGCCCGAAAACAAAATGAAAGGAGGCGTGAATTTGCACTCCTAAATACACATGAAAGTTTTTACAGCCTAAGAAGCACTAGGCCGATGAACCAGGGGCTATTCCCAAACTATGGAGGTGACTCGTATAACAAAATTGAATACATTAAGGAAGAAAAAAAAGGTTACCAAAACGTAGTCACCTGAAGGCAAAATGAAGGGGAGCTCGAGAGGGTAAACACTCTCTATCCCCGAATTACAGTTACAGATTTAAGTTTTACAGAAGCCGGCTGAATTTACATTTGAAAGATAGGTTATATTTGTTAAATGTAAACTGCTGAGCTAGCAAGAAATACTGATATTAAATGGCCATTTCCTTTTGAAGAGCTGTTGCCTGATGAAAGAGGCGCTTCCCGCCCCCTGCTACATGTCTATACACTAAGCTAGATGTTGATGAAGAGGTGAAGAGCCGTGAAAATCAGCAGTTTTTAAACCCTCGGGTAAGTTTCGAGACCTTTCATGAATAATTAAGACACACCCACCGTCTTTTATTGGCTAACATCAAAAGTTACACACAAAATCAAAGAAGAAACACATGATTGGTAGGAAATTAATTACAGAAATTCTTGATTGGTTAAAATCAAAACCGGCGGAAGGACAGGGTAAATATTGCCAACCCAAAAATGAAAGAACGAAATTTATTAAAGACAAAAACTTATGAATACAAAATGTCTTCAAAAAAGTTCCTTCACTTCGCACCAGGGTGCATGATCATAGTTTATAAGCAGTGACATATATAAGAGATTGTCCACACTTCTTGATCAATAGAAAACAAGACAAGTTGAAATCCACACAGTACTGACAACTTCGTAATCACAAAATTTACGGTAGTGACATCTTCTGGGAAAACTTATAAATTGGTCCAGTTTTTAAAGTTCAGATTTTCTCCTGTAGAGGAGGATTTATTGGCGCAAGATTTAAAATTGTGGCGTAGGGGTGTACCGCCCGGCACAATTATTATTATTATTATTATTATTATTATTATTATTATTATTATTAAGTGCGGATGACATGGCATTAATTACCGACTCGCTGGAAAATGCTCAACAACAAATCAGAGAATTGCGAAAACAAGCATCAAAATTCGGATTACAAATTTCATTTGAAAAAAAAAATGGAACGAAGTTCATGACAAACATCAGTGACGCCCCCAACATATCATAATTCACAACAACACATTATGTAAAACAAATTGCTTTAAATAGTTAGGGGAGTAGAAAACGAACAATACAAAAGAAAAGGCAGCCATAGAAACCAGAGTACACGAAATCGAAAGAATGTTTCATACGACAAAAAGTGTATATAACAAAAAGTCCTTATTCTGGAACACGAAATTAAGACACTACAAAACAGTAGTCGGACCCGAATCTCTATATGCAGCAGAGAAACTTAAACTAACAAGAACTGGAAATCTCTAATAACTAGAGAAAGTTGAAAGAAGAATTTTGAGAAAAATACCAGGAGCTGAAAGGAATAATAATGCAGAATACAGTTTAAGGCCAAACAGAGAGTCATATTTGAAAATTGGAAAAGTAACTGATGTAATGAGGAAGATAAGACTACAGATTTTTGGACACATTTATAGAATGGAAAGCAACAGACTAACTAAACTGATCTTCAATTTACTGAACAGTTACAAATCCAAACCCACATGGTTTGTTGAAATTGAAGAAGATACGAAGAACGCTGGAATTAAAACAGACACAACAGAAAACATTTTAGAGAAGTAACTCAAAAGGCAGGAATTCAGGAGAGGAAAAAACCGACAGCTAGAAGAAAGTGGACTCAAGAAGAGAAAGAACGACGACCGCAAAGGATGAAGGAAATTTGGAAGCAAAGGAAATCCAATAAAATGAAAAATATCCAAAGTTGCTTTAACGTACCCTACAAATGCGTTCTTCAAAAGAAGAATATTAGTATTATTAAGCCTGCCCTGGGGTACAGGAGAAATGTGTCTACGTCATACACGGAGGCCCGGGTTGGATTTCCGGCCAGGTCATGGACTTTCACCTGGATCTCACGATTTTTTCGAGGTCCACTCGGAAGCTGACTGAGGGTGAGCTAGCGGGCCCGGTCTAGAAAGCCAAGAATAACGGTCGGAAGAATTCGTCGTGTTGATCACACGACACCTCGTGATCTGCAAGCCCTGGGGCCGAGTAGCAGCCATTTGGTAGGCCATGGCACTTCGGGGTTGTTGTGCTATAGGGTTTGCATTATTATTATATTTATTAACAATAAAATACATTGCAGTTGGCATACCCGTTGGCAACGCTTACCTATAATAGTGTAACATTGGACTTAAATCAGATATTACTTAACAACAACAAGAATACACCGAACAATTACATGAAAAAAAGGTATTACAAGAAATGATATGAAAACAAGATATTTCGTAAATAAGTTTTCTGATAACTAAACAAGAATAAAAAAATAAATACCGTGCCTGTATATTAATACAAGAAACAATATAATATCTGGCAATAAATTCATACCGGTAGTGTAACGTAATTATTGACCTCAGGTACCTGCGAGAAGCCCAGAAAGGCAAAAAGAGAGTACAACACAATAATTAAATACAGCCACATATAAATGAATACGATATTTGAAAATTATTTAAAATATACTTTTACATTTAAAATGCTCTAGTTATAATCCAGCCACTCCGAAATTCATCCAAAATTCAAAAAATATTCCATTTATAAGTAGAGTACCTGGCATAAAAACTAAAAGGAAGAGACATACAAATTTGCAGTCAAATTAACTTAAAAATATTCCAGTATCGTAACATTTAACAGAAGTTTTATAATCGACTGATAGGTGCAATGGCATACCACTACTTAACATTGTAAGTACAGCATCATCACAGAGTGATTTACTACAAATTTATAGGATATTGGAATCTTCCTTTGAAGCATTTTACATTTCCGTCGAAATGCTCTAGGACTGTTCCAGGTAATGCATTTCAGTTATCAATTCCCCGACTTGAAACGAATTTTTAACATTGTCGTACCCCCTGTGGGTGAGGGACGCAGACGAAGAATACACCCACGGTATCTCTTGCCTGTCGAATGAGGCGTCTAAAAGGGGCGACTAAGGCGCGGACATGGATTGCAGTTTGATATCATGTGTTGGACCTCCTGTGGATGGGAGGGGCTGAATACATTCACAGGTAATCCCTGCCTGTCGTAGGAGGCAACTAAAAGGGTCACGTGGCCATGGTCCACTCTCTAGTTTTTATAGTTTTTAGGGTTACTTGTAGAATAATTCAAAATTTTTGATGTGCGTGCTGCTCGGGGATGGGCCCCGTAAGTGTGCGATTACGCTCACTCTGAAGCGGGAGGCAGAACGACATCACATTAGTTTTGCCACTGAAGCTCCATAGGACTAAAACCTTCCCTTTACGGAGTGGGAACTCCGCTTCGCAAGGACACGTCTCCTGGACCAGATAATATCTATAATCAAATGTTGAAACACCTTACTGAGCATTTTTCTATCATATCTCCTTCGTGTGTTCAACCTTATCTGGATAGAGGGTCAGTTTCCATCTCACTGGTGAGAGGGCATAGTTATTCCTGTCCTCAAGCCTGAAAAAGATCCTAAATATGCAGGAAGTTACAGACCGATTTGTCTTACAAACTGTCTATGTAAGCTTTTTGAGAGGATGGTCAATCGCCGACTTGTGTGGTGTCTGGAGAAACAAGGACTTTTGTCCGAGTACCAATGTGGTTTTCGAGCCACTCGCTCGACTACTGACTACCTGGTACGCCTGGAGAGTTCTATCCAGGATGCGTTTCTCCGTAAACAGCACTTGGTAGCTGTTTTCTTTGACTTAGAGAAGGCTTACGACAGCACATGGCGATATGGTATCCTTTCAGTCCTGCATTAATGGAGATTTCGAGGTAACTTGCCGGCATTTATTGCGAATATTTTGTCCCTCCGTCTAGTCCGTGTCCGAGTAGGGAGGACATATTCGCAATACCACGTTCAAGAAAATGGAGTTCCACAGGGATCGGTCCTTAGTGTCACTCTGTTCGCGATTGCCATAAACGGTATTGTTACTGCTGCTGGTCCAGCAGTAATACCGTCGCTATATGTGTACGAATTTGGTCTGGACTATAGCTCGCGTAATATGGCAGTCGAAAATGGCTTTCGGTTCTCCACCACAAAGACCTCTGTTGTCCGCTTTTGTTGCAAACGTACTCTTCACCCTCGCCCTGAACTTTATTTAAGGAATGTCGCTATTCCTGTAGTTGACACTTACCGATTTCTTGGGCTCCTTTTCGATAGTACATTATCGTGGGAGCCACACGTGCGGCAGCTAAAAGTGCAATGTACCAAGGGGCTTCATCTTCTGAAGTTTCTTAGCAGCACTAGTTGGGGTACTGACCGCACGGTGTTCCTAGTATTCTATAGGGCACATATTTTATCCAGGTTAGATTACAGCAGTGCAGCATATGGGTCAGCAAGACCAAGCATTCTTGCGAGACTGAACATCATCCACATCAGCGGGGTTAAGTTGCGACGGGAGATTTTCGCAGCTATCCTGCCCGCTGAATCTGGTGTGCCACTTCTACACGTGAGGCGTCAGCAGCTCCTTTTGTTGTATGTTGCAAATTTTCGACATATGCCACTTCACCCAAGCTACCCTCGCTTATTGAACAATGGACACCGTCCGCTGTACGCTGCTTGTCCTCGAGCAACGCGGACGGTTGGAATACGCTCGGATAGCAGTCACAGAGAGTTTCACGTACCTTCGGCTCCTTGCCTGGTCAGGCAACCAAGTGGGGTACCTCCGTGGGTAGTACGACGTCCTGAAATATTCCTGGATCTGTACACTGGCCCGAAGGAAAACACGGACCCTTCGAATTATCAGAGGCTCTTTCCCTGTCCGTTGTTGGCCGGTATCCAGGTACAGTCGTCGTTTACACGGATGGCTCGAGAACAGACACTAAAGTGGGCTGTGCGTTCGTTGTCGACGCTGATAGCTTTTCTTTTCTTCTCCAGGAAACCTGTAGTGTGTACGCACCAGAGCTCTATGCTATCTGTGAAACTCTGCAGCACGCGCTGTCCGATGAGCACTGACTCTTTCTTGTGTGTACTGACTCCTTGAGTTCGCTACAGTCTCCGGATACCTGTTTCCCTCGGCACTCTCTGGTGCAGCGGATCCAGGATCTGCTGGCCGGGTGTTCGGATGCCGGCACCAGAATCACGTTTCTGTGGCTCCCAAGCCACATGGGCGTAGAGGGAAGCGAGTTAGCAGATAAGGCTGGCAAGGAAGCAGTAACACTGCCCCCGAGCCTTACAGGTTTCCAACAAGTGATATTCGCTCTCAGCTGAGACATTGGGAGATGAACCGGCAGGCCGCTCCTCTTCCAAATAAACTGAGAGCGATGAAAGGTATAACGAAGCTATGGGAGACTTCCCATCGGGCTTATCGGAGGGAAGCAGTGGGGACTAGCAAATGTACCCGTGCTTCGCTACGGTATTATACCTTGTATGCGGAGTTCTAGGTAATTTACTGCACACGCAGTGAGCAGGATTATATTAAACTTGCAAATGTACCCGTGCTTCGCTACGGTATTCTACATTGTATTCGAATATCGAAGTAAATACTATACACGCATTAAATGAGATTGTTTTAAAATGACATGTCTCTTAGCGTTATCCGAGAAACAGCATGAGGAGGTTCCCAATACGGTGTTTCCATTGTAAAGTACTTGTTACGGATGTGTGATGATAACGGTGTGACGTACCCACTTTGCCCACAGATGTATGACAAATTTATAACGTGGCGGGTCACTTTAATATTAAAATAAATAAATGGTATGTCGTTGTTTCTCCAGAAACCGTATCCCAAGGGCGCCAGTCTTCAAGCTTATGGCTTGAAAAGAAAAGTAGATAATTAATAATAATAATAATAATAATAAATAAAAATATGTAATGAGACTCAAAAAACTCCCAGGGGTGGGGTGAACGGAACACAAATCATTAAGTACACTAACTTGGAATTTAAGGATCATTAATAATCATTTCATAAAATACAAATTAAAATAGCTATTTATTGAGATGAAAAGCGTGACGTAACGGCGTATTAACGAACTCTGAACTTACGGAAGCAAAAGAAAAAGTGAATGAAATTAACTTTAAGAAAATGAACTGTTGCGCGAAGACTTGCAGTAACTTATGCCATAAGCTCACCAAATGTAGACTCTGTTGTCTTGAAGCTGAAGATGGGTGGATCTCTCGTACAGGCTGCCTCATCTGTTGTTGGATTCCAGTCCTACATCCACATTTCCTGTCTTTAACACTTCCTATTGTACTCCTTACATAAAGTCGTAATGAGTCCTAATTTTAAGTGCCAAACCACCATGGGTTATGTTCATGGAGAGAATACCTTCGTATTCTTCCGTATTACGGAACAGTAGCGTAGCTAAATTCATAATAAAAGCTCTCCTCCCCTATACCAGTCAGAACCGGTCTCCCGTTGACTACCTCTCGTCATTGAGATAACAAGTCCCAATGAGAGTAACTTTTGAGTAGAATATACTCAGATGCGAAGTGAACTAAGTTAAAATCTTCTCCAATGTGTAGACGTAGAATCGTAGTAAGAGTATCTTCCAAGCGTGAGAATCAGAATCAGAATCAGAATCAGAATGTCCGTATCTCCGAATGTGAGTCTGAATGAGAATGAGAATCTTAATGTCCTCTCCAGCCCTTGTCGGTGGTATATATTGGTTCAAAAGTCTCCTTCCATCAGCCATATCACATGGTCCAGTAAGATTCGAGGTCTCATCCCTTCTCCGATGTACAGCGGTGAATCCATCACGTTGCTTCATTACGTTCATTCGCATAGGCTGAACTTTCCCGCTGATATAAAGCGTACCCAAGCAGAGTTTGAAAAGTGGGTGTTAATAATGTATCAACTGTCTTTTCATGAGGTGGAGAGGGTAAGGTCTCTCGTAACCTCGATGACGTACTTTTCCTGGAACTGGACTGAAATTAGCCTGCTGACTCTGGTCACCTCACAACGGCTATTGGAAAATTTACTGCAAGTTATAAATATGCGTGATGTTGAAATACTTTACCCAATAATTTGTTCGTTCAGAATACGTTATAGCCGCGATACAAAGAAATGAAATGATGATTGAAATGGATGATAAAAGCCCTATATATATACATATTAATTTAAAATGACCTATCAGTGATTAAATATATACATATTATCAATTAAATATATAGTTCAATAATTAAAAACATTCAGTGATGTCCCAAACATCACAAGGGCAAGCTCACTTGCCTACTGCCATTCACAATCGATTTGGGAAATTTCCATTATAATTGCAGGACCCATCTCCTACTGCGCCGTCACAATTGATTTGGAGAGTTTTCGCTACAATGGCAGGCACCCTTTCCTACTTCCAGACAAATTACAGTTGGGGAGTTTTCATTAGAATGGCAGGCAACCTCCCTACTACCAGTCGAGATTGAGTTGTGCAGTTATCATTATAATGACAGGCCAATTTTCCTACAGCCAGCCAACTTAGTACCAGTCACACCAAGTTGGTGAGTTTCCATCAAAATAGCAGGCCACTATGCCTATTACCAGTCACATTTTAGATGGATACATTTGTTCATAAGGGCGGATACCCTCACCTACAGCCGAACACAATCGGGTAGGGGAGTTTTAAACAACACTGCATGCTCGCTTGCCTGCTGCAAGTCAGATCGAGAAGTGAAATATTCATTACAATGGTAGGCCTTCCTTACTAATGCCAGTTACACAGGTGTTGGAGAAGGACCCCATTCCTACTGCCAGTCAAAGTCGGTGTGGGGAGTACTGATTAGAGTAGCAGACACACCCTTTCTCGATTGCTACAAAACGACATCAGTGAATATATATAGATAGACATACATAAGTATATGCATGCTTACAATATTGCAGACCTTCATTTACAGATTAACTGCTGCTAAACGGTACGTCATATCGACAAAGGATTGTACCATAAGACGCCGGATTTAGCGACCTAAATAGCAGGTCCTATGATATCTCATCTATTCATGGGTCAGATTGAGTTAGAAACGTTGAATAGGGTAACATTTTTGTAAGATTATCTCACATTGCATTACTTTTCAGATAATTATATGACAGCTACATACATAGCATTCGGCTCACATATGGATACTGGGTGGGCCAATTTTCGTGTAGAGTTTAATGATTGTACCTTTCCTGTAAGTGATTGAAAGTATGAATTATGCGTGTGTAAAGTCCAAATTTACTTAACTTCGAGAATTAGAAAAAAATCAAACGTAAAAGGGATACAGATACGACAAAAAGTCATAAGACCAAGGTTGTAGATCACTCCAAATTGAACGGAGATTGTGCCATCCGTGACTTCCTGAAGGTCTGCACCATCATTAAAATTGCCTCCAAATTTCGATATTCCTCGGGGATAAAAAGTGAAAAATTTAAAGATCTTGGAAATGTTCTGTCCGTTACAGCCTAAAACGTATAATTTTGCCAAATTTCCGTTTTCTTGTTCGTCTGGCAGATTATGCCGCAATGTGGATTTTGGGCGAGGATGGTTAAAATTAGGGCTTTTAGGAAACTAAACCCAAAAAATATGCAGATGGTCATTATTACCCCTTAAACGCGTAGCTGTACGAAAATTTCGCCAAAATAGTCAACAGTCGTTACGATTTTACTTATATAGATAGATAAGGAATCTGCTCCACGTCTAACACCTTTTGGTCTATGTCTTCTAGACTTAACCTGCAAAACCGACCATTCATGATATCTCCGTTATTACCCTTCCTGTCGAAAAATGCACATGAAAAAAGTTTTAGAAATGGATTTCCAACAAATTTGGTCGATTTCCAGTCTGGTTGGTCTTATACTGTATATATTGTGGAAGAGTAAATTCACCATTTCGGTTCCCTATAAACCGCCAGTCCATTCCGGGAAAAGGAAATACCTTTGGAAAGGTGAATGCTAAATATAAAATTTGGTTCAAATATCTTCAATAGTTTTCAAGTTGTAAGAAATACGCTCAACACGCACCCGTTCTTAAGATAAGTCTGGTAGGACATGCACTGGAAAACGGTCTGTTAATGATATCTCCCTCATAAATTCTCTTGTCGAAACGATGCACATGAGAAAAAAGTTTTAGAAATTAATTTACATTAAGGCACGTAGATTTCTATTAAGTTTGGTTGTGTATATTTTGTGGGAGTGCAAAATCACGGTTTAGGTTTCGTATAAACCCCCAGTTAGTTCATGGATTTAGAAACAATATTTGCCTTAAAACCTACCCAACGACAGGTGGATTCTAAATATGAAGTTTGATGGAAATATATCCGGTAGTTTCCAAGTTATAGACAAACAGACAGACACCAAAGCTAAAAATATGCAGATGGTCATTTTTACACCTGAAACGGATAACTGTACAGAATTGTCGCCAAAATAGTCAATGTAAATACACACTCTAGAAGTGCAGATCTTTATTTCGAGAGTTACTGCTTTGAAACTCTGCGACATATCTACAAACGGACTTCACCATCAGACGCCTCTTTCAGTGTTCTACATGGCTGGTCCCATGCCATCTTCTCGCATGTCCTAAATTTATGGGTTTGATTGAGTTAGAATCATTGAATGGTGTGAAACTTTGTACAGTTTTTGCATACTACTTTATATTTGTGATACTCATGTGACAGCGAGAATCATAAAATTTGGCTATCACATGGCCACTGGTCATATCAATGTGCTTGCCGAATGTCACGATTATATCTTTCCTATAAGTGTGCCAAATGTTAACATATACGTGTGAAAGTACAAAATTAACTTGAAATCGATAAATACAGCTCTCTTTAACGTATAAGGGGTAGAAATAGACAAAAAGTCATAGGACCAAAGTTGTAGATCTCTCCAAAATGAAAGGCGATTGTGCTTTCTGATTTGTGATAAGACTTACAGATTAGCCACCAATTATCCCGAAACGAAGGTCTGCACCGTCGTTAAAACTGCATCCATATTTCGATATTTTCTGGGGCCAAAATTTATACATTTGCATAGTTTAGAATATTTCCTCAAAGGAAAGAGTGTCAAGCTTTCGGGATTAGCACTCGCATACGTACGGAGTAATTAAGGAAGAAAATAATTCAGTAAATAAAGTTGAAATTAATAGAAAATGTATTAAAACTGAGGACAGCCGTATGACGACAAATATGTAAATACCAAGTGAATGTATTGGAAAATCAAATGGCCCTCAATAAATTATGCTAGTGTGAGTTATGGATATAAGAAAGAGGTAACAGAGGAGAAATTTAGGCGCAGGCATTCTTAGGTCAACAGAGAAGAAGATGACTAATGGTGTTGCACGGGTCGCAAATAACTCCCGACAGCTCGATGTAATCCCAGGGTATATCGTTCAATCAGAAAAATCTTATTTTTTTTTCTGATGGTTTCGCTGTACGTGGGATCAGAAAGGAAATGGTTCAGACATACGCATTAGTATTCGAACGATTGCCTTCAGCCAATGCTAATTTTAAAACACTACATCCCGCGTTCATATATACGCAATCTATCAGTGAATCAACTTACAAACTAAGATTAAGAATTAACTATCACTAAAAAATTAACACTCACAGAATTACATAAAAAGAAATAAGGAACCGCATTTATTTAACTAGAGAAATGCCCTAAAGAAATGAGAACTATTTTGGGAATGAGCTGCAATTATCACCTCATGGAATAAGTATTCAAAAATCGTAAGTTAAAGTCAGCGCTGGCTTATTAAAAACAAAGATATAGCATTACATAACTTGAACTGTTTCTGAAATGAAATGAAAATCAGAATTACTGTCCATAACTATTCTTGAGACATTCCATGTATCACTGCTATACGTTCTCCAGCTGCAATCATTACATCATTATGAACGTTGTAAGTTTCTTCTCAAAATTACATCACCACCAATCGATAAAATCTGAACTCAATCGAACGGATTTCATTTTGGAAAATTAATCAGTAACGATTCACATGCTATAGCTTTACACCCCTAATGCCTGCTAAATTCGGCTCCTAATCTATCATCTTCCTATTTAATAACCTTTCATAAAATTCTAATTCAACGATTCAATATTTTAAAATAATTAATCTTCCTATTCTATCCACATAATTCTTAATTCATATATCTCTGGCTCAATATGCATCTATACGTCGTATTCTAATCAAAATCCTACTGTGCAAGTTATTTAATTCGTATCTGCAGTGTGAATATCTCAATACTATGCTTTGCGTCTATTTAACCATATATGTATAATATGCCATTTATCTCGTATTTCATACGTTTCGAGAATGTGTCACAGAACTCGCATACCTCCATCATAACAGCTGTCTTGACATTACATCACCTTTAAAATCTCGGCTAAATATGAATATTCACAATCCATACCTTATATCTGGTCATTCCCGCGGTGTACTTCCTCTTAATTATACGCATTGTTTCATTAGATCCATACCTTACACATATAACGTTTATCTACCTCCTATATGTACCTCGTAATTACTACAAAACGCAATATAATACTTCATAGCTCTTCATATAACTTCTTATTACCTTGTCCGACGATCAGTTATTATTATCTCAACTACACAATGTCAATTCTTACTTCACATAACCTTCAACACATACCTTGCAATTACTGATATATAGCTTTCTTAAATACGCCAATATGTGTTTCCCATATTCAATTCCTTTCAATAAAATCACGATGCATAATCTTATATATGTCACTAGTGTTACTAATAATATCGCTCTTCAAGGAGTACTTGATTTCCATCATTCTCTTCTGACGCGCGGTCCATCTGTGACGTAATCTTTAGATGCATACATCGCAAGATTTATCGATATCCTTCAACTTATGATAATTCTTAGCAATCAGCTGTTATGCTGTGTCATACCTAATCGTATTCTCGACTACTTCATTGAATTATTTGCTCAAACATGGTGATCCATGCGCGAGATATACATATAATTCTACACTGCCTTAATATAACATTAATATCTTAAACTTCAGACACTTCACTGCATATTATCACTTGCACACTTAACTTAAATATTATCATTTCTAACATACATTCAATTCCACTGCATATGCCAAAAGATAATATTAACTAAGAATTATGATACTAATTGTAATAAGCACTTAGCTCGTCTCTCGTTACTCCGACGTCAGTTGTTCTCCTTCAGCCCGTCACATGGCTAGTTTTGCGGTCTTGATCTGAGGTCGGGCTGGACTCCTCCTCCCATTCAGAACTGGTCTTGGTAGGCAATATCCATCTCTCATCTCGGGTAGGTCATCTGTCCGGATGATACCTCTCTTCAGGTCGGTCCATCATGAATGCTTAGCAGTTCATCATCTTCTTGGTAAGGCTGCCAACAAAGTTAAACATTTCCGAAGAGTACATAGTCATTTTAAAAATCCTTATCAGAATACTATTTCTCTCAGATTATTCTTCTTAACCTTCTTCTGCGTTATATTTGGCTAACTCTTTATAATTGCGTATAATATATTTTTTTTTATCTTGTTCCGAGAAAATCTTTAGATCCAGCTTAATTATTCTTCAGAATTACTTTCTTTTCTTCTCAGTTTCTCCGCCAATAAAATAACATTCTCTTAATTCCTTTCTTCTTTTTCAGTTCATACAATACTTCCCTGCAATATCGTTGGTCTTGCGCCTCGGGTTCCCAATAAGCGTATTTGATTTAAGCTCCGTTTATCTGGACGTATTTTATCTATTCACAGTGTTTCTATGGGTTGATTATCCCGTTTTCTTCTTAATCAATCTAGTTTTTCTTTATGAATTTCCGCTGAAATCTAGTCAAACTTCGTCCTTTTAGTAGCGCAATCGCACTCCACGTTTTGTCTTTGCGAGTTAAATTTTTCAAGTGTATTTTTATAATAATCTCTTCTATTGTATTTTTTTAAAACAATCTACTTGACCTTTCACTGTCCTGCACCGCCTTCGGAATACATTCGTTCCCAGTTAGACATGGCCTCCTATTATATCTCGGTATCATGACTTCATTGTGTATTCTTTTTAGCTTGAGTGGGCCATACCTTCCTCCGGCGCCATTTTTGAAAACGTCTAGAAAATGCAACGGGCGCAGTGTTATTACATAAGCTATTCGAGGACGACTATAAACTCCAACGATATTCCGCCAATATCCCGCAGAATGGCCGATTGACGCCTCTCTTGCCTTCTACCTAAGGGACAACCACGAATTTAAAGGCATGATGACGAAAATGGCAATACGTTACTTCCCTGCTGGTAAGGAGTCAGAGACGTTGCTATGGTAACCTGTAGGTTCGTTGTCGGTCTGTCGGTCACTCAATGTAGAGTATGATACCCGCAGAAAATAGTAAATTTCTCCGCCATTTGAATAGTAAGGTAAATTATGAACATAACGAAAGTTGTTTATAATGAAGAGGCGTTTCACACACGGTCCACGGAGTTTACAGGAAATCAATAGTGTAAGAGAAAATGGAGGAAAACTGTTCTGGTTTTCCTATATACCCCCCCGTATAATCAAAGATTTTAAAATGATATGCATATCGAAACCTTCCTTGGGGTGAATATACTCTAAATAAGAAGTTTGGTTGAAATATATCCAGCCGTTTTGCCGTGATGGTGGAACAGACAAACAGACAAACAGACAGACACGTAAAGTAAAAACAGCGGATTCGGTCTTGAGTTGGCCTAAAACAGATAAATATCTGAAAAATTTGCAAAACAAACGAAATTAGAGACAACGGACCCCCTACAAATTTATTTATATAGATTGCACGTCTCATAGCGATATCCGAGAAACAAAACAGGCAAGACCCCATACGTTGTTTCCCATGTAAGGTGCAATTTGGGGAAATTTAGATGATAATGGGAGGTCACATTTTCTCCTGTAATTCAAAATCGAGTTCGGAAGTTTCTACAATAAGGGCAGGTTCACTTAGCAGGCTCACTTACCAGCTGCCATTCGCAATAGAGATGGGTAGTTTTCACTGTGATGTCAGACCCCCTTTCCTAACTATTGTCCCACTCGAGGTGGAGAGATTTGACTGTAACTGAGACATGCTGCGCTATCCTAAATATAAAGAATCAAGATACGACAATAAGGCATAGCACCAAAGTTGAAGATCTCTCCAAATTGAGCAGCGATTGTCTAATCTGCTTTGTGAAATGACGTATGGTTTAGAAAGCAGTTACCACGAAACGAAGGTCTGAACCTTCGAGGAAATTGCCTCCATGTGTCTATATTTTTCGGGGACTAATAGTAATACATTTGAACAGCCTGGAATACTCACTCAAAGTAAAGAGTGAGCAGTGACCAAGCGAAATAATGTATATAACAAAGGGACGTAACGTATAAGGGATGTATCGCATGTAGTCCACGGATTTTACAGAAAATCAGTACTATAAGAGAAAATGGAAGGAAAATGTTGTTGTTTCCCTATAAAGCCCCATTCTATTCAGTTATTTTAAACCATATTCATATATAATCCTTCGCCTGGATCAGTACACTCTATATTTGAATTTTGGTCGAGATCAATCCAGCCATTTCGCCGTGATGGTGGAAGAGAGGGACAAACTGACACGTAAGCTTAAAACCACTGATATGGCCTTGAGTTGGCCTAAATCGGATAAATATCTGAAAAATTGGCAAATAAAACGAAGTTACAGACAGCGTACCCAGTAGAATTTTTTTATGTACATAAGCATGAGTACGTTTGTAAGTGCAGACCTTAATTTCGAGATTTACTGCTTTTAAACGTAGATCATGTGAACAGACGGATTCCGTCATCAGACGCCCTTTTAGTTTTCTATATGGATGGACCCATGGCATTTATTCATTAGTTAGATTGAAGTAGAAGCATTATATAGGGTGAAATCTGGGTACAGTTTTCACACATTACATTCTTTTCCGAATACTTATGCAGCAGCTGGAATCATAACATTGCCGGTCTGAGTGGCTAAGACGGTTGAGGCGCAGGCCTTCTGACCCCAACTTGGCAGGTTCGATCCTGGCTCAGTCCGGTGGTATTTGAAGGTGCTCAAATACGTCAGCATCGCGTCGGTAGATTTACTGGCACGTAAAATAACTTCTGAGAGACTAAATTCCGGCACCTTGGCATCTCCGGAAACCGTAAAAGTAGTTAGAGGGACGTAAAGCTAATAACATTCTTAAATCATAAAATTTGGCTAACATATTACCACTGGTCGTTTCAATGTGCATACCGCATTTGATGATTCTATCTTTCCTATAACTGTGCCAAACGATAAGACATACGTGTAAAAAGTACAAAATTAACTTAAAATTGTCTAACGTGTAAGGGAAGGAGATACGACAATATGTCATAGGACGAAAGTTGTAGATCTCTCGAAATTGAAAGGCGATTGTGCATTCTGTTTCGTGATACGACTTACCGTTTAGCCACCAATTATCCCTAAACGAATGTCTGCACCGTCATTGAAATTGCCTCCATATTTCGATATGTTCCGAGGCCAAAAGTCATACATTTGAACAGATTGCAATTTTTCCTCAAAGGAAACAGCGTCCAGTTTCTGGATTAGCACTCGCATACATACGGAGTAATTAAGGAAGAAAATATTACAGTTAAAAAAGTTGAAATTAATAGAAAATAGGATTATAACTGAGGACAGCCGGATGGGACAAGTAGCCCTAAGTAAATACCAAGTGGATGTATTGTAAAACGAAATGCCCCTCACTAAATTGTGATGATATGAGTTAGGATATAAGAAGGCAGAAACAGAGGAGAATTTTAGGCGCAGGGATTCTTAGGTAAACAGATAAGAGGATGAGTTATGGTGTTATTATTTAAATCTAAACAGGCAAGACAGAGGCAAAAAAATTGAAGCTGAAAACAGAAGTAGCAGAGAAATGCAGTGAAATTTATAGCAAATACCAGAAAACACCTTATGGTCTGAAATCTTGGGCTACACTGCGCTGTACTATTCAAATGTTAACAGCCCCTTTAAAGCTATTCGACGACGATTGTAACCTCCAACTGGATTCCGCTAACATTCCGCAGAATGGCAGCATGACGTCTCTCTCGTCTTCTACGCAAGGAACAATAACGAGTTTACAGGAATTTTAAAGCAAATTACATTAACCTGTTACTACATTCCTGGCAAGCAGCCATAGACGTTGCCATGGTAACCGGTAGGTTCGTTGTCGGTCTGTCGGCCACTAAGTGCAGAGCATGAAATCCGCACAAAGTAGTCATTTTCTCCGTCATTTGAAGAGTAAGCGAAATTATGCGCAAACAAAAGTTGTTTAAAATGAAGGGACGTTTCACATGTAGTCCACGGATTTTACAGAAAATCAATAGTATAAGATAAAATTGAAGAAAACTGTTGTAGTTTCCCTAAAAAACCATTCTGTTAAGTGATTTACAAATCATATGCATACCTAAACCTTCCATTGGATTAGTATACTCTATATATGAAGTTTGGTCGAGATCTATCTAGCCGTTTCGCCGTGATAGTGGAACAAACAAACAGGCACGAAAGCTAAAAACAACTGATACGGTCTTGAGTTGACCTGAATCGGATAAAAAATTTGCAAAACAAACGAAATTACAGACAGCGGACCCCCTACAACTTTATTTATATAGATAGTGGTCTTTTCTCTCGTGTGTAGTATTGTACTTGTCTTAGTGTAGTTTATGGCAACTGCGCCTTTATCCCATTGACCCTATTGTAGTCCTGTTGCGTATTTTAAGGTGGTATTTGACTCATAACTTGAATTACATATACCTGACTGTCCAGGCAATGCCTTATTCCATTAACACACCTATTTTCTATTCCTTTATTAGAAAATAAGGCTTTGCGAATAATATCCACTGATGGTTTTAATCTCATAATCATTTTTCATCACCATTTATTATTAATTCTAGTCAGTGGATATATTTTAATATTTTAATAATTATCACCTCATGCCGTCCAACTCGTACCATTACGGGCTGATGACCTTCGATGTTATGCCCCTTTAAACAACAAGCATCATCATCATCATCATCATCATCATAATCACCATCATTGTACCGGGAGGAACAGCTCAACTCCGCTCATTCAAAATAAGCGCCTTAATGAACTCCTCTATCGAACAAAAGTTGAAACTGATACTATATGAACTTGGAACTTTAGTCGGAAGATGTCACCACTGAAATACTAAGTAATTATGTTATTGTGAAGTATCCTAAACTGATTGAATTTCTTCTTGTTTTGCTTGCTATACATCAAGAAGTTTGGACATTTTTCCACAGATGACACTACCAAAACTCTGATCATGCACTCTGGTGCAAGGTGAAAGAACTTATAACTTAAAGAAGTTTCGTATTTCTGGTTTTCATAACTGAAACTATGTTCATTTATTTTTGGATTGGCAACACTTCTTTTTTTCCGCCAGTTTTGAATCTAGCCAATCAGGAATTTTTGTACTTAATTTTCAACCAATCCCGCATTTCTTGTTCACTTTGTGTTAACCAATAAATATTGAGAGGGCGTGTCTGGATTTTTCCTGAACTCTCTCGAACCTTCCTGCGGGTATATAAGTTGCGGCTTTTCGTGTTTCCTTGTCCATTGATCGCCGTCTTTCTAAGTGTGCGTGTTAATGCAGCCACCTCTTTCTTCGGCCGGCAGAGGATATACCAGGTAATGGCCACGTAAATTCTTTCTTACTGTCTCCGTAACTTCATCTGGGGGGGGGGGGGGGAAGGTCCGAATTTTTAACTATGTAACAACCTTTCTAAAATGTTAATCTTCTTTCGGCTAATGTAAAAATTACATAAAGTTTTAACCGTAAATCGGGGATAGAGAGTGAGTTACCCTCTCGAGCTCCCCTTCATCTTGGTTTGAGGTGACTACCTTTTTGCAACCTTTCGTTCTTGTAATATGTTAAACTTATTTCCATACGAGCCACCTCAGTAGTTTGGGACTAGCCCCAGTTTCATCGGCCGAGAGCCATGTAGGTTTTTAATTTTTCATTATCTGGCAGCGCAGTGTACGCCTCCATTCAGTTTGTGTTCGGACAGTTTATTTAACCTGTTCTTTTTCGCAAAGTCCCTGTAGTTTGGGTACTAGATACCCCTGTGTAAAATTATTTCTTTTGTAATTCGTGCCTTGTGAGGTCAGAGAGTGTAATATTGTGATGTAATGTTCCCTTGAGTAGGCTGGAAGGAATTGAGAGCCTGTTAGCTCTTTTCAAAGTTTTGTAATAGTAACGAGTGCCTCTGGAAGGCTAATTATTATATTTTGGGAGCAAGTGCTCTTGAATTAGAGGATTTCTGCTAAATGATTCCTTATTTTGGATTTACGTTTTTTAAACTGGATCCGGTATGTCTGAAATTGTAAAACTAGGGACTTGAAGCCCAAAATTGTTAAAGTTCTGAAACTTCGATTTTTCCAAATATGGTTTCAAGATTGGCATTGTACCTGACTATTACTTAGTGGAAATTTGTTTCTTTCTTTATTCAAAAAAATATAACCTTTGTTGAAATTTTAATTACTGTAAATACTTGATATTGTAATTTGACCCATTCAAGCCCGCACCTTCTCTCACCATCTCTGCTTCCACACATACCTCGGAACAATCATCATCATCATCATCATCATCATCATCATCATCACTATACGTCAAAGGGCAAGAGTTAATGGCCACGAACCTACTACGCTGGCGTAGCAGGCGGAGAGGTGATACACGTTGTGCGTCCCAGGTGGTGGTTAGGGGGTCCTAACCGGCTTGCAGGCAGATTTGAGGAAAATACCTCTCGCGGACCAAATACACAACGCCCTGTGATTGGAGGACACAGACGGAAAATTCACCCACGCTATCTCCAGTCTGTCTTACGGGGCGACCAGGGGATGATCAAATCAGAAACATTAAACTGCTTGTGATTAGCACCACCAAGCGGGTAACACAATGGGTCGCCTTTTTGCGCGTTGTAACGCTATGTTGGGTACCAAATAGGTCTTTGGTTAGTGGCAAACGAGAGCCCGATGACTTTTACAGTACCTGCGTGCAGCAGCACTATATGAATGACACCGTGGGATGAGGGAACCCATGGTTCTGGCTTGCCTATGATAAGTATCAATTGCATGAGGAACACCACGTGGTAGTTCGAGACCCTGTAGTTAGAACACTTATGTGATGAACTTATGTGACGTGCGAAACGCCGTAGGTCTGTAATACAAGTGCGAATTTCATTATCTGTCGTTAATACCATAATGTGAGGTACACCACGAGTCTACGCTACTCTTGACTAGCAACGCAACATGACAAATACCATGGTTCCACTTTCCTAGCGATAAGTATTATTGTGAGGGGCCGCTGACTTGGAGTTTTTTTCCTAGGGGCTTTACGTCGCACCGACACAGATAGGTCTTCTGGCGACGATGGGATAGGAAAGGCCTAGGAGTTGGAAGGAAGCGGCCGTGGCCTTAATTAAGGCACAGCCCCAGCATTTGCCTGGTGTGAAAATGGGAAACCACGGAAAAGCATTTTCAGGGCTGCCGATAGTGGGATTCGAACCTACTATCTCCCGGATGCAAACCCCTTCCGACGACAAGTAACATCGATTCAGTATTGTGCTATAGAAGAAGTCTCTTGGCTGGTACCGGTAATACTTTTGTTCTACGCCAGCTTCTGTGCATGTGAGGCACTTTGGGCGGTTCCACTGATATTGTAAACTAGCGAATGTACCCGTGCTTCGCTACGGTATTCTACATTGTATTCGAATATCGACGTAAATAGTGTACATGCAGTAAATAAGATTGTTTTAAAATTGCATGTCTCTTAGCGTTATCCGAGAAAGAGCATGGGGAGGTCCCCGTACGTTGTTTCCAATGTAAAAAGTTTGTTATGTATTTGTGATATAACGGCAGGCTCACTTGTCTACTGCCATTCACAATCGAGTTGGGAAGTTTACATTATAATTGCAGGCCCCATTGCCTACTACGCGGACAGAATCGATTTGGGGAGTATCGTTAAAATGGCAGCCCCCTTTCCTACTTCCAGACAGATTACTGTTGAGGAGTTTTTATTATAATGGCAGGCAATTACCCTACTATCACTCGAAGTTGAGTTGTGCAGTTATCATTATAATGCCAGGTCCATTTTCCTACTTCCAGCTACCTTACTGCCAGTCACACCAAGTTGGTGAGTTTCCATCAAAATAGCGGGCCACTATGCCTAATGCCAGTCACATTTTAGATGAGGACATTTCTTTATAATGGCGGGCACCCTTGCCTACTGCCAAACACAATCGGGTAGGGGAGTTATAAACAAAACTGCATGCTCAGTTGCCTTCTGCAAGTCAAATCGAGAAGGGAACTATTCATTACTATTGTAGGCCTTCCTTACTAAAGACAGTTACACAGGAGTTGGAGAAGGAACCCTTTCATACTGCCAGTCAAAGTGCGTGTGGGGAGTACTGATTACAATAGCAGACCCACCCTTTCTCGATCGCTACAAATCGACATCAGTGAATATATATAGATCGACATACGAAAGTATACGCGTGTTTACAACATTGCAGACCTTCATTTACAGATTAACTGCTACTAAACGTACGTCATATCGACAAAGGATTATACCATAAGACACGCCGGATTTAGTGGCCTAAATGGCTGGTCCTATGATATGTCATCTATTCTTGGGTCACATTGAGTTAGAAATGTGGAACAGGGTAACGTTTTTGTAAGATTATCTCACATTACATTACTTTTCGGATAATTATGTGACAGCTACATACATAGCATTTGGCTCACATATGGCTACTGGGTGGGCCAATTTTCGTGAAGAGTTTGATGATTCTGTATTTCATATGAGTAATCGAAAGTATGAATTATGCTGTGAAAATTCCAAATTGACTTAACATCGATTAATAGAGAAAAATCAAACGTAAAATGTATACAGATACGGCAAAAAGTCATAAGACCAAGGTTGTAGATCATTCCAAATTGAACGGAGATTGTGCAATCTGTTATGTGATAGGAATTTCCGAATGTCTGCACCATCATAAAAATTGCCTGCATATTTCGATATTCTTCGGGGATAAAAAGTGAAAAATTTAATGATCTAGGATGTTTTCCGTTCGTTACAGGCTAAAACGTATAATTTTGTCAAATTTCAATTATCTTCTTTTTCTTCTGGCAAATTATGCCGCAATCTGGATTTTGGGGAGGCGGGTAAAAATTAGGACTTTCAGGAGACTAAACCAAAAATTATGGAGATGGTCATTATTACCCCTTAAACGGAAAGCTGTACGAAAATTTCGCCAAAATAGTCAGTGTAGAGGTACACAGTCGTTACGATTTGATTTATATTGATAAGGAATCTGCTCCATGTAAAACACCTTTTGGGCTATGTCCGCTGGACTTAACCTGCAAAACTGACCATTCATGATATCTCCCTTATTAATCCTCCTGACGAAAAAATGCACATGAAAAAAAGTTTAGAGGTGGAATTCCATCACGTTTGCTCGATTTCCAGTCAGGTTGGTCTTGTTCTGTATATATTGTGGAAGAGTAAAATCACCATTTCGGTTCCCTATAGACCGCCAGTCCATCCCTGAACATGAAATCTTATTTACGTTTAAAACCTACCTTTGGACAGGTGGATGCTAAATATAAATTTTGGTTTGAATGTCTTCAGTAGTTTTCAAGTTGTAAGGAATACGCTTTACACGCACCCGCTCGTGAGTTAAGTCCAATGGGACTTGTACAGAAAAACGGTCCATTAATGATATCTCCGTTATTAATCCTCGTATCGAAATGATGCACATGAGAAAAAAGGTTTAGAAATTAATTTCTACCAAGGCAGGTAGATTTAAATTAACTTTGGTTGTGTATATTTTGTGGAAGTGCAAAATCACTGTTTCGGTTTCGTTAAACCTCCAGTCAGTTCAGGGATTTAGAAATAATATTTGCCCTAAAACCTATCAAGGACAGGTGTATATTCTAAATATGAGTCTTGGTGGAAATACATCCAGTAGTTTGTAGCACTCGCGTACATACGGCGTAATTAAGGAAGAAAATAATACAGTTAAGAAGGTTGAAAGTAATAGAAAATGGATTATAACTGAGGACACCCGGATAACGACAAATATGTAAATGCCAAGTGAATGTACTGGAAAATCAAATGCCCCTCAATAAATTATGCTAGTGTGAGTTATGGATATAATAAAGCGGTAACAAAGGAGAAATTTAGGTCCACTGATTCCTAGGTAAACAAATAATAAGATGATTGATGGTGTTATTACTTAATCTATTCGAGGGCGGTTATAACATCCAACGATATTCCCCCAATATCCCTCGGATAGGCCGATTGACGCCTCTCTTGCCTTCTACCCAAGGAACAACCACGAATGTAAAAGCATAATGAGGAAAATGTCAATACGTTACTTCCCTGCTGGCATGCAGTCAGAGACGTTGCCATGGTAACCTGTAGGTTCGTTGTCGGTCTGTCGGTCACTCAATGCAGAGCATGATACCAGCGGAAAACTGTAAATTTCTCCGTCATGTGAAGAGTAAGATAAATTATGAACATAACGAAAGTTGTTTATAATGAAGAGACGTTTCACGTACGGTAAACGAAGTTTACAGAAAATCAATAGTATAAGAGAAAATGGAGGAAAACCATTCTGGTTTTCCTATAAACCCCCGTCTATTCAAAGATTTTAAAATAATATGCATATTGAAACCTTCCCTAGTATGAGTATACTCTAAATATGAAGTTTGGTTGAGATCTATCCAGCCGTTTCGACGTGATGGTGGAACAGACAAACAGACAGACAAACAAACAGCGGACCCCCTACAATTTTATTTATATAGATATCCATCCATCCATCCATCCATCCATCCATCCGTCCGTCCGTCCGTCCGTCCGTCCGTCCGTCCGTCCGTCCGTCCGTCCGTCCGTCCGTCCATCCATCCATCCATCCATCCATCCATCCATCCATCCATCCATCCATCCATCCATCCATCACGTTTTGAGTTGTGATCAGTGGATAGTTTTGGGCTTTTAATTTGTCATTTCATTTCGTACCATTAAGGGCCGATGACCTAGATATTAGGTTCCTTTAAACAACAAGGATCATCATCAAGATTTAATATTGGTGGAGGTTGTGGTAGTAGTTTAGAGGACGTTCAACTAGGCAACCATTCTCTACTTACATTATCCGGAGAGGAAAAAGAAGAGGTCCGAACGAAAGAGGGGGGCGACGAGAGACTTAAACTAGAAGGCTAACTAGGCCCTGTGACCTTAATAACATCGGCGTCATAAGGGAGGTCAGATAGCAAACTTCAAAATGAAGTTCCTGACACAAATTACGTGGATTCAGTGCCATACTCAAGCGGCGCCTTTTTTCCCCCTTTTAATCGCGTCTTACGATGGGCAGGAGATACGTGGATATTTTCTGCCATTGCCACACACAGAGATTTAGTGCTGAAGTTGCAATAGTCGAAGTCTACATATTCCTCTACCTCAGGGGCATACGTAGCCTAAACCTGTCCCAGGGGGGACACGTTTTTAGCCTTTCTTCCCAAACATTGGTGACTTGGTGACTCACCCTTGAAAGTTGTAACTTCTGGGGAACCTATTCCTAATCTGTTTTATTTTATGTACTGTGCGACTAGTGTCGCTTATTGTATCTGTATTCCGTCCGTCGGCGGAGTACTTCAAATGTTTTAATTTACAGCTGGTACAAACCTAGATGACTTTATTTTGGCTTTTACTTTGAAAACTTATTAGACCGGAAGATCTTATCTCCTTCAAAGTACGCTGGAAACTCTCATGTATTTCCTAGAGTTATTTTTGCTGTATTCAACGAGCAGCTCTAGCCGTAAATAGATTCATTCAGCACATGAAAGACATCTAAGAGAACGCAGAAAAACTCGTCGACATTATCAAAGAACATTTATCAGGGCGTAAAGTACTGAACGTGGGATGATAATATATTTCACTGTCACGCTCTGAAGTCCGAGTGAAGTTTCACATGTTTTCTGTCAACATATTTGGCTATGTTCCAGTGGAGAAGAGAATTCACTCGAAAAGATCTGTGACTGCTAGTGGTTACGAGTAACTTCTGTAATGAAAGGAAATTGTATATACCGAGCGATTTGGCCGTGCGGGTACGGCCACGCAGCTGTGAACTTGCATGCGAGAATATTGCTTTCCATGTTTCCCTTTTCAACATCAGGAAACTCCTTGGGCTTCAATCAAGGTCATGGCCCCACGAACCTACTACGCTGGCGTAGCAGGGGGAGAGGTGATACTCCCACGTGGGGCATCCCAGGTGGCGGATAGTGGGGTCCTAACCGGCTTGCCGGCGGACTTGAGGGAAATAAAATACCCCTGCGGGTGGGGGACGCACATGTAGAATACACCCGCGGTATCCCCTGCCTGTCGTAAGAGGCGACTAAAAGGGGCGACCAAGGGATGATTGAATTAGAACCATGAAACTACTCTTGATCCGTGCCATCATGCGGGGAACACCATGGGTCACTTTTACTTGCGAGTAGTACCATTCTGTTAGGTACTGAATAGTTTTGTGATTCGTAGCACTCAAGCGGGATTCAGCGTGGTTTTCCAGTACTCGTGAGTCGTACCCATATGAGCAACACCACGGGTCTGGGCGTTGCCTGTGAGTTGTACCACTATATGAGCGACACCGTGGGTCTGCGTTGCCAGTGATTAGTACCCACTATGTGAGGAACACCACGGGAATGCCGGCGCCCGTGCTTAGTACACCTGGGTGAGGCACCTCATCCTTTTACGTTGGCTCTGAGTGGCGCCATTGTGTGAGAAACACTATAGGTCTGCGTTACCTTTACGACGTACAATACTTGTGAGTAGTACCTTATGTTTGGAACACCGTGAGTTTACGCTACCTTTGATTAGTACCGCAGCTTGAGAAATATCATGGTTTTACTTTACTCGCGACATGTACCATACTGAGGGGCCTTAGACCTGGTTTTGGACCCCTTTAGACATCAACCATAAGCGATTCAGGACTGTGCTTTGTAAGTGGTCCCTTGGTCAGTAATACTATTATTTATGACCATTTTTAGTCGGATCCACTGTTTTTGGTTTGTTTCTTGTTTTTGTTTTTGGGGTTTATGTCCATCCGTTAATTTTTCATGACATTTTTTTATTTTGGTCAGTGGATGTTTTGAACATTTTGTTGCCATTTCATTTCGTACCATTAGGGACCGATGACCTCGACGTTAGGCCCCTTTAAACAACAAGCATCATCATCAAGGTCATGGCCGCTTCGTTCCCACTCCCAGCCCTTTCCTGCCCCATCGTCGCCATAAGAGTTATCAATGTTGTGCGACGTAAAGCAAGCTGTAAAATGCAATAAGTAAAAGAAATTGTACATCTGAACGGCACTTCATCGGGCGAAATGACTGCGCGGAACACATTTGTGAAATTGGGAGTTCGAGGGTGAATGGTCGGGGAGTACGTTATTGAGACGCAAGAACACGACGCACCGTGGGTAAGGTATTCAGCACTTTTCGGGATTCAAATAAGGAATTGACAACGGGAAACACCAGAAGCAGTAATTTTCAAAGAAGCTACGGACCGCTGAAGTGGCCATTCCTTACGTTTATGAGCGTAGTTCTTCGAACTTCAGATAAAGCATAGTTAATGTTTAGGCTTACAGTGAAAGTGCTCATATTGAGAAATGGACTGTTTTCCTACTGATATGACTGGCTGACTGTACTCCGTGAGAAATATAGTTATATTTGCCCATTGAATCGAAGAGTGGAAGATAGAACTCACAAAGCAACTTCCCTTCACACTTTACCCATGCTTACGACTGATTATTACTGTTAAAACATAAATGTGTTTAAAAATTGCAGAGAGATTTCCTGTCAAGTTATTATACAACTAAAACTATAATAAACAAAAATTTAGTTTTGGACATATCAATAGATAGAAAATTCGCCATATTTATAAAGTGCAGGCGAAAGTCTCGCCAGTATGTCTTAAGTATGTATAGATACCACTACCATGCACATTATTCATTATTTTTTTTTTTTTTACATTTGCTTTGCGTCGCACAACACAGATAAGTCTTAAGGCGACGATTGGAGAGGAATGGGCTAGGGATAGGAAGGGACTACTCGTGGCCTTGGTGAAGGTACAGTGGTATGGGAGAATGGTGATATATGGTACATGAAGTACCGACATCAGGGAGAGAAAAGCATGAAAGTGCGAAAAAATTAGAAGAGTAGAAAAGTTTAAGTATTTGGGAGAACCGATCCAACTCAATGGACTAGACAAGGAGGCAAACAAGGTGAGAGCTAGAAAATTGGAACTGGCCTACAGACTGACACAGAACAGGTACAATAAACGGGTAAAATCCTACAAAGCCAAAATTAAACACTACAACGTTGTTGTAAAACCATAGGGGCTGTACGGTTCAGAATGCCTTATCTTAAATAAAAAAGGGGAACTGAAAGAAATAGAGAAGAAGGAAAGGAAAATTCTGAGGAAAATTATTGGTCCTCAGAAAACGACGGATGGGACGTGGAGGGAAAGGAGAAATGAGGATCTCTACAAGTATTCCGGAAAGATCACGGACACAATGCGAAAACGAAGACTGAAATTTTACGGACATCTCGTCAGAATGGATGGCAACCGCCTGACTAAAAGAATATTTAAATATATAATTGGATTGAGGAGGACAACGAAATGGGTGGAGGAGGTTAAGAAGAACGCAGAAGAAACTAAAATAACACAAGAATTGATCCTCGACAGAAAGAAGTTCAGAACTCGAGTATATGACCGCAAATTGCATGAAGAGCAGTGGAAGGAAAGGCCCAAATTTGTAATATCTGAGGAGCAGAGAAAAATAAGGAGTGAACGAATGAAGAAGTTCTGGGAAGAGAAAAGAAGAAGACTGGCCAGAAAGCATTAAGTTTCACGCGGTCCACAGTTGGCCAAATTCGGAAGCAAGAGCCTTGAGACCTTAAAGGCCGCAATTAATGGAAGGAAGAAACACAGGCCAATACGTCGGTAGTTGTCGCACGAGAAAACCTCTAATAAATCTGTGATGGGAGGGCTTCTGGTGCAAGGCCTGTTGTATTGTGTTAACAGATCTATCAGTTTCAATACCTTGGGAGTATTATACTTCAGTTCAATATTTACAATATCGGCGGATAATTCACGGATGCGGATAACCGTCCACGAATGCGTGTGCGGATAAAGGAAGTGCATTTGCGGATATTAGTTTGTATATCCGCACAGGGCTCTACCCCTGGGCTCTCAACTTCAGAGCGTAGGGTGACGACCATGAGGCCCTTCGCCGAGTCCTGGCGTTACTACAAATTACTTGTGCCAGGTTCCACACTTTCATCTATCCTGTCCGACCTCCCTTGGCCAACTCTGGTTCTTTTCCGACCCCGACAGTGTTAGAGCATTCGAGGTCTATGGGGCCTTTCATTTTTACGCCTTTTGTGGCCCTTGTTTTTCTTTGTCCAGTACTTCATTTTTCGGAGTGTCGGATCCCTTCTTTTCTTTCTCTCTCTCTCTCTCTCTGTCCAACCGTTGTCGGTGGGGGACGCAGACGAAGAAAACACCCAAGGTATCACCTGCCTGTCGTAAGGTACGACCAAGGGTAGCTGACATTTGAACCATGACCTTAACTGTGATTAGTACCATCACGCGAGGAACACTGTGAGATGAATCTTCTTGCGATTTGTATCATTGTGTGAGAAATACTGTGGGTAACGGAGGCTCCCCTTTGTCCAGGTACGGTTGAACACCTAAGGAGATAAAGAGAGGTTATCCACTTTGGGTTGTTTCAGCATCTGGTTGTGGACATCATGGGTCTGCGTTTCGAGATACACCACGGATCTGGGTTAGTACCACTACATGAACGACGCCATGAGATTGCGTTGCCTGTGGTTAGTACACACTATATGAGGAACTTCATGGGATGGTACGAATTCCTGTGATTAGTACCACTATGTGAGGAACACCATGGGTTTGTGTTACCTACGAGTGGCACCATTATGGGAGATAAAACATAGATCTGTGTTATCTCTGCGTAGAAAATTACCTGTGATTAGAACCACAACGTCTGGAACACCTTGAGTCTACGTTAGTTGTGATTAGGACTGTTACTGAGAAAACCCTATTTTCTACTTTACTAGCGACAAAGTCTGATTATGAGGGTCCGTTAAGCTCAATTTTGGACCTCTTTAGACAATAAGCATCATAGTTTCAGAACTGTGCTTTGGAAGCAGTTCCCTGGTATGGACCACGAACCTACTTGTTTGATTGCTTAGCTCTTTTTATTTCACCTGACATGTGGACAGTGGCAGCACTGGTCAAGGACTCTGAGTAGAGGAGAGCGGCATGATGGGAGTGAGGGTAAAAATGGAGGAGCTCGAGTAGACACGCATGTTTCGGCTTAATGTATTTGTTAGTTTTAAGTGATCTATGTGTACAATAAACATGTGTTTTCATTCAGTGCAATTTGAATTATTTCGTGAGCTACCAGAGAGGTGTTGTGTGGATCAAATGCAACATTTTTTGGTCATCCGGCCCGGAGGACCAAATAAAAAACTTGCCTCATCATGCTGTTGTAAGGAAAGGTAGCACTACGACGAAGGTTAGGGTAGTCTTTGATGCGTCGTGTAAAACTACAACGTCAGTATCTCTTAATGACATCATGATGGTCGGACCCACAGTGCAACAAGATCTGTTCTCCATTGTCCTTCGGTTTCGTACCCACAAGTACGTCATAACTGCAGATATCGAGAAAATGTATCGCCAGATCAACGTCCATCCTGAAGACCGCGATTTACAGAGAATTGTATGGCGCAGTTCACCCCATCAACCGCTGAAGACCTATAGGCTTACAACGGTGACCTATGGAACAGCAGCAGCTCCATTCTTAGCAACCAGATGTCTGATTCAGTTGGCAAGGGAAGAGCAACGAAGATTTCCACGAGCCTGTGGAGTTGTGACACGTGATTTCTATGTTGATGACCTGCTGACTGGAACCAACTCCATCCAAGATGCCCATCAGTTACAGGCGGAACTGACTTCCCTTCTAAACACAGCAGGATTTAGACTTAGGAAATGGCGTGCTAATCACCCTGACATATTGGCATCCATTCCTTTAGAACTGCAAGAAAATCAGGTCCCTTGTAATTTAAATTTTGGAGATGTAGTGAAAACACTTGGTATTCTCTGGCACCCTGTTAAAGATATATTCAAGTTCGGAGTTACATCAACTAATGATGCTCCTCCACAGTGGACTAAACGCACCATTCTGGCTACTGTAGCAGCAATATTTGATCCTCTGGGACTACTTGGTCCAGTTATTGTACGATGCAAACTCTTCATCCAAACACTTTGGCAACAACAAATAGACTGGGATGAGTCCCTCCACAATCAAATTGAAATTTCATGGATAAACACCCATAAACACTTATCTGCACTGAGTAACATCGTCATACCAAGGAGAGTCACATGTAACGGAGCAATCGTGCGCCTGGAGCTACATGGTTTCTCGGACGCATCGGAGAAAGCGTATGGCGCCTGTATTTACCTGCGGTGCATTAGTATCAATGGTGATGTTACCGTCTCCCTGTTGACTACTAAGTCGAGAGTGGCACCTCTAAAGCAAATCTCGTTACCTCGGCTGGAGCTATGTGGTGCTGTACTATTGAGCCGATTGATGGATAAGGTGTTTGTAGCTATCAACATGAGAATTGATGCTCGATATTACTGGACGGACTCTACGATAGTTCTAGCTTGGATAGCAGGTTCACCCAATTCTTGGAAGACTTTTGTGGCTAACAGGGTGTCAGAAATACAGGACTTGTCAAGAGTAGAGGACTGGAAACACATTCCCTCACAAGACAATCCCGCAGACTGTATTTCAAGAGGACTTGAACCACAGGAACTTGAGACAATGCTGCTATGTTGGGCGGGACCTAGTTGGCTTCAGAATCATCCATCAACTTGGCCAGTCTTAAAGGAAACCATCTCTAACATACCAGAAGAGCGAGCGCCAACTATGTGCCTTGTGACAGTTAACCATGACCTGGACGACTACCTTAGACGCTTTTCAAGTTGGTCTAGACTACGACGAGTGACAGCCTATTTGCTTAGATTTCTTCAAAATCTTCGAAGTAATGTTACTGAGAGGCGTCATGGGGCATTGGTCACAGCTGAGTTACGTCATTCCTTGAAGGTTGTCGTTGGCATGTCGCAACGTTCCACCTTTGCGCAAGAACTACATAACCTGCAACAGGGGAAGATGATCCCATCTGAAAGCAAACTTATGGCGCTCCATCCTTTTCTTGACAGCGCCAATTTGATTAGGGTGGGCGGTAGACTTGAAAATTCTTCAGCCCCCTACGACCAGAAACATCCCTTCATATTGCATCCTAAACACCATATCACCAAACTCATCATCCTGCATGAACACCATAGGCTTTTACATGCGGGAAGTCAGTTGGTGTTAGCTTCTCTACGTCAGAGATTCTGGTTCACTAATGGGAAATCTATCGTTAGACAGGTCATTCAAAACTGTCTCACTTGTTTCAAGTTAAAGGCAAACACGACAAAGCAACTCATGGGTCAGCTACCCCCAGCAAGGGTTAACTCCAGTAAACCATTTTCCAACTGTGGAGTTGACTATGGAGGTCCATTGTATGTCAAGCATGGCACCCCTAGGAGCAGGACACGAACCAAATGTTACATTGCCCTCTTCGTGTGTATGGCCACGAAAGCAGTTCATCTCGAGCTTGTTAGCAGTCTATCTACTGAGGCATTCATTGCAGCTCTACGGAGGTTCATCTCACGACGTGGACGATGCAGCAAGATCTTCAGTAATAACGGAACCTGCTTCGTTGGAGCAATGAGAAAGCTGAAGGAGTTGCAGCACCTGATGAGGTCCCGCAGTCATCAGTCTGCTGTTAAGGAGTTTGCGTCCAACGAAGGTATTGACTGGCACTTCATTCCACCTCATGCTCCCCATTTTGGAGGTCTTTGGGAAGCAGGAATCAAGTTAGTGAAGAATCACCTCAAGAGGGTCGCCGGAGACACACTTCTCACCTTTGAAGAAATGTACACCCTTTTAACTCAGATTGAAGCGTGCTTAAACTCCCGACCAATAACCCCCTTACCCAACAATCCTGATGAATTTTCCTTCCTCACTCCTGGACATTTTTTGATTGGTGAATCACTCTCATTCTTCCCTGAACCAGACTGTCTTACTACTTCAATTTCATATGTATCTAGATGGCAGCTAGTTCAGCGGTGTCGACAGCAAATATGGAAGCGATGGTCATGTGACTATCTCTCTCAATTACAGCAGCGAACCAAATGGCACAACCCCAAGACCAACGTCCAGACAGGAACACTTGTCCTTATCAAGGAGGACAATCTTCCACCCCTTATGTGGCAGACTGGCATCATAGAGGAGGTTCATCCTGGAGCTGACGGTCATGTTCGTGTGGTATCTGTGCGCACTGCCAAGGGAACCTACCAACGACCAGTGACCAAGATATGCCTGTTTCCTACCTACTGACGCATGAGGCACCCATTATCTGTGGATGTGTAGTTGTGTGCTTTTTCTGCTATTGATTCACATGTCCATGTATCTTGTTATACTGCAGCATCAGATGACTGAACTATGCTGAGTTTACAGTGCAATTGTTTTCCTTTTTTGTTTTCTTTTGTTCTTCGTTTTGGTGACTTGCAATGTACATACTCCTTTCTGTGTCAGTTTATTCATTCATTTGTAATTTGTAGTCCAAATTAGGTGGGCGGCATGTTTGATTGCTTAGCTCTTTTTATTTCACCTGACATGTGGACAGTGGCAGCACTGGTCAAGGACTCTGAGTAGAGGAGAGCGGCATGATGGGAGTGAGGGTAAAAATGGAGGAGCTCGAGTAGACACGCGTGTTTCGGCTTAATGTATTTGTTAGTTTTAAGTGATCTATGTGTACAATAAACATGTGTTTTCATTCAGTGCAATTTGAATTATTTCGTGAGCTACCAGAGAGGTGTTGTGTGGATCAAATGCAACACTACTACGCTGGCGTAGCAGGTGGGAGTAGGTGATACTCCCACGTGGCGCGTCCCAGGTGGCGGAGAGGGGATTCTTAACCGGCTTGCCGGCGAACTTGAAAGAAATAAAATATCTCTCCCGGACCAAACACACAACCCCCTGTGGGTGAGGGACGCAGACGAAGAATACACCCACGGTATCCCCTACCTGTCGTAAGAGGCGACTAAAGGGGGCGCCCACGGGATGATAATATTAGAACCATGAAACTCCTTGTGATTAGTACCACCACGCGAGGAACACCATGGTTCGCTTTTCCTTGCGAATACTTCTACTATGTTAGGTAACAAATAGGTGTATGATTAGTAGCAAAGGAGAGCGCGACGGCCTTTACAGTACCTGTGATTAGTAGCACTATATGAGCGACACCATGGGATGAGGGAACCCATGCTTCTGGCTTTCCTATGATTAGTATCCACTATATGAGGAACACCACGGGATAATACGAGTCCCTGTAGTTAGTGCACGTAGGTGATGAACACCATAGGTTTGCGTTGCCTATCAATGGCGCCGCAATGTGCGAAACACCGTAGGTCTGTAATACATGTGCGAATTTCATTACCTATGAGTAGCACCATAATGTGTGGAATACCGCGAGTCTACGCTACTCTTGATTAGTACCGCAACACGGCAAACAACATGTTTCTACTTTTCTAGCGATTACAATTATGTGGGGGCCGATGACTTGGATTTTGGACTCTTTCGACTACAAGCATCATCGATTCAGTATCGTGCTATAGAAGCAGTCCGTTGGTCAGTAATACTATTGTTTTACGCCAGCTTCTGTGCATGTGAGGCACTGTGGGTCGTTTTAAATTCATATCCATCCATCGATTCATTCTTCGTCCTCACGTTTTGAATTGTGGTCAGTGGAGGATTTTGGGTTTTTAATTTGTCATTCCATTTCATCTCATTTCGTACCATTAGGGGCCGATGTCCTAGATATTAGGCCCCTTTAAAAAGCATCAATTAATCAATCAATCAATCAATCAATCAATCAATCAATCAACTAATGAACACATCACGGACGACATAGAATATGGAGGGCCTTATGAAGACTTCTTGTTAGCAACCCCAAAATGTATTGAGTACATACAAAGTCTAGATGTTTGTAGTTTAGTGCATTAATTATTATTGTTGTTCATTTGAAATATTGTATTTGTTTGCCATACGCTAAATAAATAATAATAAAGAAATCGGCAGAATAAACAGAAGGGCTACAAAATGCGTGAAAATGAAATCCTCCCTAGGCCTTGCAAACCAAAACCCCTCCGAGATGGAAGAGTATAAACGTTGACCACGGGAGGATTTAAGATAGGAGCCCGGTACAAGATAAAGCAATGCCAGATTCAGGTAGCACTTCGTGGTCACCAATTTAACAGTATTTGGGATTCCCTTTAGTGACTTTCTTCGACAGGCAAGGAATACAACGTATGCCTTAACCGCCGCGGTTTCAGCTCATGTTGACAGGCTCGAATCTGGCTCAGTTTGCAGGTATGTAAGGTGATCATGCACGCCAGCCTCGTGTCGATAGAGATAGATGAAGGAACAACTACGACACAAAAATCGGGCACCGCAGCTTACCATTTCTCAATACCGTAAAAGAGCACGATAGTTAACGGGACGTGAAGCCAATGACACAGTCATTATTTTAAAATTATTAACGCTCGCAGTAAAGGACTAGAAGTCGTAAGATTAGTAATTGTTTCGCAACAAGGTGTACAAATACCTAAGGCGAACATTTCGCCATGGAATATAAAGTGTAGACTAATATAAATGTCTCTAGATAGCACGTCCAATTAGTACCTATGCTATGCATAGTAGTAAATATGCTGGTATATAAAAGTTTTTATTAGGTGTAAACCATTAATTCACACTTCATAAACGTAATGTCTAGCACTATGATGACATTAAATAACCACCCACTCTCTTCCTCCATGTCTCATGCGAAGAGAGGTGGAGATCCTGCACTTTGCGAGGTATTCTGTCGAAATGAAGCCCACTGCCTGCCTGGTGCTCTCTGTTTTCGTATTCTCGGTGAGTAGATATACTTTGAAGACCATCTGTGATTATCTATTCGGGAGGGGAGTCGTAGTCAGGATTCAGTTTTCTCAATTACATGCACGGCTTTTTTTCCGCCTTTTTCTTTGAGGGCGAGTAAAGCAATTCCCACCAGAGAACAGAACGAAAATTTTATTCGGCATATCTTATTTTAAATCAAGTAAAGTAATTTCCACGAACCTACTACGCTGGCGTAGCAGGGGGAGAGGTGATACTCCCACGTTGCGCGTCCCAGGTAGCGGATAGGGGTGTCCTAACCGGCTTGCCGGCGGACTTGAGGGAAATAAAATGCCTCTCGCGGAGCAAACTCTCCTGCGGGTGGGAGACGCACATGTAGAATACACCTGCGGTATACCCTGCCTGTCGTAAGAGGCGACTAAAAGGGCCCAAGGGCCCCTCAACTTGGGAGTGTGGATTGGCGACCACAGGGCTCTTAGCTGAGTTTTGGCATTGCTGCCACTTACTTGTGCCAGGCTCCTTACTTTCGTCTATACTGTCCGACTTCCTTTGATCCACTCTTGTTCTTTTCCGACTCCGACGGTATTAGAGCATTCGAGGCCTAGGGAGTCTTTCATTTTCACGTCCTTCGTGGCCCTTGCCTTTCTTTGTCCGTTACTTCATTTTTCGAGGTGACGGATCCCTTCTTTCTTTCTTCTCTTTTTTCTTTATCTACCCCCTGTGGGTGGAGGACGCAGAAGGAAAATACACCTACGGTATCCCCTACCTGTCGTCCGAGGCGACTAAAAGGGGCGACCAAGGGATGATTGAACCAGAACCATGAAAATACTTGTGGTTATTGCCATCAAGCGGGGAACACCATGGGTCGCCTTTACTTGCGAGTAGTACCACTCTGTTAGGTACTCAATAGTTTTGTGATTCGTAGCACTCGCGTGGGGTTCAGTGTGGGTTTCCAGTACCCGTGAGTCGTGCCCATGTGTGCAACACCGCAGGTCTGGGCGTTGCCTGAGAGTTGTACCCGTGTGAGCGACACCACGCGTCTGGGCGTAGCCTGTGAGTTGTACCAGTCTACGAGCGACACCGTAGGTCTGCGTTGCCAGTGATTAGTACCCACTCTGTAGGAACACCACGGGAATACCGGCGCCCGTGATTAGTACACCTAGGTGAGGAACCTCATCGGTTTGCGTTGGCTATGAGTGGCGCCACTGTGTGAGAAACACCATAGGTCTGTGTTACCCTTACGACGTACAATACTTGTGAGTAGTACTTTCATGTTTGGAACACCGTGAGTTTACGCTACCTTTGATTAGTACCGCAGCTTGAGAAATATCATGGTTCTCCTTTACTACCGATAAGTGCCATTAGCATCATTGTGCTTTATAAGTGGTTCCTTGGTCACTAATACTATTATTTACAATCTTTTTTGAGTCTGATCCACTGTTTTGTTTGTTTTTTTTGTTTTTGTTGTATTCATGTCCATCCATTCATTCTTCATAACATTTTTTATTTATTTTTTTATTTTGGTCAGTGGATGCTTTTCAATTTTTTGTTGTTATCTCATTTCGTACCATTAGGGGCCGATGACCTCGATGTTAGGGCCTTTAAAGAACAAGCATCATCATCATCATCATCACGAAAGTAAGGAGCCTGAAGCAAGTAAATGGAAGCAATGACTGATTCAGCTAAGGGACCTGTGATTGCTAATTCACATTCCCAAGTTTAGAGCCGCTCGGTTACACTATTAGTCGCCTGTTGCGACAGACAGGGTATACTGTTGATGTATTATACGCCTTCACCCTCTAGACGAAGTGTTGCTCCCTTTAAATCAGCGGTCATTGCCATCATCATCATCATCATCATGCTTACCAGCTGTCGTG
Organism: Anabrus simplex; assembly: GCF_040414725.1. Classification (NCBI taxonomy): domain Eukaryota; kingdom Metazoa; phylum Arthropoda; class Insecta; order Orthoptera; family Tettigoniidae; genus Anabrus; species Anabrus simplex. The sequence goes on along the minus strand of NC_090268.1, from coordinate 85,504,561 downwards.
AATTTGTTCTTCAACTTTCAACAGCAGCTGTGAGCTTTCATCCGGGAGATAGTGGGTTCCAACCCCACTGTCGGCAGCCCTGAAGATGATTTTCAGTGGATTCCCATTCTCACACAAGGCAAATGCTGGAGCTGTACCGCTGTACCATATCTAAGGCCATGGCCGCTTCCTTCCCACCCCTATGCCTTTCCTATCCCATCGTCACCATAAGACCTCTCTGTGTCGGTGCGACGTTAAGCAAATAGCAAAATAATAATAATAATAATAATAATAATAATAATAATAATAATAATAATCCACGAGGGAGAGGTGAAACTCCCACGTGGCGCGTCCCAGGTGGCGGATAGGGGGGTCCTAACCGGCTTGCCGGCGGACTTGACGGAAATAAAATACCTCTCGCGGACCGAACACACTACCCCCTGCGGGTGGGGGACGCACATGTAGAATACACTCGCGGTACCCCCTGCCTGTCGTAAGAGGCGACTACAAGGGGCGACCAAGGGATGATTGATGACTCTTGATTCGTACCAGCATGCGGGGAACACCATCGGTTGCCTGTACTTGCGAGTAGTACCACTATATTAGGTACAAAATAGGTTTGTGATTAGTAGCAGTCAAGAGCCTGGCCTGGGGGTTTTCCAGTACCCGTGCGTCGTACCCATGTGAGGAACACCGCGGGTCTGGGCGTTGCCTGTGAGTTGTACCACTATATGAGCGACACCGTGGGTCTGCGTTGCCTGTGATTAGTACCCACTATGTGAGGAACACCACGGGGCCCGTGGGACCGGCACCCGTGACTAGTACACCTAGGTGAGGAAACTCATCGGTTTGCGTTGGCTATGAGTAGCGCCATTGTGTGAGAAACACGATATGTCTGCGTTACCTGTACGAAGTACAATACTTGCGAGTAGTACCATCTTATGTGGAACATCGTGAGTCTTCGCTACTTTTGATTAGTACCCCAAAATGACAAATACCATGGTTCTATTTTACTCGCGACATGTACCATTCTGTGGGGCCTTAGTCGTGGATTTTGCACCCCTATTGACATCAAGCATCATTGTGCTTTATAAGTGGTCCCTTGGTCAGTAATACTATTATTCACGATCTTTTTTTGTGTCTGATCCACTGTTTTTGTTTGTTTGTTTGTTTGTTTGTTTGTTTGTTTGTTTGTTTGTTTTCGTTTTTGTGTAGGGTTCATGTCCATCCATTCATTCTTCATGACATTTTTTATTTCATTTTGGTCAGTGGATGAATCTGAATTTTTTATTTCATTTCGTACCATTAGGGGCCGATGACCGTCGATGTTAGGCCCATTTAAACAACAAGCATCATCATCATCATCATCAATAATAATAATAACTTTCAACATGTTGATGGCATTGAATGATGGCTGTCACCTATAGCAGAATCAGAAGTCTATGAACACGACGTAGACGCTAATTCGCCGGGCTGAGTGGTTCAGACGGTTGAGGCGCTGGCCTTCTAACCCGAACTTGGCAGGTTCAATCCTGGCTCAGTCCGGCGGTATTAGAAGGTGCTCGAATAGGTAGCCTCGTGTCGGTAGCTTTGCTGACACGTAAAAGAACTCCTGCGGGACTAAATTCACACACCTCGGCGTCTCCGAAAACCATAAAAGTAGTTAGTGGGACGTAAAGGCAATAACATTATTCGCAGATGCTGCAGTATTTCAAAAGTCATGGCCTCAGGTAAGTTATTAGAAATAAGTCAAAATATTATGAACTCTACAATGAACTGTGGATCTGAATGTGAACAGAAACAGAAGAGAGTGTTTGTATCTTCCTCTTCTTAAGACAATCTCACTTTAAACTGCGTCATGATAAACATGTCTAGACTGCATAGTATCCGCGGAATTTCTGCGTTGGCTGTGACTGTACATTTGCATACGAATAATGCTGCTGCCAATATGGGAGCCACGTCTGCTCCGCAAAGCGCTTTGTTTCATTAAAGCTATTTATTTTGTTTAACATCCAACTCCAGCACTAGTGTAATATTGGTGACACTTAATAAACTGAAAAATGACTCTAAACTAAAGAGACTATGTGATAATAAAACCTAATGCTTGTGCCACAATCCTTGTGAAATTTGTCCAGCCTATTCAAATGTCACGTTTAAGCTTGGATTAACTACTTTTTGCAGGAGCTGACAAGGGATAGGTCACCTCAGTCAGGGCTATGTAACGAGTTGCATCTAATGTTAACATTGATGCTTTCACGGCCGTTACTTGTAGACATGAAATGGCGAATGGCTTTTAGTGCCGGGAGTGCTCAAGGACAAGATCGGTTCACCAGGTGCAGATCTTTTCATTTGACTCCCGTAGGTGACCTGCGCGTCGTGATGGGAATGAAATGATGATGAAGACGATACAAACACCCAGCCCCCGAGCCAGCGGAATTAAACAATGATGGTTAAAATTCCTGACCCTGCCGTGAATCGAACCCGGGATCCCTGTGACCAAAGGCTAGCACGCTTACCATTTAGCCATGGAGCCGGCCACTTGTAGATATGATATGGGCTTTTGGGTTTATGTCGTGTCAAGTAAACAAACGTTTCGCAGAGAACATTGCTCCACGTATTCAGAAGAAAATCTTGACTGTTCACGGGGAAGACTTCTCCAATAATGAGGGTTTGAATTTAAGAATGCCTTATCGGTGTACGGAAAGCGTGGAAATACGTAAAAATCCTAACAATTTCTGCAGGGACACTGGCTACCTCTCTCTCTCTATATATATATATAACTAGCTGATGTACCCGTGCTTCGCTACGGAATTCTAAATTTTATACAGAATTCTAGGTTAGGTATTGTAAACGTTGTGAGCAAGATTGTATGAAGTTGCATAGCTCTTAAAGTTGCCCCAGAAGCACGACGGGCAAGTCGCCAACGTCTTTTCTCATATGAAGACGGAGTTAGGGAATTTGCATTGTAATTGTAGGCCAGGTTGCCTACCGTCAGTCACGAATAGGTTGGGAAGTTTTCATTATAATGGCAGACACTCACTCTCCGCCTGCCTTTATAGATTCTCAGAAAGAATCTTTTAGTGGTTTTCCCAACTGAAAAGAACATGGGTCATTACAATGACGTCAGTAGGAATGGCGCGATTAAAAGCAATGCTTTCATATGAAATACTCGATCAAATGAGAAACCACACATTTTCTCACTTTTAACGAACATTACTATGCTGCCGAACTAACAGTCCAAAGCTACAGAGCTGGAATGACCAAGACGCAGACATCCGTGATCCGTTAACAATATTCATCCTTTTTTCGGCAGGGGGTTCGAATAGTGAATGGTCCCAGGGCAAAAACTATGCCCGTTTACTTATCTGTTTCCTGGGAGTACCCGATGAGTCGAAAAATCTCAATTCACTACACTAGTGGGAGAAAGAACTGTCTGACGTGGAGGCAATTTTTCCTCCAAGCCAGAGAAGAAACCACATCTTCGCTGGTAATTTGGAATAAAATTAATGTAGATTTAATGAAAGTGAATAGGAAGAAGCTTTTCCAAAGAAACGGCTCTTTTCAGGGTTGAATTTTGAGTTATTTAGTGAATTGTGGTACTATAATTTGGAATAGGGCTAAATTGTAATTCCAGACCAGTTCATACTACTACTACTACTCCTACTACTACTAACTGAGCCTCTGACCTAAGTGAGCACATTGCTGTTTCAAAACAGCGCGTCAGAGTAGGTATCGAATAGGTGGCATACTATACTGAACCTGTGTGTTACGTACCAGCAGTATCAGAAAATGTATGAACCAGAGGATTAGCATGCTAAAGAAGAAAGTTATCTAACACCTCAGCTATTTCCCGCCAATATACAGTTAGGCTGTTTTACTGGGTACGCAGCAGTAATCCCATCTATCGGAGTTGAATGTCAGCATAAGAAACAAAGAACATTACAACAAACAACGGTCAGTGTAATGTTACTGTTGATCTATGTCACGCGTTTTCTATATTATATGCCTTTAAATTATTAATTTCTTCCGGTTCTGAAATATTACTCTTATCATAGTCGGTACGGTAAAACTGAATAAAACATAAATGATCGGAAATTATATTCCCTATAACTTTTGTTATGTAGTACTTTTCCATAGGACCAAGAACATAGGTATTTAAAAATTAAATTTTAGGTGCCTTCCCCTAAACTACCATTTCACCCAGAGTGAATAACATTGTTTATAGCTTAAACTGTAGTTTCTTATTCCCCGACTCTGTATACCATTTTCATTAAATTCTGTTTACCCACTTTGTCAGAGCTCGGCGTTGATATGGACTTAGCAACAAAAATCTAAATTCATGAATATCTGTGTTATAATAGCCGGTACGTTAAAAATGCATAAGTTTAAATGATCAGAAATTTAATTCTATATAACTTTAGTTATGTAGTATTTATCGATATGACCACTAATAATATGAGAATTTAATTTTAGGCCTTCCCCTAAACTACCATTTCACTTAGCGTGAATAAAATAATTTATAACCTAGATTGTAGCGGTTCACCCCCTGACACTACATACCGATTTTTATTAAATTCTCTTCAGCCGTTCCTCGTGATGCGAGTACATACATACATACAGACAGACAGACAGACAGACAGACAGACAGACAGACAGACAGACAGACAGACAGACAGACAGACAGACAGACAGACAGACAGACAGACATTACGGAAAGTAAAAACTGCATTTTCTTGTTACTGAGGACATGATCGATATAGAAATACAATTCTTCTCAAATTCTGAGCAATATACAGACAAAACTCTTATCTATATATATAAAAGAATGGCCCCATGGTCGCCAAACCACGCTCCCAAGTTGAGAGCCCCTAGGATACTTTTAGTCACCTCTTACGTCAGGCAGGGGATACCGTGGGTGTTATTCTACACCCGCCCCCCCGCCCGCCCACAAGCCCCGCAAACCTAATACCAGCTGGGTCGGAAAAGAACAAGAGTTGATCAAGGGAGGTCAGACATGAAAGACGGAAGTGAGGAGTTTGACAAATAAGTGGAAGCAATGAAAGACTCAGGTAGGGGAGCCGTGATCGCTAATCCATGCTCCCAAATTGAAACCTCCTGGTTCCTCTTTCAGTTGCCTCTTACGACAGGCTGGGGATACTATGTATGTATTATGCCACCTCCATTGACAGGGGGAATAAGATATGATGGGATGGAATTTAGCTCCACAAAGTTAATTTAACGTACTGTATGCCAGTTGCATGCCGTAACGGTATTCAAACACTTGCAAATGCAGAAATCTAACCCACTACCATAGGAGTCGAACGACTAACCTACTGAAGTAGTAATATCCTCTCATGTGACGGAATCTATATGTTTAAGTTGAATGAATTTAAATAAAAGTAGGCCCTGTTGCCTTATTTACTGAGCTACTCTTCTTTTTTTTCTTTGTTAGCTGCTTTACGTCGCACCGACACAGATAGGTCTTATGGCAACGGTGGGACAGGAAAGGCCTAGGAGTAGAAAGGAAGCGGCCGTGGCCTTAATTAAGGTACAGCCCCAGCATTCGCCTGATGTGATATTATTTTAGCGTATAGCTTTTAGTGCTGAAAGCGTCCGAGGACATGATCATCTCTCCAGTTCTTTATCTGCTTTTTCTGTCACGCCCCTGGGGTTGGGCTACATTTGCCGCTGTATGAGGGTGTTGTCTGTGGCTGTAAAGTAATTGTACGGACTAGGAATGGGAAGGAATCCGTCCTGGCCTTGAGAAAAATAACATCCCGGCATTTGTCAGGTGTTAAAATTGGAAACTTTGGAAAACCATTTGAAGTTTTGTCGACAGGGTATTCGAACCCACCTGTCTGTCTGTATTATTATTATTATTATTATTATTATTATTATTATTATTATTATTATTATTATTATTATTATTATTACGGGCTACCGTTTTTACCACCTGTTCTGTATTATTATTATTATTATTATTATTATTATTATTATTATTATTATTATTATTATTATTATTATTATTATTATTATTATTATTGTTACGGGGCTACCTTTGTTTACAGAGGTGAAAGAAGTTGCGGGCATGAAGAATTGGTGGATAAAAGACAGTTAGAAGATTAAAACTTAAAAATTAGAGCTATATTTAGTTCTCTGCTATCTTTTGGTTTCTTTTCAAAGTCTCAACTTTACAAATTCAGGCACAAAAACTCGTAAGAATTGGTAACATTTTTAGAAAATCGAATAATAATCAATTTACAAATTTGAGCTTGAAGCTCCCTAATTATAAATTCTCCGTGAGCGCTGAGGCTCCTTTCAACAAACAGTCAAGGAGACGGACCTCCCAATTTCTTTTACATCAATAGTAAGAACATCTTTGCTCTATCAATTATCTAGGAGACTACACTCCAAACATTATATCATTCCAGCCTTCCAAAGACACTATTCAACCTTTACATTAATAGGAAGAGCGTCTTTATTCTATAAATTTACACTTAGTAATCAATGTTCAAAATTTCACATCTTCCAGTCCTATCAACAGCACAATCTACAGTTTACAAAATGGAACAGTATTCACTATTTTAAATGCTCAACAGTCTAACATCTTTACATGAAAAGAATGAAATAGAATTTAACAGCGGTATCGAGTACCCATTCTACTAGGCCTTTGTGAAAAACAACAGGATAAAGTTACTAGCCCAACAATCAAAATGGTGAGGAGGCGGACACTAGCGCTCCTGGAAAATTGAATGAAAAGCTTAAAACCCTATTTGGGCTTATAGCCCGAAGTTACAGAGGCTAAGCCTGTACTACTAAGGTGACTAGATGGAGAAAAATATTTAAGTTACAGAGATTACAAAATGAAAAAGGTTGCAAATCATATTCACCTCAAAATCAAGTTGAGACGGAACTCTCTATTCCCTGATTTCGATAAGATCTTTCGGCTTGTTGAAATTTACATTTAAGTTTGAAATTTACATTTTAGAAAATTAAGGTTACATTATTAAAGATTGGAAACCTTCCCCTCGAGCTAGCTATCAAAGACTCTCACTTAGTTAAGCAAGAACTGCCATTACCTTGAGCTGATGGACGAGGCGCCCCCGCCTCCTTTATAAACACACACTCTGTAGACTGGAACGATCAATAAGACAACCTGGTCCGAAAATGTGTCAGCTTTTATACTCGAGGGGAAGGGTCCAGAAAACTCTGGGCTAAGGCCTGACACACCCCCAGTCCAGTTCATATTGGGTAATTAAATAAATACCAGACACTCCTGACTGGATGAAAAATAAATATACAAAATTTTCTATTGGCCAACATCTTAAGTTGGCGGGTAGAGATCGAAGTGTTGTAAACTTTAACACACCAAAAAGAAATAAATCAATTCAGTTTAGGAAACCTTAGAATACAAAATTACTTTACAATTTTAACAGTCAATCTTCACACCAGAGGACCTAACATAAGGTTATAGTAGAGACATCTGTAGAGAAATGTCCAAACTTCTTATATTAGTTGTTGCGAGTTTTAGAATTTAGATGGCATTATCCAAGGCGTTTCATTTAAATGTACGGGGCAGGTGTACTTCTGAAGTACATTAAAGGTTATATTTTCAAAACAGCCAAACTTAACAGTTTTGATATAGAATTTCCAACTTTAACTACTAACAACAAGTAATAAGGTACCAGTAACAAAATTTAAGTCTAGGAACGACAAGATTTGATGGTATAACAGAACTTAGGCTTCAAGCCTTCACTTTACATTTTCTGAGCTCTCACCTCCCAAACACATATTTACCAAAGGGCTGACAACGTTTTGTAACTGTTTTTCCTCCGGTAATGTGTTAAAGTAATTTCTATACGAGTCGCCTCAGTAGTTTGGGAATAGCCCCTGTTTCATCGGCCTAGAGCCCTTTAGGTTTTTCAGTGTTCATTATCTTGGAGCGCAGTACGCCTCCATTCAGTTTGTGTTTCCGGCCATTTACTTAACCTGTTCTTTTCCGCAAAGGCCCTATAGGTTGGGTACGAGATACCCCTGTTTCAAATTGTAAGTTGGGCCATGGATGGCCAGAGAGTGTAAGATTTTTGAGGATGCCTCGAAGAGGCTGAAAGAAACGGAGAGCCTGTTAGCTCTTTTGCAAGTTTTGTAATTGTAAAGTGTGCCTCTGGGAGGCTTGATATTATGATTTAGGGAGCAACTGCTCTGGAATGAGGGGATTTCTGCCCTTAACTAAATAGTTCTTCTTCCATTTGTAAATTTGTAAAACTAGGGGCTTAAAGCCCAAAGAGTTAAGGTTCTGAATCTTGGATCTTTCCTAATCTGGTTTTAAGTTTGGCATTGTACCTGACTGTTATTTCTCCCTTGTGGAAATTTGTTATTTTTTTAATAATGAAAGAAACAAACAATTAAATTGAGAGGGTGTGGCTGGTTTAATCTTGAATGATCTCGAACCTTCTCCGAGGGTTTATAAACTGCGGCTTTTCACGTTTCTTGGCCAATTCATCGTCATCTTTCTGAGTGTGCGTGTTAAGCAGGAAGCGAGATGCCCCAGAACCATGAACTACCTTTGTTAAAGTTTTAATTCAATTCTTTACATTTTAGTTAGACCCATTCAAGCCCGCACCTTCTTTCACCTTTGCGTTCCACAGATACCCCGGAACAATTATTATTATTATTATTATTATTATTATTATTGTACCGGGCGGTACACCTCTACTCTGTTTATTTAAAAGTTGCGCCAGTTGAAACACCTCTTCTGGAGGAAGGTTGAACTTTATCTATTTTATTAATTCTCTACTTTCTCAGAAGATGTCACCACGTGGAAAATTTTGAGTTTTTGAACTGTGTCACTTTTGATGTGTTTTTGTTTCGCTTGAAGTAAGAAGTGGGAACTTTCTCTTCTAGAGGACACTACTGAAGAATTACAATAGTGCAACCTAGTGCGAAATCAAAGAACTATTTTGTTGGAGAAATTTTTATTTCAAAAGTTTGTTTCTTGTTAAATTTCTTTCTGTTAATGTTTAAGTTGGCTGTATACCCCTCTTTTTCCCCTTAGTTTGGATCTAGCCAATCCCGAATTTCTTTAATTAATTTCCCACCAATAATGTGTTTCTTTTTCCTCTATGTAGGGGTTTCTTTTCCCGAACCAATAAAGATTTTGTGGGAGGGTGTTTTATTTCCCCTAACGCCTAGAATCTTCCGCGAGAGGATATAAACTGCTGATTTTGGGGTCTCCGGGCCACTTCTGTTCCATCTTTCAGTGTATTAAGTACATAGCAGGAGGCGGGAAGCGCCTCTTTCCTCGGCAGCGATCTACTACCAGGTAATGGCCTATTAATATCTTCTTTTCTTGCTAGGTCGGCAGTTTAACTCTCGCGGCGGGTTCGAAGCGTTTTCCATCATGTAACCTTTTCCTAAAATGTAACTACTCCTTTCTTCTTTTTCTTGTAAAGTTACATATTGGGATAGAGAGTGCTAACCCTCTCGAGCTCCCACTCACATTTGTTTTGAGGTGAACTTATTTTCTCAAACTTTTCTTCGTTTATGTAATGTAAAGTGTTCTTCTCTAAGTCACCTCTGTAGTATGGGATTAGCCCTTGCGTTAGTGGCCCAGAGCCAGATTAGGTTTTAAAAGCAAAGTGTATTAGGAGTGCAAGTTCGCCTCCTCTCAAGTTGTATTTTAGAGGTCATGTATTAATCTTTTCTCACCTAATAGACCTCAGTAGGTTGGGTATTTACCCCTGTGTATATGTCCTTTGAGGACCACTTGAAAGTTGAGTTTGGTGTGGCCTGGGAGAGGCTTAACTTTAAGAGCGAGTGGCTCTTTTCTAAAACTGAGAGTTGTATGCCTCGAGGAGGCTTTGCTGTGTAATTTGGAGCAAGGGCTCCAGGGTTTGAGTGGGGTCTTCTGCCCCTTTTGTTAAAATTGGTATATCGTAAAGTTGAGCTAGTTGCTCAAGAATTGTGTTTTCAGGGCTCGAAGCCCAAATTCTTTAATCCCTGTAATTGTACATTTCAAGTTGTATTTCGGCTACTAAGTACCTGTTCTATTTGTTGTTACCTAATTTTGAAAAGAAAATATAACCTTGTTAAATTTTAAAATTTAATTTCTCTTTAGTAGCTTGAGACCTATTCACCACCCAGCACCTTCTTTTATGCTTAACTACCACAAAAACTCGGTAACAAGTGGTAGCAGAGCGTGGTTGAATGGGTCTCAATTTAGCCTCTTTTGACGGCTAAACATTGCTTTGATTCGAACTCTAACAATTTTCTCAGTTGCTGGAATTTTTTGAGTTTTTCAAAATTGTTCTGTCATCATGCCCGGCCCTCGCGATGTTCTCCTCCTTAACTACTTGCGCAAAGAGGAGTTGATATATGAGTTAACTATCAGAAACGTTCAATCTGGAGGCACGGTTGCAATAGACACTAACAAGCTTAGAGAGTCCCTTGATTTGCCCATTTCCATCCCCAATTTGGGAGAGAAAGAAATTGACGACTCTCTTTCCACGATTGTCGAGAATATTACTGGGCTAGCATCGGTAGTCAGCTTTTTTGATGAAAACGATCCATCTCCTAATCAAATTAAGCGTGTGCAAGGCAGGCTGTATCACTTTGCAAATAGAGTTAATGATCTATTGTCTCTAAAGGTGAATGACGTTCAGAGGAAGCAAGCTAATACGCTCCTTGAAACTATTTCTGAATTGTCTAATAAGGTCACTCAATTGCTAACCGGCGAAGCTCCTCCCAAAACTGATCAACCCGCCACGGTGAATGTAGGTAACGAGGAAGAGCCTCCTCAGGGAGAAGTCAATAGGATAACCGTTGCTGCTCAAACTATCTCTGCCCCATCGAACAACGAATCTGAACGCCGTGCGTCATTGAGTAACATCCGCTCTGAATTAACTTCCTTGCCCTTGAAACCTTTAACGACTATGACACCTGGGTTCAGCAGCTTGCCTCATCCATTGGCAATGTTGCTTAGAGGTATCTCTAAGTTTTCCGTCAACACCACCAGTGACGTAATTTCATTTTTAAGATTTCTAGTGGAATTTCAGGATCATGCCCTTGTGTTTTCTCTTTCCCCATGTCAAATTTTGCAAATTATCTATCCTTATGCTATTGGTGTTCTATCTGACAAAATAGTTAGAGCCATTGCCGAGCAATCTTCTATTGAGGATTTCCACGCCCATTTGCTAGCTAACTTCATCCCGGCTAGGGCCAGGTCCTCCCTTATTCAGAAATACTATTATCGGGTACAGCGCTTGGATGAAAACCTGGCAGACTTCATCCAAGATATTAAGTTTTATACTAGGGTGTTTGCTCTCCACTTCCCTGAGGATCAGATCGTGCAAGCTATTGTTGAAGGGATTTCACCACCCTACAGGTCATATTTGTGTTTCGCGGCGTGCCCGCAAACCTTCTCTGAACTGGAAGCATTAGCCGTCTCTGCGGAAGGAGTTAGGTATGCCGATTCCTTGCGTGTGGCGAAAGAACCCCCGCCTTCCTTTAGTAACACTCGGCCTCCACCTCGCCGACCAGTCAATCCCCGTAAATGTTATGCTTGTGGGTCGCCTGACCATCTGCGGAATAAGTGTCCTCTGATCAAGTCAAGTGGGACAAGGAATGGAGTAGGGTCATCACAAGGCTGTTTTAAGTGTGGGGCCTTCTCACATATCGCCAAGAATTGCCCAAACTCAAATAGCACCCCCTCCTGCTCAACTTCTGGTGCAAATTCCAGCTATTCCAATAATAAAAAGTGACTAGTGGCGTCGGCTGAGCCGACTAATCCATCTTCCCAAGACTTAGCCCCTAGTAAACAGGTTGTAAATGCAGAGAACGACCAGCCTTCAAATTCATCTTTTGAATGCCCTAAAGAGTGTCTTAGGATTGCGGCGGATACCCCCGCACCTGTTCCTTTTCTTAAGATTGAGTTAAATAACGAGCCTATAACAGCTCTCTTAGATTCAGGCAGTGTTTGTTCCATTATTTCGGCTGATTGGTATTCTAAATTGAAATCTGTTTGTAAACTCCCTGACTATGTCTCTTCTCCTGTTCAATATGTTTCGGCTAATTCATCTCCATTAGAAATTCTAGGTTCCATACATGTCAAAATTCGGGTTTTTAAGTTTACATGGAAGATCAAATTGTTTGTGGCCAAGCGTTTGTCTTGCCCCATCATATTGGGAGCGGACTTCATTTCTCACACTGGTCTTGTGCTCGATCTCCAGAGTAGGTCGTGCATATTCAAATTTGCGTCCAATTGTAGAATTCCCTTGTTAAAGTGTAATTCTGTATCATGTTCATCCATTTCGCCTACCAAGGATGAGATGTTGTTAGACCTTAGACATCTACCTGAGGAGCAGGCTGATAGTATTCGGAAACTGTGTCAGTCGTTTCCCGAGGTGTTCTCTGATACTCTTGGTGTTACTGACCTTATTGAATACAAAATTGAGGTCACGGATTCAATTCCTGTCCGTTTTCCACCGTATAGGCTATCTCCACCTAAAATGAAGGCTCTGAAAGAAATCATCGATCAGATGTTGAAGGATGGTATTATTAGGCCCTCTAAGTCAGCGTATTCTTCGCCTATTTTTCTAGTCCCGAAACCCCAAGGAGGCTTCAGGCCTGTCATTGATTACAGGGCTCTCAATCGGAAGGTGGTATTGCAATCTGTGCCCCTTCCCGACCTTCATTCTTGCTTTTCATGGTTTCGTAAGGCCAAGTTCTTCACCATCTTGGACTTGAATCAGGCCTATAATTAAATTCCCCTTGCCGAAGAGTCTAAACATCTTACAGCGTTTGCCACGGACTGGAATTTATATGAATACAACCGCGTGCCTTTCGGGCTCCCCACGGGGGAAGCTGTGCTCACTAGGCTACTAGATAGGGTCTTTTCCGACATCAAATTTGAGTACTTATATCACTACTTGGATGATGTCGTCGTATTTTCCGAAACCTTTGAAGAACATCTAGATCATTTGCGAGAAGTTCTCAATCGCCTTCGTAAGGCTGGGTTAACTGTTAAGTTGTCCAAGGTTGCCTTTGCTAAGCCCTCTATGTCATTCCTAGGGCATATTGTGTCACCTGATGGTGTAGCAGTCGATCATTCTAGAACACAGGCCATCCGTGATTTTAAACCTCCTAAGGACATCAAAGGTATCGCTAGATTCATTGGTATGGTGAATTTCTTCAGGAAGTTTATTCCTAACTTCGCTAATAGAGCGGCGCCCTTAAACCTTCTTCGTAGGAAAGGCATCAAATTCGAGTGGGGACCTTCTCAACAAGCCGCTTTCGAAGATCTTAAATTAGCTCTCTGTAATGCCCCTGTACTTGCTATGCCTGATTTCTCGAAGAAATTCATCGTCCAAACGGACGCGTCGTCGTCAGCTGTAGCTGCAGTCCTTCTTCAAGAGACTGAACTAGGGAGGCGTCCCATCGCCTATGCATCTAGGACTCTATCGGTTCAAGAAGCCAAGTATTCCATCTATGAGCTCGAAGGGTTGGCAGTCTTATTCGCCTTAGAAAAGTTCCGTCTCTATCTGGAACACGTCAAATTCGATCTGGAGACAGATAATCAAGCCTTAAGCTGGGTCTTAGGTAGGCCGCGTCGTACTGGTCGTATAGCCCGTTGGGCCATCCGTATTTCTGCCTTCCAATTTGATGTACGACATATCAGAGGTACCGAAAATGTTGTTGCTGATGGACTCAGCCGTATGTTTCATAACGACGTCGAGACCCACGAACCGGTCGATAGTTCATCACCTTCCGAGTCCATACTATCTGGTGTTAATGCCATCTTAACAGGTGCTCCCATGCTTTTTAGGGATATTGAGAAATACCAACGTGAAGATCCGACGCTGGCTCCTATAATGGAAACCCTTTCTTCTGGGGAACATGTTGTCCCTTATGTTCTGAGGAATGGTGTTCTATGTTGCCCTTCGAGGCATGATAAGTTGATGAAAGTTGTTGTTCCAGCGGTTCTTGTACCTATGATCTTCAAATACTATCATGAGACCCCATTGGGGGGGCATCTTGGAATCTTTAAAACTCGTGAAAAGATTCGTGAAATGTTCATATGGAAAGGTATGGACGGTGAAATTCGAGAACTTGTAAAAGCTTGTAAATCTTGTTTGATCAGTAAACCCACCATGTCCACTAAAGTAGGCCTTTTGTCTTCTCATCAAGCGTCGCGCCCCATGGAACGCCTGTATATCGATTATGTGGGACCCTTCCCCCAGTCAAAGGGTAATGCCAACAAGTTCATCTTTGTGTGTGTAGATGGTTTTACAAGATTTTCCTGGTTATTTCCGACTAAGCTGGCTACCGCTCAGTCCACCATTACTTGCCTAAATTCTATTTTTGCTTCTTTTGGTCCGTGCCAATACATTGTATCTGATAATGCTAAAGCTTTTACATCAAATCTGTTTCGTAAATTCTGTTTTGACTTGTCCATCTCTCATGTAACTACATCTGCTTATTACCCTCAACCATCTCTGGCTGAACGGGTTAACCGCAATCTCAGGTCCGCACTTATTGCCTATCATCATGAAGATCATTCTAGGTGGGACACGTCCCTGCATTGGTTAGCTTTTGCTTTGAATTCGGCGGTTCATGAATCTCACAAATTTACTCCAGCTTCTTTGATGTTTAAGTTCGTTCCCAACACGCCGCTCTCTAACCTCTGGTCTCTGAATGACATTCTGCCCGAGACAATAGATCCGGACAACATTAAAGATCTTTGGAAGAAGGCTAAAGCTAATCTTAAAGTGTCTCATGAAAAGGTTAGGGAAAGGTATGATCGTGGACGGAGACCCACCACTTTGAAGGTAGGTGACCAGGTTATGGTCAAAAATTTTGTTCCCGCGGGCAAGCTTGCCCCCAGATTTCATGGGCCTTGTATCATTCTCGATTTTCTTACGCCGGTTACCTTATTGCTAAGTAATCCAGCCACCGAGAGGATATTTAGAGTTCACCTGTCCCAGGTGAAACCGGTGTAATTTCTGTGTTAACTTGCTCCATATTATTTTGAAAGGATATGAAGGTTATATTTTTTTTGAGTTTCACTTTTAAGGCATTCTGCCCCTTCTGTAATATTTTGGTTTTAGATGTAAGCCTTATGTAAAACCTGCCCCGACCCGTTAAACTGCCATCCTGTTCTTGCCACGGCCATTACCACGCTCCCGTCTCCTGCTCCACTCTACACAGTGGCTTAATGAATACCATGAATATCTGCACGCCGCTGACCCCTCACTCTCTCTACAAGCCTGTACCCTCAAAGAAAATAATTGTCCAACACTATTCTGCCGCCTAGCTTTAATGTTTCAGCGCCCCCGCAGCCGCGCAGCGCCGTGCAGCGACTGGGGAGGGGGATGGGCCCCCTCCTCTCCAGCGAGGACGACATGTGCACGGCGAGCCGGAGCTCACCTCCCGGCCAAGGCTGATGTGCGGCGCACGACCTGCTACATGCCCGCAGCCTGTATCTGTTCACCGCGGGCGCGGCGTACTTCAACACCTCTGCTCCCCTCATAGTGCGGGCGAGCGGTATCTCAGGGTACTTGAGGGGTCCGAGCAGCCTCCGTTGGACGCAAGCTGCAACGGCCGGTCTGGCCATCCGACTCAATCTACATCAACTACATGGACAGTCACCATAAGCAATAATTACATTTGGGAATTTAACAACAATATTTGGTGGACATTGCAAAATTTTTCTTCACCTTTAAGTATTAAAAGTTTATCTTCAGAAATACAAATTCTACAAACATAAAAACTTTACTGCACCGGCAACAACAAAATTTTGAAATTGCAACCAACCAAATTACTAAAATCTTATAAATGCTTCTGCAATTAATCTTAATATCAACATCAAAACTTGGACCTTATTTTGGAAACAAAGCTTATGTTCTTCTGTGTTACCCCTTGGAGGAACTTTTGGGGGGGGAGGTCTGTACCGGGCGGTACACCTCTACTCTGTTTATTTAAAAGTTGCGCCAGTTGAAACACCTCTTCTGGAGGAAGGTTGAACTTTATCTATTTTATTAATTCTCTACTTTCTCAGAAGATGTCACCACGTGGAAAATTTTGAGTTTTTGAACTGTGTCACTTTTGATGTGTTTTTGTTTCGCTTGAAGTAAGAAGTGGGAACTTTCTCTTCTAGAGGACACTACTGAAGAATTACAATAGTGCAACCTAGTGCGAAATCAAAGAACTATTTTGTTGGAGAAATTTTTATTTCAAAAGTTTGTTTCTTGTTAAATTTCTTTCTGTTAATGTTTAAGTTGGCTGTATACCCCTCTTTTTCCCCTTAGTTTGGATCTAGCCAATCCCGAATTTCTTTAATTAATTTCCCACCAATAATGTGTTTCTTTTTCCTCTATGTAGGGGTTTCTTTTCCCGAACCAATAAAGATTTTGTGGGAGGGTGTTTTATTTCCCCTAACGCCTAGAATCTTCCGCGAGAGGATATAAACTGCTGATTTTGGGGTCTCCGGGCCACTTCTGTTCCATCTTTCAGTGTATTAAGTACATAGCAGGAGGCGGGAAGCGCCTCTTTCCTCGGCAGCGATCTACTACCAGGTAATGGCCTATTAATATCTTCTTTTCTTGCTAGGTCGGCAGTTTAACTCTCGCGGCGGGTTCGAAGCGTTTTCCATCATGTAACCTTTTCCTAAAATGTAACTACTCCTTTCTTCTTTTTCTTGTAAAGTTACATATTGGGATAGAGAGTGCTAACCCTCTCGAGCTCCCACTCACATTTGTTTTGAGGTGGACTTATTTTCTCAAACTTTTCTTCGTTTATGTAATGTAAAGTGTTCTTCTCTAAGTCACCTCTGTAGTATGGGATTAGCCCTTGCGTTAGTGGCCCAGAGCCAGATTAGGTTTTAAAAGCAAAGTGTATTAGGAGTGCAAGTTCGCCTCCTCTCAAGTTGTATTTTAGAGGTCATGTATTAATCTTTTCTCACCTAATAGACCTCAGTAGGTTGGGTATTTACCCCTGTGTATATGTCCTTTGAGGACCACTTGAAAGTTGAGTTTGGTGTGGCCTGGGAGAGGCTTAACTTTAAGAGCGAGTGGCTCTTTTCTAAAACTGAGAGTTGTATGCCTCGAGGAGGCTTTGCTGTGTAATTTGGAGCAAGGGCTCCAGGGTTTGAGTGGGGTCTTCTGCCCCTTTTGTTAAAATTGGTATATCGTAAAGTTGAGCTAGTTGCTCAAGAATTGTGTTTTCAGGGCTCGAAGCCCAAATTCTTTAATCCCTGTAATTGTACATTTCAAGTTGTATTTCGGCTACTAAGTACCTGTTCTATTTGTTGTTACCTAATTTTGAAAAGAAAATATAACCTTGTTAAATTTTAAAATTTAATTTCTCTTTAGTAGCTTGAGACCTATTCACCACCCAGCACCTTCTTTTATGCTTAACTACCACAAAAACTCGGTAACAATTATTATTATTATTATTATTATTATTATTATTATTATTATTATTATTATTATTATTATTGAACCATGTACTTCAGGACGAGCAATCAAATCAAATCGATGTTTCCTACATCTGCCTTCCTTGTGTCTACTTTTCTTCTTTGCAGAATTTCTTTTTAAGAGTTGTTGTATGTAATTAATTCATATTTTATTTTTATTTTATTTTTTCAAATTTTATACTAATTATGTTTAACCTCGTTTTTCCTTTCATTCATGTTTCAGCTTCTGCCCCAGCACCAGGAAGTATCTTCAGCTGCAACAAAAGGTATATTATATGGAAGCCGTAGGTATGCGTAATTCAAGCGCTCCTCGGGGTTGAATGAATATTATAATAGGAGGATAATATTCTCTCTCTAGCGCATGTTGCGACTAATAGTATGATGTGTGTGTGTGTGTGTGTGTGTGTGTGTGTGTGTGTGTGTGTGTGTGTGTGTGTGTGTGTGTGTGTGTGTGTGTGTGTGTGTGTGTGTGTGTGTGTGTAGAGGAGGGTGGAGAGGGTTGAGGTAGATCTAGAGTTTTATGAAATGTTATTGTTTCTTACGTCCCACCAACTACTTGTGACGGTTTTCGGAGACAGCGAGATGCCAGAATTTTGTCCCCCTGGTGTTGTTTAACGTGCCTGTGAATGTACCAACACGAGGTCGACGTATTTGAGCACCTTCAAATACCACTGGACTGAGCCAGGTTCGAACCTGCCAAGTTTGGGTTGATCTAGTTTTCCTAAGAAATGCAACCTGGGTAAAATTCACTAGCCGGGCTGAGTAGCTCAGGCAGTGTAGCACTGGCCTTCTGAGCCCAACTTTGCAGGTTCGATCCTGGCTGAGACTGCTGGTATTTGAAGGTGCTCAAATAGGTACACCGAGTAAGTTGTCCGTGCGGTTACGAGTGCACAGAGGTGAGCTTCCATTCGGGAGATAGTGAGTTCGGCAGCCCTGAATATGTTTTTCCGTGGTTTCCAATTTATACACCAGTAAAATGCTGGGGCTGTACATTAATTAAGGTCACGGCCGCTTCCTACCAACTCGTCCTTTTAGATTTACTGACAAGTAAAAGAACTCATGGGGGATAAAATTCCGGCACCTTGACGTCTCCAAAATCCTAAAAAATTGTAGTGGACCGTAAAACTGTTATTATTACTTACTATAAATGAGCTAAATCATAGAGATTTGTGGTGGTAGTGATTAGTGTTTTAAGAGGAAGTAGGAAGGGGAGCAGTCTTCTCTTAACACTGTGATTAGTGTTAAGACAGGACGGTTGCAAAACAAATAAGGCAAAAAAATACGTCCGAAATTTCGAACAGTTAAGGAATCTCTAATAGAAAGAGGGGTGTTGAACGCCATGTGTTTTCTTTCGTCAGAGATCAGCACAATCAGACTGCTACAGCCCCAGTGGAAGGGGGACAGAGCAAATACTTTAATATGATAATACCGGACAGCTTGCTGTTTTTAGTGAGAAAGTCGATAGTGCTGCTACCTACATGGCTTGGTGTGACCAACTCTTCAATAACATATTGTCATCTGCATGATTCTTGGCGCACTGCCGTGTTGTTTATAATGTATCAGTGTTTGTCACTAAATAATCTTACATTGCAGTTATATTCCAAGAAAAGTGTTATGCGCTGAACAAATTACCCACAAGCTAATGGGCATGGGAACTGATAAGGACCGCAGGTATTAAAAAAGTGATGACCTCGCATCTGTGTTGAGGTTACATTCTATGACCCTTAAGAAAATCAATCAAATACTCTACTGAAATGTTAGTGGGACGTAAAAACAATAATATTAACATATATGGAACTCTAGTATACTCAAACTTGAGGGTCCATATTGTTAAACAGTACCATAAAATTCACAAACGAAAACTTGTGGGCCTGTAGCGTAATGGTTATCGCGGTAGTCTTGAAATTGAAAATTGAAGGCCATGAGTTTCGAATCCAGTCATTTTTTTACTGTAAGAAAATAATGATAATAATAATTTTCTTTACGTCCCACTAAGTACTTTTACGGTTTTCGGAGACGCTGAAGTGCCGGAATATAGTCTCCAGGAATTTTTACATGCCAGTAAATCTACCTACACGAGGCTGACGTATTTGAGCACCTTCAAATACCACCGGACTGAGCCAGGATCGAACCTGCCAAATTTGGATCAGAAGGCCATCGCATCAACCGTCTGAGCCACTCAGCCCGGCGAAAGATATATTATTATTCTTCTTCTTTATCTGTTTACCCTCCAGGGTCGGTTTTCCCTCGGACTCAGCCATGGATCCCACCTCTACCGCCTTAAGGGCAGTGTCCTGGAGCTTCAGAATCTGGGTCGGGGGATATAACTGGGGAGGATGACCAGTACCTCGCCCAGGCGGCCTCAACTGCTATGCTGAACAGAGGCCTTGCGGGGGCATAGGGAGATTGGAAGGGATAGACAAGGAAGAGGGAAGGAAGCGGCCGTGGCCTTAAGTTAGGTCCATCCCGGCATTTGCCTGGAGAAGGATGGACACTTCCAGGATGGCTGAGGTGGGAATCGAACCCACCTCTATTCAGTTGACCTCCCGAGACTGAGAGGACCCCGTTCCAGCCCTCGTACCAATTTTCATTTTCGTGGCAGAGCCTGGAATCGAACCCGGGCCTCCGGGGGTATTAGCTAATGACATGAACCACTACACCACAGAAGCGGGCAAGACAATCATTTCAGTGTATTACAGGCATAGGCTTGAGCACTAGTCCAACTAATTTAATACGTGTGTATGGTAATGCTTCATGCATAAATTTGTGAAAGAGACTTTAGGAAATTCAGAACACTTCTTCCTTGTCAAGAACATCCTAGTTCACTCACCGTAACCCCAATGTATTATACATATTATGTATTTCTGTCTTCAGAGGTAAAACAAAAATGCAAAGTACAGCAAAAACGAGAGAGCAGCGTGAGCTGAGTTCTCCTGTAGCATTGGGGAAGATCGGCCGTATCGAAGAAGAAGAAGAAGAAGAAGTCAAAATAATGGATCAGAACTCCTGTTTCTTAATTACAGCTTCTCTTTCCCAAAATTGTAATAAATCATGGATGTTGTTATCTGCCCGCTCTGGCGCTTTGGCTGAATGGTTAGCGCTTCGTGTCCCCCGTTTTTATGATACCTTCATTCTTCGGAGTGTTGGATCTCTTCCATTTCCCTTCTGATTAGTGTTAATAGAGGATGGCTGGCCAGTTGTACTTCCTCTTAAAAAATAATCACCACCACGGAAAGGTCAGCGTACTGGCCTTCGGTTCAGAGGACCCTGGTACGATTCCCGACTGAGTTGGATATTTTATTCGCGTCTGTTAATTCCTGTGGATCGGGGGCTACGGGTTTGTGTTCGTATTCATACGCATCTTCAAATATATACAACACATCACACGAGAAACAACCACAGAAACACGAGGTAGTGAATATATATCCCTCCACATACGATTGGTGGTAGGAAAGGCATCCGGCCGCAAAACTAGGCTAAGTCCATACGACGTCTTTCGCCAGGCTAGAAAAAACTGGAGAGAGTAGGTAGTTGTTAAATATTTCCCCCAGAGGATGGTTGGATCCTCAAACAAATGCTGCTTTTAATTTTCAAGACATAGCGAAAGGCACGACTAACATAATGCTCGTTTGGAGGTTTATGAAAGAGGCATTTCATATTTTGAAATGTCATTCTTAATTATTATTGTACCGGGCGGTACACCTCCACGCCGCTAATTCTAACTTTGCGCCAGTTGAAACTCCTCTGCTGGAGGAAGTCTGAACTTTATCTACTGTGTTAATTCTCAAGTTTCTCAGAAGATGTCACTACGTGGAAATTTTGGAGTTTCTGAACTGGGTCGTTTTCGATGTATTTTTGTTTTACCTGTAGTAAGAAGTGTGAACTTTCTCTTCTAGAGGACACTACTGAAGAACTACAATGGTGCTCCCTAGTGCGAAGTGAAAGAACTGTTTTTTTTGGAGAAATTTTTATTTCAAAAGTTTGTTCCTTGTTAAATTTCTTTCTGTTATTGTTTAAGTTGGCTGTATAACCCTTTCCTTCCCCTTTTTTGAATTTAACCAATCCCGAATTTCTTTAATTAATTTCTGACCAATCAGATGTATCTTCTCCAACTTGAATATCTTGCTTAACCCTAGCCAATAAAGTTTTTGTGGGCGGGTGTTCTCATTTCCGAAACGCCTCGAACTTTCCACGAGAGTATATAAACTGCTGATTTTCGGGTCTCTGCGCGACTTCAGTACCAACTTTCAAAGTGTAAAGTACGTAGCAGGGGGCGGGAAGCGCCTCTTTCTTCAGGCAGCAGTTCAACAACAAGGTAATGGCCGTTTAATAACTTCTTTTCTTGCTAGCTCAGCAGTTTAACTCTCGGGGCGGGTCCGAAGCGTTTCCACCATGTAACTTTCCCTAAAATGTAAAAACTCTTAGCATCTATTCTCTTGTAAAGCTACATATTGGGATAGAGAGTGCTTAACCCTCTCGAGCTCCCACTCATATTGTTTTGAGGTGAACTTATTTTTCATAACCGATTCTTCCTTAACGTAATGTAAATTGTTTCCTTCTAAAGTCACCTCTTTAGTATGGGATTAGCCCTTGCATTAGCGGCCTAGAGCCAGATTAGGTTTTAAACAAAAGGTATTGGGAGTGCAGATCGCCTCCTCTCAAATTGTTATTTTGGAGGTCATGTAATTAACCTTTTTCTCACTTAATAAACCTCAGTAGGTTGGGTATTTTACCCCGGTGTCTATGTCCTTAGAGGACAACTTGAAGGTGGAGTTTGGTGTGGCCTTTGATAGGCTTAAAGTTGAGAGCGAGTGGCTCTTTCTTGAAAATTGAGTATGTATGCCTCGAGGAGGCTTTTCTGTGTAATTTAGAGCAAGTGCTCCTGGGCATGAATGGGGTTTTCTGCCCCTCTGTTAAATCCTGTTTTGGGGTAAAGTTGGGCTAGTGGCCCAAGAATTGTGAGTTCGGGGCTCGAAGCCCAAATCCTGTAAATACTGTAATTGTTCTTTTGTTGCCTTGCTACTCTGTACCTGCCATTCTTGTTATTTCTGAATTTTGAAAAGAAAATATAACCTTGTTAAATTTTAAATTAACTTTAATTCTTTCACCTCTGCTAATCCACCAAACCACGGTAACAAGTGGTAGCAGAGCGTGGTTGAATGGGTCTCAATTTAGCCCATTTTGACGGCTAAACATTGCTTTGATTACAACTCTAACTATTTTCTCACTTGCTGGAATTTTTACCTTTTCCTTCTTCAAAATTGTTCTGTCATCATGCCCGGCCCTCGCGATGTTCTCCATCTTAACTATTTGCGCAAGGAGGAGTTGATCTATGAGTTAACTATCAGAAATGTGCAATCTGGAGGCACGGTTGCGGTAGACACAAATAAGCTTAGAGAGTCCCTTGATTTGCCCATTTCCATCCCCACTTTGGGAGAGAAAGAAATTGACGACTCTCTTTCCACGATCACTGATAATACTACTAAGCTAGCATCTGTAGTTAGCTTTTTTGAAGAAAATGATCCTTCGCCTAATCAAATTAAGCGTGTGCAAGCCAGGCTATTTCATTTTTCAAATAGAGTTAACGATCTGTTGTCTCTAAATTTGAATGACGTTCAGAGGAAGGAAGCTAGTATGGTTCTTGAAAATCTTTCTGAATTATCTAGTAAGGTTACCCAATTGTTAACTGGGGAAGTTCCTCCCAAAATCGATCAACCCACCACGGTGAATGTGGGTAGCGAGGAAGAGCCTACTAAGGGAGATGTCAATAGGAAAACCGTTGCAGCTCAAACAACCTCTGCCCCATTGGACAACGAGTCTGAACGCCGAACCTCGTTGAATAATGTACGTTCTGAATTAACGTCTTTGCCACATAAACCTTTACCTACTATGGTTTTTAGTTGAGTTCCAGGCCCATGCTCTTGTTTTTTCTCTTTCTCCATGTCAGATTATGCAAATCATTCATCCCTATGCAATTGGTATTCTCTCAGACAAAATAGTAAGAGCCATTGCCGAGCAATCATCAATTGAAGACTTCCACGCCGACTTGCTAGCTAACTTCATCCCGGCTAGGGCAAGGTCCTCACTTATTCAGAAGTACTATTATCGTGTACAGCGCTTGGATGAAAACTTGGCAGACTTCATCCAAGATATTAAGTTCTACACTAGGGTGTTTGCTCTTCATTTCCCTGAAGATCAGATTGTACAGGCTATTGTGGAAGGCATTTCACCATCCTATAGGTCATATTTGTGTTTCGCGGCGTGCCCGCAAACTTTCTCTGAACTTGAAGCATTGGCTGTCTCAGCGGAAGGAGTTAGATACGCCGATTCCTTGCGGGTCGCGAAAGAACCCCCTCCTTCTTCTAATAATCCTCGGCCTCCACCTCGCCGACCAGTCACACCTCGTAAATGTTATGCTTGCGGGTCGCCTGACCATCTTCGGAACAAGTGCCCATCAATCAAATCTAGTAGGGCAAATAATGGAGCTGGTTCATCACAAGGCTGTTTTAAATGTGGGGCTATCTCACATATCGCCAAGAATTGCCCAAATTCAAATAGCACCCCCTCCTGCTCAACTTCTGGTGCAAATTCCACCAATTCCAATAATAAAAAGTGACTAGTGGCTTCGGCTGAGTCGACTAATTCTGCCTCCCAAGGCTCAGCCCCTGGTAAACAGGTCGAAAATTCAGGGAAAGGTCAGCCTTCAAATTCATCTTTTGAATGCCCCAAAGAATGTCTTAGGATTCCGGCGGATACCCCCGCACCTGTTCCTTTTCTTAAAATTGAGTTAAATAATGAGCCTATAACAGCTCTATTAGATTCAGGCAGTGTCTGTTCTATTATTTCGGCTCAATGGTATTTGAAATTGAAATCTATTTGTAAACTTCCTGACTATAGTTCATCGTCTGTTCAATATGTTTCGGCTAATTCATCTCCATTAGAAATTCTAGGTTCTGGAAATGTCACAATCCGCATTTTTAAATTTACATGGAAAATTAAATTGGTTGTGGCCAAGCACTTGTCTTGCCCCATTATATTGGGAGCTGACTTCATTTCTCACACTGGTCTTGTGCTCGATCTTCAGAGTAGGTCGTGCACATTCAAATTCGCTTCTAATGGTAAAATCCTTTTTGTTAAAGTGTAGTTCTGTATCATGTTCATCTATTTCGCCTACCCAGGATGAGATGTTGTTAGACCTTAGACATCTACCTGAGGAGCAGGCTGATAGTATTCGTAAGCTGTGTCAGTCGTTTCCAGAGGTGTTCTCGGATACTCTTGGTGTTACTGACCTTATTGAATACAAAATTGAGGTCACGGATTCGATTCCTGTCCGTTTTCCACCATATAGGCTATCTCCACCTAAAATGAAGGCTCTGAAAGAAATCATCGATCAGATGTTGAAGGATGGTATTATTAGGCCCTCTAAGTCGGCGTATTCTTCGCCTATTTTTCTAGTCCCGAAACCCCAAGGTGGCTTCAGGCCTGTCATTGATTATAGGGCTCTCAATCGGAAGGTGGTGTTGCAATCTGTGCCCATTCCTGACCTTCATTCTTGTTTTTCATGGTTTCGTAAGCCCAAGTTCTTTATTATCTTGGACTTGAATCAGGCCTATAATTAAATTCCCCTTGCCGAAGAGTCTAAACATCTTACAGCGTTTGCCACGGATTGGAATTTGTATGAATACAACCGCGTGCCTTTCGGGCTCCCCACGGGAGCAGCTGTACTCACTAGATTGCTAGCTAGGGTCTTCTCCGACATCAAATTTGAGTACTTGTATCACTACCTGGATGATGTCGTCGTATTTTCAGAAACCTTTGAAGAACATCTAGATCATCTGCGAGAAGTTCTCAATCGCCTTCGTAAGGCTGGGTTAACTGTCAAGTTGTCCAAGGTTGCCTTTGCTAAGCCCTCCATGTCATTCCTAGGGCATATTGTCTCACCTGATGGTGTTGCAGTCGATCATTCTAGAACACAGGCCATCCGTGATTTTAAACCTCCCAAGGACATCAAAGGTATCGCCAGGTTCATTGGTATGGTGAATTTCTTCAGGAAGTTTATTCCTAACTTTGCTAATAGAGCGGCGCCCTTAAACCTTCTTCGTAGGAAAGGCATCAAATTTGAGTGGGGACCTTCTCAACAAGCCGCTTTTGAAGATCTCAAATTAGCTCTCTGTAATGCTCCTGTCCTTGCTATGCCTGATTTCTCAAAGAAATTCATCGTCCAAACCGACGCGTCGTCGTCGGCGGTAGCTGCAGTCCTTCTTCAAGAGACTGAACTAGGGAGGCGACCCATCGCCTATGCATCTAGGACTCTATCGGCTCAAGAAGCCAAGTATTCCATCTATGAGCTCGAAGGTTTGGCAGTCTTATTTGCCTTAGAAAAGTTCCGTCTCTATCTGGAACATGTCAAATTCGACCTGGAGACAGATAATCAAGCCTTAAGCTGGGTCTTAGGTAGGCCGCGTCGTACTGGTCGTATAGCCCGTTGGGCCATCCGTATTTCTGCCTTCCAATTCGATGTCAGGCATATCAGAGGTACCGAAAATGTTGTTGCTGATGGACTCAGCCGTATGTTTTCCAACGACGTTGAGACCCATGAACCGGTCGACAGTTCATCACCTCCCGAGTCCATACTACTTGATGTTAATGTCATCTTAACAGATGCTCCCAAGCTCTTTAGGGATATCGAGAAATACCAACGTGAAGATCCGACGCTGGCTCCGATAATAGAAACCCTTTCTTCTGGGGAACATGTTGTCCCTTATGTACTGAGGAATGGTGTTCAATGTTGCCCTTCGAGGCATGACAAGATGATGAAAGTTGTCGTTCCAGCTGTTCTTGTACCTATGATCTTCAAGTACTATCATGAGACCCCATTAGGGGGGCATCTTGGTATCTTTAAAACTCGTGAATTGATTCGTGAAAGATTCATCTGGAAGGGCATGGACGGTGAAATCCGTGAACTAGTAAAGGCTTGTAAATCCTGTTTGCTTAGTAAACCAACCATGTCCACCAAGGCAGGCCTGTTGTCTTCTCATCAAGCGTCGCGCCCCATGGAACGCCTGTATATTGATTATGTAGGACCGTTCCCTCAGTCAAGGGTAAACGCCAACAAGTTCATCCTTGTATGCGTAGATGGTTTTACAAGATTTTCCTGGTTATTTCCGACTAAGCTGGCTACCGCTCAGTCCACCATTACTTGTCTAAATTCTATCTTTGCTTCTTTTGGTCCGTGTCAATATATTGTGTCTGATAATGCTAAGGCTTTCACATCAAATCTTTTTCCTAAATTCTGTTTTGACCTGTCCATCTCTCATGTGACGACTTCTGCTTATTACCCTCAACCATCTCTGGATGAACGGGTTAATCGTAATCTCAGGTGTGCGCTTACTGCCTATCATCATGAAGATCATTTCAGGTGGGACACGTCCCTGCATTGGTTAGCTTTTGCTTTGAATTCGGCGGTTCATGAATCTCACAAGTTTACTCCAACTTCTTTGATGTTCAAGTTTGTTCCCAACATGCCGCTCTCTAACCTCTGGTCTCTGAGTGACATTCTACCTGAGACAATAGACCCGGACAACATTAAAGATCTTTGGAAGAAGGCTAAAGCCAATCTTAAAGTGTCTCACGAAAAGGTTAGGGAAAGATATGATCGTGGACGGAGACCCACCCATTTGAAGGTAGGTGACCAGGTGATGGTCAAGAATTTTGTTCCCGCGGGCAAGCTTGCCCCCAGATTTCATGGGCCGTGTATCATTCTCGATTTCCTTACGCCGGTTACGTTGTTATTAACTAATCCAGCCACCGAGAGGATATTTAGGGTTCACCTGTCGCAGGTGAAACCGGTATAATTTCTGTACTAATTTGTTTCATATGATTTTGAAAGAAATATGAAGGATATATTTTTGAGGGGTTTCACTTTTAAGGCCTTCTGCCCTTTCTATAATATTTCTTTTTTATATTTAAGCATTTATTGTAAACCCTCCCCGCACAGTTAAACTGCCATCCTGTCCTTGCCACGGCCATTACCACGCTCCCGTCTTCTGCTCCACAACACACAGTGGCTTATAAATGCCATGAATATCTGCACGCCGCTGGCCCCTCAACCTCACCACAATGAATGTACCCTACTATCATTCTGGTTCAACAAAAATTCTGCCGTCGAGCTTTAATGTGTCAGTGCCCCGCAGCCGCGCGGCGCCGTGCCGCGACTGGGATAGAGGAAGGGCCCCCTCTACTCCAGCGAGGTCGACCTGTGCACGGCGAGCCGGAGCCCTCCTCCCGGCCAAGGCTGATGTGCGGCGCACAACCTGCTACTTGCCCGCAGTCTGTACATGTTCGCCGCGGGCGCGGCGTGCTTCAACACCTCTACTCCTCTCATACTGCGGGCGAGCGGTATCTCAGGGTACTTGAGGGGTCCGAGCGGCCTCCTCTGGACTCAAGCAGCGGCGGCTGGCCTGGCCGTCAAAGTCATCGGCAACTGATATATTTAGTCAGTTACATGGAAGTTTCACATCAACAATTATTACTTTTTTGGATTTTACTGCAATATCTGGTGGACTTAGAAAATTTTCTTCTGTTTCAAGAATTTAAAGTTTTTCCTTCTGGATTCAACTTCTACAAACATAAAGACATTACATCAGCAATATCTATAAAGAATTTTGAAACTGGATCAAACCAAATTTAGTAAATTTTTGTAAATGCTTCTGCAATTAATCTCCATATCAACATCATAACTTGAACCTTGTTTTCAAACAAATTTCATGTGTCACCCCTGGAGGGACTTTGGGGGGGGGAGGTCTGTACCGGGCGGTACACCTCCACGCCGCTAATTCAAACTTTGCGCCAGTTGAAACTCCTCTGCTGGAGGAAGTCTGAACTTTATCTACTGTGTTAATTTTCAAGTTTCTCAGAAGATGTCACTACGTGGAAATTTTGGAGTTTCTGAACTGGGTCGTTTTCGATGTATTTTTGTTTTACCTGTAGTAAGAAGTGTGAACTTTCTCTTCTAGAGGACACTACTGAAGAACTACAATGGTGCACCCTAGTGCGAAGTGAAAGAACTGTTTTTTTTTTTTTTTTTGGAGAAATTTTTATTTCAAAAGTTTGTTCCTTGTTAAATTTCTTTCTGTTATTGTTTAAGTTGGCTGTATAACCCTTTCCTTCCCCTTGTTTTGAATTTAGCCGATCCCGAATTTCTTTAATTAATTTCTGACCAATCAGATGTATCTTCTCCAACTCATTTCCGAAACGCCTCGAACTTTCCACGAGAGTATATAAACTGCTGATTTTCGGGTCTCTGCGCGACTTCAGTACCAACTTTCAAAGTGTAAAGTACGTAGCTGGGGGCGGGAAGCGCCTCTTTCTTCAGGCAGCAGTTCAACAACAAGGTAATGGCCGTTTAATAACTTCTTTTCTTGCTAGCTCAGCAGTTTAACTCTCGGGGCGGGTCCGAAGCGTTTCCACCATGTAACTTTCCCTAAAATATAAAGACTCTTAGCATCTATTCTCTTGTAAAGCTACATATTGGGATAGAGAGTGCTTAACCCTCTCGAGCTCCCACTCATATTGTTTTGAGGTGAACTTATTTTTCATAACCGATTCTTCCTTAACGTAATGTAAATTGTTTCCTTCTAAAGTCACCTCTTTAGTATGGGATTAGCCCTTGCATTAGCGGCCTAGAGCCAGATTAGGTTTTAAACAAAAGGTATTAGGAGTGCAGATCGCCTCCTCTCAAATTGTTATTTTGGAGGTCATGTAATTAACCTTTTTCTCACTTAATAAACCTCAGTAGGTTGGGTATTTTACCCCGGTGTCTATGTCCTTAGAGGACAACTTGAAGGTGGAGTTTGGTGTGGCCTTTGATAGGCTTAAAGTTGAGAGCGAGTGGCTCTTTCTTGAAAATTGAGTATGTATGCCTCGAGGAGGCTTTTCTGTGTAATTTAGAGCAAGTGCTCCTGGGCATGAATGGGGTTTTCTGCCCCTCTGTTAAATCTTGTTTTGGGTTAAAGTTGGGCTAGTTGCCCAAGAATTGTGAGTTCGGGGCTCGAAGCCCAAATCCTGTAAATACTGTAATTGTTCTTTTGTTGCCTTGCTACTCTGTACCTGCCATTCTTGTTATTTCTGAATTTTGAAAAGAAAATATAACCTTGTTAAATTTTAAATTAACTTTAATTTCGTAGCCTGAGACCTGTTCACCCCCGCACCTTTTTTCACCTCTGCTAATCCACCAAACCACGGTAACAATTATGATTATTCAATTTATTATTTTAACAAAAATATTTCCAATGAGTGTAGTGCATTCCTCTCAACTGTAGCATAGACGAGTATGCAGTTTACACCAACACGCTAGATGTCACCACCATCGCTGTTCGCACTCGACTCAATGCTGTTGAGATAGAGCTGTCCGGTATTGGTGTATTAAAGTATTTGGACAGAGTCACGCGCCTCACCGGCGTCAGTGAGTTCCGAGACTGGGACGAGCGTGGGTAACAGTATTGTGCTTGTGCGCTACAACATGGACCACGGCGTCCTAATGTATATTTTGTACAGTGTAAATTGTTTTGTAAATAAATGAAGTATGTAATGTACATTATGTTAGCCTTCCCTTTGCACTTAATGAAGTACATTTCGTGGACTGTGGGAAGAGCTAGGCCTCGTTCAACACGAGTAAGCAACTCGAAAACGAGACCAAACATTTTGGTCCTCCAGTGCCCGATGTGATTCAGTGACGATATTACATCTCATAATCTGCGCATTTAGGCCTATTAGTGATAACAGTTTATTTACAAGTGTTTACATTTGCGAAATACGAATGTGTTCGTTTTACCGCCAAACTTACAACCACCCACGTGCTAAGTACTGCGCAGTAAGGTACAAATGAGTGACTTCAACTACGTGCCGTGTATGTGATTCACAACCATTTTCTACATGAAACACTGTGACTTGCGATGTGATGAACTGAGTTCTAATACAGTTCTCATTCATTTTAAACTTCGAAATTGAAGCGTGTGTTGCCGCCATCTTGCGCGGACGAATAATACTGTCTTGCCAACCCAATTGATGGAAATTCCAAGGAGTAGTAATCCAGATCCGTAGCAGTAGATCCAGAAGTGCCACCAGAGTGCAGCCCAGCCGCGTAGTGCTCTTTGGTTTTCAGCCCTGCTGTGGAAGGATACATTCTCCTGATCTGTAAGTAATCTGGCATTCCCAGTCCTTTATAATATATACATTCTTTCCTGTTATCCTTCACCATGGATCCTGTCCAGCGAAAAGGTCTCATAAAAAAGAGAGCAGTTATTAAGTCTCGTATAAAGCGTATAGCTAGTTTTGTCAGTACATTTAATGAAGGCTCAAATCTGAATGATATTCGAGTTAGGCAAAGGCTGCTATGTTCAAGTAAGGAGGAATACAACGATGTTCAAACCCAGTTAGAAATTAGCGATACCGAAGAAGTTCATGATGCAGATAGGGAATCCACTGAAGAACTCATCCTAGAAATAGAATCTAAGATGGAAACTCTGTTGAATGCAAATTCGAATATAACTTCCCCCGCAACATCTAGTTCTTCAAATACCAGTAGCATACACGAAATAAGACTCCCTACAATTTCACTGCCAAAATTTACAGGAATTATTTCTGATTTTTTTTTATTTTCGAGATACCTTCCAGAGCCTAGTAATTAATAATCATGCCTTAACAGACATACAGAGGTACTATTACCTACTATCATGCTTATCGGGAGAACCTCATAAATTAATTGAAAGCTTGCCTGTCACTGAAAGCAATTTCAAAGTAGCTTGGGAATTAATCTTTCAGAGATATAATAACCCCAAATTGATTGTAGACCTACACGTTAAGCAACTGCTAGATCTTCCGTCAGTTAAAACAGAGTCAGCTAAGGACTTAAGAGTGTTGCTAAATCAACTGCTGAGCAACCTGAGTGCTATTGAAGTAATGGAAATAGATGTGCCTCTGCATGAAATTTTGTTATCTCGCTTAGTGCTAGATCGAATCAGCCTCGGTCTAAGGAAACAGTGGGAAGTTAAATCTTCAGATAAGAAGTTCCCTCGCTTGAAGGATTTAGTAGCTTTCTTGGAGAATAGTTGTCAAACTCTGGAGCTAATCAACCCCGAAAAACACCAAAGCGACCAGCAACAGGTCGTATCCAAACATGGTGGTGATAAGAGCAGTAAGAAGTCCTTTGTCACAACAGCAACTCATTGTGAGTTTTGTAAGGCTTCTCACACCCTAACAAAATGCCCTAAGTTTTGTGAAGCCAGCGTTGGAAATAGAATAGATTTCACCAAGAAGTGTAAACTTTGCTTTAACTGTCTGGGTGCTAATCATACTTTAAAGGAGTGTAGTTCAGGAAATTGTCGAATCTGCAATAATAGACATCATACTCTTTTGCACAAGGAGCAGAGTACATCCTACAATGCTTCTACTACATCAGAAACCAACCAGACTCAGCAGCAAACTTACTGTGCTGTGAAGAGCAACTATACTCATGTAGAAGTTCTATTGTCAACAGCTCTCGTAGTGGTCACAGACAACCGTGGGAATGCACATCAGTGCCGAGCTCTACTTGATAGTGCGTCTCAAATGCATTTCATGTCCAGGCGTTTGGCAGATCGCTTAGGGATTGAACTGAGTCGGCACTCAATGCCTATAAGGGGAATTAGTGATACTAAGGCAACTGAATCATCACATATTTGTCAAATCCAAATTACATCTAGGGTCACAGACTACACTACCCCTATTGTTTGTGCTGTACTTCCTCGCATAACTGGTCAGCTCCCTACAGTACAGCTTGACACGTCTGACTGGCAGCTACCACAGGACATTTCCTTGGCGGATCCTCAATTTAGTACACCAGGTGAAGTTGATTTACTACTGGGGGCTTCTGTGTTTTTTCACATACTGCGTCGTGGTCAGCTCACGAGAGAAAATCATCCTGTACTACAGGACACTGAATTTGATTGGATCTTATCAGGCAAGATACCACCACACTCTCTCAAGTCTACCAGCAAGAAAGTAATGTCTTGTCTTGTGCGCGGCAATGAACTGCACGTACAGGTCGAACGATTTTGGCAACAAGAGGAAGTAAAGATGTCTCCCCCGCGTTCTAAGGAAGAAAGTCAGTGCGAAGAACACTTTGTGAACAACACTACTAGGGACAGCACCGGAAGATATGTTGTAAGACTGCCTATTAAACCACGCCATGAGGAACTTGGGGATTCATTTAAATACGCCTTTCGTTGCCTCAGTCAAATTGAACAGCGGTTACATCGCCAACCAGACTTGAAGAAGGACTATGTTGAGTTCATGACAGAATATGCTGATCTTCATCACATGGAACTTGTGACAACGCAAACCAATAAGCCAACATATTACCTGCCGCATCATGCTGTAATTAAGCAGTCCAGCACTACCACTAAGTTCAGAGTCGTCTTCAACGCCTCTGCTAAAACTACTAGTAACTACTCACTGAACGATATCTTGATGGTTGGACCTACGGTTCAAGAAGACTTGTATTCTATCATCTTGAGATTTAGAACACATAAGTATGCCTTCACTGCAGATGTTACAAAAATGTACAGGCAAATTCTAGTTCATCCTGATGACCAAGATCTGCAACGCGTTGTATGGCGTTCATCTCCGAATGAACCTATCCAGATTTACCGACTTTCCACTGTAACTTATGGTACCTCAGCGGCGCCCTTTTTAGCCACGAGATGCCTGGTACAACTTGCCAACGATGATGCACTGCAATACCCAAGAGCGTCGGAGACATTACGAAGAGACTTCTATGTTGATGATGTTCTGGGTGGAGCAGATACCATTGAAGATGCACTCAGTCTGCAACAAGAGCTGATCGAACTACTCAGTAGCGCAGGCTTTCCTCTTCGTAAATGGTGTGCTAACCATCCTACTCTTTTAGAGCACATACCTCTTGAGCACCAAGAATCACAACTGCCCTGGAGTCTGGATGACAAGGAAGAGGGTACCATTAAGGCCTTGGGACTACTGTGGCATCCTCTAAAGGACATCTTCCAGTTTGTAGCTACCAGTCACACCCAGAAGACCACAACCTGGACAAAACGTAGTGTGTTAACTGCATTTCATCCATTTTTGATCCTTTGGGCCTCTTAGGTCCAGTAATAATAAAATGTAAAATTTTCTTGCAACATTTATGGCAGGCGAAAGTGGACTGGGATCAGAGTTTGCCTCCTGAGCTATTAACTACTTGGGAACAGTTTCATGCATATTTACCATCACTCAACGACATTCGCATCCCTCGAAGAGTGACGGAGACGGAGAGATTAAACTATGAGTTACACGGATTCTCTGATGCTTCAGAAAGGGCCTTTGGAGCATCTGTTTACCTACGGAGTATAGATGTCAAGGATAATGTAACAGTAGTGCTGTTAAGCTCCAAATCCAGAGTAGCACCACTGAAACAGATTTCCCTCCCTAAACTTGAACTATGTGATGCATTACTCCTTGTAAAATTAATGGATAAGGTTAAAACTGCACTTAACCTCAAAATTGAACAAAACTACTATTGGACTGATTCTACCATAGTACTAGCTTGGCTTGCAGGAGAGCCCGCATCTTGGAAAACGTTTGTTGGTAACCGAGTGTCTGAGATACAACAACTTTCATCTGTAGAACAGTGGAACCATGTGACGTCACAGGACAATCCAGCTGACATCATTTCGAGAGGGATTGAACCACATCTTCTTCAAGACAATCTGTTATGGTGGGCGGGACCATCCTGGCTCTACCGACCACCGTCAACCTGGCCTGTCAGCGACATGAAGAAAACTTCCGAACTCACTGATGTACCAGAGCAATGGAAACCAGCTGTTTGCTTACTTGTTGTCAGTCATTTCCTTGAAGACTTAGTCCAACGCTTTTCTTCTTGGTCACGGCTGGTGAGAGTCATGGCCTTCATACTGAGATACATAAACAACCTCAGGCTTGCTCCTTCAAGGAGACAGGTGGGAAGTCTGACTGTAGTAGAACTTCAAGAGGCATCGCACAGGATCATTCGTACTGCCCAAGAACGAGAATATGGTAAGGAGCTTCAAGATCTGCGACTTGGCAGACCGATCGCAAAGGACAGCAAGTTGAAGTCTCTTCATCCCTTTGTAGATGCAAACCAGATGCTTAGGGTGGGCGGCAGATTGGAACAATCGCAAGCTCCGTACAGCCAGAAACATCCCATCATCCTACCACCTAATCATCATGTGACCAGGTTGTTAGTAATGTGTGAGCACATGCGACTTCTGCATGCTGGACCCCAACTTTTGCTTGCAACCATTAGACAACGATATTGGATACCTAATGGTAAGTCTGTCATTAGGCACATAACACACAAGTGTCTCCCTTGCTACAAGTTGAAGGCAAGTACATCAACTCAACTCATGGGCCAGCTCCCACACCACAGGGTAGAACCCAACAGACCATTTTTGAACTGCGGAGTTGACTATGGGGGCCCACTTTACATTAAGCAAGGGACTCGTAAGAGCAAAACAAAGCTAATATGTTATATTGCTCTATTCATCTGCATGGCTACCAAGGCGATCCATCTTGAACTTGTCTCTGACCTGTCTACTGATGCGTTCCTAGCTGCTCTGCGTAGATTTACATCGCGTCGTGGTATCTGTCAGAATATCTACAGCGACAATGGAAGTACCTTTGTGGGAGCAAGAAACGAGCTACGGGAGCTTCACACCCTTTTCAGATCTCAAGTACATCAGAGGAAGGTGTATGACTTCGCATCTCAATGTCGAATCCAGTGGCATTTTATTCCACCGCATGCCCCTCATTTTGGTGGGCTGTGGGAGGCTGGCATAAAGTCTACTAAGTCCCATTTGAAGAAGGTTGCACGAAATCTTGTATTGACTTTTGAAAAAATGTCCACGTTGTTAGTTCAGATTGAGGCATGCCTGAATTCGAGACCAATAACCAAATTGTCTGATAATCCTGATGACTATTCATTCCTGACTCCCGGTCACTTCCTGATTGGAGAACCTCTCACAACCATCCCAGAGCCAGATTTACTTACAGTTTCAGGTTCTCGTCTGTCCAGGTGGCAACTACTTCAGCGTTGCAGACAGTACTTCTGGAAGCGATGGTCAAGGGACTATCTATGTCAACTCCAGCAGTGGACTAAGTGGTCATCAGGAAGGGTCAACCTTCAACCCGGAACTCTGGTTCTTCTCAAGGAAGACAACTTGCCACCTCTCGTGTAGCAGACAGGGATCGTGGTAGATACGCACGCAGGTGCTGACGGCTTGGTGCGAGTTGCCACTATTCGCACGCCCAAGGGGACCTTCAAACGGCCAATTGCAAAACTTTGTGTCTTCCCAGAAAAGGTTGAAACTGTATATAGTGAACAAGTGTAATTAGTGAAAAGGTGTAATCTTTTATGTGCTAAAACTTTGGTTTTTTATTTGACCATTTCAGTGTGAGTGCTAATTTTTATTGTTCTTTATAATATTTATGTTTGTAATTTATATATAAATTAGGTGGGCGGTATGTTGAACGCCATGTGTTTTCTTTCGTCAGAGGTCAGCACAATCAAACTGCAGCCCCAGTGGAAGGGGGACAGAGTCACGCGCCTCACCAGCGTCAGTGGGTTCCGAGACTGGGACGAGCGTGGGTAACAGTATTGTGTTTGTGCGCTACAACATGGACCACGGCGTCCTAATGTATATTTTGTACAGTGTAAATAGTTTTGTAAATAAATGAAGTATGTAATGTACATTATGTTGGCCTTCCCTTTGCACTTAATGAAGTACATTTCGTGGACTGTGGGAAGAGCTAGGCCTCGTTCAACACGAGTAAGCAACTCTAAAACGAGACCGAACAAGGGGGGCCACACAATTAAAGACTCCCTAGGTCTCGCAAATCTTACACCGTCAGAGGTGGAACAGAACGAAGGAGGTATGATAGGAGCCTTCTACAAGTATGGGGAAACACTTCTAGACTCAACTTCTAGTCCCGTCAGCTACATCCCACGCTCCATACTTGTGAACTACTGAGTGTACTTTTCTAGTCCCCTTTTACGACAGGCAGGGGATACTGTGAATATATTTTACTATTCCCGCCCGCACGGGAAATTTTAGGTATCCCGACTGGGTGTTTATATTGAGGGAGGGGGAGAAAGTTCTAACATTAAATATCGACCACAACGTTTTAAATGAGGTTCACGTTAGATGCGCCGTGCCGAGCAGATCAAGTTCCCCTGTCTGTCGTAAGAGGCGACTAAAAGGGGCGACCAAGGGATGATAAATTAGAACCATGAGCCTACATGTAATAATTATCATCAAACAGGGAACACCATGGGTCGCTTTTACTTGCGCGTAGTACCACTATGTTGGGTACACGATAAGTTCGAGAATAGTAGCGACAGTGTGTGGCTCAGGATGCATTTTACAGTACCTGTGATTCGTACCACTATATGAGCGACACCATGGCTCTGCCTTGCCTAAGCTTAGTACCCACTATGTGAGGAACACCACGGGATAGTGCGGGTTCCTGTGGTTAGTCCACTTATGTGAGGAACGCCATAGGTTTGCGTTGCCTATAAATAGCGCCGCAGTGTGCGAAACACCATAGGTCTGTGTTACATTTGCGCCTTACATTACCTGTGAGTAGTACTATAATGTGTGGATTGCTGCGAGTCTCCGCTCCTTTTGATTAGTACCGCAACATGACAAATAGCATAGTTCTATTTTCCTAGCGATAAGTACCATTATGAGGGGCCGATGATCTGGATTTTGGATCCATTTCGACTGAAAGCATCATCGATTCAGTATTATGTTATAGCAGCAGTCCCTTGGTCAGTAATACTATAATTTCACGTCAGTTTCTGTGAATTCGAGACATTTAAATTCATATCCATTCATTCATTCTTTTTCCTCATGTTTTGAATTCTGGTCAGTTGAGGATTTTGGACTTTTAATTTTTCATTCTATTTCGTCTCATTTCGTACCATTAGGGACAGATGACCTAGATGTTAGGCCCCTTTAAAGAACAAGCATCATCATCATCATCATCACCACCTTTTACGACATGAAGGGTATGTTGTGGATGTATTGTGGTTGTAGTGATTAATGTAGAGGAAGATCAAATGGTAAACCGTAATTAATGTTTTTAGAGGAAGTACAAATGGTAAACCGTCCTTTCCTAACATTAATCGGTAGGGTGAAAAGTAGAAAACCGACCCTTATAAATTTAAGGGAATCGAAATGAGCAAAGGAAGAACCACGAAGGTATTGAAAATGAGAATTACCAAAAGCGATCCGGTTGGAAATGTGATGAGAGGATCGTGGCCTAAGTTCAGGTCAGCTGGAAAACCACCGTCGATAAACCCCATACCCATTATGACAGGTGATTGTGGTGGTCATTATTGTGTTAACGCTACTCAAGGGGAAAATGGAAGAAGGCTTATTTTTCGAAGAATTGAGGTATTGTCAAAAGAAACGGAACATCCACGAAGAATATGTTAATGAATATTCCCTAGCCCTTATAAAACTAGTACCGTTGGTGACAGAAGATATCAAGAGTTGACCAAGGATTGGCGGCTAGGAAAAATGAAAGTGATGAACCTTCCAAAAGTAAGTGCAAGCCATGCAAGACTCAGCTAAGTGCCCTGTGGTCAACAAACCACACTCTCAAGTTGAGAATACCTGAGGTACCTTTTACTTGCCTCTTGCGACAGGTAGGGTATGCAGTGGGTGTATTCTACCGTCGAAACCTAAGGGGAGTTCGCAATAGGGGAGTTTCGTAGTGGTGATTGATTTAAGAGGAAGTGCTACTGGGTAACTAACTACGTTTAACACTATTCCTAGGCCACGAATCTACTACGCTGGTGTAGCAGGGGGAGATGTGATACTCCCACGTGGTACGTCCCAGGTGGCGGATAGGGGGATTCCAACCGGCTTGCCGGCGGACTTGAGGAAAATAAAATTCCTCTCGCGGGGCAAACACACAACCCCAGTGGGTGGAGGACGCAGAGGAAGAATACACCCACGGTATTCCTTGCCTGTCGTAAGACGCGACTACAAGGGGCGACGAAGGGATGATTGTATTAGAACCATGAAACTACTTGGGATTAGTACCACGCGGGGAAAACCATGGGTGGCTTTTACTTTTGCGTAGTACCACTATATTAGGTACAAAATAGGTTTGTAATTAGTAGCAATAGAGTGCGTTGCCGACTTTTATAGTACCTGTGATTAGTACCACTTTAGGAGCGACACCTTGGGTGAGCGACACCATGGTTCTGGCTTACCTATGATTAGTACCCACTGTATGAGGAACCCCACGGAATAGCGCGAGTCCCTGTGGTTAGTACACTTATGTGATGAACACCATAGGTTTGCGTTGCCTGTAAATGGCGAATCAATGTGCGAAACACCATAGGTCTGTATTCCATGTACAAACTTCATCAGCTGTGATTAGTACCATAATGTGTGGAACACCTTGAGTCGACGCTACTTTTGATTAGTACCGCAACATGACAAATAACATGGTTCTATTTTCCTAGCGATAAGTACCGTTATGGGGGGCCAGTGACTTGGTTTTTTGACCCGTTTAGACTACAAATATCATCGATTCAGTATTGTGCCATAGAAGTAGTCCCCTGGTCAGTAATACTATTCTTTTACGTCAATTTCTGTGAATGTGAGTTATTGCGGGTCGGATCCACTGATTGTTTTAAATTCATATCCATCCATTCATTCTTCGTCCTCACGTTTTTAATTCTGGTCAGTGGAGGATTTTGGATTTTTTATTTGTCATTACATTTCGTGTCCGCCTTCGTAGCGTAACGGTTAGTGTTATTAGCTGCCGTCCTCGGGGGCCCAGGTTCGATTCCCGGTACTGCCAGGAATTTAAAACTGACAGGAGGGCTGGTATGTAGTTGAAATGGTACATGCAGCTCACCTTCATTGGGGGTGTGCCTGAAAAGAGCTGCACCACCTCAGGATGAGGACACGAGTTTACTACTACTATTGCATTTCGTACCATTAGGGGCCGGTGAGTTAGATGTTAGGCCCATTTAAACAACAAGCATCATCATCACTAATCCAGCGGTTTGGTGGGGTGAGGGGGAGAAGACTCACACTGCTTCGAGAAACCGAAGATATCGGTTAAAGAAAGGGAGGGGCCACGAAGTTCATGGAAATGAAAAACTCCCTAGGTTCGAATGCTGTTATACCGTCGGAAGAGAGCAACAGTTAACCAAGGGAGTCGGAAAGTGAAACCGAGGGGCCTGGCACAGGTTAGTGGAAACAACACACTAGGCTAGGTCAACTGTGGTCACCAATCTCGCTCCTAAATTCTTTGAAATAATTTGAGAAATGGGATATGCCCCATGGGTGACAGCCATACATACCGATCATTGATGATTAATTCTCCGCCTCAGTGGTGTAGTGGTTAGTGTGATTAGCTGCCACCCCCGGAGGCCCGAGTTCAATTCCCGGCTCTGCCACGAAATTTGAAAAGTGGTACGAGGGCTGGAACGGGGTCCACTCAACCTCGAGAGGTCAACTGAGTAGAGGTGGGTTCGACTCCCACCTCAGCCATCCTGAAAGTGTCCTTCCGTGATTTCCCTCTTCTCCTCCAGGAAAATGCCGGGATAGTACCCAATTTAAGGCCACGACCGCTTCCTTCCCTCTTCCTTGTCTATCCCTTCCAATCTTCCCATCATCTAACAAGGCCCCTGTTCAGCATAACAGGTGAGGCCGCCTGGGCGAGGTACTCGTCATCCTTTCCAGTTGTATCCACCGATCCAATGTCTCACGCTCCAGGACACTGCCCTTGAGTCGGTAGAGGTGAGATCTATCTCTGAGTCCGAGGGAAAAACCAACCCTGGAGGGTAAACAGATTAAGAAGAAGATTAATAATTATTGAATATTCAATTTTCACGACCGCATTGTAATCGAAACAGACTTTCAACCTATTACGTCGTGTTACGTACATTTAGTAAGTGTTGAAGAAATGTTAAGTACAGAACAAAAATGGCCAACCAGACACCAGTGGGATACTGAAATTTGTCCAGAGGCTTCTTCCGCCGTGGGCTGCGTCGCACGGGCGTGCGTATCATCCTGTGCAGCCGTGTAACTGGAGTCTGGCGGTCCTCGTCGGTTGGTGCTGGGAGTGGGCTCCGTCGATTCCGAGGGAGTAGAACCACCGGGGCCTGAAGTGTAGTCAGGTCTACTGTTGAGTGGCTGCTGCTGCTGCAGCTGCTGCCACCCCGCGTCCTCTTCCACCGCGACCGCCGCGCCCTCTGCCCCTGGGTGGTAAGGGGCGGCTGACCGTCCGTTGTGGTTGAGGCTGAAACTGGAACCCGGCTGGAAGTTCCGCAATCTCGTCCCCGGTGGCTTGGTCCAACTGGATGGCCGAGTTCCAGCCTCGGGACAGGGCGATATATAACAGGTTCGCCCTGTTGAAGGCGTATTTTCTTTGGGCCTGGTCCAGGGAATACACGGCTGAGAGCAGCCAGAGAGTGGTGGCGACGTCGTGATGGTCGCGTCCCGCTGGGAGAGAGGGCAGCATGCCCTCGAGCGTCGAAGCAATCTGATAAACCCGATGGTCGGGCGGTGTCTCGAGACCCTTGCTGTACGTTTGCGGCCGGAGACTGCGAAAGGAAAAGGCCTGGTCGTCCGGCTCCGGGTCTCCTCCAGTGTCGTCCAATCCCAGTTCTGGTTCTAAAAAATGATCCGTCAAGGTGCGCATATTTTGCGCAAGCTGGTTGACTATCAAAGTTAGATCTTGTAGAGTAGGCGGGTTCTGCGGTGCGGGTTGGTCCTGTGGCAAGGGTTGCTGTGGCTGCTGCTGCGGCTGCGGCTGTGGTGTTGGAGGCTGGTCGACTGGAGGCTGTGCTCGGTCGGCTGACATCAGGGTCGTATTCTCCTTGAATGCAAGGCATTCATTGCATGCGTTATGATAACACAAAGAACTGTCTGATGTACGATTTTAGGTTGTTTCAAGTCAAATATTAACGATTTCATCTCTCAGAAGTTCAAAAGGTCCGCGCAACTGTATTGGTTCCGTTGCTTAACTACGTGTGGTGCTGGTGTAGTCTTGCCGTCTACTCCACTCTAGGAAGGAGGAGACAGCGAATGCAGGAGTTAAGGATGAAAGGCATTCAATCTTAAAATTGCATTCAGTGGCAGACGTAGTTCTGAAACCCTCCGAACGATGTCGCTGCAATTGAAACTTGGTCAGAATTTGTCACCCCATACCCGTACTACCGTCTGCCATCTGTTAGCAACTTGGAGAAAGTTGGCATCTTTTGCGCACATGTGGTATTAACGATGGATGAGTCTAAAACGGATATAATTGTAAATCAGTTTGAAAAGCCATTTACTGGCCGTTCGTTTGATGAAAAGATTCAAATAGTTAAAGCCGGGAGACCTCTACCTTCCCTCGTAAATTTCTTCTTCTTCTTCTTCTTAATCTGTTTACCCTCCAGGGTTGGCTTTCCCTCGGACTCAGCGAGGGATCCCACCTCTACCGCCTCAAGGGCAGTGTACTGGAGCTTCAGACTCTGGGTCGGGGGATACAACTGGGGAGGATGACCAGTACCTCGCCCAGGCTGCCTCACCTGCTATGCTGAACAGGGGCCTTGCGGGGGATGGGAAGATTGGAAGGGATAGACAAGGAAGAGGGAAGGAAGCGGCCGTGGCCTGAAGTTATGTAGCCTACCTTCCTGGCATTTGCCTGGAGGAGAAGTGGGAAACCACGGAAAACCACTTCGAGGATGGCTGAGGTGGGAATCGAACCCACCTCTACTCAGTTGACCTCCCGAGGCTGAGTGGACCCCGTTCCAGCAGAGCCGGGAATCGAACCCGGGCCTCCGGGGGTGGCAGCTAATCACACTAACCACTACACCACAGAGGCGGACCCTCGTAAATTTAAAAACAGAAAACAAGAATTGTGTACGCACGTTCAATCCAGAAACTTACAGTAAAACTGTTTGGCTCGAGTTCACCTACATGTAATTAGGGTGAGTAGAATTGAAATTTACTTAATACATTGTGTTAACTGCATGGTCACTAGTTGCATGCCTCAGTGGAGATTCCAGGATACGCCACTGGCTGACATGGTGCGAGTGATGACTATTGGAGTTACCGTGAGAGGTATATCGGAGGCTGCACTACTTGTGCTGAGTTGCTAGCGCTTGCTTTTGCTCGCTTGGCGTATAACCTTGTAGGATAATGTCATCTGCTTGGAGTGGCGGCCGGCGGAAATAATGACGAGCGCACTCACACGGTCAGTATAACCAAATACAGTAGAGACAATACGCGACACTCAGCGAGATATCGAGGGACAGCTATTAGAGCTCTCTCTAGCGGATGGACCTGAGAACTAAAGAGCACATGTATTTGTGAGTGAAGTTTTTGGTGTTATTTATGCGTTTTCAGTGAGTTGACATAATAAAATAGTAGCATGTCTCATTCCTTGATATCTCCTCTCTACATGAGGGGAAAGGTATGTCCTGCGTTTGGCTGCAGTAACTATGAAGTAGAGAAATATGCGCGGTCTTTCCTTCGTTTACCTCGTGACAAGAAAATGCTAGTAATATTGTGTTCGCATACATATTCTTCCAGTGACAAAGAGATTTTTATAGTACTTCAACATCATCTGACCTGCTCGACCCATATTTTAACTGGCTTAAAATATAATACGCATATTTTATTGTATAGTGCAGCAGTTAACCTTCAATACCGATGTGTTGTTGTAGGTGTGATCTGTGGATTTTGAAATGTCACAGAAGTGATTTGGATAAGGTGTACAAGAAAGAAGGGACGTTATGCTTATATAAGAATTAAGAGGAAAATTGTCCTGCTTATAAATGCTAATTCAATGCATTATGTGTGTACGGAATGTGCCGATATTTTTATTGACAAATGTCTTAATGTGTTGATATAATGTTTTTAAATGAAGAAAAAGATAAATCTAACCGTGAAAGTTCGGACAGGAATGCTAAAGCAAAAAAAGTAATACATAAATGAAAGATCAAGCCATTTCACAGCAGTCCATTTCACATCTTGTTTATATGTCTAATTTCAGTCTTTAAATAATAACCTTTTAAATAATTCTTCATTCATTTATCCAGAATTGCTTTAGCAACTTCTAAGTTAAAATCTCAATAACACTTTCTTTCTAGACGTAATTTATTTATCCATTTTCGTATATGCATTTCCATTGATATTTGAATTTAGCGCGACTTTTCAGGTTGTCACTAGCAGCA
Organism: Anabrus simplex; assembly: GCF_040414725.1. Classification (NCBI taxonomy): domain Eukaryota; kingdom Metazoa; phylum Arthropoda; class Insecta; order Orthoptera; family Tettigoniidae; genus Anabrus; species Anabrus simplex. The sequence continues at coordinate 85,460,831 of NC_090268.1, read as the reverse complement.
CCACCGTCGAATTGTCTCCCATTTTATCAAGGCTAAATCCGTAAGTGTTGCGTATTGTCTCTACTGTATTTGGTATAACTGTCAGTATCCCCAACACTCTACAGTACTGACGCTAGCAGATCAGTATTTTTCGGTACTAACAGTTTTATTGACCGTGTAGGGTCGGCTTAAAATATACAGAAAGTAAACAACTGGGCAAGAATAAAACTTTCAAACCTTAAAGCCGGCCTCCACTGATTGACATTTAACACAAACATGTTAAATTTAACATGTTACAATTAACATGTATATTGAGATTGTGTCTTCTAATTGACTTTGCATGTTAACTCAGAATGTTGAGGTTAACATTTTTAACATGTTGGCGTGTTTTCCGTTCCAAGTGGAAAACGTGTCAAGTCAATTCGTTGTTCGTGAGATGTCGGCAAAGCTTCGGCAACTTCCGTGCTCTTTCCATTCCAACAGATAGCCTAAACGACGTACTTCTCGTGAAGTAGGATTATAATTACAACACTCTGCAATACTCATTATCTTTGTTATAAGCTACAAATACTGTACGCGCACGTATGTCGTTCTCTCTGCACTATACCGGTACTAAAATTTATAGTCAGAAATAGATTGGAGCAAGGAGTTTACTCTGGACTTAATTAATGATATAATAGAAAGGCCTTGTTTGTGAGATGACTCATCAAAAGAATACAGAGATAAAGTGAAGAAAGCCGACAGTTTCCAGGAACTCTAAATTATCTATAATTGTTCCCGCTAGTGCATCGGCAAAAAAAGAAAAAAAAAGAAACTAGCGTCCCTCCGCTCCCAGTACAGTCGATAAATGTAAAAAGTTCACAAAAGTCGGAAGTCGGGGGCGATAGCGGGCGAAGTTTATACTTCAAAGTGGTTTGCTTTTGAAGCAATGAGCAGGATGAGGGGAGAAAACGTGCCTAATAAAACTGCATTTCTAAATCTTAACAAGAAGCAACTGTGGCAATAACAAAGGCCAAATCCTCTTCATCTTTTTCTTTTTTCTTTTTGCTAGTGGCTGTACGTCGCATCGACACAGATAGGTCTTGGAAGGAAGCGACCGTGGCCTTAATTAAAATACAGCCCCAGCATTTGCCTGGTGTGAAAATGGGAAACCAAGGAAAACCATTTTAGGGCTGCCGACAGTGGGATGCGAACCCACTATCTCCCGGATGAAAGCTCACAGTCGCGTGCCCCTAACCGCACGGCGAACTCGCCCGGTAATCCTCTTCATCTGAGTCCATTGTCCTTGTTTGAAAATACTAGACACCACCTTAATGTATTACAACAAATTGATATAATGAACTACCTGTATATAGAAAAAGGAAGTCGAGTTTCACACGTTATTAAGTGTGGACACAATGTTAAATGAAACAGTATTCAACATTTAACATTTAACTTGTTGATGGTGTCACCAGTTAACATTTAACACGTTTAATATTTAACATGTTCTGGTTAAATGTTAATCAGTGGAGACCGGCCTTTACAGTTAAATAATGGGCCAGCTATACAACAATCACTTACATAACAACATAATAAAAGCATAATAATCTAGTTCCTACGGTTAATATTTACAAGAAGAAAGTAACTTAAATTATCTTGGATATGTTCTATAGATTATGTTCTTATAGTCCTATGTAAGTAATATTTGTAACACCTTCTTTCGAACAGCTGAGTACTAGGAATGTCTCTAATTTCAGTCGGCAGGGAATTCCACAGGTGGATAGTAGTGGGGATGAATGAATCACTGTACCTGGTAGTGTGATGGGTAGGGAAACTTAGCAGTGAGTTAGCTAATGACCTTGTTTGGTCACTATTTCTGTATGATAGGTACTGAAGGTCATTTGTCAAGTAAACCGGTGTTTCGTTCCGTAAAACACTATGAATAACTGACACAAGAGTGCAGCTTTCGCCTCTCCTATAAATATAGCCAAGATAACTGACTGAAGTAGGGGGAGATATGGCAATGTCTCGGTTTATTGAAGACTAGCTGATGTACCCGTGCTTCGCTACGGAATTCTACATTGTATACAGAATTCTAGGCTAGGTAGTGTGCACGTTGTGAGCAAGACTGTATTAAATTGCATGGCTATTAATGTTACCCTAGAAACGCAACGGGGAAGTCACCAAACGTCTTTTCTCATATGAAGACTGTGTTAGGGAATTTTCATTGTAATGATAGGCCCGCTTGCCTACCATCAGTCACCACCAGGTTGGGGAGTTTTCATTATAATGGCAGATACTCACTCTCCACCAGCCATTCCTATGTGCAGCGGTCACATGCGATTGCTGCATGCAGGGGGCGCATGCGTTGGACGCATGGCCTTGTCAGTTTCCATCGTGCAGTTGGTGCGCGCGCCTCAGAAGGGCCAGTCTACTCGCGCAATGGCGAGTGTTGTGACACAAGCTTGGTTGTACATTTTAAAACAGGAAATGGAAGACAGTATCATGATGGAAATAGAAAGAAAGAGAAGGAAGAAGGTAGATAATATGTATTTAAGGAGAAATGAGGAAGGGTATCATTCCAATTTAATTTCCAAGCACCTACTGGACGACGAAATAAAGTTTCATCATTTTTTTCGTTTAACGAGATATCAGTTTCAATTGTCCGACTCGTGGCTGAACGGTCAGCGTACTGGCCTACGGTTCAGAGGGTCCGGGGTTCGATTCCCGGCCGGGTCGGGGATTTTAACCTTAATTGGTTAATTCCAATGGCACGGGAGATGGGTGTATGTGTTGTCTTCATCATCATTTCATCCTCATCACGACGCGCAGGTCGCCTACGGGGGTCAAATAGAAAGACCTGCACCTGGCGAGCCGAACCCGTCCTGGGATATCCCAGCACTAAAAGCCATACGACATTTCAGTTTCAATTTGTATTGTCTGCAATTAAAAATGATATAGACCAACAGAAAGTATTTGGAAGTCGAAGGCCACTGAATTTTGGGAAAGATGGCAATTTCCTAATTGTGTCGGAGCAATTGACGGGAAACTTATCCGGATTGTATGCCCTTCTTCTGTTCTTCAATTACAAGAACTTTTTCTCCATTGTTCTTTTGGCAATCGTGGACGCGAATTACAAGTTCTTTGCAGTTGACGTCGGATCGTATGGAAAAGAAGGTGATAATGGAATATTTGCAAAGTCGAATATGGGCAAAAAGTTGTATTCGAACAATTTCGACTTTCCACCAGAAGCAACTTTGCCAGGTTCTGAGAGGGTTCTGCCACATGTAATTATTGGGGATGAAGCATTCAGGCTTCACAAGAACATTCTGAAACCATTTAATAGGTCCCAGGCAAAGGAAAATTTTGAAAAGGCAATTTTCAATTACCGTCTATGCAGAGTCAGGCGTGTTTCTGAGAATGCTTTTGGTTTACTGTGTCAAGTTTTCAGATTGTTTTACTCCCCAACCGGAGTTAAACCTGAAACCTGTGACAAGTTAGTATTAGCTGCAGGCTGCCTCCACAATTTAATTAGGGAAGATTGTCAATCACTTCTGACTTCACAGTGAAATAGCTGTGAGGAACATGACACCTCTTAGTAGAAATGGAGGATTCGCCCAGGCAGAAGGATTCCAGGTTCGAGATTCTTTCATGGATTTTTTTGTAGCAGAAGGCAAAGTTGAATGGCAAGAGAGAGCAATTCAAGGCACATTATTAGACCAGGGATTTGGTATGGACAGCTATATTTTTCACTACACAGTAAAACCTCTTCAAGACGAAAGCTTGTCCGAAGTGGAAACGTTTCGCAGTTCCTGTGATTATAACAGTCTTTATTGCGTTATGAAATTTGAGTAAAGTGGAATCTGCATAACACGTGAGTGGAAAAGATTTTATTTACGGATAATATTATTGTAAAATGCGGATAAAATTATTGTGGCAATGAAATCATATAAGCTCTGTGTTGTACTGTACGAGCAAATACTGGCCATGATGGCCACATTATGTTCAAACCATGATCATATACACGAACTTCGGTGCAAAAGTGACGCAAACCAATTTACCATTCATTGATTCTCACTCTTCCAAACTGGTTAAATTATCGTACACAATTCACGGGTGTATTCATAACAAGAAATAAAAACCAAGTGCGTGGATGTGTAGTGTTGTGAAATATTATTATTATTATTATTATTATTATTATTATTATTATTATTATTATTATTATTATTATTATTATTATTATTATTACTGAAATCCGTGGATCACATGCATACATCAGTCAAGATATTCGAGTGGCATTCAAGAATAGATATTGATATGTTGTTAATGTTTTCTTTCATAATTTTCCGTTTTTTCCGAATGCAATGCAGAAACAAATCTATCGGAAAGGAAAATCGGTTCCTTGGAATTCCGCCTTCATCTGTATAAATGTTTTGTACATAACGCACTTTTCCGCTTGTATAAACGTGTTCCATTTCAATATTTTAAGCAGTTGTGAAATTTTGTAAACACTCTCAAAATAATTCAAAATAGAGAATATTCACATCAATTGGTATTCACAAAGCAATGTTTCCGTTGTACGGTATGAGGAAATAATATTCTAAATTTTTGTTTACTACTATTCATAAAACGCTATGTGACTTGAAAACTTTTGTAAATACGTTGTGTAAACATTTTATAAAAATGAAACCGTGGGGCAGTTTAAAATAATCACTCATCTGTTTTATCATTGAAATTGGAGGCTATTTCTTCCCAGATTTTGTCTCGGAGCACAATATTTTTATAGTCCTGATGGGAGCAGTCATATAGTTCCCGTCTTCCGGAAACAAACTCAATAAATCTCGCCTCTTCGTCTTTAGAAAAGCTCATCATGAGATAATACACGCACGCGTCCGCTGCACCCGACTGGTATACTCAGCACTGCCTGCGTCTACTGCATGCGATGATTTCTAGGAGCTGCATGAAGGAAACCAGTCCTATAGCATTCCATTGTAGGAGTCAGGGAGGGGATGGATGCAGTAGCGGTCGGCAGCAGACGCATGCGACCGCTGCACATAGGAAACCGCACCTTCAGAAAGACTGTTTTAGTGGTTTTCCAACTGAAATGAACATAGGTCATTGCAATGACGTCAGTACGGATGGCGCGATTAAAAGCAATACTGTCATATGAAATACTTCATCAAATGAATGGAATGACCAATCTCAGACAGTTCTGATCCGTGAACACTCTTCGTCTTTTTTCTGCGGTGCGGGGTGGAGTAGGGGGGAAGGCGAACAGTGGAGAGTCCCAGGGCAAAAACTATGCCTTTTTACTAATCTGTTTCCGAGGAGTACCCGATGAGTCGGAAAATCTCAATTCACTACAATGGCAACGGAAATACCCATCTGATTTGGAGGCTAGTTTTTCCTCCATGCCAGAGAAGAAGCCCCTCTTCACTGCTAATTTGGAATTAAATGAATGTAGAATTTAATAAAAGTGAAGAGGAAGAAGCTTTTCTTAAGAAACGGCTCTTTTCAGGGTTGACATTTGAGTTATATAGTGAATTGTGGTGCTATAATTTGAAATAGGCTTAAATAGTAATTCTAGACCAGGCCATACTACTACTACTACTACTACTACTACTAAGTGATCCTCTGCCGTAAGTGTGCATACAGCTTATTCATAATAGCGCGTCAGAGTAGGGATCGAATAACTGGAATACTATGATGAACCAGTGTGTTACGTACCTGCAGTATCAGAAAATCTATGAACCAGAGGAAAATGAAAATGAAAACCTACAACCTGTTTTCCAGTCATTGACCGGGTCAGGGACGTAATAAATGAAGCATATATATAGGCTATTAGTACGATGGGGTCGCCACCCCCAGTGATACATTAATGACTGATAGATGCTATGAAATGAGAATGGAGAGTGTTGCTAGAATGAAAGATGACAGGGAAAACCGGAGTACCCGGAGAAAAACATGTCCCGCCTCCGCTTTGTCCAGCACAAATCTCACATGGAGTGACCGGGATTTGAACCACGGTTACCAGAGGTGAGAGGTCGACGCGCTGCCATCTGAGCCACGGAGGGTACATGAACCGGAGGAATGGCATGCTAAAGAGGAAAGTTTTCCAACTCCCCAACTATTTCCCGCCAATGTTCAGTCGGGCTGTTTTACTCGGTACGCAGTAGTAAACCCATTTATCGGAGTTGAGCGGGACCATCAGAAACGAAGAGCATCACAACAAACAATGGTCAATGTAAAGTTATTGTTGATCAGTAACAAACAATGGTTAATGTAAAGTTATTGTTGAACAGTGTTATGCGCTTTCGATATTGTAGACCTGCTGAAATACCACTCTTATCATAGTCGGTACAGTAAAACTGAATGAAACAAATGATCGGAAATGGTATTGTCTATAACTTTTCTTATGTAGTACTTTTCGATAGCACCAATAACATAGGTACCGGTATTTAAAAATTAAATTTTAGGCGCCTTCCCCTGAACTACCATTTCATCTCGGGCGAATAAAATTATTTACGGCCTAGACTGCAGTTTCTTATTCCCCGACTCTATATAGCGGTTTTCATTAAATTCTGTTAACCCATTTTCTCGTGGCTAGGCGTTGATATGGACTTAGCAACAAAACTACAAATTCATGAATATCTGTGTTATCATAGCCGGTACCGGTACGGTAAAAATGCATAAGACGTAAATGATCAGAAAATTAATTCTATATAACGTTAGTTATGTAGCATTTATCGATATGACCACTAATAATATAAATATTTGAGAATTTAATTTTAGGCTTTCCCCTAAACTACCATTTCACTCAATGTGATTAAAATAATTTATAGCCTAGATTATAGCGGCTTACCCCCCGACTCTACATAACGATTTTTATTAAATTCTCTTCAGCCGTTTTCTCGTGATGCGTGTACATACAGACAGACAGACAGACAGACAGAAATTACGGAAAAGTAAAAACTGCATTTTCTTATTACTGTGGACATGATCGATACAGAAATACCATTCTTTTCAAATTCTGAGCAATGTACAGACAAAACTCTTATTTTATATATATAGATAAAGCGGATATATGCGTTGTATGCGCGCTGTAATTTGGAACTGAGTGTGCTGTTTAAAATGTTGTATATAATGTCTCCGTAATCGAAAATGGGTAGAATTAAACTTTGTATAAGTTATTTCTTTGTTTTAAATGGGAGTTCTCTTAGCCTTTTAAGTGAGTGTAGTGTGTAGAAAGTTCGCTGGGTTGCGTGTTCATACCAGGTTAGTGTTTTGTCAATGATGAGGCCAAGATTCTTCATGGAGTCTTTGAGACCGATTTCTGGTCCTTGGAACATAATCGGAGGAATGTTTTTCCTCTCCAATTTACTGTGGTTGTTTTTAGATCCTACTGCAATGGCTTGTGATTTTTTGGGGTTAACTTTAGGGGAATTATTAACAGTCCAGTCTCGAATTATGTTTATGTCTTCGTTCACGTTATTTATGGCCAGGTGAATGTCTTTTGCGTCTGTGTGTATGTGTAACTGTATGTCATCTGCATAGCAGTGATATTTGCAATTTTTAGATCTTCTGGTAAGTCATTTAGGTACATGGAGAGGAGATGTGCCAGGGCACTGCCTTGAATTACGCCTGCTTCTGTTTGTTGTTCCAACTTTGAGGTACTAGTGCCTATTGATACACATTGTCGACGTCCTGCAAGATATGACTGCAGCCAAGATAATGGTATCGGGGAAAAATTGATAGCTTTGCATTATGCCAATAATATGTCTCTGTCTACGCAGTCAAATGCTTTACTTAAGTCTATGTGTATGTATGTTCAGTCTTCAGCCCTAAGGCTGGTTGAGTCAGCTGTCATAGATGGCCTAGGCATCACTGAAGAGGCGTACTAGGGAAATGAGGAGTGATGTAGTTTCCCGTTGCTTTCCCCACCGAGCCAGAAGTTGCTATTACATATCAGCCTGCCAAGCGCACTGAAATGCATGCACCAACTGACCCTATGAGCAACATTTTCACATCATTCATAACACGGACTGGCTGCAGAAGGAATGGCATTACTAGCATCGCTCATACCTCAGTCACTTTCATATTGTCAAAGCCAAGTATAAGACAGAGACAGATCAATGAAAGTAACAAAATTACTAGCCCATACCCGAAGACGAAGTGCACTGTAAACACTAGGTCCTGCCAGCAAAGGCAAACTTAAGTCTAATAGTATGAAAACTGTCATTCGTCCCTTGTCCATTTTTTTCGTAATTGAATGTCATTGGTAACTTTCAGTAAGGTTGTTGTAGTGCTGTGGTTAGGTAGGAATCCTGATTGATGTCTGTCCAGTAGGTTGTGTTTTTGAAGATAAAAAGATCATTATTTGTGTACGATTTTTTAGAGTATTTTACCTAGACAGGATAATATACTGTACAAATTGTTCGAAAGTCTTCTGGGTTGCTTGAATTCTCTTGTTTTTCTAAAGGCTGTATTATGGAACACTTCCATTCAGAAGGGAAAATTCCAGTCATGAGAGAAATACTTATAATGTGTGTGATTGTTGGGAGAAATATTTCCGTAAGTTTTTATCTGCGGCAAGTTTATTCCGTTAAAACCAGTTACGTCCAATTTTATTTCAGATAGATTTTACGGTACTACCGTCATGTGGTGTAACGTGGAAAAACTGAAATGGAGCGGTCAAATGTCTCCGTTTAGATAGGCCTATCATTCTCTCTATTTGATTTTTTTTTGGTTTTTGGTTTATTTGTTTGTTTGTTTGTTTGTTTGGTTTGTTCGTCTGTCTGTGCTGATGATCGAGTGGTAAAATGTCTGTTGAGGTCGTCCAGTCGTAGTCTATTTTTAAATTTTTCCCTTTGTCCCCCCCCCCCCCCGAGACCATTGTTGCGGAGAGATTTCCACACCCTGGTTGAATTGTTGCTTTTCAGGATTTCATGCGCGTGTCGTGTTTTTGCGTTTATGATCGCTTGAGTTGTTTCATTGCGTAGTTTCTTTTATCTTTAAACATTTTCGGCTGTCGGATGTTTTTTGGAGTGTTTATACGCTGCGTCTCTGTCACACATTTTTTTTTTTTTTTGTCTGATGTCTTGTGTCAGCCACGGTGCTGTTTTACGTTTTATTGTAGCTGTCCGAACTGGCGCGTGTTTCTAGTAGAGAATCATAATTAATTTGTTGAAGAGGGGTAACTCTGTCGTCTATGTTATGTAAGTATTGGATGTCATCCCACGGTGTATTTAATGCGTCTAATATAAACTCATCTTGCTTTATGTTCTTAATATCTCGGAATTTAATCATTTTGGGTTCGTATTTTGGGTAGTTGAGAGACTAGGCAGCATAAATGAGGTCATGGTGTGATAATCCAGGGGCGGGTAACTGTCGTGTGTCTGTATTCTGTCTGTGTTTTTGGCTATGTGAGAGAATAGATACAAAATACATAATGTCCTAAATCCTGCAAGCCATTGTATTTAATCTGAATAGTTCACTTCCACTCAAATAGTGCCTAATATCTTATATCTTTCCCTAGGACTCATTAAATTTACACCTTCGTTTTGACACATCTACCATATAGTAAAGGTAAAGTTTAAAAATATCACTCAATCACAAACACAACTTAATAAGCTTAGTTGGCTTATAAGTATTCAAAGACATGCACACATAGTAGGCCTAATTTCTGTAAAGAAGAGGTTATTCCACAGAATAGAGTGTACCAATACATGGATAATATGATTTCTGTTTCAGTTCTGCCACCGTTTAATTAAATGCTCGGAAACGAGCGAGTTGGCCGTGCGGTTAGGGGCTCACAGTTGTGAGGTTGTATTCGGGAGATAGTGGATTCGAAACATAATGTCGACAGCCCTGAAGATGGTTTTCCGTAGTTTCCAATTTTCACACCAGGCAGATGCTGGGGCTGTACCTTACTTAAGGCCTCTTCCATCCCACTGCTAGGACTTCCCTACCCCATCGTCGCCATAAGGCCTATCTCTGTCGGTGCGACGTAAAGCAGGTAGTTTAAAAATCAAAGGCTCGGAAATATTAATACCAACATTCCCATTATTGAACTGTTTAAAATCAATTAATCATTAGATTATCCATCTTAATTATCGATATCTTAATGCTCTTAACACATGGATTGTCGATTTTGTGGATGAAATGTAAACTTGGTGTTTGATACGATCTTTTAAAGAAGTCAGTAGCGGACTTGCTCAAAAATAAGGACCAGAAAATAGGGTGACCAACTGTTGAAGGAAGGAATCAGAGACAAAACAGTCATAAAAGTGAGACGTTCCACAATTCTGGAGGATAGCTACATTTTTACCTCTAATTTTGATGTTTTCTTTTTCTTTTTTTTTTTTTTTTTTTTTTTTTTTTTGGATCAAGAGTACTGTTACTGAAGTAATACATGTAACAGAGAAAAATACATTTCACTCATCATTTTGTATACCTCGCTTTCCAGTCCATGGGTTGAAGACCATTCACTTAATGAAAATATGTAAAAGTCAACGAATTCTGAAATAATTAAATAAACAATGAACATTTTACGGTCTAAATAGTATTACAAGTTTTCTTTTAAATTGGAAATAGAGGATAAATGACATATTCGTGGCATTTCTTAGTTGTAATAGCTACATTAAGTATTTTCTAACAGCGTTTGTTGGGACGATGATCTAAGTGTTAGGCCAGTCTAAACAACAAGCAAAGAAGCATCAGTAATAGCTCTAAATTTCAACCTCTAGTTATAACCACTAAGTATAGAAATACTGTAAACCTTAACATAAGTAAAATTATTGCATCATTTATTTTGCTTGAAAATGTATTTATCGGCACTTCTTGCACAAGCCAAAATTTCATTGCCATTCAGTAGATCCGGAACGACCGGGTGAGTTGGCCGTGCGGTTAGGGGAGCGCAGCTGTGAGCTTGTATTCGGGAGACAGTTCATTCGAAACACATTGTCGACAGCCCTGAAGATGGTTTTCCGTAGTTTCCCATTTTCCCTCCAGGCAAATGCTGGGGCTGTACCTTACTTAAGGCCGCTTCCATCCCACTGCTAGGACTTCCCTACCCCATCGTCGGCATACGGTGCGACGTAAAGCAAAAGAACATGTTCTGACTGACTGATTCATCATCGCCGAGCCAAAACTACTGGACATAAAGAAATGAAATTTTGAGGATACATTTATATTACAATGTAGGTGCTCGCTAAGGGAGCAGGATATTCCGTCGCTAAGCGGGTGAATTTTTAAAATGAGTGTATCTATATCTCAAACCTTTAAAAGTTTACATATGTAAAAATTGGTATTTAGAATCTCCTTTAAAAATAAAGAAACACTATTTTTTTGGTTTTCGAAAAATCCCACTAGGAGGGGTGACAAAGGGGTTGAATGCCTTTAATGAGGATACTTATATCTTAGAAATTGAAGATATTACAGATATGAAAATTGGTATATGGAATCTCCTTTTAAAATAAAGAAACAATTATTTTTCTTTTTTGGAAAATCCAATTAATGGGGGTTAAACAGGAGTGACAAATAGGGTGAATTTTTAGAAAGACTATATATACAGTATATTTCAGAAACGTAAAATGTTACAGACGTAAAAAAATTTTGTTTTCGGAAAATCCCCTTAGCGGGGGGTGAAAAAAGGTGAAAAAGGGGTTGAATACCTTTTATGAGGATACATACCGTATACCTCAAAAACTGAAACTATTACAGACATGAAAATTGGTATTTAGAATCTCCTTTAAAAATAAAGAAACACGTATTTTTTTTAGCAAATACAGGCGTGAAATATGATATTTTGATTGTTATTTAAAAATAAAGTAACATGTATTTTTTGTTTTCGGAAAATCCACTTAAGGGGGTTTGTACGAAGATGGGTTGAATTCCTTTCATGAGGATACTTATAGCTCATAAATTGAAGATGTTACATATACGAAAAATTTGTATTTGTAATCTTTTTTTAAAACTAAGAAACATGTATCTTTTCGTTTTCGGAAAATCCACTTAAGAGGGGGTGAAAGAATTGAAAATTTAGTTGAATTATTTGTATGAGGATACTTACATCTCAAAACTATAGTTGTCACGGACGTGAAAATTGGTATTTGGCATCTTATTTAAAAATAAACACTTTAGTTCGGAAAGGCTACTTAAGGTGAAGGAGTTGAATTCCTTTTATGAGGATATTCATATCTCAAGCACTCAAAATGTTACCGTAGTAAAAATTAGTACTTGGAATCTCAATCCACTTAACGGGGATGAATTTTTAAAATAAGTATATCTACAGTACATCTCAATAACTTAACATGCTGCAGGCATGAAAATTGGTATTTGGAATCTCCTTTAAAAATAAACAAGAATTTAAACATTTTCCGAAAATCCACTGAATGGGGGTAAAAAGAAGTGAAAAAGTGGTACAATGTTTTATGACGATACCGATACGTATATCTCTAAACCGAAGATGTTATTCTAAGGGGTGTTTGGTTTAACTGGATCTTCCGTCCTCAATTCATTCTAAGGGAGGCCTGCTATAGTACCATTTATTCTTTTCATGCACTTATGAACTTAGTAGTATTTACAACATAACCGAACATCAGGGAGTAAGGTAAGACCCACCTCTTGCCAATAACGTGAACTGCAAGCGTTTATAAGTTAGTACGTATGAGCTCCGTAGGGGGAGGAAGGGGAGGGAGAGTGCAATGTTTGTTGCTTGACATGCGCATGAACTATGGAACTGACACCAACAGCGCTTTAGTTTCAGTTCGTGTTGAATGCTCTGAGCTCTCAGTCTTCGTTTGTATAATATCGGAGTTGCAACACGGAATACGCAGAATTAAACGGTGTCATAAACACAATATTTTAAATTACTAAATAAGTGTTTTAAGTTTCTATATTTACTTCTGCACTTCAAGGGATATTTCTCGAGAGCGTTGTATCGTCCAGTGTGGACGGTGGCCTTGAGACGACATAAAAAGCGCAAGTTCATAACTTTCTGGTTTAGCGTTCATTGTTTTCTGTACGCATTGAAAATCAGAATAGAGTTCTGTATTCAACTGGTAACATTTCAGGCATTCTAATACATTCTAATAGTTGGCGCTGTTCAAGCGTTGTGTTTCTGCCTTTGTGCCCCATTGTACGTGCAGACTAATCCCTGTCGTTCTGTACAGCGCGGCTCACTGCATTGAAGTTCAGGGACACGTATCCTACTCCTTACGTTTCTCCCTTGCCGCAATTGGGTCAGGTAGTCAAAATGGAGTAACGACGACGTGTCCGAATAATAAAATGATGTATTATCTCTCTGTTTCCTTTTCTATCACTATCAGAACACTTCACCAATTCGCCTGACATTTAATCTTGTGGTGATACGTGCGCTAAATACTCATGAATTTTTGGACGTGTGTTTTTATTATATACATTTGTTTGCGAACGCATTATGTCAGGAAACATTCCATGATCTGTGTTGTCCGAATATTAAGGTGACCCACTGTATGTGCCTCATGAAGATGGGTCGACTACATCTATTTCGGAACGTGACAGCTCTGATGGCATACACACCTTTAAAAAACATGCTAGAAAACGACGTGCTAGATTTACCGACCCCATTAGAAAAAATCTTCTACTAAATATCAACAACAAAAAAAACAGGAAAAAAAAAACAATAGTTCACAGAGCAGCTGCAGCCAATTACTAGCAGAAACATCCGGAGGTTCACAGAGCAGTCGTTCGTACACATGAGCAGAATAATCAAGGAGGACGATCGGAAAGGCGAGCTTTTCCATGGAAGATGAAAGCTTTTTCTGGGATGAAATATGACTCGGAGATAGCTTATGAAACCGATACAGCCGTATCCCTGGGCACTATGAGTCATAAATAAGTATACTGTATCGCCCTCAAGTTTACAGAAGAGCCGCCTGGTATGTGCTGTAGTGTCAGTGAAGTGAAACTTACGGCTTTTTTGCCCCTTGCTGAGCCGCTCTATAGTTTGATCTGCATCCTGAGCACATACATTTCATGGACCGCATTAGAATATACAATGCCTGCTTTCAAATGACTTCCTTTGGTGCAAGAAACGTTATGGAAAATGGGTTTATGCCAACTTTCAAATGACCCCCTGCGGGAGGAGGATGCACATGTAGAATATACCCGCGGTATCCCCTGTCTGTCGTAAGAGGCGGCTAAAGGGGGCCCAAGGGGCTCTCAACTTGGGAGTGTGGATTGGTGACCACGGAGCCCTTAGCTGAGTCTAACCATTGTTTCCACTTACTTGTGCCAGGCTCCTCACTTTCGTCTATCCTATCCGACCTCACTTGGTCAACTCCTGTCATTTTCCCACCCCGACGGTATTAGAGCATTCGAGGTCTAGGGAGTCTTTCACTTTCACGCCCTTCGTGGCCCATGCTTTTCTTCATCCGTTACTTCATTTTTCGAAATGACGGATCCCTTCTTTCTTCTTTTTTCTCTCTCTTTACCGCCTGTGGATGGGGGACGCAGACGAACAATACACCCACGGTATCCCCTGCCTGTCCTGAGAGGCGATTAAAAGGGGCGACCAAGGGATGATTGAATTAGAACCATGAAACTACTTTTGATTCGTACCACTATATTAGGTACGAAATAGGTTTATGATTAGTAGCAGCAAGAGGGGGTTCTCCTGTGGGTTTCCAGTACCCATGTGTGCAACACCGCTGGTCTGGACGTTGCCTGCGAGTTGTACCACTTGTTATATGAGCGACACCGTGGGTCTGCGTTGCCTGTGATTAGTACCCACTATGTCAGGAACACCACGAGAATACCGGCACCCTTGACTAGTACACCTAGGTGAGGAACCTCATCGGTTTGCGTTGGCTATGAGTGGCGCCATATCGGTTTGCGTTACCTATACGAAGTACAATACTTGTGAGTTGTACCATCTTGTGTGGAACACCGTGAGTCTTCGCTACTTTTGATTAGTACCCCAACATGACAAATAGCATGGTTCTGCTTTACTCGCGACATGTACCGTTCTGAGGGGCCTTAGACATGGATTTTGGACCCTTTTAGACATCAAGCATCCTCGATTCAGGATTGTGCTTTGTAAGTGGTCCTTTGGTCAGTCATACTATTATTAATGATCTTTTTGAGTCGAATCCACTGTTTTTTTTTTGGTTTATGTCCATCCATTCCTTCTTCATGACGACTTTTTTAATTTTGGTCAGTGGATGATTTTGAATTTTTGTCATTTCATTTCGTACATTAGGGGCCGATGACCGCGATGTTAGGCCGCTTTAAACAACAAGCATCATCATCATCATCATCATCATCATCATCAGTACATTTCATGAGTAGTCTAATGACCTAATAGGAAAACATGAAGTATTTTAATACGGAAAACGGTAGTGACCCGTAACAAGGATATTCTCCTTGTATTGTTGGCTGTCCATTCATTTATCGATGTTCTGCGTGTGTCTTGCGTTGGTACTGTTGGCCTGTTACATATTGTACTTGGCAAATAAATGTGAACTTTTAATCGCACGTAACGTTTCTGCATTGCTGGTTTTCCCGTGAAAGTTACTTTCAATTGTGAAGATGGCTCCACCGATCATTACAGTGTTGATGTACTTTAAAAAAATAGACAGTAAAGTATCACAATGTAAACAATGTTCTAAACACGTAAAATTCTGTGGACATACGACAGACTTGTTCAAGCACCTATCTTATCACCCAGCTTTGGCCACAATACACTGAGACAATTCTCGTCCTAATTCCTCCAACTGTCAAATTTACGCACATCATTCGCTCATTTACGTGCCTAACAGAAACTATGTTGCGTGCAATGGTATCCCTGCTGAACAGCCCTACCCCATACTCTCCCCTTCCCGTCAAGTACACTTTATGATCTCCTATCTCTTCCTCGTTACCTCCCCTTACCCGAATATCACTTACTCCTAGCACATCCAGAGGCATCCTCTTAGCTGACTCAGCCAGTTCTACTTTCTTTTTTCCATTAGCCCCATTAATATTGATAGCTCCCCATCGAATTCCATTTCGTTCGCCAATTTGTTTCCAAGGAGTCCCTCGCCTGTCAAATGGGTGTGGAACTCCGTTACTCCCATAGGTCCGAGGCTTGCTAAAAATCTTCTGAGTTCGGTAAATTCTTCAAGCAGGATGCTACTCTACTTACACATACTCCAAGTGAGGATCTCTCCTCGAACGTGTCAAGGACCACCGGTGGACTGTATAGCCCTAGCCGCCTGAGCACAAGGAGGGCCATGACTTAGAATGTGTCCGAGATTACCACTCCCATTCCATAGCAACTGGTACCCCGACTCTCACGACAACTTACTAGGCCACTAATCCGTTGCCCAAAGTTCACGAACTAGGACGTGACTACAGTAACCCACACCGTGAACCATAATTAGTGTTATATTAATTAAAATAAAAAAGCAGCCGTATAGTTTTTAGTACAGTTGTGTTCTAATATCCACTTACCTTTCATCATGTAGAAATGCAGTTTTCTTAGCCAGGGTGTAACAAAACTGACCACGTCTTAACACTGCAATAATATAAACCGAGAACACAATTAAGAAACTAGAACGATGCCTAATAATGCGCTCATTTTATTCTGCTAAAGAGGTGAACTCTATTATCGATTAGTGAGTTTCCTTTTATTTTAAGATGGTGTGTCTCAATAATGCAATATACAAGATGGTTTTTATTTGTAGTTAACTTTTCTTTACCATATCGCCGAAGACATTCTTTTGAAATCATTTTGAAGGCCTATTATGTATCAATTTGGCTACAAAAATCTGAATGCCCACTTTTGAAAAAGGACTCTTTTAGTAAGGAACAGAGCACATTTTCTTTTTCAAATACGGTATGGGATTTCCGCTTAAAGTACGGGATATCTGGCAACCTTGGTAAGACCTCGTCTCCTACGTGTGGAATCACGGCGACGATGCGCTGTCTTGTGATAAAAATAAGTACTACAGTCCAAGCAAGGTAACAGCTGTTATCTGTGAAACAGTTACTGTTCTGTTGAGCTATTCCCGATAAGATGACGAAGTTATTAGTGAAATAAAAGACAATACGTATCAGTTTCAAATTCAAGTTGACAGAGGAAGAGTGCTCAGGACTCTTCTCTTGCTCTGAAGGCTGAAAGAGTATTTATTCACAGATCACGAAAAACAATGTCACAACTGGTCTGCATTTCGGGCCGTCATCCAGGTGGCATATTACGTATCGGTAATTGTTTACCTTGTCTTCTCTTAAATGATTACGAGAAAATTTTAAATGTATCAGATATCCTCCTCGGAAAATTATTTCAAAACCTAATTTCTCTTCATATAAGTGACCATTAGCCCTCATTTCTCCACTGTCTGACTCGTTGGCTGAATGGTCAGCGTACTGGACTTCGATCCCGGCTTCGATTCCCGGCCGGGTCGGGGATTTTAATCTTCATTGGTTAATTCCAATGGCCCGGGGGCTGGATTTTTGTGCTGTCCCCAACATCTCTGCTGGGTGTTTGTGCTTTCCCCAACATCCCTGCAACTCACACACCACACACAACACTATCCTCCACTACAATAACACGCAGTTACCTACACAGGCTGATGCCGCCCACCCTCATCGGAGGGTCTGCCTTACAAGGGATGTACTCAGCTAGAAATAGCCAAACGAAACTATTATTATTTGTCCACTTGAATTCCAAGTTAACTTCATATTGTATTTCCTACTTGTAAAAACTTAATTCATGCTTATTCGTCTACTAGAGTCACTTCAGAGATGAGGTGAATATTCTGCTGTCCGCCTCTGTGGTTAGTGTGATTAGCTGCCACCCCCAGAGGCCCGGGTTCGATTCCCGGCTCTGCCACGAAATTTGAAAAGTGGTACGAGGGCTGGAACGGGGTCCACTCAGCTTCGGGAGGTCAACTGAGTAGAGGTGGGTTCAATTTCCACCTCAGCCATCCTGGAAGTGGTTTTCCGTGGTTTTCCACTTCTCCTCCTGGAAAATGCCGGGATGGTACCTAACCTAACGCCACAGACGCTTCCTTCCCTCTTCCTTGTCTCTCCCTTCCAATCTTCCTATCCCCGGCAAAGCCCCTGTTTAGCATAGCAGGTTCGGCCGCCTGGGCGAGGTACTAATCATCCTCTCCAGTTGTATACCCCAACCCGGAGTCTGAAGCCCCAGGACACTGCCATTTAGGCGGTAGAGGTAGGTTCTCTCGCTGAGTCCGTGGGAAAAACAGACCCCGGAGAGTAAAGAGATTAAGTAGTAGAAGAAGAAGAAGAAGAAGAAGAAGAAGAAGAAGAAGAAGAAGAAGAAGAAGAATCTGCTAAGCGGTGGAGAAGTGTTTTTCTGCGGTTATAGTTCATTACATAAAGCTGTAGTCTTATTAACGCCGAATCGTTCTTCCGTAGGTCATAATTGGTCCAAAGGTATTTGAAAAAGTACTGTAGCTGTTGAGCTTGAATGCTTCCTAAACGGGTACCGGTACCCTTATTTATCATGGTGTATTTATTTATACACCCCCCCCTCGAACCCCATAGCACTACAGCCCTTGAAGGGCCTTTGCCTACCAACCGGCCGCTGCTCAGCCCGAAGGCCTGCAGATTGCGAGGTGTCGTGTGATCAGCACGACGAATCATCTCGGCCATTATTCTTGGCTTTCGAGGCAGGGGCCGCTATCTCACCGTCAGATAGCTCCTCAATTGTAATCACGTAGGCTGAGTGGACCTCGAACCAGCCCTCAGGTCCAGGTAAAAATCGCTGACTTGGCCGGGAATCGAACCCGGGGCCTCCGGGTAAGAGGCAGGCACGCTACCCCTACACCACGGGGCAGGCTGTATTTATTTATTCGCCCATTATTTATTTGTTTTAGATTTGGCTTGACAGTTTGTCCGACTCATTGGCTGAATAGTCAGCGTTGAGTTCTTTGGTTCAGAGGGTACCGGGTTCGATTCTGGGCAGGGTCGGGGATTTTAATCGCCTTTGATTAATTCTTCTGGCTCGGGGACTGGGTGTTTGTGTTTGTCGCAACACTTTCCTCTTCATATTCAGATAGCACACTACACTACCAACCACCACAGAAATACGCAATAGTGATTACATCCCTCCATATAGGGTTGGCGTCAGGAAGGGCATCCGGTCGCAAAACACGGCCAGATCCAATGTTCGCACCCACGACCCCACAGGTGTGGGAAAAGCGGTAGAAAAAGAAGAGAAAGGAGAAGATTTAACTTTAAAATTTAGTCATTTGTGATATGCATTCAGCAGTAAATATTAACCAACCGTAATTCTTCAGAAGTTATCTTCAGAAACAAAGAAACTAATACGAAATAGGTACACTTAAGTTACTATATGTTTTGAAAGCTGACTGTAATAAATTATTCTTAAAAATTCGACTTCAGAAACAAAGAAACGAACCTGAAATACACTTCCTATATGAGCTTAAAGCTGATCAGAAAACAACAGTAAATTAACAGTAATGGCATAGCGCATGGTATTCGCTATGGTAATGGTCTTACCGTATATCTCCTTGCGATCACAGCACTTCCAACAGGTAATGTTAAATACGGCTGCAACAAAACAGCGCAATTGCTCTTATGAACATTACTCGATTTTTAAATTTAGAATATCTCAGTGTTTTGAGATACAATGTAATCATAAAAATATTTGGAAAGAAAAAGACACGTTTCACCATACAGTATTTCTAAACAGTGTGGCGTGTTTTCAACTCAGGTACAAAATTTCAACCCGACTACCGAGCGAGTGACTGTGCGACTTTGATCACGTGACTATCAGTTGGCATTCGGGAGACAGTGGGCTCGAACCTCACTGTCGGCAGTCCTGAAAATGGTTTTCCGTGGTTTTCAATTTTTACACTAGGCAGATGTTGGCAAAGGCCACGGTCGCTTCCTTCCCACTCCGAGCCCTTTCATATGCCATCGTCACCATAAGCCATGTCTGTGTGACGTGAAGAAAATTGTAAAAAGAAAAAAATAGTCGGCTGAAATTATGTATTATTGAAACCTATATGTATTTTATTATATTGTTTATGAGTTAACGATTCTTAAGAATATTGCATTATTTTCGAAAGCGTTATTAAACTTCAGTACATTCATTCATGATTTGTTCGGCATTGTCTGTTTTCTTTTATACTCTTAAACTAACACCGCTTATTATCGGTTTGGATTCTCTACCACCAGGCAGCGCTTCGTCGCAGGTATTCCAGGTGTGTTCTGGCATCGCCCTCGAGGGCGATGGTTCTGGCTACGTTACTAGCAGTTCTGCTCATTCTGTTTGTTGTCTCTTCGTAAGTGCAGAGCTGAAATTACGTTAAAGGTCTTTGATCACGTGTACACAATTCGACAGATGGTGCGCATGCGTTGAACTTCACAATCACTGGTTCGCTCGTTCGCTGACAAAGGAAACACGAAGTTCGCCAGCCCTCCATTTTGTACGAGATAGGGTGTCAAGTGTACTGTGATGATAGTCTGTAGCGGTATTAATTTTGATTCTTCACCTTATTCCTTATTGTGGATTTATCAACCAATATTCTAAATCAGATGAAGGACCGAAGAAGTGCTTTTATACAGTTAGGGGTGCAGTTTACTACATGAAGCCGTCTATATCGGGAGGAACTACTCTGCTTGGAAAAAGCTACTGTACCGGTACTCACGCACGGTGGTATTAACAGCGGTACAGCACATACAGTGTAGTGTATGTGTATTCAGCCGTGGTCATAATTATTACAAACCATTGTTAAGTAGGACTTCAGAGTGTGGAAAGTAAACCTGTTCATTTAAACATTACGCATTTCATTTAACTGTTTGTGATTTTAAATGCTGTTACGGTAAATAACAATCGTCTGTTAAAATAAAAAGGCAATAGTAGGTAGTATTAATTATATACACATCGCAAATAGTTCCGTTGTATCAATACGATGATAACGTGCGAACTTAATCTCTTGGCTTGAAATAAGTGATGATGATGCTTGTTGTTTAAAGCCTAACATCGAAGGTCATTGGCCCCGAAGATATAAGTGAAATTTCCTCTAAGAAGGACTGAGTAAATCATATAATATTATAAATAACATTCTTCGTTTACATATTTGTTTAATTACATTGTAAATAAATAATTTCGTGTGGCTATTTCTAGCCGAGTGCAGCCCTTGTAAGGCAGACCCTCCGATGAGGGTGGGCAGCATCTGCCATGTGTAGGAAACTGCGTGTTAAATGTGGTGGAGGATAGTGTTATGTGTGATGTGAGTTGCAGGGATGTTGGGGAGAGCACCATTACCGAGCCCCCGAGCAATTTGGTATTAACCAATGAAGGTTAAAATCCCCGACCCGGCCGGGAATCGAACCCGGGACCCTCTGAACCGAAGGGCAGTACGCTGACCATTCAGCCAACGAGTCGGACAAATTACATTGTTATAAAAATGCATTCCGCTCGTGAAGTTTTCATGAGAACTTTTTAAAATTTTTAAATTATGTCTTTGTGTGCCTGTTTGTAATAGTAGTTCTTTTGGTGTGCCAAGAATATTGACACTAATTTATCAGTGGTATGCCACATAAAGAAAAAGGCAGTACGCTGACCATTCAGCCAACGAGTCGGACAAATTACATTGTTATAAAAATGCATTCCACTCGTGACGTTATCATGATAACTTTTTAAAATTTTTAAATTATGTCTTTGTGTGCCTGTTTGTAATAGTAGTTCTTTTGGTGTGCCAAGAATATTGACACTAATTTATCAGTGGTACGCCACATAAAGAAAAGCACAGAATTTCAAAATCAGACAAAACAGTATTAATTATATTTATGTATAAATACTGAGAAACCTGTTAGAAACTGAATAAGAATATCCGTAAGGGCGGCAGCATGATGAAATATCAAAATAACAGGAACCGATCATATGGAAAGTAGGCCTAAAGGGGAAAAAAAGAAAGAAAAAAACAAACTTTGGAAGAAAGTAGCAGTGCCAAGAAAGATAGCCTATGTAATTTGGAAGACGCGGTAAATTCACCTACGCGACAACATGGGGAAACGTTCGTCAAGAGCACACGTTCAGGAATTCTGTATTTGAAATGTAGCCACCAGTGGCGGCCGGTCAAATGGGTCAGGGGCCTACTCAAGGCAGGGTTTTACAATTCTACAGCACCGTAGACAAATGTTACTAATATTATACCTTTTGGAAAAAACCGATCGATGTAATTAGTTACAGCATTATTCTGTATTACCCAGACTTACCTTTTCCAGTGTTCTCCCTGTGGGTGGGGGTGGTAGAATAACACACACGATATCCCTTGTCTGTCGTAAGAGGTGACTAAAAGGGACCTAGGGGCTCTCAACTTGGGAGTATGGATTGTCGACCATGGGGCCCTTAGCTGAGTCTTGGCATTGCTTCCACTTATTTGTGCCAGGTTCTTAACTTTCGTCTATCCTATCTGATCTGCCTTGGTCAACCCTTGTTCTTTTCCAACCCCGACGGTATTAGAGCATTCGAGGCCTAGGGAGTCATTCATTTTCACGCACTTCGTGGCCCTTGCCTTTCTTCGTCCGAAACTTCCTTTTTCAAAGTGACGGATCCCTTCTTTTTCTATTTTTTCTCTCCCCCTACCCCCTGTAGGTGGGACGCAGAAGGAAAATACACCCACGGTATCCCCTGCCTGTCGTGAGAGGCGACTAAAAGGGGCGACCAAAGGATGATTGCCTTAGACACATGAAACTACTTTTGATTAGTGCCATCGCGCGGGGAACACTATGGGTCGCCTTTACTTGCGAGTGGTGTCACTATATTAGGTACACAATAGGTTTGTGATTCGTAGCAGCAGTGGGTGTGGACTGTGGGTTTCCAGTACCCGTGGGTTGTACCCATGTGAGCAACACCGTGGTTCTGCGTTGCCTGTGCTTAGAACCCACTATGCGAGGAACACCATGGGATTGTATGAGTCCCAGTGGTTAGTACACCTAGGTGAGGAACCTCATTGGTTTGCGTTGGCTATGAGTGGCGCCTTTGTGTGAGAAACACCATAGGTCTGCTTTACCTGTACAAGGTAAAATACTTGTGAGTAGTACCATAATGTTTGGAACACTGTGAGTTTACGCTGCCTTTGATTAGTACCGCAAATTGAGACATACCATGGTTCTTCTTTACTAGCGATAAGTGCCGTTACGCGGGATAGTTGATATAGATATTTACCCATTTAGACAAACATCATCGATTCAGGATTGGGCTTTGGAAGCAGTCCCATGATCAGTAATATTGTTTCTGGGAATGCGAGGCAATGCGCGTCTCATCCACTGTTCTTTTTTTAAATTCATATTCATCAGTTCATTTCTCATCATCACGTTTTGAATTCTGGTCAGTGGATGGATTTTTTATTATTTTGAAATTGTAATCGCATTTCGTCTCATTTCGCACCATAGGGGCCGAAGACCTAGATGTTAGGCCCTGCTATACAACAAATCATCACTATTAGGGGCCGATGACCTTGATGTTAGACCTCTTTAAACAAGTATCATCATCATAATCTGAACTTTGGAGCGTGGGTTGTGACGACTGTTCCCCAAGCCGAGTCTTTCTGCTCCCACTTAATTATCAGGCTCCCTGATTTCCTCTTCCCTATCCGACCTTCTTTGGTCAACTATTGTTCTTTTTTTGGACCCCGGCGGTATTAGGTTTCCAATGCCTAGGGATAATTTTTTATGCCGTCCGCGGCCGTTTCCACTTTTTGTCGATACTTTAAATCTAAGAATAACAGGATCACTTCTGAATAATGTGAAAAGGGAATGGTAGCCTGCCTGCGCTACCCCTAAAAAGAATGATCACCAGCAGCACTTTGAATTTGTTAACTCCTGTGTGTGGGGGCGGCAGAATACACCCACGGTGTCATTTGACTGTCATAAAAGGCGACTAATAGGGGCCCTAGAGGCTCTCAAATTTGGAAGCGTGGGTTGGCAACCACGGGACCTTTGGCTAAGTCATGACATTGCTTCCACTTGTGCCAGCCTCCTCAATTTCATCTATCCTCTGCGACCTCTCTTCCACGAACCTTCTACGATGGTGTAGCAGGGGGAGAGTTGGTACTCCCACGTGGCGCGGCACAGGTGGCGGGGTAGAATACACCCGCCGTATCCCCTTTCTGTCGTAAGAGGCAACTAACAGGGGCCCAAGGGGCTCTCAACAAGGGAGTGTGGATTGACGATCACGGGGCCCTTAGCTGAGTCTTGGCGTTGCTTCCACTCACTTCTGCAAGGCTCCTCACTTTCGTCTATCATGTCCGACCTCCCTTGGTCAACTCTTGTTCCTTTCCGACCCTGACTATATTAGAGCATTCTATGCCTAGGGAGTCTTTCATTTACACGCCCTTCGTAGCCCTTGCTTTTCTTCGTCCTGTACTTTATCTTTCGAAGTGACGGATCCCTTCTTTCTTCTTCCTTTTTTCTCTCTCTCTACCCCCTGTGGGTGGGGGACGCAGACGAAAAATACACCCACGGTATTCTCTGCCTGTCGTGAGAGGCGACTAAAAGGGGCGACCAAGGGACATAGATAGAACCCTGAAATTACTTTTGATTAGTACCATCATGCGGGGAACACCATGGGTCGCCTTTACTTGCGAGTAGTACCACTATATTAGGTACGAAATAGGTTTGTGATAAGTAGGCCTATAAGCAGAAAGTTGGTTCTCGTGTGGGTTTCCAGTACCCGTGAGTAGTACCCATGTGAGCAACACCGCGGGTCTGGGCATTGCCTGTGAGTTGTACCACTATATGAACGACACCGTAGTCTGCGTTGCCTGTGATTAGTACCCACTATGTGAGGAACACCGAGGGAATACAGGTACCCGTGTTTAGTACACCTAGATGAGGAACCTCATCAGTTTGCGTTGGTTATGAGTGGCGCCATTGTGTGAGAAACACCATAGGTCTGGGTTACCTGTACGACGTACAATACTTGTGAGTAGTACCATCATGTGTGGACCACCGTGAGTCTTCGCTACTTTTTATTTGTACCTCAACATGACAAATACCATGGTTCTCCTTTACTACCGATAAGTGCCATTATGCGGGATTGTTGACATAGATATTGACCCATATAGACAAGCATCATCGACTCAGGATTGGGCTTTGGAAGCAGTCCCTTTCACGAACCTACTACGCTGGCGTAGCAGGGGGAGATGTAATACTCCCACGTGGCGCGTCCCAGGCGGCGGATAGTGGGGTCCTAACCGGCTTGCCGGCGGACTTGGGGGAAATAAAATACCTCTCGCGGACCAAACACACTACCCCCTGCGGTGGGGGCGCACATATAGAATACACCCGCGGTATCCCCTGCCTGTCGTAAGAGACGACTACAAGGGGCGACCAAGGGATGATTGAATTAGAACCATGAAACTACTCTTGATTCGTACCATCATGCGGGGAACACCATGCGTTGCCTGTACTTGCGATTAGTACCACTAAATTGGTATGAAATAGGTTTGTGATGAGTAGCAGTAAAGAGGCTGGCCCATGAACCTGCTACGCAGGCGCGGCAGGGGGAGAGGTGATACTCCCACGTGGCGTGTCCCAGGTGGCGGATAGGGGGGTCCTAACCGGCTTGCCGGCGGACTTGAGGGAAATAACATACCTCTCGCGGACCAAACACACTACCCCCTGCGGGTGGGGGACGCACATGTAGAATACACCCGCGGTATCCCCTGCCTGTCGTAAGAGGCGACTAAAAGGGGCGACCAAGAGCTGACTGAATTAGAACCATGAAACTAATTTTGAATCGTACCATCACGCGGGGAACACCATAGGTTGCCTGTACTTGCGAGTAGTACCACTAAATTCGGTACCAAATAGGTTTGTGATTAGTAGCAGTAAAAGCCTGGCCTGGTGGATTCCAGTACCCGTGCGTCGTACCCATGTGTGCAACACCGCGGGTCTGGGCGTAGCCTGTGAGTTGTGCCACTATATGAGCAGCACCGTGGGTCTGCGTTGCCTGTGATTAGTACTCACTATGTGAGGAACAGCACGGGAATACCGGCGCCCGTGTTTAGTACACCTAGGTGGGGAACCTTCTCGGTTTGCGTTGGCTATGAGTTGCGCGATTGTGTGAGAAACACCATAAATCTGCGTTCCCTGTACGAAATGCAATCCTTGTGAGTAGTACCATGTTCTGTGGGACGCCGTGAGTCTTCACTACTTTTGATTAGTACCACCAACATGACAAATACCATGGTTCTGCTTTACTCGCAACATGTACCATTCTGTGGGGCCTTCGACGTGGATTTTCCACCCCTTTAAACATCAAGCATCATTGTGCTTTATAAGTGGTCCCTTGGTCAGTAATAATATTATTTACTATCTTTTCTTGAGTCTGATCTGTTGTATGTCTTCCGCCCTCTTCGCTCAGCGCCAGCCCGCCGCACGCACGCCAGCGTGTATATTTCGAGACTCGACGCGCAGCCTTCAGTGCGCGTGCCTGTACCGTCGAGTGCACTATAAAAGGAGCTCCCTGCCTGTCACTCTCGAGGATTCTCCCCGGTGTCCTGCTCCAGAATACACTGTACGTCGAACACGGAGGCTACTCCTCTTAAAAATGTGTCTCGACCAGGTGGACTGAATTCTGGTAGTATGAGGTTTCACCTCTGGTCACTGCTCCAATTTCCCGTTCCTTCATTCCAGTCGAGCCCCGATGCTGTACTCTACACATCCCCAATCTCACTCAGGCTCCGACACACAAATTAGATTCTCTAATTGTGAACTTAGCTTCCTTTCAGTGCAAGCTCATGAACTCAGATACTTCAAATTAGAAGGAACTCTATTAGCTAATCAATGCTAGTGAAACTGATAGTTTTCGACTATCACGAACTGAACATTCCTACGAACTATCTTTTCAAGATAGAAGCTATTGTAAATACATTCAAAGTGTACATAGTGTAAAGTGACAGAAACTCTCTCAAGCGTAATTATCCACTTGCTTCAAGACAATTTTGTTATTCTTGTAAATTTCTATGTGAAGCAAATAAACAAGTTGTGTTCTGGTAAACCTTATCCCTGTTTACAACATGATCCACTGGTTTTTTTTTGTTTTTTGTTTTGTTCACGTCCATCCATTCATTCTTCATGACATTTTTTATTTTATTTTGGTCAGTGGATGAATTTGAACTCTTTGTTATTTCATTTCGTACCATTAGGGGCCGATGACTTCGATGTTAGGCCCCTTTAAACAACAAGCATCATCATCATCAGTAGCAGCACTTTGTACGATTAGGGGCCGGTGATGTAGGTGTTAGGCCTCTTTTGAGCAATAATAATAATAATAATAATAATAATAAATTTACCCTCTGAGTGTTATATGGATGTCGTTTGGCGAGGTGTACTTCCTCTTAAAACAATAATCACTACCACCACTTGATTCGGAATACGAATTATAGAATTTGTTTATATTTTCACTATAGTTATCCCGTTTATGTTGTCCTTCGATTTTGGAGGGTTTTTTATACACACTCTTTGTACGTATAGGCGTACCCATGCAATTCTTTAATACAAGTTTTCATTGACTATTCACAGCATCCAACAAGAAAGGGAACAACAAACGACATGTGGTCGTTCCGGCTGTTGGACGGTCGTCTCAAAAAAGAACAATGCACTCCGATGAATCTGCACCGCCTTCTAACGAAGGAAGTTCATTTTCCACGGATTCTGGAGAGTCGTCGGAGGTAGAAAGTGGGTATTCGCATGCTTCAGGAAAGGCATCTAAGACTAAATCCAATGGTTCGGAGGAATATGGATCATCCAGTTATAGCAGCAGCGAAAGCGATGCCTCAAGTGAGAGTGAATCGGAAGAAGTACCACCGTCCCCTCCACCACCCAAACTAAAAGGTACTCCACGTCCCCCTCAAACTCTACAAAAAAAGAAGTGCGTTCATCGAAAAGGTTAAGCTACACGATACCAGCTATTCAAGCTAAAGATTGAGTAATCTGTTACTTCATAAATGCAAAAATTACGAATCAATAAAAGTTTCTGCAAATGCGAGAATATTTTCCAAATCCCTGGCATTAACCTTATAAATGTTTCGATATGAATAATCAATCAATCAATCAATCAAAAGCAACCGACATGCATTTAAGGCATTCGCCGATACAGCACATTCCCTAAGAGTTAGTTGTGTAGTATAATTGTAAATACTGATCCCCCCTCTGGGTGGGGGTCGTAGAATGTAACCTGTCGTCAGAGGCGACTAAAAGGGGCGACCAAGAGATTTTATTTGAATTATGAAACGACTTGTGATTAGTACCACCAGCGGGGAACACCATGGGATGCTTTTACTTGCGCGTAGTACCACCATGTTAGGTACTGTTACCGAGTTTTCGTGGAACGCAGAGGTGAAAGAAGGTGCAGAATTGAATTGGTCTATCTCCGAAAGTCAAAGGTTATATTTCTTTCCAGATATTAAATTTGAACAAACAGCAAGATTTAAGGTCAGAGTTAGTTTTGTACAAAACAGAAAAGCAGAAAAACCAAGAATTTGTAAGTTACAATTTGAGCTTCAAACTCATAATCTACAAAGGTTCCAACATCTTTAATGTCGCGTTTAGTTAGATAAACAAGGATAGAAATCTCCCAAAAAACAATTTTCAAGAGCACCTTGCTCCAACGGTTAAAAATTACGGCCTTCCAAAGGCACCACTCAATATTCCACGAACCTACTACGATGGCGTAGCAGGGGGAGAGGTGATACTCCCACGTGGCGCGTCCCAGGTGGCGGATAGGGGGGTCCTAACCGGCTTGCCGGCGGACTTGAGGGAAATAAAATACCTCTCGCGGACCAAACACACTACCCCCTGCGGGAGGGGGACACACATGCAGAATACACCCGCGGTATCCCCTGCCTGTCGTAAGAGGCGACAAAAAGGGGCGACCTTGGCGCGGACATGGATTGCGGTTTGGTTGTGGATGGGAGAGGCTGAATACATCCATAGGTAATCCCTGCCTGTCGTAGAAGGCGACTTAAAGGGTCATGTGGTCATGGTCCCCTCTTTAATTTTTTATTATTTTTCCGAGGGTCAGATGTAGACCATTCAAAATTTGATGTGCGTGCTGCCCGGCGATGGAGCTCCTATGTGTGCGACTACGCTCGAAAGCCCGTGCCAGCAACCACCCAGGACGCGGCGGGTGGGAGTATCATGTACCCGGGCAGTGGTATCCGCCTGACAACGCAGGTCCCCGCACAGCCGAATGCCAGAAGGACATATTCTTATTAATTATTTTTATTTATTTTTCTATATTTAGTGCTCTGTACACGTTATGGGGTACATGCTATTGCGGGTGACTGGAGGAAGGGAGTACTAGTGCTCATTGCCTCAGTCATCCCGTATTAGGCATCGTCCAACATCGGACCCCGGGCAGTACCTGCTATGACCAGGTGGGTATTGCCTTGGCTGCTTGGTTCGGCTACAGAGACCCCTGATCGGAGTGGGTGGCATTCGGGGAGGATGCTATCGGGCATGGCTTCCAAACGAAGTCGGCTCTCTCAAGGTGGTCGCCCACCTAAGTCTTTAACTTTTGCTTCCCTGAGAGGTTCAACTCCCTGGGAACATGCGCAGCGTGAAGGAATGGGATCCAGCTTCCCTAGGTTTCTGGTCGCTACCAGAACCGATGGGCAGGATTTTAAGCTGGTGAAGTCGATCCTGTTTAGTAGACACATCGAAGGCGTCTATGGCGAACTGGAGGAACTGAAGAAAATGCGCAACGGTAGTTTGCTTCTAAAGACTCGTACAGCACTGCAGGCTGATCAGTTGCTTAAGTGCGAGCACTTTGGCGAAATCCCCGTCAAAGTGGAGGAGCATAAATCCTTGAACCTGGTTCGCGGAGTCATCTTTCACCGCGACCTTATTTTGAACACTGACGACGAGTTGATGGAAGACATGAAGAACCGTGGCGTGACACACGTCCGGCGCATTACGCGCAAGGTCAACGGTGAAGACGTTGCCACTGGTGCCTTCATTGTCTCTTTCAAGTTGTCAGTGTTACCAGAGAAAGTCAAGGTAACAACTTATCGTTGCGATGTGAGGCCGTACATCCCGCCTCCTATGCGATGCTATCAATGTCAGCGCTTCGGACATATGGTATCTCGCTGTTCGAATCAGGCTGTATGTGGTACATGTGGACGAGTAGCTCACGGCGCGGAGGAGTGCACAACTCCATACAAGTGCACTAACTGCTCCGGTTTTCATTCTCCTCGGGATCGGAACTGTCCGACATACCTGAGTGAGAAGAAGATCCAGGAGATCAAGACCCTGGATGGTCTTTCCTACCAGGAAGCGCGCCGTAAGTTTAATTCTACGAATACACCTGCCCGTACACTCGACTATAGGTTGATAGCTCAGAGCCTTCCAGGTTCGTCATTCACAACCTCGACACCTGTCCAGACCGCTGCGCCCAAGGCGACTGTTGCTGCTCCCAGCAACGTCGCGAATAGTCAAAGCTCGAAGGGGGGGACCACCCCACCTTCGACCAACCAGAAGTCTGTGCCGGCTGGCAGTTCCCGGCCGGCACAGCAAGGGGGGAAGACTAAGTCACCCCCCCTAGGAGGTCGACGAAAGTCGTGCCCCAGCCGGCGGAGGCGGCATCGTCGACCAGGGCTGGGAAACCATCTCCCAGCCCGTCTAAACTCGAAAAAAAGAAGGGGAAGAAGAGCGCCCGTCCTGAGCGCTCTCGGACTTCCCCTGCGAAGGAGAAGTCATGCCCCCCATCTGGGGGATATGAGTCTGCGCCAGGAGGCACTCCTGCTCCAAAACCGGCGCGCTCTCCTCGTAGGGGACCCCCTCGCGCCCGAAAAGCGTCGATGTTCTGGGCGACACCCCTGCCATCTTTCGATGATGGAATGGATGTCGCACTGTCCTCTACATCTACGGATGTAGAACTAGATAGTGTTTAGGCTTACGAGCATTTTTTCGCTCATAACCTAACACTCCTTTTATAGTCCACACTATGGCACTGTTACAGTGGAATTGTAACGGTTATGACAGGCATCTTGCTGAGTTACGTCAGCTTATTAGTGAGTACGCAGCGAGTATAGTCTGTCTTCAGGAGACCAATTTCAGACCTGGTCATCATACGGTCTTGAGGCATTTCAAACTATACTCGACAGAACGATACTATGCTCACCGGGCTTCCGGAGGCGTTGGCATTTTTGTACGTTCTGATAGCTACAGCGAAGAGGTTCCATTAAGAACCCCTGTAGAGGCTGTAGCTGTTCGCGTCTCGCTGCCTGTCATAGCAACAGTGTGTAATGTTTATCTTCCACCTGGCCAGCATCTGAACATCAATGATGTCGCTGATCTTATAGATCAGCTTCCACAACCCTTCCTCTTATTGGGCGATTTCAACGCCCATCACCCCATATGGGGCTCAGAGACACCTTGCCCCCGAGGAAGAGAGCTGGGAACACTTCTAACAGATCTGGATTTATGTATTTTGAACACAGGGGAACCAACTCACTTTAGTGTACGTTACGGCACATACTCTCGCATAGACGTAAGTCTATGCAGCCCAACGTTGGTTCCACTGTTTCGGTGGAATGCACACGATGATCTCTGTGACAGTGACCATTTTCCCATCATTCTTACTTTGTTGAAACATAAACCCGTCGAGGCTCCCCCTCGATGGATTCTTAAACATGCTGATTGGCCAAAGTACACATCACTAGCTGCCTTTCACGATGATGTCAGGCGGACCGTCGGCGAGGAAATAACTTACGTCACCCAAGTTATTCTTGCTGCTGCTGAGGAGTCCATTCCGTTTTTCTCGGGGGCTCCTCGCCGAAAACTCGTTCCTTGGTGGAGCGATGAAATAGCAGCAGCCATCAAAGAACGCCGTCGCGCTCATAAACGTTACCGTCGACAGCCTACTGTGGCCAACTTGGTAACATTTAAGAAACTCCGCGCTAAGGCGCGAGTTCTTATTCGACAAAGTAAGAAGGCTTCATGGGAGAGATATGTGTCGTCCATGACGTCACATACTCCATCATCTCAAGTGTGGACGAAACTTCGACGAATTTCGGGTATTCAAGGATCAGCTGCTGTACCGGGAATTTCCATTGCAGGCAGTGTCGCCACTGATCCCCTCGCGATTGCTAATCATCTCGCTAGTCATTTCGCGGATGTCTCTGGCTCCGGGAATTACAATCCTGATTTCCTCCCTCTGAAGCGGGAGGCAGAACGTCATCACCTTAGTTTTGCCACCCATGCTTCAGAGGACTACAACGTGCCCTTTACGGAGTGGGAACTCCGCAGCGCCTTAGCGCTTTGCAAGGACTCGTCTCCTGGACCGGACAACATCCATAACCAGATGTTGAAACACCTTAGTGATGATAGTTTACTATATCTCCTTCGTGTGTTCAACCGAATCTGGACAGAGGGTGATTTTCCGTCTCAGTGGCGAGAGGGCATAGTCATCCCTGTCCTCAAGCCTGACAAAGATCCTAAGTATGCAGGAAGTTACAGACCGATTTGCCTTACAAATTGCCTGTGTAAGCTATTTGAGAGGATGGTAAATCGCAGACTCGTGTGGTGTCTGGAGAAACAAGGACTTTTGTCCGAGTACCAATGTGGATTTCGAGCCGCTCGATCCACCACAGACCACTTGGTACGCCTGGAGAGCTCTATCCAGGATGCGTTTCTCCGCAAACAGCACTTGGTAGCTGTCTTCTTTGACTTGGAGAAGGCCTACGACACCACCTGGCGATATGGCATCCTTTCAGTCCTGCATCAATGGAGATTCCGAGGTAACTTGCCGTTATTTATTGCGAATTTTTTGTCCCGTCGTCTATTCCGTGTCCGAGTAGGGAGGACATATTCGCAATACCACGTTCAAGAAAACGGAGTCCCACAGGGATCGGTTCTTAGTGTCACTCTGTTCGCGATTGCCATAAACGGTATTGTCGCTGCTGCTGGTCCAGCCGTAATACCGTCCCTATATGTGGATGATTTTGCTCTGCACTATAGCTCGTGCAGTATGGCAGTAGCAGAGCGACAGTTACAGCAAGCTATTAGGAGGGTGGAGAAGTGGACCTTAGAACATGGCTTTCGGTTTTCTGCCGCAAAGACCTCCGTTGTCCACTTTTGTCGTCAACGTACTCTTCACCCTCATCCTGAGCTTTATCTAGGAAATGTCGTTCTTCCAGTTGTTGACACCTACCGATTTCTTGGGCTCCTTTTTGACAGTAAATTATCGTGGGAGCCACACGTGCGGGAGCTAAAAGTGCAATGCACCAAGAGGCTTAACCTCTTGAAGTTTCTTAGCAGCACTAATTGGGGGGCTGACCGCGTGGTGCTCCTGCGATTCTATCGGGCACACATTTTATCCCGGTTAGACTACGGCAGTGCAGCATATGGCTCCGCAAGACCAAGCGTTCTTGCGAAGCTGAACAGTATCCACCACAGCGGGGTTAGGTTGGCGACGGGAGCTTTTCGTACTAGCCCCATCGCTAGCCTGCTCGCTGAGTCTGGTGTGCCGCCTCTACACCTGAGGCGCCAGCAACTACTACTTACATATGCTGCAAATTTGCGACAGATGCCACTTCATCCGAGCTATCCCTGCGTGTTCAACAATGGCAACCGCTTGTTGTACGTTGCTCATCCACGTGCAACGCGGCCGGTTGGGATACGCTTGGATAGCAGTTATGAATTGTTTGACGTACCTTCGATTCCTTGCCTTGTCAGACAACCAAGTGGGGTACCTCCGTGGGTTGTGCGACGACCTGAAATCATCCTGGATTTGCACACTGGCCCGAAAGGAGACACGGACCCTTCGATTTATCGGAGGATCTACCTGTCCGTTCTTGGCCGCTATCCAGGTTCAGTCGTCGTTTACACGGATGGTTCAAGGACAGATACGAAGGTGGGCTGTGCGTTCGTTGTCGACAATGATCGGTTTCTTTTTGCTCTCCTGGACACCTGTAGTGTGTACACGGCAGAGCTCTATGCTATCTGTGAGGCTCTGCGGTACGCACTAGACAATGAGCGCCGACACTTTCTTGTGTGTACTGACTCCTTGATTTCGCTTCAGTCTATTGATACCTGTTTCCCTCGACACCCTCTGGTGCAGCGGATCCAGGACCTGCTGGCCGGGTGTTCGGATGCCGGCACCAGAATTACGTTTGTGTGGCTCCCCAGCCACATGGGCATAGAGGGAAACGAGTTAGCAGATGAGGCTGCCAAGGAGGCAGTTACACTGCCCCCGTTGCCTTTCAAGGTTCCAGCAAGTCATATTCGCTCTCAGCTGATACATCTGGTTATGTCTCATTGGGAGATGGAGTGGCAGGCCATCCCACTTCCCAATAAGCTGAGAGCGATAAAAGGAACAACGAAGGTATGGAGGACTTCCCTTCGGGCTTCGCGGAGGGAAGCCGTGGTATTATGTCGCCTTCGGATCGGCCACGGTATCTTGACGCACTCCCATCTACTGAAAGGAGAACCCCCTCCGGTGTGTACCTGCGGCGACCATCTTACCGTGGTACACATCCTTACGGAGTGCGTGGACCTGGTCGATCTGCGCCGTAGTATTAACCTTCCGAGTACTATCTCCCTTATTTTGCGCGATGACGAGCAGTCAGCAGACCTCGTCATCCGCTTTATGAGGGATAGCGGTCTGTTTTATCGTGTGTGATGATGTCCTTTGTCCTAGTGTTGTTTATGTCAGTTGCGCTTTTATTTCATTGACTTCATTTTAGTTTGTGTTGCGCATTTTAATGTGTTATTTTAACGTCTAACGTAAATTATGTGTTAATATCTGTATGACTGGGCAATGCCTTATTCCTTCAATTTCCTGTACTTTCTCTTATTTTAATAGAACATAAGGCATTGCGTATTAGATCCACTGACTGTTTTAATCTCACCCTCATTTTTCTTCATCACCATTCTTTTTTAACTCTAGTCAGTGGATACTTTTTAAAATTTTAAGTTCATGTCTCATGTCATTCATTTCGTTCCATTAGGGGCCGATGACCTTCGATGTTAGGCCCCTTAAAACAACAAGCATCATCATCATCATCACTCAATATTACACAAATAACCAATACATTACAAGAAAGTAGCCTCGATGCTCCTCAATTCTACCCAGAAGTCTACGCTCCCAACCCCATTCAGCCTACGCAAGGCAAACATAAACTTTTACAATTCAGTTTAGAGCGTCTTTGCTCGATAACATTTACACCTTGATGCCTCTCTAGGCTCAACCTACAATTTACAAGACCATATTGGTAGTCTTCTAAGTTTACATGGAATAAATATTACAGGTGTACTGAGTACCCATTATACTGGGCCTTGGTGGAAAGGTACAGGTTAAAGTTACTGTCCCAAAAATTAAAATGTATGGAGGCTGAAACTTGCGCGCCTTGAAATCAAAGATTAAAACCCTACTTGGGCTAGAGGCCCGACGATGCAGGGGCTAATCCCCCACTACTGAGGTGAGTAGATGGACAAGTTACAAATTACAAGAAAAACTGTTACAAAATCATATTCATCTCATGATTAAATGAAGGGTAACTTGAGAGGGTAACGCACTCTATCCCCGGTTTTCAGTTAATTACATTGACTTATTTGGACTTTTACATGAGAAGAAAGGGAAGTTTACGTGTCAGGAAATTGACTGTTACATAGATAAAGATAGCAACCATCGCTTCGAGACGGCTTTCGGGGCTAACTACTGAGTTAGAATCTGGCGGCCATTACCTTATATGATGTTCAGACTGCCCAAGAATGAGGCCCCCGTCTCCTCTCTTAACACACATACTCAGTAACATGACGATCAATAACACAAGTTAGCTCGAAAAGGCGTCAGATTTTATACCCGAAAGGAATGTTCGAGAAGGCTCTGGACTAAAACCGGACACCCCCCCCCCGGCGGGTGGGGGTAGCAAATGTAGAATACACCCGCGGTATCCCCTGCCTGTCGTAAGAGGCGACTACAAGGGGCCCAAGGGGCTTTCAACTTGGAGGGGTGTGGATTGGCGACCACGAGGCCCTTAGCTGAGTCTTGGCATTGCTTCCACTTACTTGTCAGGCTCCTCACTTTCGTCTGTCCTGTCTGACCTCCCTTGGTCAACGCTTGTTCTTTTCTGACCCCGACGGTATTAGAGCATTCGAGGCCTAGAGAGTCTTTCATTTTCACGCCCTTCGTGGCCCTTGCCTTTCTTCGTCCGTTACTTCATCTTTCGAAGTAACGGATCCCTTCTTTCTTCTTCTTTTCTCTCTCCCTTTACCCCCTGTGGATGGGGGACGCAGACGAATAATACACCCACGGTATCCTCTGCCTGTCGTGAGAGGCGGCTAAAAGGGGCGGCCAAGGGATGATTGAATTAGAACCATGAAACTACTTTCGATTCGTACCATCACGCAGGGAACACCATGGGTTGCCTGTACTTGCGACTAGTACCACCTTATTAGGTACGAAATAAGTTTGTGATTAGTAGCAGTAAAGAGGCTGGTCTGTGGGTTTCCAGTACCCGCGCGTCTTACCCATGTGAGTTGTACCACTATATGAGCGACACCGTGGATCTGCGTTGCCTGTGATTAGTACCTACTATGTGAGGAAGACCACGGGAATACCGGCACCCGTGACTCTTACACCTAGGTGAGGAACCTCATCGGTTTGCGTTGGCTATGAGTGGCGCCTTGTGAGAAACACCATAGGTCTGCGTTACCTGTACGACGTCCAATACTTGTGAGTAGTACCATCATATGTGGAACACCGTGAGTCTACGCTACTTTTGATTAGTACCCCAACATGACAAATACCATGGTTCTACTTTACTAGCGATAAGTACTATTATGAGGGGCCGTTGACCTGGATTTTGCACCCCTTTAGACAACAATCATCATCATCATCAAGATTGTGCTTTAGAAGTGGTCCCTTGATCGGTAATGCTGTTTCTTTATGGTAGTTTTTGGGTAGGATCCACTTACTGTTTTGGGTTCATGTCCATCCATTTATTCTTCATGCCATTTTTTATTTTGGTCAGTCGATGATTTAAAACTTTTGTTTTGTCATTTCATTTCGTACCATCAGGGGCCGATGACGTGGAAGTTAGGCCCCTTAAAACAAGGATCATAACTTGGTGGTCGCAGTTTTACTCTCAGAACCTGGCCACCAGACTAAAGATGCGAAGGTATTCCTGGGCCATAGAAAAATAAAGCCACTGGACCACCCTAGGCCTTAAGCCCCAAGTCTTTCCGACGGCCCTGCGACAGGCCCAGACCTTATGGCCTATATGTTTTTTCCAACTCAGTCTTGCCCCTAGGTACTTAAATGAGGTTGTCTTAACTAAATTTTTCCCAAATAGGAAAGGCTCTGACAGTCCGTCTAGCCTCCTCCTCCTGATAAATACCACGAGCTCAGTCTCGTCGGGTTTAACCGACAAGTCCGTGTCGTGGCACCATCCTTCCACCCTGCGTAGGGCGCTCTGTACGAGCTCTGAAACCGTACTGCGGAAATTTCCCACCGCCATCAGGCTGATGTCATCTGCATAGCCTTGGGCATAAATTCCTCCAACATTTAAGCTGGTAAGTAGTTCAACCACTACCAGACACCATAATATTTGTGATAATACTCCTCCCTGTAAACACCCCACCCCCCCACCCCCGTCTATATTACCTCTCAACATTACTGCGTTGAGGGTAAACAGAACTTGACGGCCCTGCAGTGAGGCATAATCCATTTTATGAGCATTCTGCTCACCCCTCTTCTCTCTAGACCAAGTTCAATGGAACCCAAAGATGTGTAGTTAAAGGTCCCTTCTACAGTATATCTAGGAATACCACCATAGCAAGTTGTTGCTGATCCAAGGCGCTCTCCAGCCTGGAAACCAGCTGGTGTAGTGCCGTCTCAACAGACTTCCCTGGTTGGTATGCATGTTGATAAGAATGCAGGGGACAGTCTCTTAATACTTTCTCCCTTATATGTCTATCTACAATTTTTTCCAAAGTCTTAAGAAGAAAAGACGTTAGACTAATGGGTCTATAATCCCTAGGTGTAGTATATGAAGACCTTCCGGGTTTAGATATATACACTACCTTCGCCTGACACCACAAGGAGTATACGTACCCCATGGTGAGACAGGCCCTAAAGATTCTGACCAGGTATAATATAAGGACCACACCCGCTTCCTGAAGTGCTTGGAAGATCCCATCCATTCCTGGACTTTTATAAGGGGCAAAAGATTCTAATGCCCCCTTCTTGGGGTAACAATCTCTGTGGCTTCCTTCCAACTATTTCTATCGCGTCTGAAGGATCCGCTAGATTCTACTTCACTATTCGTCATTACTGAACCTAGAAAGTGGGCATCAAGCAATAAGCTCAGTGTCTCCCCCTCTGAGGATATATATCCAACCGAAGGCGACTACAAAGAGCCCAGCCTTGCCCTTCCATCCAAGGTTAGAATTTTATGAAGCCTTGCCGCTTCATGTTGACTCTCGATGGAGTCATAAAACTGTGTCCAAGATTTCTCAGAAGCCTTTTTGACTTCTGACTTGTACTTTCTTTTTGATTCTTTGTAAGAATCTAGACTTTCTTGGTCTTGAAGTTCCCTGTATTTGTTCCAGAGCTTCCGTGTATTTCTCCTCAGGTGTTCAAGATAACTGTTCCACATAAAGTTTCCTGTTACTCTTTTTGACTTAACAAAAGGGCAGCTCCTCCTTATTCTTGATTAAGTTTGAGGGTGCTGCTTCCAGGCCCCTCCTCACGTCCTCCCTAAAAGACGTTCAATTGGTTCGTCTAGGATTCCTGTAAGATGCCCACGAACCTGCTACGCCAGCGTAGCAGGGGGAGAGGTGATACCCCCCCCCCTGGCGCCTCCCAGGTGGCGGATAGTTGGGTCCTAACCGGCTTGCCGGCGGACTTGAGCGAAATAAAATATATCTCGCGGACCAAACACACAAACGCCTATGGGTGGGAGACGCAGACGAAGGATACAGCAAGGGTATCCCCTGCATGTCGTAAGAGGCGACTAAAAGGGGCGACTTAGGCGCGAATATGGATTGCGGTTTGGTGTAATGTGTTGGAAATCCTGTGGATAGGAGGGGTTGAATACATTTCACAGTTAATCCCTGCCTGTCGTAGGAGATTTAAAGGATCATGCGGCCATTGTCCCCTCATTATCTGTTATTATTTATCCAAGAGGCAGTTGTAGATCATTTCAAAATGTTTGATGTGCGTTCTACTCGGAGATGGGCCTCTTACGTGTGCGATTACTCCCAAAATCCCGCAATTGACCACCCAGGAGGAATATTGCGGGTGGGAGCGCCATGTACCTTGCCAGTAGTATCCGCCTGACAACACAGGTCTCCGCACAACCGAATGCCAGAAGGACATATTATTATTAATAATTTTTAATTTTTTCTCTATATTTAGTGATTTGTACACGCTATGGGGTACATGCTATTGCGGCAGTAGCGTGCATTGTGGGTATGCAGGCTAAGCCGGGCTTACCCGTTGGACTTGAGAAGCAAAGTAAGCAGTAATGCAACTGTGAAGTGCAACAATTAGTTTTATCTTGTCATTTGGCAATACTATTTTTTTTTAATGACAGTTGCTGCAGCAAGTGTATTCTGCAGTACGAATTTCTGCATTAGCGAGGGTTCGCGACACACCTACCGCTTGGCTCGCCCAACGTTGAGCTCAAGGTGACGCATGCGTAATAACCGCGCCAGTAAGTGAGCTTGGTAAGCCGACAACTCAACGCTGCCCGGCTTGATCGCATGGTGTAGCAGTGTGAAACAAGTTTGTGCGGGTTTATGAAACGTTTATTTATTGTGATTTGGCTTATTGCTGAAACAGCTCTTGCGAGTGATAACTGACAGCAGTGAAGAACGTTTTAACAGTACGGATATCCAGTTCGTTTTGGAATGAAAATTTGCTTTTTCTTAAATGTAACGGTGTGAGAAAAACTTGTCTACGAGTAGGTACCAGCGTTGTTATGGACCATGTGGCGTGTTTGTGGGGGCGTACGTTCTAATGATTTTCATAATAAAAACATGCAA
Source organism: Anabrus simplex (assembly GCF_040414725.1). Taxonomy (NCBI): domain Eukaryota; kingdom Metazoa; phylum Arthropoda; class Insecta; order Orthoptera; family Tettigoniidae; genus Anabrus; species Anabrus simplex. The sequence continues at coordinate 85,420,853 of NC_090268.1, read as the reverse complement.
CGTGGACAGTGCTGTCTCGCGAGTGCGTAATTGTGTACTTACGTAGAAGTATTTAGTGAAATATACGGTAATTTCTTATTAGTTTGCGATGGCTGACTCTATTTGTGTGATTGAACAACTGTCGGACAACCCGTTTTGTTTTAGGAGCTTATGAGAGATACTAGAAATTGTTCAATCTGGAAAACCTTCTCCAGATATGCCCAACCTTAAAGGGGCGCATAAAAACAAAAGTCAAGAGTACGTTCATCATTTCCAAACTTCAAAGTACATTAAAACAGAATGGATTGCTGGAAGTTCCAAATTTAATAAACTGTTTTGCTGGCCATGCTTTCTCTTTGCAAGAGACCGAACTGTTTTGTCTGACACTGGTTATGCTAATCTGAGTAATCTGAGCACAATGCCATTCAAAAGCATGAGAAAGCGCAGTCACGCATGTCTGCACTATTACGGCTGAGAGCGTTTGGAAAATCTAGAATTGATATTCATCTTGATGCTCAATTGCTTGCAAGCACTGTACAATATAATGAGACCTTTCGGAAAAACAGAGGTGATCAAGCGATTGATTGATGTTGTGTGTTTTTTAGCTACTCACGAATTACCATTCCGAGGACATTCTGTGGGTGAAGGTTCTTTGAACTGGGGTGCTTACTTGGGTGCATTGAACTTACTCGCCACTTACGATGCGACGTTAAATACACACCTAGAAACATCGTCCGTGTTTCGCGGAACTTCAAACAGGATACAAAATGACTTAATAAGGGCAGTCAATGATGTAGTTTTGGAACAAGTGAAGTCAGAAATAAAACACGCTATTTTTGTTGCCCTTCTTCTTGACGAGACTTCAGACATTATGAATTTGTCTCAACTATCAACTACTCTGATACACGTTGATTCTGAAAGTGGAAAGTTCACGAAAGGACCCTTTTTTTTTTTTTTTTTTTTCACTGATGTTACCGCAGATCGAACAGCCAGTGGTTTGCTTAAACATGTGAAAAACATCGTTACTGAGTTTGACTTAAACTACAGGTTCGTTGCACAAACGTTCGACGGAGCAGCTGTGATGGCCGGCCACACAAGTGGACTAAGAACCAAAGTACAAGAAAATAACTCTTTCCGAAGGCCAAATTTATCCATTTCTTCAGTCACAAGTTTAATCTGATTTTGTCAAAGTCAGTTTCCTGTATCAAAGAATGTAGAATATTTTTTCAAACCTTAAAGGGATTAGGATCATTTTTTCACAAGTCCTCTAAACGATCTCATGGACTGAAAGAATTTACCCGAAAAGGATGCCTAGAAATGCTCCAACACTGTGGAATTTTTCATCTCGTCTTGTTCACACAGTGAAAGAACATCGCACTTCATTCCTTGAATTCTTTCGGAATGTTTTAGATGAAAGCTCAAACTGGGACAATTAAACAGTAGTAGCGGCACAAGGTTTCATGAAATTTCAAACCAGCACTGAAACTTCCTTTTTGTTACTGATTTTTAGCACCATTTTTACCTTCACCGATATCCTTTTCAATATCCTTCAATCCAAGCATTTAGACGTCCCATATTGCTCCCAGAAAGTTCAGGAAATCAAAAGAGAGATACTAAACCTAAGGAATAAGTGCGACGTAATTTGGGCAGAGACTCTGGTCTATCATGGTGTCAAAGACACTCTACCAACTAAACGACAATGTCGGGAAGAAGATACAATAATAAAAGGAAATGCTTTTACCACTCTATTCTTGATAACATTATTGTACAATTAGATGAACGATTTGGGTCATTAAACCAATTACAGTTTACTTCCTTGTTGGATCCTCTGAAGTATGAAGCGTACAAAGCTACTTTTACTCATTCCGTTTTTGAAAATCTTAAACTGTCCTATAAAGACTTGTTTGATTTTATCCGATTGAAGAATGAACTCGTGCTGTATTCGTTTGATGAATTTTATGGTCAACACCCTCATCAGTCAGTGTGTTCCCTGAAAAGCAAACAATTAGATACAGCCCTGCCTGAAGTGTATAAATTGGGTGTACTTATAGTAACTGTTCCAAGCACAACAGCGTCAGTTGAAAGATCATTTTCAGCTCTCAAGTGGATTAAGACATTTCAAGAGGTCAACACAGAGTCAAGAGCGGCTTTCAGGCTTGGCAGTTCTGTCCATATAGAAGGAAGCTCTGCACCAACTGAAAAGCACAGACACATTTTATGATAATATCTTCACAACATTCACAAAACAAGAGAGATGACTAGATTTCACCTTCAAGTAGACTCAAAGCAACCAAAAATCTTGTGGAGTTTTGTTAGTAGTAGGCCATACAGTGACCAATAGAAGAACTTCTCACAAAACGTAGCAAATAAGTTACTATCATTTTTGATAGGCCTATGTGTACAATGTAATATGCATGATACTGTTGCAATAGTGTCAGAGGTATTTTAAGTTGGCTTCTATGCTGAAGGGTGAAAAGTGTAACAAGACAGAGAGTTTTCTGATACATACATAAGAGATCAAAGAGTTTTTAACTGAATAGTGACGTGGGGATACATGAAATAGACGTAATTTCTACTAATCTATGCACTTTAATGTAGGAAACTGATTAAAATAACAATTTTTAGACAAAAACGCAACAATGACACGTTTGTCTTCCTTTTTTTACGGATTTTGCACTGTCATTGGGAATAAATAAACTATTTCTATACATCTCAATAAGTTAATTGCAGCTTTAAAAATATATCGATTTTTAAAATCTGTAGATGTGATGTCGCTAGTTATTTTGTGTTTCCTGAAAAGTCAACGATTTGACATGATACAGTACGCTCTGGCTAGAAGTCCTTCAATTTTCATGAGATTACACATATGTAAGTCTATATGGTTACAGCTTGGTTACATTCCTTTGTATAATGATGTACGTTAAATTATACTTCCTACGTCCGGTAATTAGTACGTCATACCTTGGACAGCATACCCACTTTTCAAAACCACCGCACGCCACTGTATTGCGGGTGACTGGAGGAAGGAAGTCCTAGTGCTCATTGCCCCAGTCATCCCGTATTAGGCATCGTCCAACATCGGACCCCGGGCAGTACCTACTATGACCAGGTGGGTTTTGCCTTGACTGCTTGGTTCGGCTACAAAGACCTCTGATCGGAGTGGGTGGCATTTGGGGAGGAAGTTTTCGGGCATGGCTTTCAAACGAAGTCGCCTCTCTCAAGGTGGTGCCCCCCCCCCTAAGTCTTTAACTTTTGCACCCCTGAGAGGTTCAACTCCCTGGGAACATGCGCAGCGTGAAGGAATGGAATCCAGCTTCCCTAGGTTTCTGGTCGCTACCAGAAGCGATGGGCATGATTTTAAGCTGGTGAAGTCGATCCTGTTTAATAGACACATAGAAGGCGTTTACGGCGAAATTGAGGACCTCAAGAAAATGCGCAACGGCAGTTTGCTCATGAAGACTCGTACAGCACTGCAAGCTGATCAGTTGCTTAAGTGCGACCACTTTGGCGAAATCCCCGTCTCAGAGTGGAGGAGCATAAGTCCTTGAACCTGGTTCGCGGAGTTATCATTCACCGCGACCTTATTTTGAACACTGACGACGTGTTGATGGAAGACATGAAGAACCGTGGCGTGACACACGTCCGGCGCATTACGCGCAAGGTCAACGGTGAAGACGTTGCCACTGGTGACTTCATTGTCTTTTTTCTTTCTTGCTAGTTGTTTTACGTCGCACCGACACAGATACGTCTTCTGGCGACGATGGGACTGGAAAGCGCTAGGAGTGGGAAGGAAGCGGCCGTGGCCTTAGACAGGTACAGCCCCAGCATTTTCCTTGTGTGAAAATGGGAAACCACGGAAAACCACTTTTAGGGCTGCCGACAGTGGGGTTCGAACCGACTATCTCCCTAATACTGTATACTGGCGGCACGTAATCCACTGCAGCTATCGAGCTCGGCCATTGTCTCTTTCAAGTTGTCATTCTTACCAGAGAAAGTCAGGTAACAACTTTCCGTTGCGATGTGATGCCGAACCTCCCGCCTCGTATGTGATGCTATCAATGCCAAAGATTCGGATATATGGTATCCCGCTGTTCGAATCAGCCTGTATGTAGTACATGTGGACGAGTAGCTCACCTGTAGTGTGTACACAGCAGAGCTTTATGCTATCTGTGGTGCTCTGCGGTACGCACTGTACAATGAGCGCCGACACTTTGTCGTGTGTACCGACTCCTTGAGCTCGCTCCAGTCTATTGATACCTGTTTCCCTCGGCGCCCTCTGGTGCAGCGGATCCAGGACCTGCTGGCCGGGTGTTCGGATGCCGGCACCAGAATCACGTTTGTGTGGCTCCCCAGCCACATGGGCATAGAGGGAAACGAGTTAGCAGATAAGGCTGCCAAGGAGGCAGTTACACTGCCCCCGTTGCCTTTCAAGATTCCAGCAAGTGATATTCGCTCTCAGCTGAGACATCTGGTTATGTCTCATTGGGAGATGGAGTGGCAGGTCATCCCACTTCCCAATAAGCTGAGAGCGATAAAAGGAACAACGAAGGTATGGAGGACTTCCCTTCGGGCTTCGCGGAGGGAAGCCGTGGTATTATGTCGCCTTCGGATCGGCCACGGTATCTTGACGCACTCCCATCTACTGAAAGGAGAACCCCCTCCGGTGTGTACCTGCGGCGACCATCTTACCGTGGTACACATCCTTACGGAGTGTGTGGACCTGGTCGATCTGCGCCGTAGTCTTAACCTTCCGAGTACAATCCCCCTTATCTTGCGAGATGACGAGCAGTCAGCAGACCTCGTCATCCGCTTTCTGAGGGATAGCGGTCTGTTTTATCGTGTGTGATGATGTCCTTTGTCCTAGTGTTGTTTATATCAGTGCGCTTTTATCTCATTGACTTCATTTTAGTGTGTATTGCGCATTTTAATGTGTTATTTTAACGTCTAACGTCAATTATGTGTTAATATCTGTACTACTAGGCAATGCCTTATTCCTTCGTTTTCCTGTATTTTCTCTTATTTTATTGGAAAATACGGCATTGCGTATTAGATCAACCTCACCCTCATTTTTCTTCATTTCCATTTTTTTTAACTCTAGTCAGTGGATACTTTTAAAAATTTTAACTTCATATCTCATGTCGTTAATTTCGTTCCATTAGGGGCCGATACCTTTGATGTTAGGCCCCTTAAAACAACAAGCATCATCGTCAGAGACCGTATATATGAAGTGCTTGCTATATAAATAAATGTGGTAGTATCATTTTTGAAATTATGGAGGAATCAAAGCTATAACTGATTAAGTAAGTTCCGGAACCATGATAAAGGTAAGAGATACGTCGAATTAGAATATGATGAGATATATATGGTAATTTGAAGTGTGATATTTATTTAAAATGTGAAATAATGATTATTTAATGAAAGTGATGATGTGAGATTGGTAATTAACGTTGGTATTAGTTGTTATTCTTCGCGAATATAATCATGGTCACGTTGTTGTGGACATATTATTCTTTTTTCATTTGATTATTTACCCATGAGTAAGCGCAGAGTAGGTTAGAATGCGATCGAAATGACATCCGCGTGTTGACATTTATGCGTAAAATCACCAAATAATTTCTAACAAGGAGGATGAATTTGAACTAGTTGACACCCTCATATATATCTTCTAATTATAAGATTCTTCTCATGTGTTATGTGAACTTCGAAGTTATTTCTAAGGCGTTATCTAGTATCACTGATAACTGACTGCAGGAATATGAAGTACTATTTTTGAGGTGGAGTCTTCGCACGTATATTTTGATAGAATTATGATAATATCCACTTGGTAATATTGTATAATAGCATGGATACGCACTTGAATTTATGGGAAAGCTCATGTTAAGAGAGTAATTTACCTAATATTCTATATATGATGTTTGATCATTTTTTTTGAGAGTATACATTAATTTAAAAGGGACTTATCTATGTTTATGCAACAGAATGTGTCAAGAAATATGAACATTACGTGCAATACAACACCTATCGAGTGTTACAAATTCTACAAGAATATTTTCCAGGTTAATCTGATTGTGTATTTAGACACAAAGAATTAGGAGGAAGGAAAATTATTTCATTTCTGAAGATCAACGTAAATAAGATCAGAAAAACAGAACAGTTAATTTCAATGTTGTGAGATTTCATGTAGAAAAGATGTGATTCCAATTTCGTAAAAGGGTTTAATGCCAGATACAAACCAGCGTCCTGTATATTTTAAAACCAACCTCAATCTACGACACTGTGTATATTATGTTGTACTGTAAATATTATTTTTCCACGAACCTACTACGAAGGCGTAGCAGGGGGAGAGGTGATACTCCCACGTGGCGCGTCCCAGGTGGCGGATAGGGGGGTCCTAACCGGCTTGCCGGCGGACTTGAGGGAAATAAAATACCTCTCGCGGACCAAACACACTACCCCCTGCGGGTGGGGGACGCACATGTAGAATACACCCGCGGTATCCCCTGCCTGTCGTAAGAGGCGACAAAAAGGGGCGACCTTGGCGCGGACATGGATTGTGGTTTGGTATAATGTGTTGGACCTCCTGTGGATGGGAGAGGCTGAATACATCCATAGGTAATCCCTGCCTGTCGTAGAAGGCGACTAAAAGGGTTATGTGGCCGTGGTCCCCTCTTTATTTTTTATTATTTTTCCGAGGGTCAGATGTAGACCACTCAAAATTTTGATGTGCGTGCTGCCCGGCGATGGAGCTCCTATGTGTGCGACTACGCTCAAAAGCCCGTGCCAGCAACCACCCAGGACGCGGCGGGTGGGAGTGTCATGTACCCGGGCAGTGGTATCCGCCTGACAACGCAGGTCCCCGCACAGCCGAATGCCAGAAGGACATATTATTATTAATTATTTTTATTTATTTTTTCTATATTTAGTGCTCTGTATACGCTATGGGGTACATGCTATTGCGGGTGACTGGAGGAAGGGAGTCCTAGTGCTCATTGCCTCAGTCATCACGTATTAGGCATCGTTCAACATCGGACCCCGGGCAATACCTGCTATGACCAGGTGGGTATTGCCTTGGCTGCTTGGTTCGGCTACAGAGACCCCTGATCGGAGTGGGTGGCATTCGGGGAGGATACTTTCGGGATGGCGTCGAAACAACTTCCGCCAGCAACCTCGGGTAGTTCGCTACCCAAGTCTTTAACTTTTGATTCCCTAAGGGGGGCAACCCCTTGGGAACAAGCGCAGCGACTTAGTCTGGGTTCCAGCTTCCCTAGGTTCCTGGTTGCTACCAGGACCGATGGGCAAGACTTCAAGCTGGTGAAATCGATTCTCTTTAGTCGCCACATTGAAGGTGTCTACGGTGAACTGGAGGACCTGAAGAAAATGCGCAATGGTGGTTTGCTTTTAAAGACGAGCACTGCGCTCCAAGCAGATCGGTTGCTTAAGTGCGATCACTTTGGCGACATCCCCGTCAAAGTGGAAGAGCACAAAACCTTGAATCTGGTTCGTGGAGTGATTTTCCACCGCGATCTCGTCCTGAACACTGACGATGAATTGATGGAAGACATGAAGCACCGCGGCGTGACCCACGTCCGGCGTATCACACGCAAAGTCAACGGTGAAGACGTTGCCACGGGTGCGTTTATAGTCTCCTTCAAATTGTCAGTGTTGCCAGAGAAAGTCAAGGTGACAACCTATCGTTGCGATGTGAGGCCGTACATCCCGCCTCCTATGCGGTGCTATCAATGCCAGAGATTCGGACACATGGTATCTCGTTGTTCGAATCAGTCAGTGTGTGGTACATGTGGGAAAGTAGCTCACGGCGCGGAGGAATGCACGCCTCCGTACAAGTGCACTAACTGCTCTGGTCTTCATTCTCCTCGGGATCGGAACTGTCCGACCTATCTGAGTGAGAAGAAGATCCAGGAGATCAAGACCCTGGATGGTCTTTCCTACCAGGAAGCGCGCCGTAAGTTTAATTCCCTGAATGCACCGGCCAAGACACTTGACTTCAGCTTGATAGCTCAGTCCCTGCCAGGTTCCTCATTTTCACCTGCAACACCTGTCCAGAAGATCGCTGCGCCCAAGGCGGCGGTTGCTCCTGCCAGCAACGCCGCAAAGAGAACAAGCTCGAAGGCTGGTCCATCCCGGCCTTCGACCACCAATCTGCCTGTGCCGGCTAAGAAACCTACGCCGGCACAGAAGGGGAAGAAGACAACGTCTCCTTCCCCTACACGGTCGGCGAAAGCCGCGCCTAAGCCGGCGGAGGCGGCATCGTCGACCAGGGCTGGGAACTCCCCTCCCAGACCGTCTAAACAAGAATCGACGGCGGGGAAGAAGAACGCCCTTAATAGGCGCTCTTCCAAATCTCCCACAAATGGGGTGTCACGCCCTCCACCTGGAGGGCCTGATTCTGCGTCAGCAGCTCTTCCTTCGAGGAAACCTGCGCGCTCCCCTCGTGGGCAGAAACCCCGCACCCGGACTACGTCAAAGAAGTTGAAGGCCTGCATCACCTCGTCTGATGACGAGGAGCTGCACATGGAGCACGAATCTCCATCTTCGGATGGGGATGTTAGTGTAGGTTAGGTTAGGTAGCATTCCGTTGCTCCTATCCTAATCCTCAGAAGTCCACACTTACAATATGGCACTGTTACAATGGAATTGTAACGGTTATGATAGGCATCTTGCTGAGTTGCGCCAGCTCATTAGCGAGTATTCGGCGAGTATAGTCTGTATTCAGGAAACAAACTTCCGACCAGATCATCATACGGTATTGCGAAATTTTCGACTATACTCGACAGAACGACATTATGCTCACCGGGCGTCCGGTGGCGTTGGCATTTTTGTCCGTTCTGATACCTACAGCGAGGAGGTTCCACTAAGAACCCCGCTGGAGGCTGTAGCTGTTCGCGTTCCGCTGCCTGTCATAACAACAGTGTGTAATGTCTATTTTCCGCCAGGGCTACCTCTTAACATTAATGATGTCACTGATCTTCTAGATCAGCTTCCACCTCCCTTCCTCTTGTTGGGCGATTTTAACGCCCATCACCCCATATGGGGCTCTGAGACGCCTTGCCCCCGGGGAAGAGAGCTGGAAACATTGGTAACAGACCTGGATTTATGTATTTTGAACACAGGGGAACCAACACACTTCAGTGTACGTTACGGCACATATTCTCGCATAGACGTAAGTCTATGCAGCCGAACGTTGGTTCCGCTGTTTCGGTGGAACACACACGACGATCTTTGTGACAGTGACCATTTTCCCATCATTCTTACTTTGATGAACCAAAAATCCGTCGAGGCTCCCCCTCGATGGATTCTTAAACACGCTGATTGGCCAAAGTACACATCACTAGCTGTCTTTAACGATGATATCAGGCGGACCGTCGGCGAGGAAATAACTTATGTCACCAAAGTTATTCTTGCTGCTGCTGAGGAGTCCATTCCGTTCTTCTCGGGGACTCCTCGCCGAAAACTCGTTCCTTGGTGGAACGAGGAAATAGCAGCAGCTATCAAAGAACGCCGTCGTGCTCATAAACGTTACCGTAGACAGCCTACTGCGGCCAACTTGGTAACATTTAAGAAATTCCGCGCTAAGGCGCGGGTTCTTATTCGCCAAAGTAAGAAGGCTTCATGGGAGAGATATGTGTCGTCTATGACGTCACACACTCCATCATCTCAAGTGTGGACTAAACTTCGGCGTATTTCGGGTATTCATGGATCATCTTCGGTACCGGGAATTTCCATTGCAGGCAATATCGTCACTGAACCACTCTCGATTGCTAACCATCTTGCTCGCCATTTCGCGGACGTGTCTGGCTCCGGGAATTACCATCGTGACTTCCTACCTCTGAAGCGGGAGGCAGAACGTCGTCATCTCAGTTTTGCCACTCAGGCTTCAGAGGACTATAACGTGCCCTTTACGGAGTGGGAACTCCGTAGCGCATTAGCGCTTTGCAAGGACACGTCTCCTGGACCAGACAATATCCATAACCAGATGTTGAAACACCTTAGTGAGGACAGTCTTCTCTATCTCCTTCGTGTGTTCAACCGAATCTGGATGGAGGGTGACTATCCGTCTCAGTGGCGAGAGGGCATCGTCATTCCTGTCCTCAAGCCTGACAAAGATCCTAAATATGCAGGGAGTTATAGACCTATTTGTCTTACCAGCTGCCTGTGTAAGCTGTTTGAGAGGATGGTAAATCGCCGCCTTGTGTGGTGTCTGGAGAAACAAGGACTCTTGTCCGAGTACCAGTGTGGTTTCCGAGCCGCTCGATCCACCACTGACCACTTGGTACGCCTGGAGAGTTCTATCCAGGATGCGTTTCTCCGCAAACAGCATTTGGTAGCTGTTTTCTTTGACTTAGAAAAGGCCTACGACACCACATGGCGATATGATATCCTTTCAGTCCTGCATCAATGGAAATTCCGAGGTAACTTGCCGGTTTTCATTGCGAATTTTTTGTCCCTCCGTCTATTCCGTGTCCGAGTAGGGAGGACATATTCGCAATACCACGTTCAGGAAAATGGAGTCCCACAGGGATCGGTTCTTAGTGTCACTCTGTTCGCGATTGCCATAAACGGTATTGTTGCTGCTGCTGGTCCCGCAGTAATACCGTCGCTATATGTGGACGATTTTGCTCTTCACTATAGCTCGCACAGTATGGCAGTCGCAGAGCGACAATTACAGCAAGCTATCCGGAAGGTGGAGCAGTGGACCTTTGAACATGGTTTTCGGTTTTCTACTGCAAAGACCTCCGTTGTCCACTTTTGCCGTCAACGTACTCTACATCCAGATCCTGAACTTTATCTAGGAAATGTCGCTCTTCCCGTGGTTGACACTTACCGATTTCTTGGGCTCCTTTTCGACAGTAAATTATCGTGGGAGCCACACGTGCGGGAGCTAAGAGTGCAATGCACCAAGAGGCTAAATCTCTTGAAATTTCTTAGCAGCACTAATTGGGGAGCTGACCGTGCGGTGCTCCTACGATTCTACAGGGCACACGTTTTATCTAGGTTAGACTACGGCAGTGCAGCATATGGCTCCGCAAGACCAAGCGTTCTTGCGAAGCTGAACAGCATCCACCACGCCGGGGTTAGGTTGGCGACGGGAGCTTTTCGTACAAGCCCCATCGCTAGCCTGCTCGCTGAGTCTGGTGTGCCGCCTTTACACCTGAGGCGCCAGCAAATGCTTCTTTCGTATGCTGCTCATTTGCGACAAATGCCACTTCATCCCAGCTATCCTTGCGTATTCAACAATGGCAACCATTTTCTGTACGCTGCCCGTCCTCGAGCTACGCGGCCGGTTGGAATACGCTTGGAGAGCAGTTACAGGTTGTTTAACGTACCTTCGGTTCCATGCCTTGTCAGACAACCGAGTGGGGCACCTCCGTGGGTAGTTCGACGTCCTGAAATCATCCTGGACCTACACACTGGCCCGAAGGAAAACACGGACCCTTCGATTTATCGGAGGCTCTTCATGTCCGTTGTTGGCCGCTATCCAGGTTCAGTCGTCGTCTACACGGATGGTTCAAGGACAGATACGAAGGTGGGCTGTGCGTTCATTGTCGACAATGATCGGTTTCTTTTTGCTCTCCCGGAAACCTGTAGTGTGTACACGGCAGAGCTCTATGCTATCTGCAGAGCTCTGCGGTACGCACTATACAATGAGCGCCGACGCTTTCTTGTGTGTACTGACTCCTTGAGTTCGCTTCAGACTATTGATACCTGTTTCCCTCAACACCCTCTGGTGCAGCGGATCCAGGACCTGCTGGTCGGGTGTTGGGATGCCGGCACCAGAATCACGTTTCTGTGGCTCCCAAGCCACATGGGCATAGAGGGAAACGAGTTAGCAGATCAGGCTGCCAAGGAGGCAGTTACACTGCCCCCGTTGCCTTTCAAGGTTCCAGCAAGTGATATTCGCTCCCAGCTGCGACATCATGTTATGTCCCATTGGGAGATGGAGTGGCAGGCCATTCCACCTCCCAATAAGTTGAGAGCGATAAAAGGAACGACGAAGGTATGGAAGACTTCCCTTCGGGCTTCGCGGCGGGAAGCCGTGGTATTATGTCGTCTTCGGGTCGGCCATGGTATCGTGACTCACTCGCATCTTTTGAAAGGAGAACCTCCTCCGGTGTGTACCTGCGGTGACCATCTTACCGTGGTACACATGCTTACGGAGTGTACGGACCTGGTTGACCTTCGCCGTAGTCTTAACCTCCCGGATACCATCTCCCTTATCCTGCGTGATGACGTGCAGTCAGCAGACCTCGTCATCCGCTTTATGAGGGATAGTGGTCTGTTTTATCGTATGTAATGATGTCCTTTGTGCTTGTATCTTTGTGTCAATTACGCTCTCATCCTATTGACTTCATTTTAGTTTGTGTTGCGTATTTTAATGTGTTCTTTTCACGTCTAATGTAAAGTATGTATATATATCTGTACTAGCAGGCAATGCCTTATTCCATTATCTCCTGTAATTTTTCTTATTTTATTCCCAAATAAGGCATTGCGAATTAGATCCACTGATTGTTTTAATTTCATACTCATTTTTCATCGCATTTTTTAAAACTCTAATCAGTGGCTCCGTTTTAAATTTTAACTATCATATGCCATTTCGTCCATCTCGTTCCATTAGGGGCCGATGACCTTCGATGTTAGGCCCCTTTAAACAACAAGCATCATCATCATCATCAATATTATTTTTCTTCATTAGATGAATCTAATATCTTACCTAGTAAATATTTTAATCATCAAATGTTTTTGTTACGGAATTATCCGTGGTAGTTAGAGGTGAAAGAAGGTGCGGGCTGGAATAGGTCTCAACTACAAAATTAAAGTTAATTTTAAACTTTAACAAAGGTTATATTTTCTTTTCAAAATCAACCAATAACAGAGTATAACAGGTACCAAGTAGCAGATCAACAAATTAAGAAATTACAAATTACAGTTCGTTACAAGATTTGGGCTTCGAGCCCCACAATCACAATCCTTGAGCTGTTAGCCCAACATTACCAAGGTACAAAATTGAACCAAGGGGCAGAAAACCCCATCATGCCAAGGAGCACTTGCTCCAAATTACAATGTTAAGCCTCCTAGAGGCACACAGAAATTAAATTTAGGATAGAGCAGACCCGCTCTCAAAGTTCAACCCTATCAAAGGCCACAACGAATTTCACTTCTATTTGCCCTCAAGGCGCACAAAGAAACAGGGATATTTACTACCCAACCTACAGGGCCTTCGCAATGAGAATAAAAAATCAGGTTAAGTTACTGGCCCAAAGTACAGAAAGGACTGGATGCGTGAGCTTGCACTCCAAAACACCTTTTAAAACCTAAATGGCTCTAGGCCGGTACACAGGGGCTTATCCCAAGCTAGGGAGGTTACCCGTATAAGAAAACTATAATACATTAAGGAAGCGTAGAAACGGTTATGAAAACGTGGTCACCTCAATTTCAAAATGAAAGGGGAGCTCGAGAGGGTAAAGCACTCTCTCCACGAACCTGCTACGCAGGCGTAGCAGATGAAGAGGTGATACTCCCACGTGGCGCGTCCCAGGTGGCGGATAGGGGGGTCCTAACCGGCTTGCCGGCGGACTTGAGGGAAATAAAATACCTCTCGCGGACCAAACACACACCCCCTGTGGGTGGGGGAGGCTGACGAATAATACACCCACGGTATCCCCTGCCTGTCGTGAGAGGCGACTAAAAGGGGCGACCAAGGGTTGATTGTATTAGAACCATGAAATTACTTGTGATTAGTACCACCACGCGGAGAACACCAAGGGTTGCTTTTACTTGTGCGTAATACCACTACATTAGGTACGAAATTGGTTTGTGATCAGTAGCACACAGGAGCACCGCGCGGTCGGCTTTTGCAGTACCTGTGATTAGTACCACCATATGAGCAGGACCATGGGATGATAGCTACCATGGTTCTGCCTTGCCTATGATTAGTACCCACTATATGAGGAACACCACGGGATAGGGAGAGGTCCCTGTGGTTAGTACACTTATGTGATGAACACCATAGGTTTGCGTTGCCTGTAAATGGCGCCGCAAAGTGAGAAAAGCATAGGTCTGTATTATGTCGAATTTCATAAGCTCTGAGTAGTACAATAATGTGTGGAATGCCGCAAGTCTCTGCTACTTTTGATTAGTACCGCAACAGAACAAATACCATGGTTCTATTTTGATAGCGATCAGTACCGTAATGAGGGGCGGATAACTGCGATTTAGGACCCCCTTTTGACTGCACGCATAATCGATTCCATGTTATGCTATAGCAGTAGTCCCTTCGTCAGTAATACGATATTGTCACGTCTGTTTATGTGAATGTGAGACATTGCGGGTCGCAACCACTGATTGTTTTAAATTCATGTCCATCCATTCATTCTTCGTTCTCACGTTTTTGAATTCTGGTCAGTGGAGAATTTTAGATTTTTAATATGTCATTCCATTTCGTCTCATTTCGTACCATTAGGGGCCGATGACCTAGATGTTAGGCCCCTTTAATCAACAATAATCAATCATCAAGCACTCTCTATCCCCGCTTTACAGTTAAAGAGTTTTGTAGTTTTTACTTAGACAGAAGAGGAATTTACATATTAAAGTGGTAGGTTACATATTAAAGGATTCGAACCCTCCCCGAGATTTAAACTGCTGAGCTAGACAAGAAATAAAGATGTTAACAGGCCATTACCTTGTAGAAGAACTGCTGCTTGAAGAAAGAGGCGCTTCCCGCCCCCTGCTACATATCCACACACTGCGTTAGATGTTATACTAGTGGCATCGAGACAAGAAAATCAGCAGTTTTTATACCCTCGTGGAAAATTCGAGACCTTTCAGGAATGAGTAGACACACCCCCTCAATTTTATCGGGTCGCTAAAAGTTATACATCAACATCGAAGGAGAAGGGCACTATTGGTCAGAAATTAATTAAAGAAATTCGGGATTGGCTGAGTTCAAAACTGTCGGACAGAAAGATTAATATTGCCAACCCCAAAAATAAAAGAACAAAATTTAGTAAAGACAAAACTTAAGAATACAAAATGTCTTCAAGAGAGTTCATTCCATTGCGCCAGAGTGTATTACCATACTTTTTTTTTTTTGGTAGAGACATCTGTTAGAGAATGTTCACACTTCTTGATCAATGAAAAACAAAAGCAAATCAAAACCACTCAGTGACCTCTTCTGATAACTAGTAGAATTAGTTCAGTGGTTCAAGTTCCGGGTTTCTCCAGTAGAGAAGTTTCAATTGGCGCAAGATTTGAACTCGCGTCGCGTAGAGGTGTACCGCCCGGTACAGTTTTAATTATCTAATATTCTACTTAACCAATATTTCAATCAGCGAATATTTTAATTATCTAATGTTTTACTTGTTCAACCTTTTCATCATTTAGTACTTCAAATATCGGTCATGGTAATTACTTAAGGTTATCGTTACCCAATATTTCTTTGTCTGATACCGTCATTCATTTTAGTTTCTTTCTTTTCCAAAAAGATACATTCCAGACAAGTTGTTTGTGATTGAGATCTTTTAAGATTGTAATTAGGTAATTTTTCATGCATCTTAACTGGACACTTTATTGCTTTCGATAACTTTAATTTAATTTTATCAAAAATGAACTTTTGAATAAGGGTATAGCCCACTAGTCATTACTATTATTCCCAAAGATGAAATCATGATATCCTTTCTATGGAATGAACTGAGCTTGTAATAAAAGGTAGTATGTTAAAACATCAACCTTTCTTTTAATAACTTTGTAGAGTATAGTGACTTAGTCATAAGCACATATATCCATGACAATCTGGTAAACAATAGGGAATTCTAGCTAGTAAGCGAGTAGGAGACGTCCTTCTACGTGAGTTAGAGGTTTCCTCAAGCATAATTCGGTATTCTTTTTCAACCGGAACCCATAGCCCGTAAATAACAAAATAGCGACAAGTATTATTGTAGTTTAAGCTAGCCTGGATCTCGTGCGTCCGTACCTGGACGCGGGAACGGCGCAGTATATACCATCATTTTGACTTATTTTCTGTATAGGTGGTCGTTGAGGATTGTGAGGATTGTGGCGCCATTGTGTGAGAAACACCATAGGTCTGCGTTCCCTGTACGAAGTACAATACTTGTGAGTAGTACCATCTTGTGTGGAACACCATGAGTCTTCGCTACTTTTGATTAATACCCCAACATGACAGATGCAATGGTTCTACTTTACTCGCGATATGTACCATTCTGTGGGGCCTTAGTCGTGGATTTTGCACCCGTGTAGACATCAAGCATCATTGTGCTTTATAAGTGGTCCCTTGGTCAGTAATACTGTTATTATCCATGAATAAAATTCAGTATTCTTAGCAGATTCCTTAAATGGTTTATAATAGATATTACATTCTCCAATATCCTGCGCGGGGTATTCCTCTATTCATGCATGTCCCTTGGTCAGTAATACTATCATTTCCGATTTTTTTAAAAAGTCTGATCCACTGTTTTTGTTTGTTTGTTTTTTGTAGGGTTCGTGTCGATCCATTCATTCTTCATGGCATTTTTTATTTTATTTTGTGTTACGGAGATATCCGTGGTAGTTAGAGGTGAAAGAAGGTGCGGGCTGGAATAGGTCTCACCTACAGAAGTTCGAAAGATGAATTAAAATTTCAACAAGGTTATATTTTCAAAACTTAACTATGGTAACATAGAATTTGACAACTTAACAAGTCAACAAGCCAAAAATCAAATACAGAAAAATTACTAATGTTAGAGGATTATTACAAGGTCTGGGCTTCGAGCCCCACAATCACAATCCTTGAGCTATTAGCCCAACTTTACCAAGGTACAGAATTAAACAAAGGGGCAGAAAACCCCATCATGCCAAGGAGCACTTGCTCCTAACTACAATGTTAAGCCTCCTAGAGGCACGCAGAAATCAAATTTAGGAAAGAGCAGACCCGCTCTCAAAGTTCAAGCCTATCAAAGGCCACAACGAATTTTACTTCTATCCGCCCTCAAGGCACACAAGGAAACAGGGGTATCTAACAGGTTAAGTTATTGGCCCAAAGTACAGAGAGGACTGGAGGCGTGAACTTGCACTCCAAATACACTTTTAAACCTAAGTGGCTCTAGGCCGATACACCGGGGCTAGTCCCAAGCTACGGAGGTGACCCGTATGAGAAAACATTAATACATTAAGGAAGAGAAGAAACGGTTATGAAAACGTAGTCACCTCAATTTCAAAAATGAAGGGGAGCTCGAGAGGGTACAGCACTATCTATCCCCGCTTTACAGTAGAAGAGATTTGTAGTTTTATATAGACGGAAGAGGAATTTACATTTTAAAGTGGTAGGTTACATATTAAAAGGTTTCGAACCTTCCTCGAGAGTTAAACTGCTCAGCAAGCGAGAAATAAAGATGTTAACAGACCATAACCTAGTTGAAGAGCTGCTGCTTGAAGAAAAAGGCGCTTCCCGCACCCTGCTAAATATCCACACACTAAGTTAGATGTTACTGAAGTGGCCCCGAGACAAGAAAATCAGCAGTTTTTATACCCTCGTGGAAAATTCGAGACCTTTCAAGAATGAATAGACACACCCCCTCAACTTTATTGCATAGCTTAAAGTTACATATCCATATCGAAGAAGACATACACTATTGGTCAAAAATTAATTACAAAAAGTAGTGATTGGTTAAATTCAAAACAGGCGGAAAGAAAGGATAACTGTTGCCAACCCACAAACCACAGAACAACATTTCTTCTTCGTTGTTCTGTCTATCGAAGATGGCCACAGCATGGCCTCCTAGATCAATAGAGTAGTGTAGAGAATATGACCGACAAGGTTACAGCATCATAACCCTGCAGACAAAGGAGAAACTACTTTTCCAGTGACCTAGTTCTCAAGAAACGCTCTACAACTAAAACAACGTAATTCATAACAATCCACAGAGTAACTTCTCAGGTTTGACGAGCAGAAATACTCCAACGAGTCCGCGATTTACCATCCTCTTAAACAGCTTACACAGGCAGTTTGTAAGGCAAATCGGTCTGTAACTTAGGATCTTTGTCAGGCTTGAGGACAGGAATGACTATGCCCTCTCGCCACTGAGACGGAAAAGCACCCTCTGTCCAGATTCGGTTGAACACACGAAGGAGACATAGTAGACTATCATCACTAAGGTGTTTCAACATCTGGTTATGGATGTTGTCCGGTCCAGGAGACGTGTCCTTGCAAAGCGCTAGGGCGCTGCGGAGTTCACACTCCGTAAAGGGCACGTTCTAGTCATCTGAAGCTTGAGAGGCAAAACTAAGGTGAGAACGTTCCGCCTCCCGCTTCAGAGCGAGGAAATCAAGATGGTAATTCCCGGAGCCAGATACAACCGCGGAATGACTAGCGAGATGATCAGTAATCAGGAGGGGTTCAGTAACGATATTGCCTGCAATGGAAATTACCGTTACAGCAGATGATCCTTGGATACCCGAAATCCGGCGAAGCTTAGTCCACACTTGGAGTGATGGCGTATGTGTCGTCTAAGACGACACATATCTCTCCTATAAAGGCTTCTTACTTTGTCGAATAAGAACTTGTGCCTTAGCGCGGAGTTTCTTAAATGTTACCAAGTTGGCCACAGTAGGCTGTCTACGGTAACGCTTATGAGCGACGGCGTTCTTTGATGGCTGCCGCTATTTCATCGGTCCACCAAGGAACGAGTTTTCGTCCAGGAGCCCCGAGATAAACGGAATGGACTCCTCAGCAGCAGCAAGACTAACTTGGGTGAAGTAAGTTACTTCCTCGCCGACAGTTCGAGAGGTGATACTCCCACGTGGCGCGTCCCAGGTGGCGAATAGGGGGGTCCTAACCGGCTTGCCGGCGGACTTGAGGGAAATAAAATACCTCTCGTGGACCAAACATACTACCCCCTGCGGTTGGGGGACGCACATTTAGAATACACCCGCGGAAACCCTGCCTGTCGTATGAGTCGACTAAACGGGGTGACCTAGGCGCGGACAGTGTGTGGCCAAACGAACAGTCCTATAGTTTGGTATAATGTGTTGGAACTCCTGTGGATGGGAGGGGTTGAGTACATTCACAGGTAATCCCTGTCTGTCGTAGAAGGCTACTTAAAGGGTCATGTGGCCATGGTCCCCTCTCTACTTTTTATTACTTTTCCGAGGGTCAGATGTAGAACATTTCAAAATTTTGATGTGCGTGCTGCCCGGAGATGGGCCTCTTACGTGTGCGATTACGCCCAAAAGCCCGCAACTGTCCCCCCAGGACCATTGCGTGGTGGGAGCGCCATGTACCTTGGCAGTAGTATCCGCCTGACAACACAGGTCCCCACACAGCCGAATGCCAGAAGGACATATTATTATTATTTTTTCTTGTTTTTCTCTATATTTAGTGCTCTGTACACGCTATGGGGTGCATGCTATTGCGGGTGACTGGAGGAAGGGAGTCCTAGTGCTCATTGCCTCAGTCATCTCGTATTAGGCATCGTCCAACATCGGACCCCGGGCAGTACCTGCTACGACCAGATGATTATTGCCTTGGCTGCTTGTTTCAGCTACAGAGACCCCTGATCAAAGTGGGTGGCATTCGGGGAGGAAGCTTTCGGGCATGGCTTCCAAATGAAGTCGCTCCTCTCAAGGTGGTCCCCCCTAAGATTTTAACTTTTGCTTCCCTGAGAGGTTCAACTCCCTAGGAACATGCGCAGCGTGAAGGAATGGGATCCAGCTTCCCTAGGATTCTGGTCGCTACCAGAACCGATGGGCACGATTTTAAGCTGGTGAAGTCGATCCTTTTTTGTAGGCACATCGAAGGCGTCTCCACGAACATGCTACGCAGGCGTAGGAGGGGGTGAGGTGATACTCCCACGTGGCGCGTCCCAGGAGGCGGATAGGGGGGTCCTAACCGGCTTGCCGGCGGACTTGAGGGAAATAAAATACCTCTCGCGGACCAAACACACACCCCCTGTGGGTGGGGGAGGCTGACGAATAATACACCCACGGTATCCCCTGCCTGTCGTGCGAGGCGACTAAAAGGGGCGACCAAGGGATGAATGAATTAGAACCATGAAACTACTCTTGATTCGTACCATCATGCGGGGAACACCATGGGTTGCATGTACTTGCGAGTAGTATGACTAACATGGTACGAAATATGTTTGTGTTTCGTTGCAGTAAAAAGCCTGGCCTGGTGGATTCCAGTACCCGTGCGTTGTACCCATGTGGGCAACACCGCGGGTCTGGGCGTAGCCTGTGAGTTGTACCACTATATGAGCGACACCGTGGGTCTGCGTTGCCTGTGATTAGTACTCACTATGTGCGGAACACCACGGGGCCCTTGGGACCGGCACCCGTGACTAGTACCCTTGGTGAGGAAACTCATCGGTTTGCGTTGGCTGTAGGTGGCGCCATTGTGTGCGAAACACCATAGGTCTGCGTTACCTGTACGAAGTACAGTACTTGTGAGTAGTACCATCATTTGTGGAACACCGTGAGTCTTCGCTACTTCTGATTAATACCCCAACATGACACATACCATGGTTCTATTTTACTCGCGACATGTACCATTCTGTGGGGCCTTAGACGTGGATTTTGCACCCCCTTTAGACACCAAGCATCATTGTGCTTTATAAGGGGTTCCTTGGTCGGTAATAATGTTATTTTCGTTCTCTATTGAATCCGATCCACTGGTTTTTGTTTTTGTTTGTTTGTTTTGTGTTTTGTTGGGTTCCTGTCCATCCATTCTTTCTTCATGCCATATTTTATTTTTATTTTGGTCAGTGGATGCCTTTACAATTTTTGTTCTTTCATTTCGTACCATTAGGGGCCGATGACCTTTGATGTTAGGCCCCTTAAAACAACAAGCGTCATCATCATCATCGAAGGCGTCTACGGCGAACTGGAGGAACGTAAAATAAATGCGCAAAGGTAGTTTGCTTCTAAAGACTCGTACAGCACTGCACGCTGATCAGTTGCTTAAGCGCGAGCACTTTGGAGAAATACCTGTAAAAGTGGAGGAGCATAAGTCCTTGAACCTGGTTCGCGGAGTCATCTTTCACCGCGACCTTATTTTGAACACTGACGACGAGTTGATGGAAGACATGAAGAACCGTGGCGTGACACACGTCCGGCGCATTACGCCCAATGTCAACGGTGAAGACGTTGCCACTGGTGCCTTCATTGTCTCTTTCAAGTTGTCAGTGTTACCAGAGAAAGTCAAGGTAACAACTTACCGTTGCGATGTGAGGCCGTACATCCCGCCTCCTATGCGATGCTATCAATGCCAGCGATTCGGACATATGGTTACTCGCTGTTCGAATCAGGCTCTATGTGTTACATGTGGACGAGTAGCTCACGGCGCGGATGAGTGCACAACTCCATACAAGTGCACTAACTGCTCCGGTTTTCATTCTCCTCGGGATCGGAATTGTCCGACATACCTGAGTGAGAAGAAGATCGAGGGGATCAAGAACCATGATGGTCTTTCCTACCAGGAAGCGCGCCGTAAGTTTAATTCTACGAATACACCTGCCCGTACACTTGACTATAGCTTGATAGCTCAGAGTCTTCCAGGGTCGTCATTTTTGACATTGTCACCTGTGCCGATCGCTGCGCCCAAGGCGACTGTCTCTCCTCAGAGCAACATCGCGAATATTCAAAGCTCGAAGGGGGGGGGGGACCACCCCACCTTCGACCAAGCAGAAGTCTGTGCAGGCTGGCAGTTCCCAGCCAGCACAGCAAGGGGGGAAGGCCAAGTTCCCCCCTCCCTAGGAGGTCGACGAAAGTCGTGCCCCAGCCGGCGGAGGCGGCATCGTCGACCAGGGCTGGGAAACCATCTCCCAGCCCGTCTAAGCTCGATAAAAGAAGGGGAAGAAGAGCGCCTGTGCTGAGCGCTCTCGGCCTTCCTCTGCGAAGGAGAAGTCATGCCCCCATCTGGGGGGTATGAGCCTGCGCCAGGAGGCACTACTGCTCCCAAACCTGCGCGCTCTCCTCGTAGGGGAACTACTCGCCCCCGGACAAGCGTCAAAGTTCTGGGCGGCACCCCTGCCATCTTTTGATGACGGGATGGATGTCACGCTGTCCTCTATATCTACGGATGTAGAAGTAGATAGTGTTTAGGCTTACGAGCATTTTGTCGCTCATAACCTGACACTCCTTTTATAGTCCACACTATGGCACTGTTACAGTGGAATTGTAACGGTTATGACAGGCATCTTGCTGAGTTACGTCAGCTCATTAGTGAGTACGCAGCGAGTATAGTCTGTATTCAGGAGACCAACTTCAGACCTGATCATAATACGGTCTTGAGAAATTTCAGACTATACTCGACAGAACGGTATTATGCTCAGCGGGCTTCCGGTGGTGTTGGCACTTTTGTACGTTCTGACACCTAAAGCGAAGAGGTTCCATTCAGAACCCCAATTGAGGCTGTCGCTGTTCGCGTTCCACTGCATGTCATAGCAACAGTGTGTAATGTTTATCTTCCACCGGTCAGCATCTGAACATAAATGATGTCGCTGATCTTATAGCTGAGCTTCCACCACCCTTCCTCTTATTGGGAGATTTTAACGCCCATCACCCCATATGGAGCTATGATACGCCTTGCCCCCGTGGAAGAGAACTGGAAGCACTACTAACAGATCTGGATTTATGTATTTTGAACAAAGGGGAACCAACTCACTTTAGTGTACGCTACAGCACATATTCTCGCATAGACGTAAGTCTATGCAGCCGAACGTTGGTTCCACAGTTTCGGTGGAATGCACACGATGATCTCTGTGACAGTGACCATTTTTCCATCATCCTTACTTTGTTGAAACATAAATCCGTCGAGGCTCCCCCTCGATGGATTCTTAAACATGCTGATTGGCCAAAGTACACATCACTAGCTGTCCTTAACGATGATATCAGGCGAACTGTCGGCGAGGAAGTAACTTACTTCACCCAAGTTAGTCTTGCTGCTGCTGAGGAGTCCATTCCGTTTATCTCGGGGCTCCTGGACGAAAACTCGTTCCTTGGTGGACCGATGAAATAGCGGCAGCCATCAAAGAACGCCGTCGCGCTCATAAGCGTTACCGTAGACAGCCTACTGTGGCCAACTTGGTAACATTTAAGAAACTCCGCGCTAAGGCACAAGTTCTTATTCGACAAAGTAAGAAGCCTTTATAGGAGAGATATGTGTCGTCTTAGACGACACATACGCCATCACTCCAAGTGTGGACTAAGCTTCGCCGGATTTCGGGTATCCAAGGATCATCTGCTGTAACGGTAATTTCCATTGCAGGCAATATCGTTACTGAACCCCTCCTGATTACTGATCATCTCGCTAGTCATTCCGCGGTTGTATCTGGCTCCGGGAATTACCATCTTGATTTCCTCGCTCTGAAGCGGGAGGCGGAACGTTCTCACCTTAGTTTTGCCTCTCAAGCTTCAGATGACTAGAACGTGCCCTTTACGGAGTGTGAACTCCGCAGCGCCCTAGCGCTTTGCAAGGACACGTCTCCTGGACCGGACAACATCCATAACCAGATGTTGAAACACCTTAGTGATGATAGTCTACTATGCCTCCTTCGTGTGTTCAACCGAATCTGGACAGAGGGTGCTTTTCCGTCTCAGTGGCGAGAGGGCATAGTCATTCCTGTCCTCAAGCCTGACAAAGATCCTAAGTTACAGACCGATTTGCCTTACAAACTGCCTGTGTAAGCTGTTTAAGAGGATGGTAAATCGCGGACTCGTTGGAGCAGTGGACCTTGGAACATTGCTTTCGGTTTTCTGCCGCAAAGACCTCTGTTGTCCACTTTTGTCGTCAACGTACTCTTCACCCTCATCCGGAACCTTATTTAGGAAATGTCGTTCTTCCCGTTGTTGACACTTACCGATTTCTCAGGCTCCTTTTCGATAGTAAATTACCGTGGGAGCCACACGTGCGGCAGCTAAAAGTGCAATGCACCAAGAGGCTTCATCTCTTGAAGTTTCTTGGCAGAACTACTAGGGGAGCAGATCGCACGGTGCTCCTGCGATTCTATCGGGCATACATTTTATCCCGGTTAGACTACGGCAGTCCAGCATATGGCTCCGTAAGACCAAGCGTTCTTGCGAAGCTGAACAGTATCCACCACAGCGGGGTTTGGTTGGTGACGGGAGCTTTTCGAACAAGGCCCATCGCTAGCCTGCTCGCTGAGTCTGGTGTGCCGCCTTTACACCTGAGGCGCCAGCAACTTCTACTTACGTATGCTGCAAATTTGCGACAGATGCCACTTCATCCAAGCTATCCCTGCGTGTTCAACAATGGCAACCGTTTGTTGTACGCTGCTTGGCCTCTTGCGACGCAGCCGGTTGGGATACGCTTGGATAGCAGTTATGAATTGTTTGACGTACCTTCGATTCCTTGTCTTGTCAGACAACCAAGTGTTGTACCTCCGTGGGTTGTACGACGACCAGAATTCATCCTGGATTTGCACACTGGCCCGAAAGGAGACACGGACACTTCGACTTATCGGAGGCTCTACCTGTCCGTTGTTGGCCGCTATCCAGGTTCAGTCGTCGTTCGCACGGATGGTTCAAGGACAGATACGAAAGTGTGCACTGCGTTCGTTGTCGGCAATGATCGGTTTCTTTTTGCTCTCCCGGAAACCTGTACTTTGTACACAGCAGAGCTTTATGCTATCTCTGGAGCTCTGCGGTACGCACTGTACAATGAGCGTCGACACTTTCTTGTGTGTACTGACTCCTTGAGCTCGCTCCAGTCTGTTGGTACCTGTTTCCCTCGGCACCCTCTGGTGCAGCGGATCCAGGACCTGCTGGCCGGGTGTTCGGATGCCGGCACCAGAATTACGTTTGTGTGGCTCCCCAGCCACATGGGCATAGAGGGAAACGAGTTAGCAGATCAGGCTTCCAAGGAGGCAGTACACTGCCCCCGTTGTCTTTCAAGGTTCCAGCAAGTGATATTCGCTTTCTGCTGAGACTCTGGTCATGTCTCATTGGGAGATGTAGTGGCAGGCCATTCCACTTCCCAATAAGCTGAGAGCGATAAAAGGAACAACGAAGGTATCTAGGACTTCCCTTCGGGCTTCGCGGAGGAAAGCCGTGGTATTATGTCGTCTTCGGATCGGCCATGGTATCCTGACTCACTCGCATCTTTTCAAAGGGGAACCGCCTCCGGTGTGTACCTGCGGCGACCATCTTACCGTGGTACACATCCTTACGGAGTGTGTGGACCTGGTCGATCTGCTCCGTAGTCTTAACCTTCCGAGTACAATCCCCCTTATCTTGCGAGATGACGAGCAGTCAGCAGACCTCGTCATCTGCTTTATGAGGGATAGCGGTCTGTTTTATCGTGTGTGATGATGTCCTTTGTCCTAGTGTTGTTTATGTCAGTTGCGCTTTTATCTCATTGACTTCATTTTAGTTTGTGTTGCGCATTTTAATGTGTTATTTTAACGTCTAACGTAAATTATGTGTTAATATCTCTACTACTGGGCAATGCCTTATTCCTTCGTTTACCTGTATTTTCTCTTATATTAATAGAACATTAGGCATCGCGTAATAGATCCACTGAATGTTTTAATCTCACCCTCATTTTATTTCATCAGAATTTTTTTTTTAAACTCTAGTCAGTGGATACTTTTTAAAATTTTAACTTCATATCTCATGTCGTTCATTTCGTTCCATTAGGGGCCGATGACCTCGATGTCAGGCCCCTTTCTACAAGAAACTTCCTGATCATCATTATCATAATTTTCCTCAACATCATTTTTTAAAATTCTAGTCGGTGTGTAATTTCATATTATCATTCCATTTCGGTTCGTCTTGTATCATTAGGGGCTGATGGCCTAGATGTAAGGCCGCTATGAATAACAAGCTCATTATCATCATTGCTTAATGTTGCTTGAGATGGAGAATGCATTTAGCAATCAAACTTCTTTCTCAATTCGTCCAGCCATTGTAAATAGACGAGGAGAGGGAGAGATAGGGAGCTAGAAAGAGGGAGAGAGGGAGGCTCGATATTCATGAATACCGTTGTTATCATATGTGAGGAATGACAAAGACCCATCCCCTGATTGTTAGCATGAGATGAGAACATTACGTGAAGATTAGCTGCTAGGGTCATGCTCCAAGATTGCTTCTCAAATGTCAGGATATTACCCATTTAATCCATTAAATAGATATGATCTCTTCTCTTCCCTCCGCTTTAACACACGTAGCCAAAGTAAGCTTACGAGCACTATTCACTTGAAAGCTACATTACATCAAGCCGAGTGCAGCGCTATAAGATGATCATGTAAAAGGTGGACAATAGGGATGGGCTTACCAGAAAGACGTCAGCTTCCAAAGATTAATATTGGAGGCATTTCGTAATTTCCGATTTGGTCTGAGTGCATCTAGGAGTCTCAGTTCGTCGACCTAGCAGACTTACATTAGAATAGAAAATGTCTAGTAGCATATCACCATACTTGGATGAATTGCCAGTAGACATCGCTATCATCCTTTGTACACACCAAGCAATTAAGGCCACGGCCAATATCTGCCGTCGCGGAAAGTCTTCGATGTGTTAGTACGACGAAAGCCTGTGGTGGGGGACGCAGATTAAGGATACACACACGGCATATCCTGCCTGTGGTAAAAGGCGACTGAAAAGGGCCCCAGGGGCCCTCAAATATAGAGCGAAGATTGGTGACCAAGAGGCACTTCGCTGAGTCCTGGGGTTGCTTCCACTTACTTGTGCCAGGCTCCTCACTTTCGTCTATCCTCTCCGACCTCTCTTGGTCAAGTCTTGTTCTTTTCCGACCCCGACGGTATTAGAGCATTGGAGGCCTAGGGAGTCTTTTATCTTCAAGCCCTTCGTGGCCCTTGCTTTTCTTCGTCGGTTACTTCATATTTCGAAGTGACGGACCCCATCTTTCTTCTTTTTCCTCTCTCTTTACACCCTGTGGGTGGGGGACGCAGACGAATACTACACCCACGGTATCCCCTGCCTGTTGTGAGAGGCGACTAAAAGGGGCGACCAAGGGATGATTGGATTAGAACCATGAAACTACTTTTGATTAGTACCATCACGCGCGGAACACCATCGGTCTCTTTTACTTGCGAGTAGTACCACTCTGTTAGGTACTCCATATTTTTGTGATTCGTAGCACTCGAGTGGGGTTCTGTGTGGGTTTCCAGTACAAGTGAGTCGTGCCCGTGTGTGCAACACCACAGGTCTGGGCGTTGCCTGTGAGTTGTACCCGTGTGAGCGACGCCACGCGTCTGGGCGTAGCCTGTGAGTTGTACCACTATACGAGCGACACCGTAGGTCTGCGTTGCCAGTGATTAGTACCTACTCTGTAGGAACACCACGGGAATACCGGCGCCCGTGGTTAGTACACCTAGGTGAGGAACCTCATCGGTTTGCGTTGGCTATGAGTTGCGCCATTGTGTGAGAAACACCATAGGTCTGCGTTACCTTTACGACGTACAATACTTGTGAGTAGTACTTTAATGTTTGGAACACCGTGAGTTTATGCTACCTTTGATTAGTACCGCAGCTTGAGAAATATCATGGTTCTCCTTTACTAAAAATAAGTGCCATTAGCATCATTGTGCTTTATTAGTGGTCCCTTGGTCACTAATACTATTATTTACAATCTTTTTTGAGTCTGATCCACTGTTTTGTTTGTTATGTTTATTTTCTTTTTGTTGCGTTCATGTCCATCCATTCATTATTCATGACATTTTTTATTTTTTATTTTGTTCAGTGTATACTTTTCTGTTTTTGTTATCTCATTTCGTACCATTAGGGGCCGATGACCTCGAAGTTCGGCCCCTCTAAACAACAAGCATCATCATCATCGTCATTGAATTAGAACCATGACACTACTTTTGATTCGTACCATCATGCGGGCAACGCTATGGTTTGCCTGAACTTGCGAGTAGTACCACTAAATGTATTTGTGATTAGTAGCAGTCAAGAGCCTGGCCTGGTGGTTTCCAGTACCCGTGCGTCGTACCCATGTGAGCAACACCGCGGGTCTGGGCGTAGCCTGTGTGTTGTACCGCTATATGAGCGACACCGTGGGTCTGCGTTGCCTGTGATTAGTACTCCCTACGTGAGGAACACCACGGGGCCCGTGGGACCGGCACCCGTGACTAGTACCCCTAGGTGAGCAAACGCTTCGGTTTGCGTTGGCTATGAGTGGCGCCATTGTGTGTGAAACACCATAGGTCTGCGTTCCCTGTACGAAGTACTATACTTGAGAGTAGTACCATCTTGTGTGGAACACCGTGAGTCTTGCTACTTTTGATTAGTACCCCAACATGACCAATACCGTGGTTCTACTTTACTCGCGACATGTACCATTCTGTGGGGCCTTAGTCGTGGATTTTACTCCCCTGTAGACATCAAGCATCATTGTGCTTTATGAGTGGTCCCTTGGTCACTAATACTATTATTTACGATCTTTTTTGAGTTTGATCCACTGTTTTTGTTTGTCTGTTTGTTTTTTGTAGGTTTCATGGCCATCCATTCATTCTTCATGACACTTTTTTTTAATTTTGGTCAGTGGGTTAATTTGAACATTTTGTTATTTCATTTCGTACCATTAAAGGCCGATGACCTCGATGTTAGGCCCCTTTAAAAAACAAGCATCATCAGTACCATCATGTGTGGAACACCATGAGTCTACGCTAATTTTGATTAGTACCCCAACATGACAAATACCATGGTTCTAATTTGCTAGCGATAACTACCATTATGAAGCCACGAACTTACAACGCAGGCGTAGCGGGGGGAGATGTGACACTCCCACGTGGTGCGTCCCAGGTGGTGGATAGGGAGATCCAAACCGGCGTGTCGGCGGACTTCAGGAAAATAAAATACCTATCGCGGACCAAGCACACAACCCCCTGCGTGTGAGGGACGCACATGTAGAATTCACCCGCGGTTTCCTCTGCCTGTCGTGAGAGGAGACTAAAATAGGCGACAAAGGGATGATTGCCCTAGAACCAAGAAAATTGTTTTGATTAGTACCATCACGCGGGGAACACCATGGGTCGCCGTTACTTGCAAGTAGTACCACTATATTACGTACGAAATAAGTTTGTGATTAGTATCAGCAGAGAGTTGGATCCCCCGTCGGTTTTCAGTACTCGCGTGTCGTACCCTTGTGAGCAACACCGCGGGTCTGGGCGTTGCCTGTGAGTTGTACCACTATATGAGTGACACCGTGGGTCTGCGTTGCCTGTGATTAGTACCCACTATGTGAGGAAGACCACAGGAATACCGGCGCCCGTGCCTAATACACCTAGGTGAGGAACCTCATCGGTTTGCGTTGGCTATGAGTGGCGCCATTGTGTGAGAAACACCATAGGTCTGCGTTACCTGTACGACGTACAATGCTGGTGAGTAGTACCATCATGTGTGGAACACCGTGAGTTTACGCTACCTTTGATTAGTGCCGCAGCTTGAGAAATACCATTGTTCTACTCTACTCGCGACATGTACCATTCTGAGGGGCCTTAGACCTGGATTTTGGACCCCTTTAGACATCAAGCATCCTCGTTTCTGGACTGTGCTTCATCAGTGGGCCCTTGGTCAGTAATGAATTATCTATGATCTTTTTTGAGTTGGATCCACTCCTTTTTTGTTTGCTCGTTTTTTTTTTTTTTTTTTTTTTTTTTTGTCTTTTGGTTCATATCCATCCATTCCTTCTTCATGACGATTGTGGGTGATTTTGAATCTTTTGTTGTCGTTTCATTTCGTACCATTACGGGCCGATGACCTCGATGTTAGGCCCCTTTAAACAACATCCCCCTGTGGGTGGGGGCGGTAGAATAACACCCACGGTATCCCCTGCCTGTCGTAAGAGGCGACTAAAAGGGGCCCCAGGAGCTCTGAACTTTGGAGCGTGGGTTGGCGACCACGGGGCCCTCAGCTGAGTCCTGGCATTGTTTCCACTTACTTGTGCCAGGCTCCTCACTTTCATCTATCCTATCCGACCTCCCTTGGTCAACTCTTGTTCTTTTCCGACCCCGACGCTATTAGGTTTGCGAGGGCTAGGGAGTCTTTCATTTTCACGCCCTTCGTGGCCCTTTTCTTCCTTTGGCCGATATCTTCATTTTTCGAAGTGTCGGACCCCTTCCATTTTTTTCTCTATGATTAGTGTTATATAGAGGATGGTTGCCTAGTTGTACTTCCTCTTAAAACAATAATCACCACCACTTTAAACAACAAGTATCATCATCATCATCAATTTACCAGCGATAAATACCATTATGAGGCCACGAACCTATTACGCAGGCGTGGTAGTGGGAGAGGTGATACTCCCACGTGGTGGGTCCCAAGTGGTGGATAGGGCGGTCTTAACCGGCTTGCCGGCGGACTTGAGGGAAATAAAATACCTCTCGCGGACCAAACACACTACCCTCTGCGGGTGGGGGACGCACATGTAGAATAAACCCGCGGTATCCCCTGCCTGTCGTGACAGGCGACTAAAAGATGCGACAAGGGATGATTGAATTAGAATTATGAAACCACATTTGATTCGTACCATCACGCAGAGAAGACCATGGGTCGCATTAACTGCGCGTAGTACCACTATGTTAGGTACACAATAGGTTTGTGATAAGTAGCGACAGGAGGAGGGTCCTACAGTACCTGTGATTCGTACCCCTATTAAAGCAACACCATGGGAGAAGCGACACCATGGTTCTGCCTTACCCATGCTCCGTTCCCACTATGAGAGTATTTCCACGCGATAGTACGAGTACGGCTTAGTTTTGCGTTGCCGTTATATATTTGCGTTGCCTGTATGTGGTGCCGCAGTGTGCGAGACACTACAGGTCTGTTACATATGCGCACTACACTACCTGTGAATATCATATGTGTAATACCGCGAGTCTCCGCTACTGTTGATTAGTACCGCAACATTGCACGTAGCATTGTTCTACTTTCCTAGCGATAAATACTATTATGAGGGGCTGATGACCTGGATTTTGGACCCGTTTCGACTATTACAAATAATTGTTTCCGCATCATGCTATAGAAGCAGTCCCTTGGTCAGTAAAAATATTGTTTTGTGCCAGCTTCTGTGCATGTGAGGCACTGTGGGTCTGATCCACTGATCGTTTATTTTCATATCCGACCATCCATTCATTCTTCGTCCTCATGCTTTGAATTCTGGTGAGTTGAGGATTTTGGAATTTTAAGTTGTCATTCCATTTCGTCTCATTTCATACCATTTGGGGCCGATGACCTTGATGTTAGGCCCCCTTTAAATTACAAGCATCATCATCATCATCATCATCATGATTTTGAATTTTTAATTTGTCATTACATTTCGTGCCATTAGGGGCCGATGACCTAGTGTTAGGCCCCTTTAAACAACAAGCATCATAATCATCATCATTGTTACGTAGATACCCGTGGAGCAGAAAGGGGTTAAAGAAGGTTCCGGGGTGAATGGGCCTATCTACAGTATGAAGAATTGGATTAAAATTGTAAAAGGTTATATTTTTCTTTTTGAACTTCAAACTTAACAATCTTTCGCTGAGTCAACACAATAATATATCAGGTACATTGACAAACTAGAAACAAGGCAAGACAGATCCAAATTTGAGTGATTTTTACAAATCCTGGGTTTCAAGCCCCTCGCTTCAAAATTTCTGAGCTCCCAGCTCAAATTTACAAAGAGCTCAAATTTATTCAAGGGCAGAAATCCCTGAATTCATGGAGCACTTGCTCCCGGAATACAATTTCTAGCCTTCTAGAGGCACTCTTTATAATTACAAATTTTGAGAAAAAGCTAACAGGCTCTCGGTTCCATACTGTCTACTCAAGGCAACATTACATCAATCTCGGGTCTCTCAAACCCACCATTTACAAATGGAACTTTTTTAAGGGGTATTAAATACCCAACCTACTGGGCCTTCGTGGAATAAGAATAACAGGTTAAATTAATGGCCCGAACACAAAACGAATGGAGGGGTATACTTGCACTCCTAAATATGAACACTAAAAAACGTAAGGGGCTCTAGGCCGATGAAACTGGCGTTATTCCCAAACTACTGAGGTGACTAGTGTAGAGATTACTTTAACACATTACAGGCAGAAAACCGTCTCAAAACGAAGTTACCTCAATCCAAGATGAAGGGGAGCTCGAGAGTGTGGCTACTCCAACCACTACTCTTATACCTTCATATCTTCCACATAATATAAATAACATTTGTTTGAGCGCCAGTTGCTTTTTTAAGAAAAACAACAAAATTCGGTAGAGCATACCTCTTATATCAATTATCTCAAGGCGTGAGGTGATAAACTCACATATCTGGCAATATATAGGGATATGGATCAGGACAATATTAAATTACTGTTGCATTTCCACAATTGAGGATTGTACATGGAACTGGAATCACTTATTATAATTAAAAATAAAACTGAGTTTATGACTAAATTTACGTCACAATGAACAATCATTTACGTCTTTTAATTTAACAAAAGAAATATATCGTGAGATTTGCGGTACAAAGAAAAGGAAAATTTAATCTAAACAAAAAAAGCTATTGGCATGAACTTGAAGTGAGATGTGATATCGCCGCTGATTACACTCTTCTTCATGTTATGAATGCATAACATGTCTGATGCTTTAATTACCTGTTGTCTGCATACACCGCTGTTGAACTTGAAATTCTTGGGAAAACCTGTGAGCTGAAGTCGGGAGCCGTCTGTTGTAATCTTCTTATATAACAAGGAGTTGGCCTACATACCATGTACGCGTGTAGGGAGCTCCAATGTAATTACGTCCACTCAATATATTTTAAATAATTGGAAAATATTATTGAAACATCTTGTGAAGTCCATCCTCACAAGAAGATGATGTTTCTTTATCAGCATAGTACCCGTCTCTGCTCGGATACAAGCACCACTTGTAGACTTCCTCGATGATTACCTCTTCAAACACAACTCTTAGCTCTGACCATCACACTAAGACCACTTCTTCCATTTGATACATCTGACTGTTACATATGATCTTGCACGATATCAACTGCTTATGAACTGAGTACCTCTCCCTACCGTAGCATCACCTTATATAACCTCGCGATGACGACTCATCTCCCCACTCACTGTTCATCCCTTCCACTTCAACATACAGTAGCTGGCGAATACTGACACTTGGTCGCAATCACGTGTCCACGCACTGATGTCATCAGTCAAGTGTTGTCTAAGCGTACCCAAGCGGTTCGAGAATGACTATACCGAATGCGTCACCGGGAAATCTCCTTGTACACAACATTCCCAGTTAAACATAGCCTCGATTGCAAAATACTATGCCAGCTCATCTAGCCAAAGTTACAAGCCACAGCATGACAATATGAAACCAACAAATCTCACTTACTACAATACAGAATAATTACAAACATATTCACTTAACCTATGATTAAATACAATAATATACGCGATACCTAATTATTACAGTCTAAATGATAAGAAACAGAATATATAAAATCTAATGAATCAGGTTAATAATAATAATAATAATAATAATAATAATAATAATAATAATAATAAATACAGAATGGAGTCTGTAACCCTGTTGTACGGTTACAAGAGGGTACATCACTCTCTATCCCCGATTTACAGTTAAAGATTTTATGAAATGTTTACATTAGTCGGAAGATGATTTACATTTTAGAAAAGTAGTTTACATAGTTAAAAATTCGGAACTTTCCCTCGGATTAAACTGCGGAGGTAGCAAGAAGGAATAAAGTTATGTGGCCATTACCTTGAAGTAGTTCTAACTGCAGACGAAAGAGGCCGCCCGCCTCCTGCTTAACACGCACACTCAGATAGACGTCGATCAATTGGCCAAGAAACGTGAAAAGCCGCAGTTTATAAACCCTCAGGGATGGTTCGAGATCATTCAAGACTACACCAGCCACACCCTCTCAATTTAATTGGTCAATTTCAAAGTTACACAAAGAATCGAACAAGAAGCCTGTGATAGCTTGAAAATTAATTACAGGAATTTTTCCTTGGTCAGATTCAAAACTGGCGGAAAGGAAAAATTAAATGTTGCCAACCCAAAAATAAATGAACATCAATCAGTTAAAAACACCTAGAAATACAAAACTTCTTTAAATAAGTTCTTGCGCTTTGCACCAGGGTGATTGATCATAGTTTCTTGGTAGTGTCATCTGTGCAGAAATGTCCAAACTTCTTGATGTATAGCAAACAAAACTAGAAGAAATTCAGTCAGTTTAGTAAACTTCACAGTAACAAAATTACTCAATATTTGAATGGTGATATCTTCTGATTAATGTTCCAAATTGGTGTAGTTTCAGTTTTACTGTTTTACCTATAGAAGACTTCATTTAGGCGGTAGTTTTGAATGCGCGGCGTTGAAGTGTACTTCCCGGTGCAATCATCATTCTTTGCAGTCCACGAACCTGCTACGCAGGCGTAGCAGGGGGAGAAGTGATACTCCCACGTGGCGCGTCCCAGGTGGCGGATAGGGGGGTCCTAACCGGCTTGCCGGCGGACTTGAGGGAAATATAATACCTCTCGCGGACCAAACACACACCCCCTGTGGGTGGGGGAGGCTGACGAATAATACACCCACGGTATCCCCTGCCTGTCGTGCGAGGCGACTAAAAGGGGCGACCAAGGAATGAATGAATTAGAACCATGCAACTACTTTTGATTCGTACCATCATGCGGGGAACACCATGGGTTGCATGTACTTGCGAGTAGTATCACTAATATGGTACGACATATGTTTGTGATTCGTTGCAGTAAAAAGCCTGGCCTGGTGGATTCCAGTACCCGTGCGTTGTACCCATGTGGGCAACACCGCGGGTCTGGGCGTAGCCTGTGAGTTGTACCACTATATGAGCGACACCGTGGGTCTGCGTTGCCTGTGATTAGTACTCACTATGTGCGGAACACCACGGGGCCCTTGGGACCGGCACCCGTGACTAGTACCCTAGGTGAGGAAACTCATCGGTTTGCGTTGGCTGTAGGTGACGCCATTGTGTGCGAAACACCATAGGTCTGCGTTACCTGTACGAAGTACAATACTTGTGAGTAGTACCATCTTTTGTGGAACACCGTGAGTCTTCGCTACTTCTGATTAATACCCCAACATGACACATACCATGGTTCTATTTTACTCGCGACATGTACCATTCTGTGGGGCCTTATACGTGGATTTTGCACCCCCTTTAGACACCAAGCATCATTGTGCTTTATAAGTGGTACCTTGGTCGGTAATACTGTTATTTTCGTTCTCTATTGAATCCGATCCACTGGTTTTTGTTTGTTTGTTTGTTTGTTTGTTTTGTGTTTTGTTGAGTTCCTGTCCATCCATTCATTCTTCATGCCATATTTTATTTTTATTTTGGTCAGTGGATGCCTTTGTAATTTTTGTTCTTTCATTTCGTACCATTAGGGGCCGATGACCTTCGCTGTTAGGCCCCTTAAAACACCAAGCATCATCATCATCATTAGGTACGAAATTGGTTTGTCATCAGTAGCACACAGGAGCACCGCGCGGTCGGCTTTTGCAGTACCTGTGATTAGTACCACCATATGAGCAGGACCATGGGATGATAGCTACCATGGTTCTGCCTTGCCTATGATTAGTACCCACTATATGAGGAACACCACGGGATAGGGAGAGGTCCCTGTGGTTAGTACTCCTATGTGATGAACACCATAGGTTTGCGTTGCCTGTAAATGGCGCCGCAGAGTGAGAAAAGCATAGGTCTGTATTATGTCGAATTTCATAAGCTCTGAGTAGTACAATAATGTGTGGAATGCCGCAAGTCTCTGCTACTTTTGATTAGTACCGCAACAGAACAAATACCATGGTTCTATTTTGATAGCGATCAGTACCGTTATGAGGGGCGGATAAATGCTATTTAGGACCCCCTTTTGACTGCACGCATATACGATTCCGTGTTATGCTATAGCAGTAGTCCCTTGGTCAGTAATACGATATTGTCACGTCTGTTTATGTGAATGTGAGACATTGCGGGTCGCAGCCACTGATTGTTTTAAATTCATGTCCATCCATTCATTCTTCGTTCTCACGGTTTTGAATTCTGGTCAGTGGAGAATTTTAGATTTTTAATGTGTCATTCCATTTCGTCTCATTTTGTACCATTAGGGGCCGATGACCTAGATGTTACGCCCCTTTAAACAACAATCATCAATCAATCAATCATTCTTCATCTGTAGCAGTTTTTGTATTGTTCGACTTACTGTGTTCAGATTTTGTTTTCTCCTCTCTACGATGATTTCCGATTTGCACGGATTTCCATTATCTTTCTCTGATAATAGGAATGGCTGATAATCTAGTTTACCTGCCATTAAACAGTTAAATCTTCCACCTCGCTTGCTTCACTGAGCAGAGCGCGATGCGATGGTCGCTTCTACGATCAGTAAGTGAACGTAATAAGATCTGTATTTCCACCAAGCCAACGCGGACTTAATACAATCTTGTTAAGCACATTGTTAGAGCTGAAACCTTAATTCCATTATTGACCGAGGTCCGGCTCTGTAATGCCACCCAGAATGGACGAGTCTCATTTACTAAATAAGTTGAATTAGACAGCGCCACGCAAGAGACCCATCACTGTGCCCTGAAGTGTGTCTCGGCTGACAACGGAATTTTTATTTTTATTTCCATCTCAAGTCACTTCAGCTTTTGTGGCCTATTTCATGAACTCAAGTGTTGAAATTAATGCGTCATTTCCGCTCTACATTTCTTCTAACTGGCGTGACGTGAAATGAGAACACGTGGTACGGAGTAGAGTCTAAGATTGCTCTACATTCATGCTATTTTCATTTCCTCTGCAAAATCTATTTTGTTGAAATATTGTTTTCTTCACACTACGATGACACTGAGTTATAGAGGCGACTGAAATGGTCCCCCCAAGAACCTACTAACCTACTACTCTGCCGTAGCAGGGGGACCGGTGATACTCCCACGAGGCCCGTCCCAGGTGGCGGACAGGGGGTCCTAACCTGCTTGCCGGCGGACTTGAGGGAAATAAAATACCTCTCGCGGACCAAACACACTACCCTCTGCGGGTGGGGGACGCACATGTAGAATACACCCGCGGTATCCCCTGCCTGTCGTAAGAGGCGACAAAAGGGGCGACCTTGGCGCGGACGAGGATTGCGGTTTGGTATGATGTGATGGACCTCCTGTGGATGGGAGAGGCTGAATACATCCATAGGTAATCCCTGCCTGTCGTGGAAGGCGACTTAAAGGGTCATGTGGCCATGGTCCCCTCTTTATTTTTTATTTTTTTTCCGAGGGTCAGATGTAGACCATTCTAAATTTTGATGTGCGTGCTGCTCGGCGATGGAGCTCTTACGTGTGCGACTACGCTCGAAAGCCCGTGCCAGCAACCACCCAGGACGCGGCGGGTGGGAGTGTTATGTACCCCGGCAGTAGTATCCGCCTGACAACGCAGGTCCCCGCACAGCCGAATGCCAGAAGGACATATTATTATTAATTATTTTTATTTATTTTGTCTATATTTAGTGCTCTGTACACGCTATGGGGTACATGCTATTGCGGGAGACTGGAGGTAGGGAGTCTTAGTGCTCATTTCCTCAGTCATCCCG
Source organism: Anabrus simplex (assembly GCF_040414725.1). NCBI lineage: Eukaryota > Metazoa > Arthropoda > Insecta > Orthoptera > Tettigoniidae > Anabrus > Anabrus simplex. The sequence continues at coordinate 85,383,271 of NC_090268.1, read as the reverse complement.
TATTACGCATCGTCCAACATCGGACCCCGGGCAGTACCTACTATGACCAGGTGGGTATTGCCTTGGCTGCTTGGTTCGGTTACAGAGACCCCTGATCGGAGTGGGTGGCATTCGGGGAGGATGCTATCGGGCATGGCTTCCAAACGAAGTCGGCTCTCTCAAGGTGGTCGCCCACCTAAGTCTTTAACTTTTGCTTCCCTGAGAGGTTCAACTCCCTGGGAACATGCGCAGCGTGAGGGAATGGGATCCAGCTTCCCTAGGTTTCTGGTCGCTACCAGAACCGATGGGCACGATTTTAAGCTTTTGAAGTCGATCCTGTTTAGTAGGCACATCGAAGGCGTCTACGGCGAACTGGAGGAACTTAAACAAATGCGCAACGGTAGTTTGCTTCTAAAGACTCGTACAGAACTGCAAGCTGACCAGTGTCTTAAGTGCGAGCACTTTGGCGAAATACCCGTCAAAGTCCTTGAACCTTGTTCGCGGAGTCATCTTTCACCGCGACCTTATTTTGAACACTGACGACGAGTTGATGGAAGACATGAAGAACCGTGGCGTGACACACGTCCGGCGCATTACGCGCAAGGTCAACGGTGAAGACGTTGCCACTGGTGCCTTCATTGTCTCTTTCAAGTTGTCAGTGTAACCAGAGAATGTCAAGGTAACAACTTATCGTTGCGATGTGAGGCCGTACATCCCGCCTCCTATGCGATGCTATCGATGCCAGAGATTCGGACATATGGTATCTCGCTGTTCGAATCAGGCTGTATGTGGTACATGTGGACGAGTAGCTCAAGGCGCGGAGGAGTGCACAACTCCATACAAGTGCACTAACTGCTCCGGTTTTCATTCTCCTCGGGATCGGAATTGTCCGACATACCTGAGTGAGAAGAAGATCCAGGAGATCAAGACCCTGGATGGTATTTCCTACCAGGAAGCGCGCCGTAAGTTTAATTCTACGAATACACCTGCCCGTACACTTGACTATAGCTTGATAGCTCAGAGTTTCCCAGGTTCGTAATTTACAACCTCGACACCTGTCCAGACCGCTGCGCCCAAGGAGATTGTTGCTGCTCCCAGCAACGTCGCAAAAAGTCAAAGCTCGAGGGGGGGGATCCTCACCTTCGACCAACCAGAAGTCTGTGCAGGCTGGTCGTTCCCAGCCTGCACAGCAAGGGGTGAGGACTTTAGTCTTCCCCCCCCCCTAGGAGGTCGACGAAAGTCGTGCCCCAGCCGGCGGAGGCGGTATCGTCGACCAGGGCTGGGAAACCATCTCCCTACCCGTCTAAAGTAGAAAAAAATAAGGGGAAGAAGAGCGTACGTGCTGAGCGCTCTCGGACTTCCCTGCGAAGAAGTCATGCCCCCATCTGGGGGGTATGAGTCTGCGCCAGGAGGCACTCCTGCTCCCAAACCTGCGCGCTCTCCTCGTAGGGGACCCCCTCGCGCACGAAAATCGTCGAAGTTCTGGGCGGCACCCCTGCCATCTTTTGATGACGGGATGGATGTCGCGCTGTCCTCTACATCTACGGATGTAGAAGTAGATAGTGTTTAGGCTTACGAGCATTTTGTCGCTCATAACCTAACACTCCTTTTATAGTCCACACTATGGCACTGTTACAGTGGAATTGTAACGGTTATGATAGGCATCTTGCTGAGTTACGTCGGCTTATCAGGAGGGTGGAGCAGTGGACCCTAGAACATGGCTTTCGGTTTTCTGCCGCAAAGACCTCTGTTGTTCACTTTTGTCGTCAACGTACTCTTCACCCCCATCCTGAGCTTTATTTAGGCAATGTCGTTCTTCCAGTTGTTGACACCGATTTCTTGGGCTCCTTTTTGACAGCAAATTATCGTGGGAGCCACACGTGCGGCAGTTAAAAGTGCAATGCACTAGGAATCTTAATATCCTGAAGTTTCTTAGTAGCACTTCTTGCGACGCACAACAGCATCCACCACAGCGGGGTTAGGTTGGCGACGGGAGCTTTTCGTACAAACCCCATAGCTAGCCTGCTCGCATAGTCTGGTGTGCCGCCTTTACACCTGCGGCGCCAGCAAATGCTTCTTTTGTATGCTGCTAATTTGCGACAGATGCCGCTTCATCCCAGCTATCCATGCGTATTCAACAATGGCAACCGTTTCCTATACGCTGCTTGTCCTCGGCAACGCGGCCGGTAGGCATACGCTTGGAGAGCTCTTAAAGCTTGTTTAACGTACCTTCGGTTCCTTGCCTTGTCAGACAACCAAGTGGGGTACCTCCGTGGGTTGTACGACGGCCTGAAATCATCTTGGATTTGCACACTGGCCCGAAAGGGGACACGGACCCTTCGATTTATCGGAGGCTCTACCTGTCCGTTGTTGGCCGCTATCCACGTTCTGTCGTCGTTTACACGGATGGTTCAAGGACAGATACGAAGGTGGGCTGTGCGTTCGTTGTCGGAAATGATCGGTATCTTTTTGCTCTCCCGGAAACCTGTAGTGTGTACACAGCGGAGCTTTATGCTATCTGTGGAGCTCTGCGGTAGGCACTGTACAATGCACGTCGACACTGTCTCGTGTGTACTGACTCCTTGAGCTCGCTCCAGTCTATTGATACCTGTTTCCCTCGGCACCCTCTGGTGCAGCGGATCCAGGACCTGCTGGCCGGGTGTTCGGATGCCGACACCAGAATTACGTTTGTGTGGCTCCCCAGCCACATGGGCATAGAGGGAAACGAGTTAGCAGATCAGGCTGCCAAGGAGGCAGTTACACTGCTCCCGTTGCCTTTCAAGGTTCCAGCAAGTGATATTCGCTCTCAGCTGAGACATCTGGTTATGTCTCATTGGGAGATGGAGTGGCAGGCCATCCCACTTCCCAATAAGCTGAGAGCGATAAAAGGAACAACGAAGGTATGCAGGACTTTCCTTCGGGCTTCGCGGAGGGAAGCCGTGGTATTATGTCGCCTTCGGATCGGCCACGGTATCTTGACGCACTCCCATCTACTGAAAGGAGAACGCCCTCCGGTGTGTACCTGCGGCGACCATCTTACCGTGGTGCACATCCTTACGGAGTGTGTGGACCTGGTCGATCTGCGCCGTAGTCTTAACCTTCCGAGTACAATCTCCCTTATCTTGCGAGATGACGAGCAGTCAGCAGACCTCGTCATCCTCTTTATGAGGGATAGCGGTCTGTGTTATCGTGTGTGATGTCATTTGTCCTAGTGTTGTTTATGTCAGTTGCGCTTTTATCTCATTGACTTCATTTTAGTTTGTGTTGCGCACTTTAATGTGTTATTTTAACGTCTAACGTAAATTATGTGTTAATATCTGTACTACTGGCCAATGCCTTATTCCTTCGTTTACCTGTATTTTCTCTTATTTTAATAGAACATTAGGCATTGCGTATTAGATCCACTGAATGTTTTATTCTCAACCTCATTTTTCTTCATCACCATTCTTTTTTAACTCTAGTCAGTGGTTACTTTTTAAAATTTTAACTTCATGTCTCATGTCATTCATTTCGTTCCATTAGGGGCCGATGACCTCGATGTTAGGCCCCTTTAAACTACAAGCAGCATCTTCATCATCTTTATTATGCCTTGATGGCAGTTTGTGTAAAAGTTCTTTATTGCTTTTATAGGCTTGAAAGATAGAGAGCGGGACAGCTCTTTATAATGTAGTTGTAAAAGTGCCTTAGAGAGGGTTGAGATGTAAAGTTGGGAGCTACTGCTCCATGTAATTAAGGGTGTTCTGCCGTTTGGTATTTTTTTTGTTGTGAGCTGAGAGCTCAGAAATTATACTTCGGCCTCGAAGCCCAGGTCTTGTAATAACCCCCTAAATCTTGTGATTTCTTTGTACCTGATTTTGGCTTGTTGTTGACTTGTTAAGTTTACAAATTCTATGTCACCATTGTTAAGTTTTGAAAATATAACCTTTGTTAAAGTTTTAAATTAACTTTAATTCTATAGTTGAGATCTATTCCAGCTATTTCACCTCTAACTACCACGGATATCTCCGTAACAAGTGGTAGCAGAGCGTGGTTTCGATCCACGGACCTCTGGGTTATGGGCCCAGCACGCTTCCACGAACTGATCCAGCCTTTCCACGAACTGATCCAGCCTTCCCACAACCGGATAGATCTGTGGCTGCTGCTTCTGTGGCGCACTGTGGGGAGCAGAGTGAGTTGCGGACTGCTCGCCCGGCTGAATCTCCCTCCTCACGCTCTTCGGTGGTCCTGGCTCCTTAAAAATCAGCACCTATAGCACTGGATGCACATATGTCTCTGCCACGAACCTACTACGATGGCGTAGCAGGGGGAGAGGTGATACTCCCACGTGGCGCGTCCCAGGTGGCGGATAGGGGGGTCCTAACCGGCTTGCCGGCGGACTTGAGGGAAATAAAATACCTCTCGCGGACCAAACACACTACCCCCTGCGGGTGGGGGACACACATGCAGAATACACCCGCGGTATCCCCTGCCTGTCGTAAGAGGCGACAAAAAGGGGCGACCTTGGCGCGGACATGGATTGCGGTTGGTATAATGTGATGGACCTCCTGTGGATGGGAGAGGCTGAATACATCCATAGGTAATCCCTGCCTGTCGTAGAAGGCGACTTAAAGGGTCATGTGGCCATGGTCCCCTCTTTATTTTTTATTATTTTTCTGAGGGTCAGATGTAGACCATTCAAAATTTGATGTGCGTGCTGCCCGGCGATGGAGCTCCTATGTGTGCGACTACGCTCGAAAGCCCGTGCCAGCAACCACCCAGGACGCGACGGGTGGGAGTATCATGTACCCGGGCAGTGGTATCCGCCTGACAACGCAGGTCCCCGCACAGCCGAATGCCAGAAGGACATATTATTATTAATTATTTTTATTTATTTTTTCTATTGTTAGTGCTCTGTACACGCTATGGGGTACATGCTATTGCGGGTGACCGGAGGAAGGGAGTCTTAGTGCTCATTGCCTCAGTCATCCCGTATTAGGCATCGTTCAACATCGGACCCCGGGCAATACCTGCTACGACCAGGTGGGTATTGCCTTGGCTGCTTGGTTCGGCTACAGAGACCCCTGATCGGAGTGGGTGGCATTCGGGGAGGATGCTATCGGGCATGGCTTCCAAACGAAGTCGGCTCTCACAAGGTGGTCGCCCACCTAAGTCTTTAACTTTTGCTTCCCTGAGAGGTTCAACTCCCTGGGAACATGCGCAGCGTGAAGGAATGGGATCCAGCTTCCCTAGGTTTCTGGTCGCTACCAGAACCGATGGGCAGGATTTTAAGCTGGTGAAGTCGATCCTGTTTAGTAGACACATCGAAGGCGTCTATGGCGAACTGGAGGAACTTAAGAAAATGCGCAACGGTAGTTTGCTTCTAAAGACTCGTACAGCACTGCAAGCTGATCAGTTGCTTAAGTGCGAGCACTTTGGCGAAATCCCCGTCAAAGTGGAGGAGCATAAGTCCTTGAACCTGGTTCGCGGAGTCATCTTTCACCGCGACCTTATTTTGAACACTGACGACGAGTTGATGGAAGACATGAAGAACCGTGGCGTGACACACGTCCGGCGCATTACGCGCAAGGTCAACGGTGAAGACGTTGCCACTGGTGCCTTCATTGTCTCTTTCAAGTTGTCAGTGTTACCAGAGAAAGTCAAGGTAACAACTTATCGTTGCGATGTGAGGCCGTACATCCCGCCTCCTATGCGATGCTATCAATGCCAGCGATTCGGACATATGGTATCTCGCTGTTCGAATCAGGCTGTATGTGGTACATGTGGACGAGTAGCTCACGGCGCGGAGGAGTGCACTACTCCATACAAGTGCACTAACTGCTCCGGTTTTCATTCTCCTCGGGATCGGAATTGTCCGACATACCTGAGTGAGAAGAAGATCCAGGAGATCAAGACCCTGGATGGTCTTTCCTACCAGGAAGCGCGCCGTAAGTTTCATTCTATGAATACACCTGCCCGTACACTCGACTATAGCTTGATAGCTCAGAGTCTTCCAGGTTCGTCATTTACGACCAAGACACCTGTCCAGACCGCTGCGCCCAAGGCGACTGTTGCTGCTCCCAGCAACGTCGCAAATAGTCAAAGCTCGAAGGGGGGGACCACCCCACCTTCGACCAACCAGAAGTCTGTGCCGGCTGGGAACTGCCAGCCGGCACAGCAAGGGGGGAAGACTAAGTCTCCCCCCCCTAGGAGGTCGACGAAAGTCGTGCCCCAGCCGGCGGAGGCGGCTTCGTTGACCAGGGCTGGGAAACCATCTCCCAGCCCGTCTAAACTTGAAAAGAAAAAGGGGAAGAAGAGCGCCCGTCCTGAGCGCTCTCGGACTTCCCCTGCGAAGGAGAAATCATGCCCTCCATCTGGGGGATATGAGTCTGCGCCGGGAGGCACTCCTGCTCCCAAACCTGCGCGCTCTCCTCGTAGGGGACCCCCTCGCGCCCGAAAAGCGTCGAAGTTCTGGGCGGCACCCCTGCCATCTTTTGATGACGGGATGGATGTCGCGTTGTCCTCTACATCTACGGATGTAGAACTAGATAGTGTTTAGGCTAACGAGCATTTTGTTGCTCATAACCTAACACTCCTTTTATAGTCCACACTATGGCACTGTTACAGTGGAATTGTAACGGTTATGACAGGCATCTTGCTGAGTTACGTCAGCTTATTAGTGAGTACGCAGCGAGTATAGTCTGTATTCAGGAGACCAATTTCCGACCTGGTCATCACACGGTCTTGAGGAATTTCAAACTATACTCGACAGAACGATACTATGCTCACCGGGCTTCCGGGGGCGTTGGCATTTTTGTACGTTCTGATAGCTACAGCGAAGAGGTTCCTTTAAGAACCCCTCTTGAGGCTGTAGCTGTTCGCGTCTCGCTGCCTATCATAGCCACAGTGTGTAATGTTTATCTCCCACCAGGCCAGCATCTGAACATCACTGATGTCGCTGATCTTCTAGATCAGCTTCCACCACCCTTCCTCTTATTGGGCGATTTTAACGCCCATCACCCCATATGGGGCTCTGAGACGTCTTGCCCCCGAGGAAGAGAGCTGGAAACACTCCTATCAGATCTGGATTTATGCATTTTGAACACAGGGGAACCAACTCACTTTAGTGTACGTTACGGCACATATTCTCGCATAGACGTTAGTCTATGCAGCCGAACGTTGGTTCCACTGTTTCGGTGGAATGCACACGATGATCTCTGTGACAGTGACCATTTTCCCATCGTTCTTACTTTGTTGAATCATAAACCCGTCGAGGCTCCCCCTCGATGGATTCTTCAACATGCTGATTGGCCAAAGTACACATCACTAGCTGTCTTTAGCGAAGATGTCAGGCGGACCGTCGGAGAGGAAATAACTTACATCACCCAAGTTATTCTTGCTGCTGCTGAGGAGTCCATTCCGTTTTTCTCGGGGACTCCTCGCCGAAAACTCGTTCCTTGGTGGAACGATGAAATAGCAGCAGCCATCAAAGAACGCCGTCGCGCTCATAAGCGTTACCGTAGACAGCCTACTGTGGCCAACTTGGTAACATTTAAGAAATTCCGCGCTAAGGCGCGAGTTCTTATTCGTCAAAGTAAGAAGGCTTCATGGGAGAGATATGTGTCGTCCATGACGTCACATACTCCATCATCTCAAGTGTGGACGAAACTTCGACGAATTTCGGGTATTCAAGGATCATCTGCTGTACCGGGAATTTCCATTGCAGGCAGTGTCGCCACTGATCCCCTCGCGATTGCTAACCATCTCGCTAGTCATTTCGCGGATGTCTCTGGCTCCGGGAATTACCATCCTGATTTCCTCCCTCTGAAGCGGGAGGCAGAACGTCATCACCTGAGTTTTGCCACCCAAGCTTCAGAGGACTACAACGTGCCCTTTACGGAGTGGGAACTCCGCAGCGCCTTAGCGCTTTGCAAGGACACGTCTCCTGGACCGGACAACATCCATAACCAGATGTTGAAACACCTTAGTGATGATAGTTTACTATATCTCCTTCGTGTGTTCAACCGAATCTGGACAGAGGGTGATTTTCCATCTCAGTGGCGAGAGGGCATAGTCATCCCTGTCCTCAAGCCTGACAAAGATCCTAAGTATGCAGGAAGTTACAGACCGATTTGTCTTACAAATTGCCTGTGTAAGCTATTTGAGAGGATGGTAAATCGCAGACTCGTGTGGTGTCTGGAGAAACAAGGACTCTTGTCCGAGTACCAATGTGGATTTCGAGCCGCTCGATCCACCACAGACCACTTGGTACGCCTGGAGAGCTCTATCCAGGATGCGTTTCTCCGAAAACAGCACTTGGTAGCTGTCTTCTTTGACTTGGAGAAGGCCTACGACACCACCTGGCGATATGGCATCCTTTCAGTCCTGCATCAATGGAGATTCCGAGGTAACTTGCCGGTATTTATTGCGAATTTTTTGTCCCTCCGTCTATTCCGTGTCCGAGTAGGTAGGACATATTCGCAATACCACGTTCAGGAAAATGGAGTCCCACAGGGATCGGTTCTTAGTGTCACTCTGTTCGCGATTGCCATAAACGGTATTGTCGCTGCTGCTGGTCCAGCCGTAATACCGTCCCTATATGTGGATGATTTTGCTCTGCACTATAGCTCGTGCAGTATGGCAGTCGCAGAGCGACAGTTACAGCAAGCTATTAGGAGGGTGGAGAAGTGGACCTTAGAACATGGCTTTCGGTTTTCTGCCGCAAAGACCTCCGTTGTCCACTTTTGTCGTCAACGTACACTTCACCCTCATCCTGAGCTTTATCTAGGTAATGTCGTTCTTCCAGTTGTTGACACCTACCGATTTCTTGGGCTCCTTTTTGACAGTAAATTATCGTGGGAGCCACACGTGCGGGAGCTAAAAGTGCAATGCACCAAGAGGCTTAACCTCTTGAAGTTTCTTAGCAGCACTAATTGGGGAGCTGACCGCGTGGTGCTCCTGCGATTCTATCGGGCACACATTTTATCTCGGTTAGACTACGGCAGTGCAGCATATGGCTCCGCAAGGCCAAGCGTTCTTGCGAAGCTGAACAGTATCCACCACAGCGGGGTTAGGTTGGCGACGGGAGCTTTTCGTACTAGCCCCATCGCTAGCCTGCTCGCTGAGTCTGGTGTGCCGCCTTTACACCTGAGGCGCCAGCAACTACTACTTACGTATGCTGCAAATTTGCGACAGATGCCACTTCATCCGAGCTATCCCTGCGTATTCAACAATGGCAACCGTTTGTTGTACGTTGCTCATCCTCGTGCGACGCGGCCGGTTGGGATACGCTTGGATAGCAGTTATGAATTGTTTGATGTACCTTCGATTCCTTGCCTTGTCAGACAACCAAGTGGGGTACCTCCGTGGGTTGTACGACGACCTGAAATCATCCTGGATTTGCACACTGGCCCGAAAGGAGATACGGACCCTTCGATTTATCGGAGGATCTACCTGTCCGTTCTTGGCCGCTATCCAGGTTCAGTCGCCGTTTACACGGATGGTTCAAGGACAGATACGAAGGTGGGCTGTGCGTTCGTTGTCGACAATGATCGGTTTCTTTTTGCTCTCCCGGCCACCTGTAGTGTGTACACGGCAGAGCTCTATGCTATCTGTGAGGCTCTGCGGTACGCACTAGACAATGCACGCCGACACTTTCTCGTGTGTACTGACTCCTTGAGTTCGCTTCAGTCTATTGATACCTGTTTCCCTCGACACCCTCTGGTGCAGCGGATCCAGGACCTGCTGGCCGGGTGTTCGGATGCCGGCACCAGAATTACGTTCGTGTGGCTCCCCAGCCACATGGGCATAGAGGGAAACGAGTTAGCGGATCAGGCTGCCAAGGAGGCAGTTACACTGCCCCCGTTGCCTTTCAAGGTTCCAGCAAGTGATATTCGCTCTCAGCTGAGACATCTGGTTATGTCTCATTGGGAGATGGAGTGGCAGGCCATCCCACTTCCCAATAAGCTGCGAGCGATAAAAGGAACAACGAAGGTATGGAGGACTTCCCTTCGGGCTTCGCGGAGGGAAGCCGTGGTATTATGTCGCCTTCGGATCGGCCACGGTATCTTGACGCACTCCCATCTACTGAAAGGAGAACCCCCTCCGGTGTGTACTTCGGCGACCATCTTACCGTGGTACACATCCTTACGGAGTGCGTGGACCTGGTCGATCTGCGCCGTAGTATTAACCTTCCGAGTACTATCTCCCTTATCTTGCGTGATGACGAGCAGTCAGCAGACCTCGTCATCCGCTTTATGAGGGATAGCGGTCTGTTTTATCGTGTGTGATGATGTCCTTTGTCCTAGTGTTGTTTATGTCAGTTGCGCTTTTATCTCATTGACTCCATTTTAGTTTGTGTTGCGCATTTTAATGTGTTATTTTAACGTCTAACGTACATTATGTGTTAATATCTGTATTACTGGGCGATGCCTTATTCCTTCGATTTCCTGTACTCTCTCTTATTTTAATAGAACATAAGGCATTGCGTATTAGATCCACTGACTGTTTTAATCTCACCCTCATTTTTCTTCATCACCATTCTTTTTTAACTCTAGTCAGTGGATACTTTTTAAAATTTTAACTTCATATCTCATGTCCTTCATTTCGTTCCATTAGGGGCCGATGACCTTCGATGTTAGGCCCCTTCAAACAACAAGCATCATCATCATCATATGTCTCTGCGTTGGTAATGTCTTTTTAAGGTCTGTACCACATCTTGTGCAGTTCAGCCTCCTGTCCAGTAGTCCGTTGCTCAGTTCCTCTTGTCTCTTTCTGACGTATTTAGCTTCATCCAGACGGGACGGTTCAGCACCTGATGTGCTAGGCTGGTTGTCTTGTTCTCCCTCGTAACTCGCAAACAAGTCCTCAGAATCAGAATCCATGGTAATCAACTGGTTTCGGGAAGTACTGAACCTGACTGAACCAAGAGGTGAAGGCTTTAGCATTATCACACACAATATATTGACACGGACCAAAAGAAGCAAAAATAGAATTTAAACAAGAAATGGTGGACTGAGCGGTAGCCAGCTTAGTCGGAAATAACCATGAGAATCTCGTGAAGCCATCCACACACACAAGGATGAACTTGTTGGCAATCCCTTTTGACTGGGGGAAGGGTCCTACGTAGTCGATGTAAAGACGTTCCATGGGGCGCGACGCTTGATGAGAAGACAGGAGCCCTTGCTTAGTGGACATGGAGGGTTTACTAAGCCAACATGTTTTTTAAGCTTTTACCACTTCACGGATTTCTCCGTACATACCCTTCCAAATGAACCTCTCTCTGATCTTTTCTCGAGTTTTAAAGATGCCTAGATGCCCCCCTAATGGGGTCTCATGATAGTACTTGAAGATCATGGGCCCAAGGACAGCTGGAAGCACTATTTTCATCATCTTATCGTGCCCCGACGGGCAACATAGAACACCATTCCTCAATACAAAAGGGACGACATGTTCCCCAGAAGAAAAGGTTTCCATAATGGGAGCCAGCACTAGATCTTCACGTTGATATTTTTCAATATCCCTAAATAACATGGGAGCATCAGTCAGAATGGCATTAACCTCAGGTAGTATGGACTCGGGAAGTGAAGAACTATCTACCTGTTCATGGGTCTCTAGGTCATTAGTAAACATACGGCATAGTCCATCTGCCACAACATTTTCAGTACCTCTTATATGCCCAACATCAAATTGGAAGGCAGAAATTCGGATGGCCCACCGGGCTATACGACCAGTACGACGCGGCCTACCTAAGACCCAACTTAAGGCTTGGTTATCCGTCTCCAAGGCGAATTTGAGATGTTCCAGATAGAAGCGGAACTTTTCTAGAGCAAACAAGACAGCCAAACCCTCAAGTTCATAGATGGTATACTTGGGGTTTTGAGCCGAAAGAGTCCTAGATGCAGAGGCGGTGAGTCCCCTCCCTAGTTAGGTCTCTTGAAGAAGGACCGCAGCCACTGCCGATGATGCCGCATCGGTTTGGACGATGAATTTCTTCGAGAAATTCGGCATAGCCAGAACAGGGGGATTACAAACAGCTAATTTTAGGTCTTCAAAAGCAGCTTGTTGAGAAGGCCCCCACTCAAATTTGACGCCTTTCCTACGAAGAAGGTTCAAGGGCGCCGCTCTATTGGCGAAATTTGGAATAAATTTCCTGAAGAAGTTCACCATGCCAATGAACCTGGCAATACCTTTGATGTCCTTGGGAGGTTTGAAATCACGGATGGCCTGTGTTCTAGAATGATCGACTGCGACACCATCGGGCGACACAATATGCCCTAGGAATGACATGGAAAGTTTAGCGAAGGCAACCTTGGACAACTTCACAGTTAATCTCGCTTTACGAAGGCGACTCAGGACCTCTTTCAGATGATCTAGATGTTCTTCAATGGTCTCAGAAGATACGACATCATCAAGGTAATGGTATAAATACTCAAATTTGATGTCGGAGAAGACCCTATCTAGCAGTCTCGTAAGCACAGCTGCTCCCGTTGGGAGCCCAAAAGGCACGCGGTTGTATTCGTACAAGTTCCAATCTGGGGCAAAGGCTGTCAGGTGTTTAGATTCCTCTGCTAGCGGTATCTGATTGTAAGCCTGATTAAGCTCTAAGATGGTGAAAAATTTAGCCTTTCGAAACCATGACCACGAACGTACTACGATGACGTAGCAGGGGGAGAGGTGATACTCCCACGTGGCGCGTCCCAGCTGGCGGATAGGGGGGTCCTAACCGGCTTCGCGGCGGACTTGAGGGAAATAAAACAATTCTCGCGGACCAAACACACTACCCCCTTCGGGTGGGGGACGCACATGTAGAATACACCCGCGGTATCCCTTGAGGCTGAATACATCCATAGGTAATCCCTGCCTGTCGTAGAAGGCGACTTAAAGGGTCATGTGGCCATGGTCCCCTCTTTATTTTTTATTATTTTTCCGAGGGTCAGATGTAGACCAATCAAAATTTTGATGTGCGTGCTGCTCGGCGATGGAGCTCCTATGTGTGCGACTACGCTCAAAAGCCCGTACCAGCAACCACCCAGGACGCGTCGGGTGGGAGTTTCATGTACCCGGGCAGTAGTATCCGCCTGACAACGCAGGTCCCCGCACAGCCGAATGCCAGAAGGACATATTCTTATTAATTATTTTTGTTCCGAGGTATCTGTGGAACAGCAGAGGTGAAAGAAGGTGCGGGGGTGAACGGGCCTCAAAATACGAAATTAAAGTTAAGATAAAATTTAACAATGTTATATTTTCTTTTCAAAATCAAGAAATAACAAGCATGGCAGGTACAGAGTAGCAAGGCAACAAAAGTACAATTACAGTATTTACAGGATTTGGGCTTCGAGCCCCGAAGTCACAATTCTTGAGCAATTAGCCCAACTTTACGATATACACATTTCAACAAAGGGGCAGAAGACCCCTATCATGCCCAGGAGCACTTGCTCCTAATTACACACTAAAGCCTCCTCGAGGCGCGCAGGAAACAAAATTTTTAGAAAGAGCAATCTGCTCTTAAGTACGAGCCTATCCAAGGCCAGACCAAATTCCACTTGCAAGTTGTCCTTCAAGGACATGAAAACAGGGGTAAAAATACCCAACCTACTGAGGCCTATTAAGTAAGGAAAGGTTAATTACTTGGCCTCTAAAATACCAACTTGAGGGGAGGCGTTCTTGCACTCCTAACACATTTTATATAAAACCTCCTTGGCACTAGGCCGTTATTGCAAGGGCTAATCCCATACTAAAGAGGTGACTTTAAATGAAACAATTTACATTACGTTAAGGAAGAAACGGTTGTGAAAAATAAGTTCACCTCAATGCAATATGAGTGGGAACTCGAGAGGGTTAAGCACTCTCTATCCCAAAATGTAGTTAAAACAGAAGGAATTGACACCGAGTGTCTTTACATTTTTAAAGGAAAGTTACATGGAAAAGGCTTCGGACCTGCCCCGAGAGTTAAACTGCTGAGCTAGCAAGAAAAGAATTTATTAAAAGGCCATTACCTTGAGGATGAACTGCTGCCCGAAGAAAGAGGCGCTTCCCGCCCCCTGTTACGTACTTTACACACTGAAAGATGTTACTGAAGTGGCGCGGAGACCCGAAAATCAGCAGTTTATATACTCTAGCGGAAAGTTCGAGGCGTTTCAGGAATGAGAACACCCTCCCACAAGGATTTTATTGGCTAGGGTTAAGCAAAATATCCCCGTTGGGGAAGATACACCTGATTGGTCATAAATTAATTAAAGAAATTCGGGATTGGCTAAATTCAAAACAAGGGGAAAGAAAGGATTATACAGCCAACTTAATAACAGAAAGAAATTTAACAAGGAACAAACTTTTGAAATAAAAATTTCTCCAAAAAACATTTCTTTCACTTCGCACTAGGGTGCACCATTGTAGTTCTTCAGTAGTGTCCTCTAGAAGAGAATGTTCACACTTCTTACTACAGGCAAAACAAAAAATCCATCGAAAACGACCCAGGTCAGAAACTTCAAAATTTCCAAGTAGTGACATCTTCTGAGAAACTTGAAAATTAACACATTAGGTAAAGTTCAGACTTCCTCCAGTAGGGGAGTTTCAACTGGCGCAAAGTTTGGAGGTGTACCACCCGGTACAATTTTTTTTTCTATATTTAGTGCTCTGTACACGCTAAGGGTACATGCTATTGCGGGTGACTGGAGGAAGGGAGTCCTAGTGCTCATTGCCTCAGTCATCACGTATTAGGCATCGTTCAACATCGGACCGCGGGCAATACCTGCTGTGACCAGGTGGGTATTGCCTTGGCTGCTTGGTTCGGCTACAGAGACCCCTGATCGGAGTGGGTGGCATTCGGGGAGGATGATTTCGTGTATGGCGTCGAAAGAAGCCAGCAACCTCGGGTAGTTCGCTACCCAAGTCTTCAAATTTGGATTCTCTAAGGGGGGCAACCCCTTGGGAACAGGCGCAGCCATTAAGTTTGGGATCCAGCTTCCCTAGGTTCCTGGTTGCTACCAGAACTGATGGGCAGGACTTCAAGCTGGTTAAATCCATCCTATTCAGTAGGTACATCGAAGGTGTATATGGCGAACTTGCGGACCTGAAGAAAATGCGCAATGGTGGTTTGCTTCTTAAGACGAGCACTGCGCTCCAGGCCGATCAATTGCTTACGTGCGACCATTTTGGCGACATCCCCGTCAAAGTGGAAGAGCACAAAACATTGAATCTGGTTCGTGGAGTTATTTTCCACCGTGATCTCGTCCTGAACACCGACGATGAATTGATGGAAGACATGAAGCACCGTGGCGTGACCCACGTCCGGCGTATCACACGCAAAGTCAACGCTGAAGACGTTGCCACGGGTGCGTTCATAGTCTCCTTCAAATTGTCAGTGTTGCCTGAGAAAGTCAAGGTAACAACTTATCGTTGCGATGTGAGGCCGTACATCCCGCCTCCTATGCGATGCTATCAATGCCAGAGATTCGGACACATGGTATCTCGTTGTTCGAATCCGTCAGTGTGTGGTACATGAGGGAAAGTAGCTCACGGCGCGGAGGAGTGTACACCTCCGTTCAAGTGCACTAACTGTTCTGGTCTTCATTCTCCTCGGGATCTGAATTGTCCGACCTATCTGAGCGAGAAGAAGATCCAGGAGATCAAGACCCTGGATGGTCTTTCCTACCAGGAAGCGCGCCGTAGGTTTAATTCTCTGAATGCACCGGCCGAGACACTTGACTTCAGCTATATAGCACAGCCCCTGCCAGGTTCCTCATTTTCAACTGGAACACCTGCCCAGAAGATCGCTGGGCCCAAGCCAAAGAGAACTAGCTCGAAGGTGGTTCGTCCCGGCGTTCGACAACCAATATACCTGTGCCGGCTAGGAAACCTACGCCGGCACAAAAGGGGAAGAAGACAACGTCTCCTTACCTCACGAGGTCGGCGACAGCCGAGCCCAAGGCGGCGGAGGCGGCATCGTTGACCAGGGCTGGGAAACCACCTCCCAGCCCGTCTCAACAAGAATCGACGTTGGGGAAGAAGAGCGACCTTAGCAGGCGTTCTTCCACTTATCCTACGAATGGGGCTTCACGCCCTCCACCCGGAGTGCCTGATTCCATGCCAGCGGGTCTTCCTTCTAGAAGACCTGCGCGCTCCCCTAGTAAGACGAAACCCCACCCCAAAACAACGTCGAAGAAATTGAAGGCATGCTTCACCTCGTCTAGTGACGGGGAGATGCACGTGGAGCATGAATCTCCATCTTCGGATGGGGAGGTGAGTGTAGGTTAGGTTAGGTGGCATAACGCTGCTCCTAACCTAAACCACAGTAGTCCACACTTACATTATGGCACTGTTAAAATGGAATTGTAACGGTTATGATAGGCATCTTGCCGAGTTGCGCCAGCTCATTAGCGAGTA
The DNA here is from genome assembly GCF_040414725.1 of Anabrus simplex. Lineage (NCBI taxonomy): Eukaryota > Metazoa > Arthropoda > Insecta > Orthoptera > Tettigoniidae > Anabrus > Anabrus simplex. The sequence continues at coordinate 85,366,933 of NC_090268.1, read as the reverse complement.
TTCGGCGAGTATAGTCTGTATTCAGGAAACAAATTTCCGACCTGGTCATCATACGGTACTGAGAAATTTTCTACTATACTCGACAGAACGACATTATGCTCACCGGGCTTCCTGTGGCGTTGGCATTTTTGTCCGTTCTGATACCTACAGCGAGGAGGTTCCAATACGAACCCCGCTGGAGGCAGTAGCTGTTCGCGTACCGCTGCCTGTCATAACTACAGTGTGTAATGTTTATTTTCCACCAGGTGAGGCTCTTAACATCAATGATGTCACTCATCTTCTAGATCAGCTTCCCCACGAACCTGCTACGCAGGCGTAGCAAGGGGAGAGGTGATACTCCCACGTGGCGCGTCCCAGGTGGCGGATAGTGGGGTCCAAACCGGCTTGCCGGCGGACTTGAGGGAAATATAATACCTCTCGCGGACCAAACACACACCCCCTGTGGGTGGGGGAGGCAGACGAATAATACACCCACAGTATCCCCTGCCTGTCGTGAGAGCCGACTAAAAGGGGCGACCAAGGGATGGTTGTATTCGAACCATGCAACTACATGTGATTAGTACCACCACGCGGAGAACACCAAGGGTCGCTTTTACTTGTGCGTAGTACTACTACATTAGGTACGAAATAGGTTTGTGATTAGTAGCACACAGGAGCACCGCGCGGTCGGCTTTTGCAGTACCTGTGATTAGTACCACCATATGAGCGGGACCATGGGATGATAGCTACCATGGACCTGCCTTACCCGTGATTAGTACCCACTATATGAGGAACACCACGGGATAGGGAGAGGTCCCTGTGGTTAGTACTCTTATGTGATGAACATCATAGGTTTGCGTTGCCTGTGAATGGCGCCGTAGAGTGAGAAAAACATAGGTCTGTATTAATGTCGAATTTCATAAGCTTTGAGTAGTACATTAATGTGTGGAATACCGCAAGTCTCTGCTACCATTGATTAGTACCGCAACAGGACAGATACCATGGTTCTACATTACAAGCGATAAGTATCATTCTGAGGGGCCTTTGACTTGTATTTTGGACCCATTTAGACACCAAGCATCCTCGATTTGCATTGGAAGTGGTCCCTTGGTCAGTAATACTATTCCACGAACCTACTACGATGGCGTAGCAGGGGGAGAGGTGATACTCCCACGTGGCGCGTCCCAGGTGGCGGATAGGGGGGTCCTAACCGGTTTGCCGGCGGACTTGAGGGAAATAAAATACCTCTCGCGGACCAAACACACTACCCCCTGCGGGTGGGGGACACACATGCAGAATACACCCGCGGTATCCCCTGCCTGTCGTAAGAGGCGGCAAAAAGGGGCGACCTTGGCGCGGACATGGATTGCGGTTTGGTATAATGTGATGGACCTCCTGTGGATGGGAGAGGCTGAATACATCCATAGGTAATCCCTGCCTGTCGTAGAAGGCGACTTAAAGGGTCATGTGGCCATGGTCCCCTCTTTATTTTTTTATTATTTTTCCGAGGGTCAGATGTAGACCATTCAAAATTTGATGTGCGTGCTGCCCGGCGATGGAGCTCCTATGTGTGCGACTACGCTCGAAAGCCCGTGCCAGCAACCACCCAGGACGCGGCGGGTGGGAGTATCATGTACCCGGGCAGTGGTATCCGCCTGACAACGCAGGTCCCCGCACAGCCGAATGCCAGAAGGACATATTCTTATTAATTATTTTTATTTATTTTTACTATTGTTAGTGCTCTGTACACGCTATGGGGTACATGCTATTGCGGGTGACTGGAGGAAGGGAGTCTTAGTGCTCATTGCCTCAGTCATCCCGTATTAGGCATCGTCCAACATCGGACCCCGGGCAGTACCTGCTATGACCAGGTGGGTATTGCCTTGGCTGCTTGGTTCGGCTACAGAGACCCCTGATCGGAGTGGGTGGCATTCGGGAAGGATGCTATCGGGCATGGCTTCCAAACGAAGTCGGCTCTCTCAAGGTGGTCGCCCACCTAAGTCTTTAACTTTTGCTTCCCTGAGAGGTTCAACTCCCTGGGAACATGCGCAGCGTGAAGGAATGGGATCCAGCTTCCCTAGGTTTCTGGTCGCTACCAGAACCGATGGGCAGGATTTTAAGCTGGTGAAGTCGATCCTGTTTAGTAGACACATCGAAGGCGTCTATGGCGGATTGGAGGAACTGAAGAAAATGCGCAACGTTAGTTTGCTTCTAAAGACTCGTACAGCACTGCAGGCTGATCAGTTGCTTAAGTGCGAGCACTTTGGCGAAATCCCCGTCAAAGTGGAGGAGCATAAATCCTTGAACCTGGTTCGCGGAGTCATCTTTCACCGCGACCTTATTTTGAACACTGACGACGAGTTGATGGAAGACATGAAGAACCGTGGCGTGACACACGTCCGGCGCATTACGCGCAAGGTCAACGGTGAAGACGTTGCCACTGGTGCCTTCATTGTCTCTTTCAAGTTGTCAGTGTTACCAGAGAAAGTCAAGGTAACAACTTATCGTTGCGATGTGAGGCCGTACATCCCGCCTCCTATGCGATGCTATCAATGTCAGCGCTTCGGACATATGGTATCTCGCTGTTCGAATCAGGCTGTATGTGGTACATGTGGACGAGTAGCTCACGGCGCGGAGGAGTGCACAACTCCATACAAGTGCACTAACTGCTCCGGTTTTCATTCTCCTCGGGATCGGAACTGTCCGACATACCTGAGTGAGAAGAAGATCCAGGAGATCAAGACCCTGGATGGTCTTTCCTACCAGGAAGCGCGCCGTAAGTTTCATTCTACGAATACACCTGCCCGTACACTAGACTATAGGTTGATAGCTCAGAGCCTTCCAGGTTCGTCATTCACAACCTCGACACCTGTCCAGACCGCTGCGCCCAAGGCGACTGTTGCTGCTCCCAGCAACGTCGCGAATAGTCAAAGCTCGAAGGGGGGGACCACCCCACCTTCGACCAACCAGAAGTCTGTGCCGGCTGGCAGTTCCCGGCCGGCACAGCAAGGGGGGAAGACTAAGTCACCCCCCCCTAGGAGGTCGACGAAAGTCGTGCCCCAGCCGGCGGAGGCGGCATCGTCGACCAGGGCTGGGAAACCATCTCCCAGCCCGTCTAAACTCGAAAAAAAGAAGGGGAAGAAGAGCGCCCGTCCTGAGCGCTCTCGGACTTCCCCTGCGAAGGAGAAGTCATGCCCCCCATCTGGGGGATATGAGTCTGCGCCAGGAGGCACTCCTGCTCCAAAACCGGCGCGCTCTCCTCGTAGGGGACCCCCTCGCGCCCGAAAAGCGTCGAAGTTCTGGGCGACACCCCTGCCATCTGTCGATGACGGAATGGATGTCGCACTGTCCTCTACATCTACGGATGTAGAACTAGATAGTGTTTAGGCTTACGAGCATTTTGTTGCTCATAACCTAACACTCCTTTTATAGTCCACACTATGGCACTGTTACAGTGGAATTGTAACGGTTATGACAGGCATCTTGCTGAGTTACGTCAGCTTATTAGTGAGTACGCAGCGAGTATAGTCTGTCTTCAGGAGACCAATTTCAGACCTGGTCATCATACGGTCTTGAGGAATTTCAAACTATACTCGACAGAACGATAATATGCTCACCGGGCTTCCGGAGGCGTTGGCATTTTTGTACGTTCTGATAGCTACAGCGAAGAGGTTCCATTAAGAACCCCTCTTGAGGCTGTAGCTGTTCGCGACTCGCTGCCTGTCATAGCAACAGTGTGTAATGTTTATCTTCCACCTGGCCAGCATCTGAACATCAATGATGTCGCTGATCTTATAGATCAGCTTCCACCACCCTTCCTCTTATTGGGCGATTTCAACGCCCATCACCCCATATGGGGCTCTGAGACACCTTGCCCCCGAGGAAGAGAGCTGGGAACACTTCTAACAGATCTGGATTTATGTATTTTGAACACAGGGGAACCAACTCACTTTAGTGTACGTTACGGCACATACTCTCGCATAGACGTAAGTCTATGCAGCCGAACGTTGGTTCCACTGTTTCGGTGGAATGCACACGATGATCTCTGTGACAGTGACCATTTTCCCATCATTCTTACTTTGTTGAAACATAAACCCGTCGAGGCTCCCCCTCGATGGATTCTTAAACATGCTGATTGGCCAAAGTACACATCACTAGCTGTCTTTCACGATGATGTCAGGCGGACCGTCGGCGAGGAAATAACTTACGTCACCCAAGTTATTCTCGCTGCTGCTGAGGAGTCCATTCCGTTTTTCTCGGGGGCTCCTCGCCGAAAACTCGTTCCTTGGTGGAACGATGAAATAGCAGCAGCCATCAAAGAACGCCGTCGCGCTCATAAACGTTACCGTCGACAGCCTACTGTGGCCAACTTGGTAACATTTAAGAAACTCCGCGCTAAGGCGCGAGTTCGTATTCGACAAAGTAAGAAGGCTTCATGGGAGAGATATGTGTCGTCCATGACGTCACATACTCCATCATCTCAAGTGTGGACGAAACTTCGACGAATTTCGGGTATTCAAGGATCATCTGCTGTACCGGGAATTTCCATTGCAGGCAGTGTCGCCACTGATTCCCTCGCGATTGCTAATCATCTCGCTAGTCATTTCGCGGATGTCTCTGGCTCCGGGAATTACAATCCTGATTTCCTCCCTCTGAAGCGGGAGGCAGAACGTCATCACCTTAGTTTTGCCACCCATGCTTCAGAGGACTACAACGTGCCCTTTACGGAGTGGGAACTCCGCAGCGCCTTAGCGCTTTGCAAGGACACGTCTCCTGGACCGGACAACATCCATAACCAGATGTTGAAACACCTTAGTGATGATAGTTTACTATATCTCCTTCGTGTGTTCAACCGAATCTGGACAGAGGGTGATTTTCCGTCTCAGTGGCGAGAGGGCATAGTCATCCCTGTCCTCAAGCCTGACAAAGATCCTAAGTATGCAGGAAGTTACAGACCGATTTGCCTTACAAATTGCCTGTGTAAGCTATTTGAGAGGATGGTAAATCGCAGACTCGTGTGGTGTCTGGAGAAACAAGGACTTTTGTCCGAGTACCAATGTGGATTTCGAGCCGCTCGATCCACCACAGACCACTTGGTACGCCTGGAGAGCTCTATCCAGGATGCGTTTCTCCGCAAACAGCACTTGGTAGCTGTCTTCTTTGACTTGGAGAAGGCCTACGACACCACCTGGCGATATGGCATCCTTTCAGTCCTGCATCAATGGAGATTCCGAGGTAACTTGCCGGTATTTATTGCGAATTTTTTGTCCAGTCGTCTATTCCGTGTCCGAGTAGGGAGGACATATTCGCAATACCACGTTCAAGAAAACGGAGTCCCACAGGGATCGGTTCTTAGTGTCACTCTGTTCGCGATTGCCATAAACGGTATTGTCGCTGCTGCTGGTCCAGCCGTAATACCGTCCCTATATGTGGATGATTTTGCTCTGCACTATAGCTCGTGCAGTATGGCAGTCGCAGAGCGACAGTTACAGCAAGCTATTAGGAGGGTGGAGAAGTGGACCTTAGAACATGGCTTTCGGTTTTCTGCCGCAAAGACCTCCGTTGTCCACTTTTGTCGTCAACGTACTCTTCACCCTCATCCTGAGCTTTATCTAGGAAATGTCGTTCTTCCAGTTGTTGACACCTACCGATTTCTTGGGCTCCTTTTTGACAGTAAATTATCGTGGGAGCCACACGTGCGGGAGCTAAAAGTGCAATGCACCAAGAGGCTTAACCTCTTGAAGTTTCTTAGCAGCACTAATTGGGGGGCTGACCGCGTGGTGCTCCTGCGATTCTATCGGGCACACATTTTATCCCGGTTAGACTACGGCAGTGCAGCATATGGCTCCGCAAGACCAAGCGTTCTTGCGAAGCTGAACAGTATCCACCACAGCGGGGTTAGGTTGGCGACGGGAGCTTTTCGTACTAGCCCCATCGCTAGCCTGCTCGCTGAGTCTGGTGTGCTGCCTCTACACCTGAGGCGCCAGCAACTACTACTTACATATGCTGCAAATTTGCGACAGATGCCACTTCATCCGAGCTATCCCTGCGTGTTCAACAATGGCAACCGCTTGTTGTACGTTGCTCATCCACGTGCGACGCGGCCGGTTGGGATACGCTTGGATAGCAGTTATGAATTGTTTGACGTACCTTCGATTCCTTGCCTTGTCAGACAACCAAGTGGGGTACCTCCGTGGGTTGTGCGACGACCTGAAATCATCCTGGACTTGCACACTGGCCCGAAAGGAGACACGGACCCTTCGATTTATCGGAGGATCTACCTGTCCGTTCTTGGCCGCTATCCAGGTTCAGTCGTCGTTTACACGGATGGTTCACGGACAGATACGAAGGTGGGCTGTGCGTTCGTTGTCGACAATGATCGGTTTCTTTTTGCTCTCCCGGATACCTGTAGTGTGTACACGGCAGAGCTCTATGCTATCTGTGAGGCTCTGCGGTACGCATTAGACATTGAGCGCCGACACTTTCTTGTGTGTACTGACTCCTTGAGTTCGCTTCAGTCTATTGATACCTGTTTCCCTCGACACCCTCTGGTGCAGCGGATCCAAGACCTGCTGGCCGGGTGTTCGGATGCCGGCACCAGAATTACGTTTGTGTGGCTCCCCAGCCACATGGGCATAGAGGGAAACGAGTTAGCAGATCAGGCTGCCAAGGAGGCAGTTAGACTGCCCCCGTTGCCTTTCAAGGTTCCAGCAAGTGATATTCGCTCTCAGCTGAGACATCTGGTTATGTCTCATTGGGAGATGGAGTGGCAGGCCATCCCACTTCCCAATAAGCTGAGAGCGATAAAAGGAACAACGAAGGTATGGAGGACTTCCCTGCGGGCTTCGCGGAGGGAAGCCGTGGTATTATGTCGCCTTCGGATCGGCCACGGTATCTTGACGCACTCCCATCTATTGAAAGGAGAACCCCCTCCGGTGTGTACCTGCGGCGACCATCTTACCGTGGTACACATCCTTACGGAGTGCGTGGACCTGGTCGATCTGCGCCGTAGTATTAACCTTCCGAGTACTATCTCCCTTATCTTGCGCGATGACGAGCAGTCAGCAGACCTCGTCATCCGCTTTATGAGGGATAGCGGTCTGTTTTATCGTGTGTGATGTTGTCCTTTGTCCTAGCGTTGTTTATGTCAGTTGCGCTTTTATTTCATTGACTTCATTTTATTTTGTGTTGCGCATTTTAATGTGTTATTTGAACGTCTAACGTAAATTATGTGTTAATATCTGTATTACTGGGCAATGCCTTATTCCTTCAATTTCCTGTCCTTTCTCTTATTTTAATAGAACATAAGGCATTGCGTATTAGATCCACTGACTGTTTTAATCTCACCCTCATTTTTCTTCATCACCATTCTTTTTTAACTCTAGTCAGTGGATACTTTTTAAAATTTTAACTTCATGTCTCATGTCATTCATTTCGTTCCATTAGGGGCCGATGACCTTCGATGTTAGGCCCCTTAAAACAACAAGCATCATCATCATCATCAGTGTAAAATTCGAAGGTTAAAGAGAAATCAGGGAACTGCAAAATGGGGGCTTTGATAAGAGATTTGAGAGTGGAAAAAGCATGTTGTTGAGTAGAAGTCCAAAGAAATGTAACAGTCTTACGTTTGAGATAATGCAATGGTTCAGCAATATGAGAGAAACTGGGAATAAAACGAAACCATGCCAAGAAAGGTACGAAGTTGTTTGATGTTTTTAGGAGCAAAGAGTTGAGTAATAGCAGCAATGCGATCAGGATCAACAGAAACACCTTGAGAGGAAATGATGTGACCTAAAAATTTAACAGAAGTTTGGGCAAGAGAAAGTTTGGAAGGGTTAATAGTGAGACCTGCCGTACGAAGACGAGAAAGTACTTCAGTAAGATGAATAATATGGGAGTCAAAATCAGGAGAAAAAATCAATAAGTCGTCTATGTACGGATAAAGATATTTGTACTTAATATCAGAAAAAAGGGAATCAACAAGGCGTTGCATGACCTGGGATCCTACATTAAAACCAAAAGGAAGCTTAGTAAATTGATAGAGACCATTAGGTGTAATAAAAGCAGTAAGTTTATAACTAGCAGAATCTAAGGGAATTTGTTGAAAAGCGGAGTTACAGTCAAATATGGAAAAATATTTAGCATTAGCAAAAAATTGAAAAGCGTTTTGCAGCTTATGAAGGGGATAAACATCATATTTAATCTTACTATTGAGATGACGGTAATCTATGACAAAGCGCGTGGAATTATCAGGCTTATTGACCAGAAAAGAAGGTGAAGCATAATTCGAAGTAGAAGGGATAATGGTACCATCAGCAAGCATCTGAGATATGTGTTACTCCAAAAGTTGCATACGAGGTGGACTAAGATGATAAGGGGGAGATCTGAGGGGAGAGTGGTCCAAGAGATCAATATGAGCTTCATAATTTGCGGACAGTACCAAGTTGTTCCGTAACCACGTCAGAAAATTGGTTAAGTAGCGAGGTTAAAACTTCCTGCTGAGACTCAGTAACATAGACATGCGAGTTAGAAAGATGTAATGAAGTGGGGTAATCAGAAGGATTAATCAAAGGAATGCTAGTCACAGAATCAAAATGAAAAGAAATGGAAGAGGTTTGAGTGTGGAGAATTAAGCCAGTATGTGAAAAAAATCATATCCAAGTATCAAATCAAATCTCTTTATTTGCAAATGAGGAGTCTACCTCGGTGGCAAATGGTACACTAAAATACATTATTGTCAAGCACTAAATATTAAATTAACAAGAGAAGAAAATTTTTCCTCTAATACAATATTATACAATTTACGCTAACAATGTTTTCTATTAAACACACAGCTCATCCTTAATAAATTTATATTGTTTACAAAATTCTACTTATAATATCTCCTGTACTACTTACAAATATAGTCAACTGATATACAGTATGTGGAATTACTTCAAATGATACTATACAACTGGTATAACATTAATATTTACATTGCATTTATTTATTTACTATTTTTTTTACCCGTTCTGGATCCTAAGTAGCATGACGACCTGCTGCGTCTTAACCAGAGCCCCTTTTGCCACCACTTTTCAGAGTTCCTGAAGGGCCTTCACAGCTACCGTAGCGGTCCCAGGGCCCTCGAAGTCCCCACTGTACTTCACCCCTACAGGCAGTCCCCTACTTTGGCTGTCCAAACTCCTTAGACAAGGGAATGGAATTAATTTATTCACACACATATTTTTATTTACAATAACCTGCACTGGTCGAATGCCCTCTAACACTTCATTTATTTTCTCTGTTGCTGTTTATTCTCTTCTTGAATATCTGTACAGATTTTGGAAAAGGATCAAACACTACCCCTGGAAAACTGTTCCACTCCTTCACACCCTTCCCAATGAATGAAAATTTACCCAAATCGCTTCTGCTAAAATTCCTTCTAATTTTATATTTGTGGTCAGTCCTGCCGATATAATTATTTCCCAACTGAAGCCTCTCACGGATATCTCCCCATGCTTCTTCTCCTGTATAGGCTCTATATAATCCTATAAGTCTAGTTTTCTCCCTTCTCTTACTTAAAGTTTCCCACCCAAGTTCCTTTAACATTTCTGATACACTACTCTTTCTCCTGAAATCCCCTGTCACAAATCTTGCTGCTTTCCTCTGCACACTATCTATTTCTTTTATTAGGTATTCTTGGTGAGGATCCCAAACACTGTTTGCATATTCCAATAATGGACGAACCATACTCAAGTAACTTTTTTCTTTTAATTCTTTGTTGCATCCTTTAAGTAGCCTCATTATGACATGTAATGATCTGTAAGCTTTCCCAACAATGTCATCAATATGACCCTTCCAGTGCAAATTACTTTCAAATCTCACACCTAAGTATTTGCACTTGCCATCTTTTGGGATAACTACCTCATCCAAAGTACAGTATATTCAAATTCAGTTTTAAAGCTCCTGTTTGTAAAAGTTGTAACAGTTGATTTGCCTCCATTAACCTTCATATTATTTTCTTCAACCCATTGTTGGATACTTTCAAGGTCCCTTTGTAATTCTGAACAATCCTCAATGTTGTTTATTTCTCTATAAACAATTATGTCATCTGCATACAATCTTATTTTTGATGTTATATTGTTCCCTAAATCATTTGCGTATATTAAGAAAAGTAACGGACCGATTATACTACCCTTGCAATTCCCTTCCAAACTTTCTCTTCCTGAGATACATTATTTCCTACTTTGACTTTCTGAACCATTGAATTTAGAAATGCTTTTATCCAACGTGTAACCCTTACATCCAATCCTATTCCCTCCAATTTGTTTAATAATATTCCATGTTCCACCGTATCAAAGGCTTTGGAAAGATCTATGGCTATGCAATCTAACTGACCTCCTGAATCCAACTGATCTGATATGTCCTGCTGAAATCCCACCAGTTGTGCCTCACAAGAAAATTTATTTCTAAATCCATACTGGCTCCTCATGAACCAATTTTTATCATCACATATCCCTCTGATGTACTTCGATATTAAACTCTCCAGAATTTTACGAACTATACTGGTCAGGCTGATTGGTCTGTAGTTCTCTGGTTTCCTTTTATCACCCTTTCCTTTATAAATTGGTATTATTACAGATTCCTTCCATTCCTTTGGTATTACACTATTATTTATGACATAGTCAAAGAGAAATTTTAAATAAGGCACTATGTACCACCCCATTGTCTTTAAAACCTCCCCAGTAATTTGATCACTTCCTGCTGCTTTTCCTTGCTGAAGCAGTTGGATTTCTCTGAAAATATCTTTGTTTGTGAATGAGAAGCTTCTTGTTTCCCTCTGTCTCTCTCCCTCTCTATCTTCTGTTTTGGTTTCCAACCCTTGACAATCATCTACTGAATCTCTAAATTCCCTACTAAATAGGTTTGCTTTCTCAGTATCTGTTAAATAGTGTTCACCCCCTTCTCCCACCATTGTAGGAATTTGGATTCCTTTTCCTTTTTGATTCCTGATATATGAATACAGCTTTTTCCATTTCCCTTTGTGGTCATTACCCTCTTGAAGTATGCCATTCATATAATTCTCTTTTGCTTCCTTTTTCACTCTATTCAGTTCCCTCATTACCTGTTTTCTAGTTTCTCTACTCTCCCTACCCTCTTTGATTTTCCTGTTTACTATTCTACATTTTCTTTTTAATTTTCTTATTTCCCTTGTATAATAAACAGGGTCTGAGGTCATTTTACCCTTCTTAACAGGTACAAATCTCTTCTCTCCTTCCCAAATAATTCCTTTAAATTTAGCCCAAAGTGTATCCACGTTACTCCCTTCACTTATCCAACAACTGAATTGTGATTTAAGGTAAGTCCCAAATTCATCAACTTTAGTTTTTCTGTACAATTTCTTGTCTTGTGTAACCCTCTTATTAAGCCTTTTTGGTACGAGTCCTACATCCATTATTACAGCCTTATGGTCTCCTATTCCTTCAATTACCTCAGTTTTATCAACAATTTCCCATGGTTTAACCAAGAATACATCTAGTAAGTTATTGAGACGAGTCGGTTCTTGTACTACTTGTGTAAATCCTCCTTCCCAAATTAACTTATTTGCCAGTTTCTGTTCATGGGCTTCACTTGCAGCTCCTTTCCATTCAACTTCAGGCAAATTTAGATCTCCCCCAATTATTACCATATCATTATTATTGTTTTTACGAGTATAATCTATTATTTTTTCAGAGATTTCCATGTCTCTTTCCTCTCTTCCAGGCCTGTATGTTCCTATAATTCCCACCTCCTTCATATTATTACAAACTAATTTTATCCCTAATATTTCATCCCTTTCATCGGTAAATCATTCATGTGAACAGTAAGTTTCCTTCACCAGAATAAACACCCCCCTCCTTTTTTATCTCCTCGGTCTCTACGATAGACTGTGTACCATTCTGGAAATACTTCTCTATTACCCACCCCTTCTTTCAACCACGATTCCACTCCTATCACCACATCAGTCTCATAAGATTCCATCAATGTACCGAATTTTAATTGTTTATTTACTACACTTTGACAGTTTACCAAGAGCAATCTCAGACCCCCTTCCTCCCTAAAACTTGACTGTTGCAATTGGGTAACTTGAAATTCCTTACTATCCTGAGTTTCTTTTTCTAGTTGACTGAGCCAGCTTGAAGTACAGCTGGCTCTTTCTACTAGTTTTCCTGGTCAGTATTATAACTCAAGGGAGTTGCCTGTTTTACAGTACATATCTTAAGATTAATAAAATCTAGAACAATATTTGCTATCTTTCGTTTACCTGAATTGTTTAGATGGAGGCCATGTTTTGTATAAGAGTATCTCTCAAAACTACTGCATTCAATAACCTGAGTATTCCGAAAATGTTTACTAATTTTAACAATATCTGTATTGACCTTGTCCACTTCAATGTTCACACACGAGTCTCTACTCAGATCATGCCTGTGGGGCACGTTCACTACAAAAACATTAGTGTGGGTCAGCTTCCCTAGTGTATGTTTAAGTTGTGATCTTACATTCTTGGCGTCGTCGCGAGCTACGTCGTTCGTCCCACCGATGATAAGCACTGCATCGCCGCTCCCGAAGTTCCTAGTTGCTGCTTCTACGTTTTCCACAACACTGCTGATAGAAGCTCCTGGATATATTTCTCCGGTTGCTGCTATATTCTCGTCGTTAATCACTCCCGCAATTCCCCTTCCTTGGCTATCACCAAACACAGCTACCTTCGCTGATTTAGGCCTAACTGGGTCTTGAATCTGAATTCTAGGCCTAAATTTTAAACTCGGCACGGCAACGGATCGCGATGATTTGGTTTCACGCGCGCGATCACTTTCTTCCAGGATTAAAATATTTAGGGCAGAAAACCTATTTCTAATGTTTATTTCCGGAAATTCAGTTGTAGATTTCTTCTTAGCCGGCCATTCACGAACTACTTGACACCACGTGCTCGAGTTTGTTACCACGAACCTACTACGATGGCGTAGCAGGGGGAGAGGTGATACTCCCACGTGGCGCGTCCCAGGTGGCGGATAGGGGGTCCTAACCGGCTTGCCGGCGGACTTGAGGGAAATAAAATACCTCTCGCGGACCAAACACACTACCCCCTGCGGGTGGGGGACACACATGCAGAATACACCCGCGGTATCCCCTGCCTGTCGTAAGAGGCGTTAAAAAGGGGCGACCTTGGCGCGGACATGGATTGCGGTTGGTATAATGTGATGGACCTCCTGTGGATGGGAGAGGCTGAATACATCCATAGGTAATCCCTGCCTGTCGTAGAAGGCGACTTAAAGGGTCATGTGGCCATGGTCCCCTCTTTATTTTTTATTATTTTTCTGAGGGTCAGATGTAGACCATTCAAAATTTGATGTGCGTGCTGCCCGGCGATGGAGCTCCTATGTGTGCGACTACGCTCGAAAGCCCGTGCCAGCAACCACCCAGGACGCGGCGGGTGGGAGTGTCATGTACCCGGGCAGTGGTATCCGCCTGACAACGCAGGTCCCCGCACAGCCGAATGCCAGAAGGACATATTATTATTAATCATTTTTATTTATTTTTACTATTGTTAGTGCTCTGTACACGCTATGGGGTACATGCTATTGCGGGTGACCGGAGGAAGGGAGTCCTAGTGCTCATTGCCTCAGTCATCCCGTATTAGGCATCGTTCAACATCGGACCCCGGGCAATACCTGCTACGACCAGGTGGGTATTGCCTTGGCTGCTTGGTTCGGCTACAGAGACCCCTGATCGGAGTGGGTGGCATTCGGGGAGGATGCTATCGGGCATGGCTTCCAAACGAAGTCGGCTCTCACAAGGTGGTCGCCCACCTAAGTCTTTAACTTTTGCTTCCCTGAGAGGTTCAACTCCCTGGGAACATGCGCAGCGTGAAGGAATGGGATCCAGCTTCCCTAGGTTTCTGGTCGCTACCAGAACCGATGGGCACGATTTTAAGCTGGTGAAGTCGATCCTGTTTAGTAAACACATCGAAGGCGTCTATGGCGAACTGGAGGAACTCAAGAAAATGCGCAACGGTAGTTTGCTTCTAAAGACTCGTACAGCACTGCAAGCTGATCAGTTGCTTAAGTGCGAGCACTTTGGCGAAATCCCCGTCAAAGTGGAGGAGCATAAGTCCTTGAACCTGGTTCGCGGAGTCATCTTTCACCGCGACCTTATTTTGAACACTGACGACGAGTTGATGGAAGACATGAAGAACCGTGGCGTGACACACGTCCGGCGCATTACGCGCAAGGTCAACGGTGAAGACGTTGCCACTGGTGCCTTCATTGTCTCTTTCAAGTTGTCAGTGTTACCAGAGAAAGTCAAGGTAACAACTTATCGTTGCGATGTGAGGCCGTACATCCCGCCTCCTATGCGATGCTATCAATGCCAGCGATTCGGACATATGGTATCTCGCTGTTCGAATCAGGCTGTATGTGGTACATGTGGACGAGTAGCTCACGGCGCGGAGGAGTGCACACCTCCATACAAGTGCACTAACTGCTCCGGTTTTCATTCTCATCGGGATCGGAATTGTCCGACATACCTGAGTGAGAAGAAGATCCAGGAGATCAAGACCCTGGATGGTCTTTCCTACCAGGAAGCGCGCCGTAAGTTTCATTCTACGAATACACCTGCCCGTACACTCGACTATAGCTTGATAGCTCAGAGTATTCCAGGTTCGTCATTTACGACCAAGACACCTGTCCAGACCGCTGCGACCAAGGCGACTGTTGCTGCTCCCAGCAACGTCGCCAATAGTCAAAGCTCGAAGGGGGGGACCACCCCACCTTCGACCAACCAGAAGTCTGTGCAGGCTGGCAGTTGCCAGCCGGCACAGCAAGGGGGGAAGAGCAAATCTCCCCCCCCCTAGGAGGTCGACGAAAGTCGTGCCCCAGCCCGTCTAAACCTGAAAAAATGAAGGGGAAGAAGAGCGCCCGTTCTGAGCGCTCTCGGACTTCCCCTGCGAAGGAGAAATCATGCCCCCCCTCTGGGGGGTATGAGTCTGCGCCGGGAGGCACTCCTGCTCCAAAACCTGCGCGCTCTCCTCGTAGGGGACCCCCTCGCGCCCGAAAAGTGTCGAAGTCCTGGGCGGCACCCCTGCCATCTTTTGATGACGGGATGGATGTCGCACTGTCCTCTACATCTACGGATGTAGAATTAGATAGTGTTTAGGCTAACGAGCATTTCTTCGCTCATAACCTAACACTCCTTTTATAGTCCACACTATGGCACTGTTACAGTGGAATTGTAATAGTTATGACAGGCATCTTGCTGAGTTACGTCAGCTCATTAGTGAGTACGCAGCGAGTATAGTCTGTATTCAGGAGACCAACTTCAGACCTGGTCATCATACGGTCTTGAGAAATTTCAGACTATACTCGACAGAACGGTACTATGCTCACCGGGCGTCCGGTGGTGTTGGGATTTTTGTACGTTCTGATACCTACAGCGAAGAGGTTCCATTAAGAACTCCCCTCGAGGCTGTAGCTGTTCGCGTTCCGTTGCCTGTCATAACAACAGTGTGTAATGTTTATTTTCCACCAGGTCACGCTCTTAACATAACTGATGTCACTGATCTTATAGATCAGCTTCCACCTCCCTTCCTCTTGTTGGGTGATTTTAACGCCCATCACCCTATCTGGGGCTCTGAGACGCCTTGCCCCAGGGGGAGAGAGCTGGAAGCATTAGTTACCGAGCTGGATTTATGTATTTTGAACACAGGGGAACCAACTCACTTTAGTGTGCGTTACGGCACATATTCTCGCATAGACGTAAGTCTATGCAGCCGAACGTTGGTTCCACTGTTTCGGTGGCATACACACGATGATTTCTGTGACAGTGACCATTTTCCCATCATTCTTACTTTGATGAACCAAAAATCCGTCGAGGCTCCCCCTCGATGGATTTTGAAACATGCTGATTGGCCAAAGTACACATCATTAGCTGCCTTTAACGATGATATCAGGCAGACCGTCGGCGAGGAAATAACTTATATCACCCGAGTTATTCTTGCTGCTGCTGCGGAGTCCATTCCGTTCTATTCGGGGACTCCTCGCCGAAAGCTCGTTCCTTGGTGGAACGAAGAAATAGCAGCAGCTATCAAAGGACGCCGTCGCGCTCACAAACGTTACCGTCGACAGCCTACTGCGGCCAACTTGATTACATTCAAGAAACTCCGCGCTAAGGCGCGAGTTCTTATTCGTCAAAGTAAGAAGGCTTCATGGGAGAGATATGTGTCGTCTATGACGTCACATACTCCATCATCTCAAGTGTGGACTAAGCTTCGACGTATTTCGGGTATCCATGGATCATCTTCTGTACCGGGAATTTCCATTGCAGGCAATATTGTCACTGAATCCCTCCTGATTGCTGACCATCTAGCCAGTCATTTCGCGGATGTCTCTGGCTCCGGGAATTACCATCCTGATTTCCTCGCTCTGAAGCGAGAGGCAGAACGGCATCACCTTAGTTTTGCCTCTCAAGCTTCAGAGGACTACAACGTGCCCTTTACGGAGTGGGAACTCCGCAGCGCCTTAGCGCTTTGCAAGGACACGTCTCCTGGACCGGACAACATCCACAACCAGATGTTGAAACACCTTAGTGATGATTGTCTCCTATATCTCCTTCGTGTGTTCAACCGAATCTGGACAGAGGGTGATTTTCCATCTCAGTGGCGAGAGGGCATAGTTATCCCTGTCCTCAAGCCTGACAAAGATCCTAAGTATGCAGGAAGTTACAGACCGATTTGTCTTACAAATTGCCTGTGTAAGCTATTTGAGAGGATGGTAAATTGCAGACTCGTGTGGTGTCTGGAGAAACAAGGACTCTTGTCCGAGTACCAATGTGGATTTCGAGCCGCTCGATCCACCACAGACCACTTGGTACGCCTGGAGAGCTCTATCCAGGATGCGTTTCTTTGAAAACAGCACTTGGTAGCTGTCTTCTTTGACTTGGAGAAGGCCTACAACACCACCTGGCGATATGGCATCCTTTCAGTACTGCATCAATGGAGATTCTGAGGTAACTTGCCGGTATTTATTGCGAATTTTTTGTCCCTCCGTCTATTCCGTGTCCGAGTAGGTAGGACATATTCGCAATACCACGTTCAAGAAAATGGAGTCCCACAGGGATCGGTTCTTAGTGTCACTCTGTTCGCGATTGCCATAAACGGTATTGTCGCTGCTGCTGGTCCAGCCGTAATACCGTCCCTATATGTGGATGACTTTGCTCTGCACTATAGCTCGTGCAGTATGGCAGTCGCAGAGCGACAGTTACAGCAAGCTATTAGGAGGGTGGAGAAGTGGACCTTAGAACATGGCTTTCGGTTTTCTGCCGCAAAGACCTCCGTTGTCCACTTTTGTCGTCAACGTACACTTCACCCTCATCCTGAGCTTTATCTAGGTAATGTCGTTCTTCCAGTTGTTGACACCTACCGACTTCTTGGGCTCCTTTTTGACAGTAAATTATCGTGGGAGCCACACGTGCGGGAGCTAAAAGTGCAATGCACCAAGAGGCTTAACCTCTTGAAGTTTCTTAGCAGCACTAATTGGGGAGCTGACCGCGTGGTGCTCCTGCGATTCTATCGGGCACACATTTTATCTCGGTTAGACTACGGCAGTGCAGCATATGGCTCCGCAAGGCCAAGCGTTCTTGCGAAGCTGAACAGTATCCACCACAGCGGGGTTAGGTTGGCGACGGGAGCTTTTCGTACTAGCCCCATCGCTAGCCTGCTCGCTGAGTCTGGTGTGCCGCCTTTACACCTGAGGCGCCAGCAACTACTACTGACGTATGCTGCAAATTTGCGACAGATGCCCCTTCATCCGAGCTATCCCTGCGTATTCAACAATGGCAACCGTTTGTTGTACGTTGCTCATCCTCGTGCGACGCGGCCGGTTGGGATACGCTTGGATAGCAGTTATGAATTGTTTGACGTACCTTCGATCCCTTGCCTTGTCAGACAACCAAGTGGGGTACCTCCGTGGGTTGTACGACGACCTGAAATCATCCTGGATTTGCACACTGGCCCGAAAGGAGACACGGACCCTTCGATTTATCGGAGGATCTACCTGTCCGTTCTTGGCCGCTATCCAGGTTCGGTCGTCGTTTACACGGATGGTTCAAGGACAGATACGAAGGTGGGCTGTGCGTTCGTTGTCGACAATGATCGGTTTCTTTTTGCTCTCCCGGACACCTGTAGTGTGTACACGGCAGAGCTCTATGCTATCTGTGAGGCTCTGCGGTACGCACTAGACAATGTACGCCGACACTTTCTCGTGTGTACTGACTCATTGAGTTCGCTTCAGTCTATTGATACCTGTTTCCCTCGGCATCCTCTGGTGCAGCGGATCCAAGACCTGCTGGCCGGGTGTTCGGATGCCGGCACCAGAATTACGTTCGTGTGGCTCCCCAGCCACATGGGCATAGAGGGAAACGAGTTAGTAGATCAGGCTGCCAAGGAGGCAGTTACACTGCCCCCGTTGCCTTTCAAGGTTCCAGCAAGTGATATTCGCTCTCAGCTGAGACATCTGGTTATGTCTCATTGGGAGATGGAGTGGCAGGCCATCCCACTTCCCAATAAGCTGCGAGCGATAAAAGGAACAACGAAGGTATGGAGGACTTCCCTTCGGGCTTCGCGGAGGGAAGCCGTGGTATTATGTCGCCTTCGGATCGGCCACGGTATCTTGACGCACTCCCATCTACTGAAAGGAGAACCCCCTCCGGTGTGTACCTGCGGCGACCATCTTACCGTGGTACACATCCTTACGGAGTGCGTGGACCTGGTCGATCTGCGCCGTAGTATTAACCTTCCGAGTACTATCTCCCTTATCTTGCGCGATGACGAGCAGTCAGCAGACCTCGTCATCCGCTTTATGAGGGATAGCGGTCTGTTTTATCGTGGGTGATGATGTCCTTTGTCCTAGTGTTGTTTATGTCAGTTGCGCTTTTATCTCATTGACTCCATTTTAGTTTGTGTTGCGCATTTTAATGTGTTATTTTAACGTCTAACGTACATTATGTGTTAATATCTGTATTACTGGGCGATGCCGTATTCCTTCGATTTCCTGTACTTTCTCTTATTTTAATAGAACATAAGGCATTGCGTATTAGATCCACTGACTGTTTTAATCTCACCCTCATTTTTCTTCATTACCATTCTTTTTTAACTCTAGTCAGTGGATACTTTTTAAAATTTTAACTTCATATCTCATGTCCTTCATTTCGTTCCATTAGGGGCCGATGACCTTCGATGTTAGGCCCTTTAAAACAACAAGCATCATCATCAGCGAGTTTGTTACTTGTACCGGTATAACACTCGAAGAATGGTCAGTCTCAAATTCTAGCGATCGCAGTCTTTCTTTTAATTCTTGATTTTCAACTTTAAGAGTCTCATTGTCCTTTCTTAGAATGTTTATAATTTCTAATGCACTTTTATATTCCTCATCGACTGTTTTCGGTGCTTCGTCAACGCCGTCCCCAACAACAACATTCCGAACACACTGCTCACAAATCCAGTCAACATTTTCATTAGTTTTTACGTCTCTAGGGCAATTTCCGCACTTATAATGCCACCATCGATCACATTAATCACACAACATTCCATTTTTCACTAATTTTCGACATTTTCCGCACTTTTCGTCACATTTTACGGTTAATTTACTCGGAGAATAAAACACTACGTTGTCATTACCGGGCGCCATTTTGAAAAAAAAAGTATAAGGGGAATAGGAAGATCTTGAGCGACGTAGAAGGGAAAGGACCATGAAAATTTAGAAATCTTTACTGTAAGAATAAGTTGACCAAGAATATTTAAAGGGTGACGTGAGACAGAAGTACATAATAAATCCAAAAAACGTAATTGAAAGTGTGGATGCAATTGAAGTAATTGCTGGAAGAAAGAGGAAATGAGAAGTGAAATAGAAGCTCCGGAGTCTAATAATGCAAGGGAGGGAATATTCAGAGGTACAGCAAGAATATAAGTAAATCTAGCCTGACACGGAGCAGCGAGTGTAGGATTTTGCCCCATAGACCGGATGCTGCCTACATACGGCGGGAGGGAGCGTTTCCCGATCGTGGAGTTG
Source organism: Anabrus simplex (assembly GCF_040414725.1). Lineage (NCBI taxonomy): Eukaryota > Metazoa > Arthropoda > Insecta > Orthoptera > Tettigoniidae > Anabrus > Anabrus simplex. The sequence continues at coordinate 85,346,873 of NC_090268.1, read as the reverse complement.
GACAATAGCGAGCGATATGGCCTCGACCTTGACAGCGAAAACAAGAGAGTGGAAGTATGTGGATGAAGAGAAGAAGTAGGAGGAGAAGAGGGAGGTGGGGTGGGAAAGATGGGAGGAGTGGGACCAGAAGCATAATATGAAGCATTACTGTAAGAATTAAAAGTGTCCATTTGAGCAATATGATAAAGGTGAGAAATAGATGTAGGAGGAGAAAAAGGGTTAATTAATTGCCGAAATGGAGGAGCAGCATAAAAACGAACCAGAGAGATGATTTCCTGAGGGTGTTCAGATATGGTAAGAACATCAGCAAAGCTAAAGAGAGAATCCAAAAAGTCATAAGTCGTTTCATCAGCATGTTGATAGCGTAAGAAAACAGCGCTTAACTGTTAGCGAATTTCATAAGGAAGAAAGTAATTTTGTACAATAGAACGAAATTGAATCCAATCGTGGCAATCAAACATGTGTTGTAAAAGAAAATTACTAAAATGACCAGAAGTTTTAGAATACAAGAGGGAAAGTAATTGAGTAAATGGCACCAAGTTCAGTTTAAAAAATTTACGAGCGGCAAACAACCAGAGTGCAAGTACTTGTGGACGCGTCGAATAGAGGTGGGGGACTAAGTCTATATTTTTCTTCATAAGATGGAAGTTAATAGCGTCTGAATGAGAAGAGGTAGAAAAAGGATTAGGAGAATCATACAAAAATTGTGGAGACGGAGTAGGCGGTGGTGTAGGCTGGGGTGGAGAAGCGTTTAAAAAAGGTTTGGAAGGGCGAGGGGCGATTGACATAAAGGGGATTTTGTAGGAGGAATAAAAGCGGTATAATCAAGAGATGGTTGGTTCGGCGGTAAAGAAGTTTCGGAAGAAGGAAGGTCAGAAGACAACGTAGAATCCGTAGTGGAAGAAGAATTATGAGAAAGTAAATCATAAGCAACAAAAGGGTTTGGAGCCGAGAAATTGACAGGATTGGAAGAAGATGTAGAAGAAGTGTCGGACTGATACGGAGAAAAATTGTCTGAAAAGTAAGCCATAGTAAGAAGGCAAGCAAAAAGCCAAACATTACACACAAAAAAAAAAAAGGAGACGGGAGTCGAACCAGAGTTACTCTGCTACCATACTGTGGGGGAGCTCTGAATACCAATACTTGGCGTAGCATGCAATAAACAATAGTATCAACTGAAGTGCACGGCAGTAGTGGCAAAGTACATACGATAGTGATATAATATAGTATAAAGCTTAAGCAAAGAAGTCATAGGAAAAGGAGGCTCGGATAATAATAAAACCATGGAAACGCGAAGTAAGAAGGAGCTAGGCCAAGAGAAAAACCAAAGATTAACAATATGGATAAGATATGTTTAACAATGAAACATTTTGCAACAAGATAAATAAATCGAAGACAAATGTTAATAAGTAGTGAAGGATATATATGTAAAACCTGAGAAAATAAGAAAAGTGTGCCACATTTACAAATAGGTATATCAAAATATATCAAAGAATAGCCTTGTGACTAATTAGAAGCGTACAATGAAATACAGAAGCTGAATAAGAAAAAGAGGAGCAAAACCTGAAAGAAAAGAAGTACGAAAGGAAGGGAAAAGGGAAGTAGGATAAGGATCAGAAGGGGGAAAGGATTTTCTTCACCGGGTATTACTATGTTGCGGGAACATAATTTACAATACAGCATACGTCTTAGAAGGCAACTGAAGTGATTACGGTACAAATTTTTACATTGTCCGTAGCGCAGTTCGTGATTAAAAAGGTGTAGTAGAAGTGAAGTCTTGCATATGAGATTTGAAAATACAAATTTTTAGTCGGCGAAAGAAAAGTTCAGCAGGCAGATAGCCCAGATGAAGAATTAATGTCCAAATAATTATAAATCTTGCTCACCAAATTCTTTGAAGATTAACAGTCTAGATGGAAGTGACATAATACAAAGTAGCACGGTTATTTTGGTGCTCCAACACTCCGAGACGAAGGCAGACTCAGATTGTGGAGCAGCGGAGTGGGAATATATAGCGGTGTAGAAAGATCTAGAAAAGTAAGGAGGCTAAAGGCCAGCAAGTTCCAGAAGCATATTTATCACGTGTCCAATAGGTAAGCAGCAGCGCACACACGACGGAAAAAGCGAAGCGTAGAAAGGATGACGTCAGAGTCACGTGATGAATGGAGACGCCAAAGCACAGGTGAGCGGAGTAGTAGAATGCGTGGAGCAGCGGCGAGGAGATCGAAGGAAGTAGCAGCATGCAAGGCAGGGAATAGACGTAGTATAAGCGGAGATCGTAACACGCAACATGACATATTCTATGGGGTATTGATTTTAGAACCGTGAGACTACTTGTGGTTAGTATCGTTAGGTGAAGAGTACCGTAGGTCGACTTTTCTTGCGATTAGTACCACCATGTGTGGAAGGCGATGGGTCAACGGGAGTGCCCTTATGTGAGGAACACAACAGGTCTGGGCTCTGCCGCCTGTGGTTATTGCCATCGTGTATATCACACCGAGGTGGGAGGCGGGCACTCGGCTGCGCGGACTGATTGCCAAGCGAGGAAAGGTGCCGTACGCTGCGCTGGAGTTCCCTTGTGTTCAGAGTGGGTCTGCGTTACCTATCCACGAACCTGCTACGCAGGCGTAGCAGGGGGAGAGGTGATACTCCCACGTGGCGCGTCCCAGGTGGCGGATAGGGGGGTCCTAACCGGATTGCCGGCGGACTTGAGGGAAATAAAATACCTCTCGCGGACCAAACACACCCCCCCTGTGGGTGGGGGAGGCTGACGAATAATACACCCACGGTATCCCCTGCCTGTCGTGCGAGGCGACTAAAAGGGGCGACCAAGGGATGAATGAATTAGAACCATGAAACTACTCTTGATTCGTACCATCATGCGGGGAACACCATGGGTTGCATGTACTTGCGAGTAGTATCAAAAACATGGTACGAAATATGTTTGTGATTCGTTGCAGTAAAAAGCCTGGCCGGGTGGATTCCAGTACCCATGCGTTGTACCCATGTGGGCAGCATAGCGGGTCTGGGCGTAGCCTGTGAGTTGTACCACTATATGAGCGACACCGTGGGTCTGCGTTGCCTGTGATTAGTACTCACTATGTGCGGAACACCACGGGGCTCTTGGGACCGGCACCCGTGACTAGTACCCTAGGTGAGGAAACTCATCGGTTTGCGTTGGCTGTAAGTGGCGCCATTGTGTGCGAAACACCATAGGTCTGCGTTACCTGTACGGAGTACAATACTTGTGAGTAGTACCATCTTTTGTGGAACACCGTGAGTCTTCGCTACTTCTAATTAATACCCCAACATGACACATACCATGGTTCTATTTTACTCGCGACATGTACCATTCTGTGGGGCCTTAGACGTGGATTTTGCACCCCCTTTAGACACCAAGCATCATTGTGCTTTATAAGTGGTTCCTTGGTCGGTAATAATGTTATTTTCGTTCTCTACTGAATCCGGTCCACTGTTTTTTGTTTTTGATTGTTTGTTTTGTGTTTTGTTGGGTTCCTGTCCATCCATTCATTCTTCATGACATTTTTTATTTTTATTTTGGTCAGTGGATGCCTTTGTAATTTTTGTTCTTTCATTTCGTACCATTAGGGACCGATGACCTTCGATGTTAGGCCCCTTAAAACAACAAGCATCATCATCATCAGCGTTACCTATGAGTAGTACCAATATATGAAGAATATCACGGGTCTACGTTGTCTCCGATTACTACCATTACGTGAGGGAAAGCATGTATCTGTGTTTCCTGTGGATGGTAAAATAATGTGTGATACGCCATTTGTTCCATTGTCTATGATTAGTACCACCTGGTGAGCGGCACCAAGAATACACGTGGCCTGTGATCAGTTCCAGTATGTGAGAACAACACGGGAATACCGGCGCCTGTAATTAGTCCCACTATGTGAGGAACACCTTGGGTTTGCTTTGCTTGCGAGTGGTGCCCTTATTTGAGAAACACTACGGGTCTGTGTTGCCTGCTAGTGGTGCCATTATGTGTGACATACCATGGGTCTGATTTACCTGTGATTAGCATGACCATGCGAGGAACACCATGAGTCTACGTTACCTGTGATTAGTGCCACTATAGGAGGAACACCATGATTCTGATTTACCAGTGATTGGTACTATTATGCCACGGGGAGAGGTGATACTCCCGCGTGGCGCGTCCCAGGTGGCGGATAGGGGGGTCCTAACCGGCTTGCCGGCGGACTAGAGGGAAATAAAATACCTCTCGCGGACCAAACACACACCCCCTGTGGGTGGGGGAGGCAGACGAAGAATTCACCCATGGTATCGCCTGCCTGTCGTAAAGAGGCTACTAAAAGGGGCGACCAAGGGATGATCCAGTTAGAACCATGAAACTACTTGTAATTAGTACCATCACGCAGGGAATACCATAAGTTGAATTTACTTCCGCGTAGTACCACTATGTTAGGTACGCAATAGGTTTGTGGTTAGTCGCGATAGTGTGTGAATCAGGATGAGGGCCCTGCAGTACCTGTGATTCGTACCCCTATATGAGCGACACCATGGGATTAGCGCCACCATGGTTCTGCCTTACCTACGCTCAGTTCCCACTGTGTGAGGAATTCCACGGGATAGTACGGGTCCCTGTGGTTAGTCCAGTTATGTGAGGAACGCCATAGGTTTGCGTTGCCTTTATAGGTTTGCGTTGCCTGCAAATAGCGCCGCAATGTGCGAAAAACCATAGGTCTGTGTTACATGTGCGCATTACACAACATGTGAATAGTACCATAATGTGTGGAATACCGCGAGTCTCCGCTACTTTTGATTAGTACCGCAACATTACACATAGCATGGTTCTACTTTCCTAGCGATAAATACCATTATGAGGGGCTGATGGCCTGGATTTTTGACCCGTTTCGACTATACGCACAATCGACTCAGCATCGTACTGTAGAAGCAGTCCCTTGGTCGGTAATACGATTGTTTTGTGCCAGCTTCTGTGCATGTGAGGCACTGTGGGTCTGATCCACTGATTGTTTAAAATCTCCATCCATTCATTCATTCATTCTTCGTCCTCATGCTTTGAACTCTGGTCAGTGGAGAATTTTGGAATCTTAAGTTGTCATTTCATTTCATCCCATTTCATACCATTAGGGGCCGGTGACCTCGATGTTAGGCCCCTTTAAACAACAAACATCAATCAATTAGTACTATTATGAGGGGCCGGTGAGCTGGACTTTGGACCCCCTTTTATAAAAAGCATCATGTCAGAAAGGAAGGCACTGGGAATTGCTTTCACTGAATGTTTTGGATTCATGGTCATATTTTCATCATCATTCGTCTTACATATTAATCAGTGGATATATTTTGAAGTTTTAATTATCGTTTCATTTCGTTGCACCTCATACCATTAGAGGCCGATGACCTAGCTGTTAGGCCAATTTAAATAACAAACAAACATCTTCAGCATCGAAATAATCAGAAGGTTTGAATGTTGAAAGCCATTTTGGAAGTCTATTAATACGGGAATACTTGACAATTAGGAATTCACATCTCATGACAGTAAATATTTCATACGATAGTTGATTATTTCAAGAAATACACCTTGCGTGTCCTCAACATTTAATGTACAGTTGACGGGTGACAGAGATTTCCTACAACCCTACCAAACAAATATCGTACGCAAGGCCGGATTACGAATATGAAACTATAATAATCACAGGGCAGACTCTCTTAACAACCAAAACAGATTGATGGGAGTAAGTAAAAAAATGATGCAATTCAATTAGAAACAATCTCTCGTGCATTATGTGGTAGGATAGCTCCTTTCCGCCAAGAAGACCGTCAGCCGGTCTTTAGTCGATATGGGATTCAAGACTCAACCATGATACCATGAAGCGGTATAAATGTTATATCGAAGCTATGACGTGATATATTGCAGCTTAAATGGATCAACTCTCACTTAAGGCAATCCTCCAACTCCCTGTACGTGTACTATATCATACAGCGAAGATCGAAAGCGACGCGTATATGATATAAATATTGGGTTGTCAACAAAATGTCTCCGTGTATTATTCGTAAAGTAACCTGCACTTCTGCATATATTAAATCGTCCTTGTAGAACCGATCTGCCTTGAAGATGTAAAAGCTTAAAAGTGCTTACTTAAAAGCGTTGAAATAAGATGAAATAAGTCTGATGATACCATTTTTGAAACATACTGCAAACGCCCCTTAGCTCTCGCAGTTCCTTAGTAGATCACAATACCATTTCTGGTCGTTCAATAAATTTTCTCTTATAAATTATGAAAATGACCGCAGCTAACTTAAAAATGGACCATCTAATCCTGTGCAGGTAGTTTTCAGTAACTCGTGAAAATGTAGCCAACCACGCGGCGCAGACAGCTCCAAGAATGCTTTACGAATTACATTACACTATCCCTCTTAGTTATAACTCGGTGCAAAAGTGGTCTTTATAAAGTGAGTTGACCCCCTGCGGATGGGAGACGCACATGTAGAATACACACGCGGTATCCCCTGCATGTCATGAGAGGCGACTAAAAGGGGCGACCAAGGGATGATTATATTAGAACCATGAAACTACTTTTGAATAGTACCATCACGCGGGGAACACCATGGGTTGCCTGTGCTTGCGAGTAGTACCACTATATGAGGTACGAAATAGGTTTGTGATTAGTAGCAGCAGAGAGTGGGTCACTGTGGGATTCCAGTACCCGCGAGTCGTACCCTTGTGAGCTACACCACGGGTCTGGGCGTTGCCTGTGATTAGTGTTTCGGGGTTTGTCGTGGACCGCAGAGGTTAAAGAAGGTGCCGGGGTGAATGGGTCTAACTACAATGTCAAAATTAATTAAAACTTAAACTGAAGGTTATATTTTCAAAATTCAAAATTTCACAATTTACAGGTACAAGTAGCCAAAATTAAACAATTCTAGGAACGACAAAATTGGTTGTGTAAACAGATCGTGGGCTTCAAACCCTCACTTAAATTTTCCTGAGCTCTTAGCTCAAATTTACAAAAGAGCACAAATTAATACAAGGGCAGAAATCCCCTAAATCAAAGAGCACTTGCTCCCAAAATTACAGCATCTAGCCTCCCAGAGGCATTCAAAAATCTTACTCTGAAAAAGAGCTAACAGGCTCTCAGATTAGCCTATTCAAGGCAATATTAGAAAATTTTAATCACTCGCTATCAAGGCACAACTTGAAAAATTTGAAACAGGGGTATTTAGTACCCAACTTACTGGGCCGTTGCGGAAAAGAACAGCTTAAGTAAATGGCCCGAAACACAAATTGAATGGAGGCGTGTACTTGCACTCCTAGATATCCACTCTTAAAACCTAAAGGGCACTAGGCCGATGAAACAGGTGCTATTTCCAAAATACTGAGGTGACTCGTATAGAAATTACTTTAATACATAGTAGAAACGAAAGATTACAAAAACGTGGCGCCTCAAACCAAGATGAAAGGGAGCTTGAGAGGGTACATCACTCTCTATCCCCGATTAACACTTGAAGTTTTTATGAAGTTATTACATTAGCGGAGGAAGATTTACATTTTAGAAAAGTTGGTTACATAGTTAAAGATTCGCACCTTTCCCGCGGGTTAAACTGCGGAGCTAGCAAGAAAGTAAGATGTTATGTGTCCATTACCTTGTCGATGTACTGCTGCCTGATGAAAGAGGCCTAGCGCCTCCTACTTTGACACACTCACACACACACTTAGTAAGATGACGATCAATTGCCCAGGAGACGTGAAAATCCGCAGTATATAAACCCTCAGGGAAGGTTCGAGATCATTCATGAATAATGAAGATACACCCACAGAATTTTATTGAATGAGTTCAAAAGTGACACTAAGAATCAGAGAAAAAGCCTGTGATAGGTGGAAAATTAATTACAGCAATTATTGATTGGTTGGGTTCAAAACTGGCGGAAAGAAAAGATAAATATTGCCAACCCAAAAATAAATGAACATCAATTAGGAAAAAACTTATGAATACAAAACTTCTTTAAATCAAAAGTTCTTTCACTTCGCACCAGGGTGCATGATCATAGTTTTTAGTAGCGACATCTGTTGAAGAATGTCCAAACATCTTGATGAATGGCAAAAAAAGCAAGTAGAAATAGTCAGTTCAGGAAACTTCACAACAACAAAATTATACCATATTTTCGTGGTGACATCTTCTGAGAAAAATATCTAAGTTGGTGTAGTTTCAATTTCACGGTTTCTCCAGTAGAGGAGTTCTTTTAGGCGCTAGATTTAAATGCGCGGCGTTGGGGTGTACCTCCCGGTACAATTAGTACCACTATATGAGCGCCACCGTGGGTCTGCGTTGCATGTGCCTAGTACCCACTATGTGAGGAACACCACGGGAATATTGGCGCCCGTGATTAGTGCACCTAGGTGAGGAACACCGTCGGTTTGCGTTGCCTATGTGTGGCGCCATTATGTGAGAAACACCTCAGGTCTGCGTTACCTGTACGACGTCCAATACTTGTGAGTAGTACTCGTACCATCATGTGTGGAACACCGTGAGTCTACGCTGCTTTTGATTAGTATCCCAACAAGACAAATACCATGGTTATCGTTTACTAGCCATAAGTACCATTATGCGGGGCCGTTAACGTGTATTTGGACCCCTTTAGACAACAAGCATCCTAGATTCAGAATTGTGCTTTAGAAGTTGTCCCTTGTTCAGTAATGCTTTTATTTATGAAAGTTTTTTTGAGTCGGATCCACTGATATTTTAAATTCATAACCATCCATTCATCCTTCATGACATTTTTTATTTTGATCAGTGGATGTTTTTGAACTTTTAATTTGTCATTTCATTTCGTACCTTCTCGTACCATTACGGGCCTATGACCTCGATGTTAGGCCACTTTAAACAACGAGCTTCAGCATCATCATTATCATCAATACTACTTTTATGGTAGTTTTTGGGTAGGATCCACTAATTGTTTTAAATTCATATCCATTCATTCATTCTTCATGCCATTTCTTTATTTGGTCCGTGGCTGATTTAAAACTTTTAATTTGTCATTTCGTACCATCAGGGGCCGATGACCTAGATGTTAGGCCCCTCAAAACAACAAGCAGCATCATCATTATCATCATCATCAACTCTTGTTCTTTTCCGACCCCAACGGTATTAGAGCATTCGAGGCTTAGCGAGTCTTTCATTTCCACGCCCTTCGTGGCCCTTGCCTTTCTTCTTCCGTTAATTCATTTTTCGATGTGACGGATCCATTTTTTTCTTTTTTTTTCTCTGCCCACCTCCTGTGATTGGGGTATGCAGACAAGAAATACACCCACGGCATTCCCCTGCCTGTCGCGAGAGGCGACTAAAAGGGGCGACCAAGGGATGATTATATTAGAACCATGAAACTAATTGTGATTAATACCACCACGCGGGGAACACCATGAGTCGCTTTTACTTGCGCATAGTATCACTACGTTAGTTACCAAATAGGATTGTTATTAGTAGCAAAAGAGAGCGTTGCCGGATTTTAGAGTACCTGTGATTATTAGCACTATATGAGCGACACCATGGTTCTGGCTTACATACGATTAATACCCACTATGTGAGGTACACCACGAGATAGCACGAATCCCTCTAGTGCGCGTAGAGGCGCGCGGCTGTGAACTTGCATCAGGGAGATACTATCGGCAGCCCTGAAGATGGTTTTCCGTGGTTTCCCATTTCCACACCAGGCAAATGCTGGGGCTGTACCTTACTTAAGGCCACGGCTGCTTTCCTTCCAACTCCTAGGCCTTTTCTATCCCATCGTCGCCATAAGACCTATCTGTGTCGGTGCGACGTAAAGCCCCTAGCAAAAAAAAAATCCCTCTAGTTAGTACACTTGTCTGACAAATACCATAGGTTTGCGCTGCCTGTAAATGGTGCCCCAATGTGCGAAACACCATAGGTCTCTAATATATGTGCGAATTTCATTACCTGTTAGTAGTACCATAATGTGTGGAATACCGCGACTCTACGCTACTTTTGATTAGTACTGCAACATAACAAATACCATGGTTCTACTTTACTATCGATAAGCACAATTACTAACGAGCGATGACCTGGATTTTGGTCACCCTTTGTACAGCAAGCATCATCCCAGAAAATAGGGCATCGTGAATCGGATCCCCTGGTTGTTTTGGATACATAGTAACTTTTCCATCATCATTCGTTTTAGTTTTTAGACAGTGGATATACATTGCAGTTTCAATTGTCGTTACATTTCGTTCCAACTCCTATCGTTAGGGGCCGATGACCTATCAGTAAAGGCCCTTTAAACATCAAACAACATCTTCATTATCATCTTCACCCAGAATTTAGATAACTGAATGCTTCTGCCGCTGCGCGGCATCAGAGCAACGGATTAGAGAGTAATACTGAAGGATAAACTTGTTGTAGTCAGACTAATAAGGGTGCAAACAGCCAGCCGCGTCACAAAGTAGAGAACAAGTAACGCCTAGTGACAGTTCAGTGGAGCCTTTAATGGATTTCGCTCTCACGACCCAGTTCGATCGATTTACCTGCGCTTCACTGCCACACGTACAGATCGTACTGGATCGAATGACAAGATCTGCAAAGACGTGTTTGTTAATTAGGAGGACTCAGGTGTTAGGAAGTCGGCACCAGAATTAAGTTTATGCGTCTCCCAAGTCACATGCGCCACGAACCTACTACGCTGGCGTAGCAGGGAGAGAGGTGATACTCCCACGTGGCGCGTCCCAGGTGGCGGATAGGAGGGTCCTAACAGGCTTGCCGGCGGACATGAGGGAAATAAAATACCTCTCGCGGACCAAACATACTACCCCCTGTGGGTGGGGGACGCACATGTAGAATACACACCCGGTATCCCCTGCCTGTCGTAAGAGGCGACAAAACGGGGCGACCTAGGCGCGGACATGGATTGCGGATTGGTATAGTGTGTCGGACCTGCTGTTGGTGGGAGAGGCTGAATACATCCACAGGTAATCCCTGCCTGTTGTAGAAGGTGGCCATGGTCCCCTCGTTATTTTTTAATGTTTTTCCGAGGGTCAGTTGTAGACCATTTCCAAATTTTGATGTGAGTGCTGCCCGGAGATGGGCTTTTTACGTGTGCGATTACGCCCAAAAGCCCGCAACTGTCCACCCAGGATCATTGCGCCACGAACCTGCTACGCAGGCGTAGTAGGGGGAGAGGTGATACTCCCACGTGGCGCGTCCCAGGTGGCGGATAGGGGGGTCCTAACCGGCTTGCCGGCGGACTTGAGGGAAATAAAATACCTCTCGCGGACCAAACACACACCCCCTTTGGGTGGGGGAGGCTGACGAATAATACACCCACGGTATCCCCTGCCTGTCGTGCGAGGCGACTAAAAGGGGCGACCAAGGGATGAATGAATTAGAACCATGAAACTACTCTTGATTCGTACCATCATGCGGGGAACACCATGGGTTGCATGTACTTGCGAGTAGTATCACTAACATGGTACGAAATATGTTTGTGATTCGTTGCAGTAAAAAGCCTGGCCTGGTGGATTCCAGTACCCGTGCGTCGTACCCATGTGGGCAACACCGCGGGTCTGGGCGTAGCCTGTGAGTTGTACCACTATATGAGCGACACCGTGGGTCTGCGTTGCCTGTGATTAGTACTCACTATGTGCGGAACACCACGGGGCCCTTGGGACCGGCACCCGTGACTAGTACCCTATGTGAGGAAACTCATCGGTTTGCGTTGGCTGTAAGTGGCGCCATTGTGTGCGAAACACCATAGGTCTGCGTTACCTGTACGAAGTACAGTACTTGTGAGTAGTACCATCTTTTGTGGAACATCGTGAGTCTTCGCTACTTCTGATTAATACCCCAACATGACACATACCATGGTTCTATTTTACTCGCGACATGTACCATTCTGTGGGGCCTTAGACGTGGATTTTGCACCCCCTTTAGACACCAAGCATCTTTGTGCTTTATAAGTGGTTCCTTGGTCGGTAATAATGTTATTTTCGTTCTCTATTGAATCCGATCCACTGGTTTTTGTTTTTGTTTGTTTGTTTTGTGTTTTGTTGGGTTCCTGTCCATCCATTCATTCTTCATGACATTTTTTATTTTTATTTTGGTCAGTGGATGCCTTTGTAATTTTTGTTCTTTCATTTCGTACCATTAGGGGCCGATGACCTTCGATGTTAGGCCCTTTAAAACAACAAGCATCATCATCATCATCTCTATTGAATCCGACCCACTGGTTTTTGTTTGTTTTGTGTTTTGTTGGGTTCCTGTCCATCCATTCATTCTTCATGACCTTTTTTATTTTTATTTTGGTCAGTGGATGCCTTTGTAATTTTTGTTCTTTCATTTCGTACCATTAGGGGCCGATGACCTTTGCTGTTAGGCCCCTTAAAACAACAAGCATCATCATCATCATCAGGACCATTGCGTGGTGGGAGCGCCCTGTACCTTGGCAGTAGTATCCACCTGACAACACAGGTCCCCGCACAGCGGAATGCCAGGAGGACATATTCTTATTAATTATTTTTAATTTTTTCTCTATATTTAGTGCTCTGTACACGCTATGGGGTACATGCTATTGCGGGTGACTGGAGGAAGAGAGTCCTAGTGCTCATTGCCCCAGTCATCCCGTATTAGGCATCGTCCAACATCGGACCCCGGGCAGTACCTGCTATGACCAGGTGGGTATTGCCTTGGCTGCTTGGTTCGGTTACAGAGACCCCTGATCGGAGTGGGTGCCTTTCGGGGAGGATGATTTCGGGCATGGCGTCGAAGCAACTTCCGCTTGCCACCTCGGGTAGTTCGCTACCCAAGTCCTTAACTTTTGATTTCCTAAGGGGGCCAAACCCTTGCGAACAAGCGCAGCGAATTAGTCTGGGTTCCAGCTTCCCAAGGTTCTTGGTTGCTACCAGAACCGATGGGCAGGATTTCAAGCTGGTTAAATCGATCCTTTTCAGTCGGTACATTGAAGGTGTATATGGTGAATTTGAGGATCTAAAGAAAATGCGCAATGGTGGTCTGCTTCTGAAGACGAGCACTGCGCTCCAAGCCGATCAGTTGCTCAAGTGCGACCACTTTGGCGAAATTCCCGTCAAAGTGGAAGAGCACAAAACCTTGAATCTGGTTCGTGGAGTTATTTTCCACTGTGATCTAGTCCTGTACACTGACGATGAATTGATGGAAGACATGAAACACTGTGGCGTGAACCACGTCCGGCGTATCACACGCAAAGTCAACGGTGAAAACGTGGCCACGGGTGCGTTCATAGTCTCCTTCAAATTGTCAGTGTTGCCCGAGAAAGTCAAGGTAACAACCTATCGTTGCGATGTGAGGCCGTACATCCCGCCTCCTATACGGTGCTATCAATGCTAGAGATTCGGACACATGGTATCTCGTTGTTCGAATCAGTCAGTGTGTGGTACATGTGGGAAAGTAACTCACGGCGTGGAGGAGTGCACACCTCCGTACAAGTTGATTGATGATTGTTGTTTGAAGGGGCCTAACATCTAGGTCATCGGCCCCTAATGGTACGAAATGAGACGAAATGGAATGACATATTAAAAGTCTAAAATTCTCCACTGACCAGAATTCAAAAACGTGAGAACGAAGAATGAATGGATGGACATGAATTTAAAACAATCAGTGGTTGCGACCCGCAATGTCTCACATTCACATAAACAGACGTGACAATATCGTATTACTGACCAAGGGACTACTGCTATAGCATAACACGGAATCGATTATGCGTGCAGTCAAAAGGGGGTCCTAAATCGATCGCAGTTATCGGCCCCTCATAACGGTACTGATCGCTATCAAAATAGAACCATAGAATGTGTTCTGTTGCGGTACTAATCAAAAGTAGCAGAGACTTGCGGCATTCCACACATTATTGTACTACTCAGAGCTTAGGAAATTCGACATATAATACAGACCTATGCTTTTCTCACTTTGCGGCGCCATTTACAGGCAACGCAAACCTATGGTGTTCATCACATAAGAGTACTAACCACAGGGACCTCTCCCTATCCCGTGGTGTTCCTCATATAGTGGGTACTAATCATAGGCAAGGCAGAACCATGGTAGCTATCATCCCATGGTCCTGCTCATATGGTGGTACTAATCACAGGTACTGCAAAAGCCGACCGCGCGGTGCTCCTGTGTGCTACTAATCACAAACCAATTTCGTACCTAATGTAGTGGTACTACGCACAAGTAAAAGCAACCCTTGGTGTTCTCCGCGTGGTGGTACTAATCACAAGTAGTTTCATGGTTCTAATACAATCAACCCTTGGTCGCCCCTTTTAGTCGCCTCGCACGACAGGCAGGGGGTACCGTGGGTGTATTATTCGTCAGCCTCCCCCACCCACAGGGGGTGTGTGTTTGGTCCGCGAGAGGTATTTTATTTCCCTCAAGTCCGCCGGCAAGCCGGTTAGGACCCCCCTATCCGCCACCTGGGACGCGCCACGTGGGAGTATCACCTCTCCCCCTGCTACGCAGGCCTCCGTACAAGTGCACTAACTGCTCTGGTCTTCATTCTCGTCGGTATCGGAACTGTCCGACCTATCTGAGTGAGAAGAATATCCAGGAGATCAAGACCCTAGATGGTCTTTCCTACCAGGAAGCGCGCCGTAAGTTTAATTCTCTGAATGCTCCGGCCAAGACACTAGACTTCAGCTTGATAGCACAGTCCCTGCCAGGTTCCTCATTTTCAACTGACACACCTTTACAGAAGTTCGCTGCGCCCAAGGCAGCGGTTGCTCCTGCGAGCAACGCCGCAAAGGGAACAAGCTCGAAGGCGGGTTCACCCCGGCCTCCGACCACCCATAAGCCTGTGTCGGCTAAGAAATCTACGCCGGCACAGAAGGGGAAGAAGACAACGTGTCCTTCCCCCACGAGGTCGGCGAAAGCCGCGCCTAAGCCGGCGGAGGCGGCATCGTCGACCAGGGCTGGGAAATCTCCTCCCAGCCCGTCTAAACAAGAATCGACGGCGGGGAAGAAGAGCGGCCTTACCAGGCTTTCTTCCATATCTCCAAAAAGTGGGGCTTCACGCCCTCCACCAAGAGGGCCAGATTCTGCGCCGCAGGTCTTCCTTCTGGGAAACATGCGCGCTCCACTCGTAGGCAGAAACCCCGCCCCTGGACTACGTGGAAGGCCTGCATCACCTCGTCTAGTGACGAGGCGCTGCACATGGAGCATGAATCTCCATCCTCGGATGGGGATGTGAGTGAACATAACGCTGCTCCTATCCTAATCCTCAGAAGTCCACACTTACAATAAGGCACTGTTACAATGGAATTGTAACGGTTATGATAGGCATCTTGCTGAGCTGCGCCAGCTCATTAGCGAGTATTCGCTGAGTATATTCTGTATTAAGGAAACAAATTTCCGACCAGATCATCATACGGTATTGCGAAATTTTCGACTATACTCAACAGAACGACATTATGCTCACCGGGTTTCCGCTGGCGTTCGCACTTCTGTCCGTTCTGATACCTACAGCGTGGAGGTTCCAATAAGAACCCCGCTGGAGGCCGTAGCTGTTCGCGTTCCGCTGCCTGTCATAACAACAGTGTGCAATGTTTATTTTCCGCCAGGGCTACCTCATAACATTAATGATGTCACTGATTTCTAGACCAGCTTCTACCTCCTTTCCTCTTGTTGGGAGATTTTAACGCCCATCACCCTATATGGGGCTCTGAAAAGCCTTGCACCGGGGAAGAGAGCTGGAAACATTATTAACAGAGCCGGATTTATGTATTTTGTATACAGGGGAACCAACACACTTCAGTGTACGTTACGGCACATATTCTCGCATAAACGTAAGTCTTTGCAGCCGAACGTTGGTTCCGCTGTTTCGGTGGAACACACACGACGATATTTGTGACAGTGGCCATTTTCCCATAAGTCTTACTTTGATGAACCAAAAATCCGTCGAGGCTCCCCCTCGATGGATTTTTAAACATGCTGATTGACCAAAGTACACGTCACTAGCTGTCCTTAACGACCATATCAGGCGGACCGTCGGCGGGGAAATAACTTACATCACCCAAGTTATTCTTGCTGCTGCTGAGGAGTCTATTCAGTTCTTCTCGGGGACTCCTCGCCGAAAACTCGATCCTTGGTGGAACGAAGAAATAGCAGCAGCTATCAAAGAACGCCGTCGTGCTCACAAACGTTACCGTAGACAGCCTACTGCGGCCAACTTGGTAACATTTAAGAAATTCCGCGCTAAGGCGCGAGTTCTTATTCGCCAAAGTAAGAAGGCTTCATGGGCGAGATATGTGTCGTTTATGACGTCACAAACTCCATCATCTCAAGTGTGGATTAACTTCGGCGTATTTCGTGTACCCATGGATCATCTTCGGTACCGGGAATTTCCATTGCAAGCAATATCGTCACTGAACCACTCTCGATTGCTACCTCGCCATTTCGCGGATGTGTCTGGCTCTGGGAATTACCATCGTGACTTCCTATCTCTGAAGCGGGAGGCAGAACGTCGTCACCTCAGTTTTGCCGCTCAGGCTTCAGCAAGGACACATCTCCTGGACCAGACAATATCCATAACCAGATGTTGAAACACCTTAGTGAGGACAGTCTTCTATCTCTCCTTCGTGTGTTCAACGGAATCTGGGTTGAGGGTAACTTTCCGTCTCAATGGCGAGAGGGCATCGTCATTCCCCCTTCAAGCCTGACAAAGATCCTAAATACGAAGGAATTTATAGACCTATTAGTCTTACAAGCTGCCTGTGTAAACTATTTGAGAGGATGGTAAATCGCCGACTTGTGTGGTGTTTGGTGAAACAAAGACTCTTGTCCGAGTACCAGTGTGGTTTCCGAGCCGCTCGATCCCCCATTGGCCACTTGGTACGCCTGGAGAGCTCTATCCAGGATGCGTTTCTCCGCAAACAGCACTTGGTTGCTGTTTTCTTTGACTTAGAGAAGGCTTACGACACCATATTGCGATATGGTATTCTTTCAGTCCTGCATCAATGTAGATTCCGAGGTAACTTGACGGTATTTACGGCGAATTTTTTGTCTCTCCGTCTATTCCGTGTCCAAGTAGGGGGACATATTCGCAATATCACGTTCAAGAAAATGGAGTCCCACAGGGATTGGTTCTTAGTGTCACACTGTTCGCGATTGCCATAAACGCTATTGTCGCTGCTCCTGGTTCAGCAGTAACATCGTCGCTATCTGTGGACGATTTCGCTCTCCACTATAGCTCTCGTAGTATGGCATTCGCAGAGCGGCAATTACAGTAAGCTATTAGGAGAGTGGAGGAGTGGACGTTAAAACAAGGTTTCGGTTTTCTACCGCAAAGACCACTGTTGTCCACTTCTGTCGTCATCGTACTCTTCACCCACATCCTGAACTTCATCTAGGAAATGTCGCTCTTTCCGTAGTTGACACTTATCGATCACTTGGGCTCCTTTTTGGTAGTAAATTCTCGTGGGAGCCACACGTGCGGCACCTAAAAGTGCAATGCACCAAGAGTCTTAATCTCTTGAAGTTTCGTAGCAACACTAATTGCCACGAACCTGCTACGCAGGCCTAGCAGGGGGAGAGGTGATACTCCCACGTGGCGCGTCCCAGGTGGCGGATAGGGGGGTCCTAACCGGCTTGCCGGCGGACTTGAGGGAAATAAAATACCTCTCGCGGACCAAACACACACCCCCTGTGGGTGGGGGAGGCTGACGAATAATACACCCACGGTATCCCCTGCCTGTCGTGCGAGGCGACTAAAAGGGGCGACCAAGGAATGAATGAATTAGAACCATGAAACTACTCTTGATTCGTACCATCATGCGGGGAACACCATGGGTTGCATGTACTTGCGAGTAGTATCACTAACATGGTACGAAATATGTTTGTGATTCGTTGCAGTAAAAAGCCTGGCCTGGTGGATTCCAGTACCTGTGCGTTGTACCCATGTGGGCAACACCGCGGGTCTGGGCGTAGCCTGTGAGTTGTACCACTATATGAGCGACACTGTGGGTCTGCGTTGCCTGTGATTAGTACTCACTATGTGCGGAACACCACGGGGCCCTTGGGACCGGCACCCGTGACTAGTACCCTAGGTGAGGAAACTCATCGGTTTGCGTTGGCTGTAAGTGGCGCCATTGTGTGCGAAACACCATAGGTCTGCGTTACCTGTACGAAGTACAGTACTTGTGAGTAGTACCATCTTTTGTGGAACACCGTGAGTCTGCGCTACTTCTGATTAATACCCCAACATGACACATACCATGGTTCTATTTTACTCGCGACATGTACCATTCTGTGGGGCCTTAGACGTGGATTTTACACCCCCTTTAGACACCAAGCATCATTGTGCTTTATAAGTGGTTCCTTGGTCGGTAGTACTGTTATTTTCGTTCTCTATTGAATCCGATCCACTGGTTTTTGTTTTGTTTGTTTGTTTTGTGTTTTGTTGGGTTCCTGTCCATCCATTCATTCTTCATGACATTTTTTATTTTTATTTTGGTCAGTGGATGCCTTTGTAATTTTTGTTATTTCATTTCGTACCATTAGGGGCCGATGACCTTCGATGTTAGGCCCCTTAAAACTACAAGCATCATCATCAACACTAATTGGGGAGCAGACCGCACGGTGCTCCTACGATTCTATAGGGCACACATTTTATATAGATTAGACTACGGCAGTGCAGCATATGGCTCAGCAAGACCAAGCGTGCTTGCGAAGCTAAATGGCATCCACCACTGCGGGGTTACGTTGGCGACGGTAGCCTTCCGTACAAGCCCCATAGCCAACCTTCTCGCTGAGTCTGGTGTGCCGCCTTTACACCTGAGGCGACAGCAGCTCCTACTTTTGTATGCTGCAAATTTGCGACATATGCCACTTCATCCAGACTATCCTTGCGTTTTCAACAATGGCAACCGTTTTCGGTACGCTGCTTGTCCCCGAGCAACGCGGCCGGTTGAAATACGCTTGGATAGCAGTTACAGATTGTTTGACGTACATTCGTTTCCTTGCGTTGTCAGACAACCAAGTGGGGTACCTCCGTGGGTCGTACGACGACCTGAAATAATCCTGGCTCTGCACATAGGCCCGAAGGAAAACACGGACCCTTCGATTTATCGGAGGCTCTTCCTGTCCGTTGTTGGTCGCTATCCAGGTTCAGTCATCGTCTACAAGGATGGTTCAAAAACAGATACGAACGTGGGCTGTGCGTTCGTTGTCGACAATGATAGGTTTCTTTTTGTTCTCTCGGAAACCTGTAGTGTGTACACAGCAGAGCTCTATGCTATCTGTGCAGCTGTGCGGTACGCACTGTACAATAAGCGCCTACACATTATTGTGTGTACTTACTCCTTGAGCTCGCTTCAGTCTATTGATACCTGTCCACGAACCTACCTCGCTGGCGTAGTAGGGGGAGAGGTGATACTCCCACGTGGCGCGTCCGAGGTGATAGGGGGGTCCTAACCGGCTTGCCGGCGGACTGGAGGGACCAAACACACACCTCCTGTGGGTGGGGGAGGCTGACGAATAATACACCCACGGTAGCCCCCGCCTGTCGTGAGAGGCGACTAAAAGGGGCGACCAAGGAAGGATTGTATTAGAACCATGAAACTACTTTTGATTAGTACCATCACGCGCGGAACACCATCGGTCGCTTTTACTTGCGAGTGGTACCACTCTGTTAGGTACTCTATAGTTTTGTGATTCGTAGCACTCGAGTGGAGTTCAGTGTGGGTGTCCAGTACCCGTGAGTCGTGCCCATGTGTGCATCACCGCAGGTCTGGGCGTTGCCTTTGAGTTGTACCCGTGTGAGCGACACCCCTCATCTGGGCGTAGCCTGTGAGTTGTACCACTATACGAGCGACACCGTAGGTCTGCGTTGCCAGTGATTATTACCCACTCTGTAGGAACACCACGGGCATACCGGCGCCTGTGATTAGTACACCTAGGTGAGGAACCTCATCGGTTTGCGTTGGCTATGAGTGGCGCCATCGTGTGAGAAACACCATAGGTCTGCGTTACCTTTACGACGTACAATACTTGTGAGGAGTACCTTAATGTTTGGAACACCGTGAGTTTACGCTACCTTTGATTAGTACCGCAGCTTGAGAAATATCATGGTTCTCCTTTACTACCGATAAGTGCCATTAGCATGATTTTCTTTCTAAGTGGTCCCTTGGTCACAAATACTATTATTTGCAATCTTTTTTTTTCCACGAACCTGCTACGCAGGCGTAGCAGGGGGAGAGGTGACACTCCCAGGTGGCGCGTCCCAGGTGGCGGATAGGGTGGTCATAACCGGCTTGCCGGCGGACTTGAGGGAAATAAAATACCTCTCGCGGACCAAACACACACCCCCTGTGGGTGGGGGAGCTGACGAATAATACACCCACGGTATCCCCTGCCTGTCGCGCGAGGCGACTGAAATGGGCGACCAAGGGATGAATGAATTAGAACTATGAAACTACTCTTGATTCGTACCATCATGCGGGGAACACCATGGGTTGCATGTACTTGCGAGTAGTATCACTCACATGGTACGAAATATGTTTGTGATTCGTTGCAGTAAAAAGCCTGGCCGGGTGGATTCCAGTACCCGTGCGTTGTACCCATGTGGGCAACACCGCGGGTCTGGGCGTAGCCTGTAAGTTGTACCACTATATGAGCGACACCGTGGGTCTGCGTTGCCTGTGATTAGTACTCACTATGTGGGGAACACCACGGGGCCCTTGGGACCGGCACCCGTGACTAGTACCCTAGGTGAGGAAACTCATCGGTTTGCGTTGGCTGTGGGTGGCGCCATTGTGTGCGAAACACCATAGGTCAGCGTTACCTGTACGAAGTACAATACTTGTGAGTAGTACCATCTTTTGTGGAACACCGTGAGTCTTCGCTACTTCTGATTAATACCCCAACATGACACATACCATGGTTCTATTTTACTCGCGACATGTACCATTCTGTGGGGCCTTAGACGTGGATTTTGCACCCCCTTTAGACACCATGCATCATTGTGCTTTATAAGTGGTTCCTTGGTCGGTAATAATGTTATTTTCGTTCTCTATCGAATCCGATCCACTGGTTTTTGTTTTTGTTTGTTTGTTTTGTGTTTTGTTGGGTTCCTGTCCATCCATTCATTCTTCATGACATTTTTTATTTTTATTTTGGTCAGTGGATGCCTTTGTAATTTTTGTTTTCTCATTTCGTACCATTAGGGGCCGATAACCTCGATGTTAGGCCCCTCTAAACAACAAGCAATATCATCATCAGAACCATGAAACTACTTGTGATTAGTACCACCACGCGGGGAACACCATGGTTCGCTAGTACTTGCGCGTAGTACCACTATATTAGGTACCAAATATGTTTGTGATTACTAGCACGCAGGAGCACCGCTCGGTCAGGCTTTTACGGTACCTGTGATTAGTAGCACTATATGAGCGACACCAGGGTCCTGGCTTGCCTATGATTAGTACCCACTATCTAAGAAACACCACGGGATAGTTAGAGTCCCTGTGGTTAGTACACTTATGTGACGAAAACCATAGGTTTGCGTTTCCTGTATATGGCGCCGCTATGTGCGGAACACCATAGGTCTGTATTACATGTGCGAATTTCATAACCTGGCGATGGTACCATAATATATGGAATACCGCGAGTCTACGATACATTTGATTAGTACCGCACCATGACAAATACTATTGTTCTGCTTTCCAAGCGATAAGTACCGTTATGAGAGGCCGATAACCTATGTTGTGGACCTCTTTAGCTTGCAAGCATCACCGATTCAGTATTAAGCTATAGAAGCAGTCCCTTGGTCAGTATTTTTTTTTTTTTTTGCTAATTGCTCTACGTCGCACCGACACAGATATGTCTTATAGCGACGATGGGACAGGAAATGGCTAGGAGTGGGAAGGAAGCGGCCGTGGCCTTAATTAAGGTACAGCCCCAGCATTTGCCAGGTGTGAAAATGGGAAACCACGGAAAACCATCTTCAGGGCTGCCGACAGTGGGGTTCGAACCTACTATATCCCGAATACTGGATACTGGCCGCACTTAAGCGACTGCAGCTATCGAGCTCGGTTTGGTCAGTATTACTATTGTTTTACGTCAGATTCTGAGATTGAGGCACTGCGGGTCGGCTCCACTGATTGTTTTAAATTCATATCCATCCGTTCATTTTTCGTCCTCACGCTTTTAATTGTGGTCTGTGGAGGATTTTGGATTTTTTTTCATTGCCTTTCGTCTCATTTCGTACCATCAGGGCCCGATGACCTAGACGTTAGGCCCCTTAAAACAACAAGCATAATCATCATAATGAACTTTTTGTTTGTCATTTCATTTCGTACCATTGGTGGCCGATGACCTCGATGTTAGGCCTTTTTAAATAACATCATCATAATCATCAATGACTCATTTTAGACTACAAGCATCATCGTTTCAGTACCGTTGTATAGAAGCAGTCCCTTAGTCACCGATCTCGATAGCTGCAGTCGCTTAAGTCCGGCCAGTATCCAGTATTCGGGAGATAGTAGGTTCGAAACCCAGTGTCGGCAGCCCTGAAAATGGTTTTCCGTAGTTTCCCATTTTCACACCAGGCAAATGCTGCGGCTGTAGCCTAATTAAGGCCACGGCCGCTTCCTTCCCACTCCTAGCCCTTCCCTGTCCCATCGTCGCCATAAGACCTATCTCTGTCGGTGCGACGTAAAGCAAATAGCAACAACAACAGTCCCTTAGTCAGTAATACTGTTACGGGGTTACCCGTGGACGCAGAGGCGAAAGAAGTTGCCGGGTTGAACGTATCTAACTACAAAGTCAAGAATGGAATTTAGAACTTTAACAAAGGTTATATTTTCTTTTCTTTCTTAAAATTTCAAAAATCAATGAATAACAATATAACAGTTTCCATAGGCAAGTTAGAAATGAGTCAAGTAAAATACAAGGGAGTGAATTCTACAAGTCCTGGGCTTCAAGCCCCTCGCTTACATTTCCTGAGCTACGCGCTCAAATTTACAAAGATCATAACTTTACTTAAGGGCAGAAATCCCCTAATACATCGAGCCCTTGCTCCAGCAATTACAATATCAGGCCTCCCAGAGGCACCTTTACTACAATTGAAAAGAGCTGACACGGTCTCAGTTTTTCAAGCCTATTCAAGGCAATATCAGAATTTACAATTACTTGCCATCAAGGCACAACTTACACAAATGAAACGGGGGTATCTCGTACCCCACCTACTGGGCCTTAGAAGAAAAAGAACAGATTAAGAAAATGGCCCGGAATACCAAGTTGGAGGCGTGTACTTGCACTCCTAAACATGCATTCTTAAAACCTAAAAGGCACTTGGCCGCTGAAGCAGGGACTATTCCTAAACTATGGAGGTGACTCGTATAAGGATAATTTACGACATTACAGAAAGGAAGAAAACCAGTTACAAAACGTAGTCACCTCAAACCAATATGAAGGGGAGCTCGAGAGGGTGCATCACTCTCTATCCCCGAATTTCGGTTACAGATTTTATGAAGATTTGCATAAGCCTGCAGAAAATTACATTTTTAGAAAAGTAGGTTACATGGATAAAGTTTCGGACCTTTCCCGCGGGTTAATCTGCTGAGCTAGCAAGGAATAAAAATGTTAAACGGCCATTACCTTGCTGAAGAACTGCTGCCTGATAAAGAGGCACCACCCTCCTCCTGCTTCACACACACACACAAACACACACACATACTCAGATGTTGATCAAATGGCCAAGAGCCGTGAAAACCCGCAGTTTATAAACCCTCGGGGGAAGTTAGAGACCTTTCATGAATAATTAAGCCACACCCTCTCAATTTTATTGGTAGATGAAAAAGTTACACACAAAATCGAAGATGAAGCCTGTGATAGGCCGAAAATTAATTACAGAAATTAGGGATTGGCTGAATTCAAAACTGGCGGAAAGAAAGGATAAATATTGCCAACCCCCAAATGAACGAACATAATTTAGTAATGAACAAACTTAACAATACAAAATTTCTTCAAAAAGGTTTCCTTCACTTCGCACCAGGTTGCATGATCATAGTTTTTTGTAGTGGCATCTGTTGCAGAAAGTCCAAACTTCTTGATAAATGATAAACAAAACACGTAGAATTTCGTACAGTACTGGAAACTTCACAATCACAAAATTAAGGAGGTGACATCTTCTGAGGAGAAGTTTAAGTAGATCTAGTTCCAAGTTCTATGTTTCTCCTGTAGAGGAGTTCTAAATTGGCGCAAAATTTAAATGTGCGGCGTAGAGGTGTACCGCCCGGTACAAATACTATTGTTTTACGCCAGCTTCTGTGCATATTAGGCACTGTGGGGCGGTTCCACTGATCGTTTTAAATCCATATCAATCCATGACCTAGTTCCACGAACCTGCTACGAAGGCGTAGCAGGGGGAGAGGTGATACTCCCACGTGGCGCGTCCCAGGTGGCGGATAGGGGTTCCTAACCGGCTTGCCGGCGGACTTGAGGGAAATACAATACCTCTCGCGGACCAAACACACTTCCCCTGCGGGTGGGGGACGCACATGTAGAATACACCCGCGGTATCCCCTGCCTGTCGTAAGAGGCGACTAAAAGGGGCGACCAAGGGCTGACTGAATTAGAACCATGAAACTAATTTTGAATCGTACCATCACGCGGGGAACACCATAGGTTGCCTGTACTTGCGAGTAGTACCACTAAATTCGGTACGAAATAGGTTTGTGATTAGTAGCAGTAAAAGCCTGGCCTGGTGGATTCCAGTACCCGTGCGTCGTACCCATGTGTGTAACACCGCGGGTCTGGGCGTAGCCTGTGAGTTGTACCACTATATGAGCAGCACCGTGGGTCTGCGTTGCCTGTGATTAGTACCCACTATGTGAGGAACACCACGGGAATACCGGCGCCCGTGTTTAGTACACCTAGGTGGGGAACCTTCTCGGTTTGCGTTGACTCTGAGTTGGGCCATTGTGTGAGACACACCATAGGTCTGCGTTACTTGTACGTATTGCAATACTTGTGAGTAGTACCATCTTTTGTGGAACACCGTGAGTCTTCGCTACTTCTGATTAGTACCCCAGCATGACACATACCATGGTTCTATTTTACTCGCGACATGTACCATTCTGTGGGGCCTTAGACGTGGATTTTGCACCCCCTTTAGACACCAAGCATCATTGTGCTTTATGCGTGGTTCCTTGGTCGGCAATAATGTTATTTTCGATCTGTATTGAGTCCGATCCACTGGTTTTTGCTTGTTTGTTTTGTGTTTTGTTGAGTTCCTGTCCATCCATTCATTCTTCATGCCATATTTTATTTTTATTTTGGTCAGTGGATGCCTTTGCAATTTTTGTTCTTTAATTTCGTACCATTAGGGGCCGATGACCTTTGATGTTAGGCCCCTTTAAACAACAAGCATCATCATCATCATCATCATCATCATCATCATCATCATGTTTCATTACCGCTGTCGGCATGCTTCATGTTTCCTGCTAGTTCCTGATGGTCGTGAAATATTTGAAAGCACATATCATGGCACTACTGCTGTACAGTCTAGGGGTGGGGATGAGATTGTTCCTCTCATCTTTCCTTCAAAAATATAATTACTCTGCATACTGTATTTTTAATCTTTTGTACAGCTCCTGTTCTTCTAATTCCGCAGCCAAAGCTTTGTTTTCTTCCCGGGAGCAGCACCAGAGGCAGACTCTGCAGGACTGAGTTGAGCCTCCAGCATGTTTAGTAGTTCTGAAGTTTGTATACGGCTCATATCTCGCCTTGAGGCCTCGCCACTAAAAATGCTTTTACGCCTACACACATAGGCCACTGAGCGAGGCTGAAGTGACTCATGATTATTTTACTCGAAAGTATCAATCGAATTCAGGGATATGTGTGTGTTCATCTTATAAATCCACGAACCTACTACGCTGGCGTAGCAGGGGGAGAGATGATACTCCCACGTGGCGCGTCCCAGGTGGCGGATAGCGGGGTCCTAACCGGCTTGCCGGCGGACTTGAGGGAAATAAAATACCTCTCGCGGACCAGACTCACAACCCCCTGTGGGTGTGGAACGCAGACGAAGAATACACCCACGGTATCCCCTGCCTGTCGTAAGAGGCGACTAAAAGGGGCGACGAAGGGATGATTGGATTAGAACCATGAAACTACTTGTGATTAGTACCACCACGCGGGGAACACCATGGGTCGCTATTACTTGCGCGCAGTACCACTATGTTAGGTACCAAATAGGTTTGTGATTAGTAGGCCGCAGTAGGACCGCGCGGTAAGGCTTTTACGGTACCTGTGATTAGTAGCACTATGTGAGCGACACCAGGGTCCTGGCTTGCCTATTATTAGTACCCACTATCTAAGGAACACCACAGGATAGTACGAGTCCCTGTGGTTAGTACACGTATGTGATTAAAACCATAGGTTTGCAATGCCTGTAAATGGCGCCGCCATGTGCGAAACACCAAAGGTCTGTATTACATGTGCGAATTTCATTACCTGCGAGTAGTACCATAATGTGTGGAATACCGCGAGTCTACGATACTTTTGATTAGACCGCACCATGACAAATACCATGGTTCTACCTTCCAAGCGATAAGTACCATTATGAGAGGCTGATGGCCTATAGTTTGGACCCCTTTAGCTTGCAAGCATCATCGATTCAGTATTTTGATCTATAGAAGTAGTCCCTTGGTCAGTATTACTATTGTTTTCCGTCAGTTTCTGAGACTGAGGCATTGCGGGTCGACTCCACTGATTGCTTTAAATTCATATCCATCCGTTCATTTTTCGTCCTCGTGCTTTGAATTCTGGTCAGTGGAGGATTTTGGATTTTTACTTTGTCACTGCATTTCGTCTCATTTCGTACCATCAGGGGCCGATGACCTAGATGTTAGGCCCATTAAAACAACAAGCATCATCATCGTGATTAGTACCTCTGTGTGAGGAACACCGTGGGCTTGAGTTGCCATAATGTGTAACGAACCCTGCGTCTACATTACCTGTGATTAGTACCACCATGCGAGGGACACCAGAATCCTTCGTTATTTGTGATTAGTACTACTAAAGGAGAAACATCATGGCTCTGCTTTGCCAGTGATTAGTACTTCATATTATGAGTGGCCGCTGGCGTGGGTATGGACCCCTCTGGACAACAAGCATCATACCAGAAAATACAGCATTGTGATTCTGATCGACTGATTGTTTTGGATACATGGTTATTTTTTCGTCATCATTCGTTAAATTTTAGTCAGTGGATACATTCTAAATTTTATTTACGTATTCCACGAACCTACTACGCTGGCTTAGCAGGGGGAGAGGTGATACCCCCACGTAGAACAGGTGGCGGATAGGGGGTCCTAACCGGTTTGCCGACGGACTTGAGGGAAATAAAATACCTCTCGCGGACCAAACACACACCCCCTGTGGGTGGGGTAGCAGACGAAGAATACACCCACGGTATCCCCTGCCTGTCGTAAGAGGCGAAAAAGGGGTCCAAAACGCTTTCAACTTGGGAGGGTGGTTTGGGGACCAAAGGGCCCTTAGCTGAGTCCTGGCATTGCATCCACTTACTTGTGCCAGGCTCCTCACTTTCATATATCCTGTCCAACCTCGCTGGGTCAACTCTTGTTCTTTTCTGACCCCGACGGTATTAGAGAATTCGAGGCCTAGGGATTCCTTCCTTTTCACGCCCTTCGTGGCCCTTGCCTTTCTTCGTTCGTTACTTCATTTTTTGAAGTGACGGATCCCTTCTTTTTCTTCTTTTTGCTCTCTATCGAACCCCTATGGGTGGCGGATGCAAACGAAGAACACACTGACGGTATCCCTTGCCTGTCGTGAGAGGCGACTAAAAGGGGTGACTAAGGGATGATTGTATTAGAACCATGAAATTACTTTCGATTAGTACCATCACGCGAGGAACACCATGGGTTGCCTTTACCTGCGGGTAGTACCACTATATTAGGTACACAATAGGTTTGTGATTAGTAGTAGCAGAGAGTGGTTCACTGTGGGTTTCCGGTACCCGTGGTTGGTACCATTTTGAGAAACACCACGGGTCTGGGCGTTGCCTGTGCTTAGTACTCACTATGTGAGGAACACCACGGGTCTGGGGGTTGCCTGCGATGAGTACCACTATATGAGCGCCTCCGTGGGTCTGCGTTGCCTGTGCTTAGTACTCACTATGTGAGGAACACCACGGAAATACCGGCGCCCGCGATTAGTACACCTAGGTCCTCGAACCTGCTACGCAGGCGTAGCAGGGGGAGAGGTGATACTCCCACGTGGCGCGTCCCAGGTGGCGGATAGGGTGTCCTAACCGGCTTGCCGGTGGACTTGAGGGAAATAAAATACCTCCCGCGGACCAAACACACACCCCCTGTGGGTGGGGAGGCTGACGAATAATACACCCACGGTATCCCCTGCCTGTCGTGAGAGGCGACCAAAAGGGGCGACCAAGGGATGATTGAATTAGAACCATGAAACTACTTTTGATTCGTACCATCACGCGGGGAACACCATGGGTTGCCTGTACTTGCGAGTTGTACCACTATGTTCGGTACGAAATGGGTTTGTGTTTAGTAGTAGTCATGAGCTTGGCCTGGGGGTTTCCAGTACCCGTGCGTCGTACCCATGTGAGCACCACCGCGGGTCTGGGCGTAGCCTGTGAGTTGTACCACTATATGAGCGACACCGTGGGTCTGCGTTGCCTTTGATTAGTATCCACTATGTGAGGAACACCACGGAGTCCGTGGGACCGGCATCCGTGCCTAGTACACCTAGGTGAGGAAACTCATTGGTTTGCATTGGCTATGAGTAGCGGCGTTGTGTGAGAAATACCATAGGTCTACATTACCTTTACGAAGTACAATACTTGTGAGTAGTACCGTCTTGTGTGGAACACTGTGAGTTTCGCTACTTTTGATTAGTACCCCAACATGACCAAAACCATGGTTCTACTTTACTCGCGACATGTACCATTCTGTAGGGCCTTAGACATGGATTTTGCACCTATATAAACACCAAGCATCATTGTGCTTTCTGAATGGTCCCTTGGTAAGTAATCAATTATTTGATCTTTGTTTGAGCCTGATCCACTGTATTTTTTTTGTTTTTTTTTTGTTGGGTTCATGTCCATCCATTCATTCTTCATAGCATTTTTTATTTTTTTATATTGGGCAGTGGATGTATTTGAAATTTTTGTTCTTTCATTTCGTACCATTAGGGGCCGATGACCTCGATGTTAGGCCCCTTTAAACAACAAGCATCATCATCATCATCATCATCACACACACTGATCGGATCCATTTTTACTTATATAGCACTCGCAGGAAGGTTAAATCACACGCATTCTTCAAGCTTAAATTAAGACAATTTATATAACATACACAGAATTAACACACACAGAGTTTGGCTTCCGTTTGAACTACCACGAACCTGCTACGCAGGCGTAGCAGGGGGAGAGGTGATACTCCCACGTGGCGCGTCCCAGGTGGCGGACAGGTGGGTCCTAACGGGCTTGCCGGCGGACTTGAGGGAAATAAAATACCTCTCGCGGACCAAACATACACCCCCTGTGGGTGGGGGAGGCAGACGAATAATACACCCACGGTATCCCCTGCCTGTCGTGAGAGGGGACTAAAAGGGGCGACCAAGGGATGATTGGATTAGAACCATGAAACTACTTTTGATTAATACCATCACGCGTGGAACACCATCGGTCGCTTTTACTTGCGAGTAGTACCACTCTGTAAGGTACTCCATATTTTTGTGATTCGTAGCACTCGAGGGGGGTTCAGTGTGGGTTTCCAGTACCCGTGAGTCGTGCCCGTGTGTGCAACACCACAGGTCTGGGCGTTGCCTGTGAGTTGTACCCGTGTGAGCGACACCACGCGTCTGGGCGTAGCCTGTGAGTTGTACCACTATACGAGCGACACCGTAGGTCTGCGTTGCCAGTGATTAGTACCCACTATGTGAGGAACACCACGGGAATGCCGGCGCCCGTGATTAGTACACCTAGGTGAGGAACCTCATCGGTTTGCGTTGGCTATGTGTGGCGCCATTGTGTGAGAAACACCATAGGTCTGCGTTACCTTTACGATGTACAATACTTGTGAGTAGTACCTTAATGTTTGGAACACCGTGAGTTTACGCTACCTTTGATTAGTACCGCAGCTTGAGAAATACCATGGTTTTACTTTACTCACGACATATACCATTCTGAGGTGCCTTAGACATGGATTTTGGACCCCATTAGACATCAAGCATCCTCGATTCAGGATTGTGCTTCATGAATGGGCCCTTGGTCAGTAATGAATTATCTATGACCTTTTTTGAATTGTATCCACTCCTTTTTTGTTTGCTCGTTTTTTGTTTGTTTTTGTTTTTGGTTCATGTCCATCCATTCCTTCTTCATGACGATTTTTTTAATTTTGGTCAGTGGATGATTTTGATTTTTTTGTTATTTCATTTCGTACCATTAGGGGCCGAAGACCTCGATATTCGGCCCCTTTAAACAACAAGCATCATCATCATCATATCATGTCGTCCATTACGTTCCATTAGGGGCCGATGACCT
Organism: Anabrus simplex; assembly: GCF_040414725.1. Classification (NCBI taxonomy): domain Eukaryota; kingdom Metazoa; phylum Arthropoda; class Insecta; order Orthoptera; family Tettigoniidae; genus Anabrus; species Anabrus simplex. The sequence continues at coordinate 85,316,300 of NC_090268.1, read as the reverse complement.
TCGATGTTAGGCCCCTTAAAACAACAAGCATCATCATCATCAACCGTTTGATCTACAGAAACAGAAATGCTCTACTTGACGTGTACCTTCCACGCTGCCTGCAATTAGCCCGACCCTTGCTTGTGTGTATTGGGGATTAAAATGTCATTCCACTGCTACCGGAATAGAAAGGATACGTCCAGGCCTGCCTCTCTCCCGTTACTTTCCGTGGCTGACAAGTGGCTTCGCCCTTGAATATGTACACCCAGTCCGCCGACTCCATTGTCCCAGCTGACATTGTCTTTAATGTAACGTCGATCATCTCCGAGTAGATTACTGATCGCAGAAACTCCTGCTTAAAATTGTCCTTGTAAGTTTTGTGAATTTCCTGAGCAACTCCTACTACGAAATTTACATGTGAGCTTGTAATTTGCTGCAAATATAAATGTTCTGGCAGCTATCACCCTGGAAAAAGTGTAATTCATCTGGGTACGCCGTGAAATTAACACTTTAATGTGCTATTTGTGAGAAATAATAGTGGAAATTCTGCGATATTGCGACCCATCAGTGTCCCCATCAGTTTATATTCTACACTAGCTCGTAATATCTTAATAGTTGTCCAAGATCCATCTCATAATTTAACTCACCGACATACGCGACGCAACTGCAGATACAACGGCGGGTTTAGATACACTTGAAAACTTCACTTTCCGCTGCTCATCTGAAGCTTGCCAGGAGACTTTGAAGTTCGAACTAAGACTAGATGTTCGGTAAGACTCTTCCGTTGGTTTTGTAAATTTTGGAAACCACGCCTCCGGAGTGGTCCTTGGGAGGGGTATGGCGGATTGATATCACACCCTGACGTTACTTTTCCAAGTGTCCGTAGGTTAATTATTCACTGAATAAACTCAGATGACTCCAAAAATCGGTGTGGTTGAAACGTTGCACTAGATTATAAGAAACGGTCGTTGATTTTTCCACAGATTGCTAAGCGTCACTGGGATTCTTTTACTGATAAATATGGCGGTTTCCCGCAATGAGACTCAGTATTGTGGGTGAAACCATTCTTCAGAAACATTGGACGTAAATGCGGATAACTTATTTATAAAATAATTTATCACATAACCACACAAACAATTCCTTAAATTTTAGTCGAAGACTGGAGCACAGTACATTTCCATTAACTCTCTTCTCCAAATCACGAAAGACTAAATACTATTTCTGCTGAAACAGGGCGGTTAAATTTTGCAATGTTCTGATTGGCTGAAAACTGCCTGCAGCTGTACTGACGTATATAAACAAGCATTCAACCATTTTCACAGAGGGGTATCAGGTATAACTCTGTCTCATGAGCTGTCTCAGTCCTTCATTAAGGTGTGGCAAATTCCAATGTTATCTTTCTCCTGGGAAAAGTTCAACGGAGAGTTTCACATTGTCGGGACCATACAACTTTATTGGAGAGTGCTATTAGCGAGGGCCTTCTTCAGACGTGCTTTTAATTAAGTTGAAGGGATGTATCTCCTCCCTGTGGGGTCTCTTTGTTGCCACTTTTCAAATATCTGCACTGAATTGACATTTACAGTGTCCACGTGTAGAATTTTATCATTTAATCAATGCATACGTCTGGCCATTCGTCCTATGCGTGCACTTGGGAACCACGAACCTGCTACGCACGCGTAGCAGGGGGAGAGGTGATACTCCCACTTGGCGCGTCCCAGGTGGCGGATAGGGGGGTCCTAACCGGCTTTCCGGAGGACTTGAGGGAAATAAAATACCTCTCGCGGACCAAACACACTACCCCCTGCGGGTGGGGGACGCACATGTAGAATACACCCGCGGTATCTCCTGCCTGTCGTAAGAGGCGACTAAAAGGGGCGACCAAGGGCTGACTGAATTAGAACCATGTAACTAATTTTGAATCGTACCATCACGCGGGGAACACCATAGGTTGCCTGTACTTGCGAGTAGTACCACTAAATTCGGTACGAAATAGGTTTGTGATTAGTAAAAGTTAAAGCCTGGCCTGGTGGATTCCAGTACCCGTGCGTCGTACCCATGTGTGCAACACCGTGGGTCTGGGCGTAGCCTGTGAGTTGTACCACTATATGAGCAGCACCGTGGGTCTGCGTTGCCTGTGATTAGTACCCACTATGTGAGGAACACCACGGTAATACCGGCGCCCGTGTTTAGTACACCTAGGTGGGGAACCTTCTCGGTTTGCGTTGACACTGAGTTGCGCCATTGTGTGAGACACACCATAGGTCTGCGTTACTTGTACGTATTGCAATACTTGTGCGTAGTACCATCTTTTGTGGAACACCGTGAGTCTTCGCTACTTCTGATCAATACCCCAACATGACACATACCATGGTTCTATTCTACTCGCGACATGTACCATTCTGTGGGGCCTTAGACGTGGATTTTGCACCCCTTTAGACACCAAGCATCATTGTGCTTTATAAGTGGTTCCTTGGTCGGTAATAATGTAATTTTCGATCTGTGATGAGTCCGATCCACTGGTTTTTGCTTGTTTTGTGTTTTGTTGAGTTCCTGTCCATCCATTCATTCTTCATGCCATATTTTATTTTTATTTTGGTCAGTGGATGCCTTTGCAATTTTTGTTCTTTCATTTCGTAACATTAGGGGCCGATGACCTTCGATGTTAGGCCCTTTAAAACAACAAGCATCATCATCATCATACCGCGAGTCTACGATACTGTTGATTAGTACCGCACCATGTCAAATACCATGGTTCTACTTTCCAAGCGATAGGTACCATTATGAGAGTGCGATGACCTATATTTTGGACCCCTTTAGCTTGCAAGCATCATCGATTTAGTATTGAGCTATAGAAGCAGCCCCTTGGTCAGTATTACTCCTGTTCTCCGTCAGTTTCTGAGACTGAGGCATTGCAGGTCGTCTCCACTGATCGTTTTAACTTCATATCCATCCGTTCATTTTTCGTCCTCGCGTTTTGAATTCTGGTCAGTGGAGGATTTTGTATTTTTATTTTGTCATTGCATTTCGTACCATTTCGTACCATCAGGGGCCGATGACCTCAATGTTAGGCCCCTTAAAACAACAAGCATCATCAAGCACTCGGGAACGTGGGTTGTCGTTCACGTTTCCGCTAGCGTAGACATTGCTTCCACTGAATTTCATTTTTCTTCTCTTACTTTCCAACGTCAACTCATCTCCTATTCCGACTCACGTTGTATTTGGTAGAAGCCTAGATTTGCTTCATTCTGCTGCCTTTCGTGGCTTTCTCTTTCTCTACTTGATACTTTCATATTTTGGACCTCTTCCATTTTCATTAAGTAAGAGTGGATGGTTGTCTAGTTGTACTTATCATATTCAGTAACCACCACCACTAATTCAGATAAAAGCAATGCGTGAAATCCTGATCATGAACACGTCGTAGAGAGACAGCATTCTCCGAATCCTGAAAACAATAGATACATTCGTCTCAAGAAGTTGTTCGTCTATAGTGTTGTAGGAGTGTTGAGTAATATTCTATAGCGAACAGGAAACAGCGTCACCACAGGCCTTTCAGCTTTCGATTGATGGGCTTTGTGGAGCCAAAGAGCGCCCCTGGTGTGAGGAGCATATTGGAAAGGAAAACAGAAGAATGCGATCGAACGTGCTTCCGAACATCTACTTTAAGAGGGCGCGTCACTACTAGGTCGATACGTCCAGAACCAGAGCCTCACACACACGATAATTAATCTCATTTCTATCACATTTAACAGATTAATCCGTTAAAGGCTACGTTATCGTAGATCATAACTATGACTGTAGTATTCGAGATCACGACAGGAAATAAATAAATAAATAAATAAATAAATAAATAAATAAATAAATAAATAAATAGGAAGAAGGTCTGCAATGTCTTGAATCTGAAGGCTGATTGTCTCCTCGGATCAAAAGTTCTGATATTATGGGGAAATATAAAAACTGATGGCTCTCACGTAATGAGTCATACCTAGGTATGCGGCTTGATGAGGAGAGAAGCATTTTGCCAATGCTTTTCTCACTGCACCAGAAAGTGCTCCACGAACCTGCTACGCAGGCGTAGCAGGTGGGGAGGTGATACTCCCACGTGGCGCGTCCCAGGTGACGGATAGGGGGGTACTAACCGGCTTGCCGGCGGACTTGAGGGAAATAAAATACCTCTCGCGGACCAAACACACTACCCCCTGTGGGTGGGGGACGCACATGTAGAATACACCCGCGGTATCCCCTACCTGTCGTAAGAGGCGACTAAAAGGGGCGACCAAGGGCTGACTGAATTAGAACCATGAAAGTAATTTTGAATCGTACCATCACGCGGGGAACACCATGGGTTGCCTGTACTTGCGAGTAGTACCACTGTATTAGGTATGAAATAAGTTTGTGATTAGTAGCAGCTGGAGGGGGTTCTCCTGTGGGTTTCCAGTACCCGTGCGTCGTACCCATGTGAGCAACACCGCAGGTCTGGGCGTTGCCTGTGAGTTGTACCACTATATGAGCGACACCGTGGGTCTGCGTTGGCTGTGATTGGTACCCACTCTGTGAGGAACACCACGGGATATGTGGTTAGTACACCTAGGTGAGGAACCTTATCGGTCTGCGTTGGCTATAAGTGGCGCCATTGTGTGAGAAACACCATAGGTCTGCGTTCCCTGTACGAAGTGCAAACCTTGTGAGTAGTACCTTCTTGTGTGGAACACCGTGAGTCTTCGCTACTTTTGATTAGTACCGCAACATGACAAATACCATGGTTCTACTTTTCTCGCGACATGTACCATTCTGTGGGGCCTTAGACATGAATTTTGCACCCCTTTAGACATCAAGCATCCTTGTGCTTTATAAGTGGTCCCTTGGTCAGTAATACTATTATTTTCGATCATTTTTTTAGTCTGATCCACTGTTTTTTGTTTGTTTGGTTGGTTGGTTGGTTGGTTGGTTGGTTGGTTGGTTGGTTGCTTTTTGTTGGGTTCATGTCCATCAAATCACTCTTCATGACAATTTTTATTTTATTTTGGTCAGTGGATGTATTTGACCTTTTTGTTATTTCATTTCGTACCATTAGAGGCCGATGACCTCGATGTTAGGCCCCTTTAAACAACAAACATCATCATCATCAGAAAGTGCTATTGAAATAAGACTCAGCCTATGAGTTGCACATTTCGTAATATTCGGATGAATTTTGACGCACTGAATGCCGTTACTGAGCGCCACCCACACCTTATCAGCTTCCATACTGACACAGCTTTGAAGGACAGTGGGAGTACGGTGGAAGATATATTTTGCTCTGACTTGTGCAAAGAGTCAGTTATATATATATATATTTTTGCTAGTTGTTTTACGTCGCACCGACACAGATAGGTCTTATGGCGACGATGGGACAGGGAAGGGCTAGGAGTGGGAAGGAAGCGGCCGTGGCCTTAATTAAGGTACAGTCCCAGCATTTGCCTGGTGTGAAAATGGGAAACCACGGAAAACCATTTCCAGGGCTGCCGACAGTGGGGTTCGAACCTACTATCTCCCGAATACTGGACACTGGCCGCACTTAAGCGACTGCAGCTATCGAGCTCGGTAAGAGTCAGTTATAAAAACACTGCATCCATAAAATATCAACAGGCGGTAATAATAATAATAATAGTAAATTAATAATTATCGTTATTATTGTTACGGGATTTCCGTGGCTCACAGTGGGTTAGGAAGCACCTGGGTTGATTAGCTGAACAAGGAATTACTTATGGCGACTTTTAATATAACAAAATTTGGTCCTATTCCTTTTTTCGTAGTTTAAAATTGAGAGATAGACAGTGTGAACAAATAACAAACAATATAACATTGATGATGATGATGATGATAATGCTTGTTGTTTAAAGGGGCCAAACATCTAGGTCATCGGCCCCTAATGGTACGAAATTAATGAAAAATTAAAAGTTCAAAATCATCCACTGACTAAAATAAAAAAATGTCATGAAGAATGAATGGAGGGATATGAATTTAAAACAATCAGTGAATCCGACCCAAAAACTAACAAAAAAATAGTATTACTGACCACTTCTAATGCACAATCCTGAATCGAGGAGGCTTGTTGGCTAAACGGGTCCAAATTCCAGGTCAACGGTCCCTCATAATGGTACATGTCGCTAGTAAAGTAGAACCATGGTATTTGTCATGTTGCGGTACTAATCAAAAGTAGCGTAAACACACGGTGTTCCACAGATGATGGTGCAACTCACAAATATTGTACGTCGCACAGGTAATGCAGACCTATGGTGTTTTTCACATAATGGTGCCACTGATAGGCAACGCAAACCTATAGTGTTCTTCACCTACGTGTACTAATCACGGACGCCGGTATTCCCGTGGTGTTCCTCATATAGTGGTACTAATCACAGGCAACGCCCAGAGCCGTGGTGTTTCTCACAATGATACTGATCACGCATACTGGAAACCCACAGTGAACCACTCTCTGCTACTACTAACCACAAACCTCTGGTGTACCTAATATAGTCATTCTACTACCTTCCCTTTTGAGCCTAGAGACACAGACTGGGAAGAGGACTCACCCGGGTTTTCTAGTCAAATTCTATTACCGTTATCACCAGAGGTAGAACAAGAACGTGTACTATTCGGCGAGTTACAATTCTTTGTCAGGTCTGTGAAGGAAGCGCATTTGAAACAGCCTGAAGAGGCAGAAGTTAAATTTTCAGAACCTGTGTTATTTAATAGGGGACACTTATTCCTCAAATGGTCCGCAGACCCACAAGCGTAACATTTGCGGGGAGTAAAAGATTTACGACTGGGTGGCCGGGAAATATTAGAGGAAGGAAGTGCGTTGCGCGCAACTTTGTGTGTCTGCATATTTCACTCCCTCAGCAGAAACTGACATTGTCTCAAGTTCCCCAAATGTTTGAAGACGGGAGATAAAACACAAATATGATTGGTTAGATGGAGAAATGCCTTCAATAATAGTCTGTACAATTTTACCCTCGGCGTAAAGAAGGCAAATACGCTAGTATAGAATTTGATGACAGCGATCTCGCAGGGATAAAGTTAGCCAACAAGTGTGCATGGAATATTTCACAAACTCCTTCCCGATATAGCCTTGGCTATGTAGTCTGCTAGGACACGAACGGTGTAGGGATAGATTATTTTCAAGATTTGTGAATGTGGCAAGGCAAACACCAAAGCATGATCTTGGAATTCCACAAGGAATCTTAAATACGAGATAACGTATGTAATGGAGTTCACAGAAAATCTTAAACCCCTGAAGCAACATGGCTAAAGAATTGGGTAAGCTGCTAAAGACTGATGAGGATAGTACCGGAGAGGCATTGGCAGTGAAGAAAGAATCTCGTATATTTCACAGTAGCTGCTGCGGTTTTGCTGGCAGTTCCTGTTCTAAATCCCGACTAAAAGATGTTAGAACAAAGAACAAGGTTTCCATCTCTGCTTGTAAATTTGGAGGTTTTAGACAATCCTGACAACATTTAAATAAGTGTGTCAGTAAAACGAGTCGTGGAGAAACTCCATCCTAGTGCGTGTTTAGCTGTAGTTGCCTGCGCTTCAGCTCGCAGTACATTTCATTTCGAAACTGTACTAAGCAACAGTATCTGATGTTCGACGACACACCTACTACATGTGCCCAGTTGTGCTTCCTCTTACAGCAATAAACACTACTACCGGAGGAACACGTACCGCTACTGCATCCAACTGGGTCTGTGATTAGTATCATCGGGTGAGGATTATTATGAGAGGAAGACAATTATATGAAGAACACCATGGGTCAGTGTTGCCTGCGGGTTGTGCCATAATGTGTGACACGCCGTGGGTCTACATTGCCTGTGATTAGTACCACTATGCGAACAACACTATGAGTACTCGTGACCTGTGGTTAGTACCACTCTATGAGGGACACCACGGATCTAGCCGGCGACCGTGATTTGTACCTGTATGTGAGAAACACCATTGGTCTGTGTTGCCAGTGAGCAGCGCCGTTATGTATGTTATGTCCTCTCTCTGCATTGTACCACCATGTGAGAAAAACCGTGATCCTTCGTTACCTGTGATTAAGTACCGCTTCATGAGAAATACCACGGTTGTACTATACTAGCGATAAGCACCATTAAGAGGGGCTGTTGACATGGATTTTAGACCCATTTGGACAACAAGCATCCTCGATTCAGGATTGTGCTTTGGAACCAGTCCGTTGGTCAACAATACTATTGGTTTACATAGTTTGTGGGAAGATGGGGCATTGCGGATCGGATCCACTGATGGTTTTCAAGATCATAATCATTGATCATTGTCGTCCTTTTGAATTGTAGTCACTGGATTGATTTTGGTATTATTCTTAACTTTCAATGTGGTGAGTTGGATCCACCGACTATTTTAAATTCATATGCATTCATTTATTCTTCATTATCACGTTTTGAATTCTGGTATTTGGAAATTGAATTGTCATTACATTTCGTACCATTAGGCGCCGAAGACCTAGATGTTAGGCCCCTTTAAACAACAAGCTTCATCACCATCATCATTATTATTACCGTGTTTTTTGTGGTAGGTAGAGGTGAAAGAAGGTGCGGGGGTGAACGGGTCTCAAACTACGAAATTAAAGTTAATGTAAAATTTAACAAGGTTATATTCTCTTTTCAAAATTCCGAAAAAACAAGAATGGCAGGTACAGAGTAGCAAGGCAACAAAAGTACAATTACTGTATTTACAGGATTTGGGCTTTGAGCCCTGAATTCACAATTCTTGGGCAACTAGCCCAACTTTACCCCAAAACAAGATTTAACAGAGGGGCAGAAAACCCCATTCATGCCCAGGAGCACTTGCTCTAAATTACACAGAAAAGCCTCCACGAGGCATACAACCATCAATTTTCAAGAAAAGAGCCACTCGCTCTCAACTTTAAGCCTATCAAAGGCCACACCAAACTCCACCTACAAGTTGTCCTCGAAGGACATAGACACGGGGGTAAAATACCCAACCTACTGAGGTCTATTAAGTGAGAAAAGGTTAATTACATGACCTCCAAAATAACAATTTGAGAGGAGGCGATCTGCACTCCTAATACCTTGTTTAAAGCCTACTTGGCATTAGGCCGCAAATGCAAGGGCTAATCCCATACTAAAGAGGTGACTTAGGATGAAACGAATTACAGTACATTAAGAAAGAATAGTTTGTGAAAAAATAAGTTCACCTCAAAACAATATGAGTGGGAGCTCGAGAGGGTTAAGCACTCTCTATCCCAATATGAAGCTTGAAAGAGAATAGATACAAAGATTCTTTACATTTTAGGGAAAGTTACATGGTGGAAAAGCTTCGGACCCGCCCCGAGAGTTAAACTGCTGAGCAAGCAAGGAAAGAAGTTATTATACGGCCATTACCTGGTTGTAGAACTGCTGCCCGAAGAAAGAGGCGCTTCCCGCCCCCTGCTATGTACTTTACACACTGAAAGATGGAACTGAAATGGCGCAGAGACCCTAAAATCAGCAGTTTATATACTCTCGCGGAAAGTTCGAGGCGTTTCAGGTAAGAAAACACCCGCCCACAATCACTTTATTGGCTAGGGTACAGCAACATATCCCCTTTGGAGAAGATACACCTAATTGGTTAGAAATTAATTTTTAAAATTCGGGATTGGCTAAATACAAAACAAGGGGAAAGAAAGGGGTATACAGCCAACTTAAACAATAACAGAAAGAAATTTAACAAGAAACAAACTTTTGAAATAAAAATTTCTTCAAAAAACAGTTCTTTCACTTCGCACTAGGGTGCACCATTGTTGATCTTCAGTAGTGTCCTCTAGAAGAGAAAGTTCACACTTCTTACAATAGGGAAACAAAAGTGCGTCGAAAACGACCCAGTTCAGAAACTACAAAATTTCCAAGTGGTGACATCTTTTGCGAAACTTGAAAATTAACACCTTAAATAAAGTTCAGACTTCCTCCAATAGGGGAGTTTCAACTGGCGCAAATATTAAATAAGCGGCGTGGAGGTGTACCGCCCGGTACAATTATCATCATCATTAAAAATCATCATCACTCAGAAGCTATTCTGATGGCTTTTTCCTGCGTCATTTTTTTTCATTTAGAGTTAATGCACCCACTGTGGGTGGGGGACGCAAATAAGAATACACCCACGGTATCCCCTGACTGTCGTGTGAGGCGACTAAAAGGGGCGACCAAGCGATGATTGTATTAGAACCATGAAACTACTTTGGATTAGTACCATATCGCGGGGAACACCATGGGTCGCTTTTAGTTGCGAGAAATACCACTATATTATGTACACAAGAGGTTTGTGATTAGTAGCAGCAGAGAGTGGTTCAGTGTGGGTTTCCGGCATCCGGGATTAGTATCTTGTGAGAAACACTACGGGTCTGGGCGTTGCCTGTGATTAGTACGACTATATGAGCGACACCATGGGTGTGCGTTGCCTGTGATTAGTACACCTAGGTGAGGACCACCATCGGTTTACGTTGCTTATCTGTGGCGCCATTGTGTGAGAAACACAATAGGTCTGCGTTTCCTGTACGACGTCCAATACTTGTGAGTAGTACCATTATATGTGGAACACCGTGAGCCTACGCTACTTTTGATGAGTACCCCAACAAGACAAATACCATGGTTCACCTTTACTAGCCATAAGTACCATTATGCGGGGCCGTTGACCTGTATTTGGGACCCCTTTAGACAACAAGCATCCTCGATTCAGGATTGTGCTTTAGAAGTGGTCTCTTGGTCAGTAATACCACGAACCTAATACGCTGGCGTAGCAGGGGGAGAGGTGATACTCCCACGTGGCGCGTCCCAGGTGGCCGATAGGGGGGTCCTAACCGGCCTGCCGGCGGACTTGAGTCAAATAAAATATCTCTCGAGGACCAAACACACTACCCCCTGTGGGTGGGGGACGCAGGCGAATAATACACCCACGGTATCCCCTTGCTGTCGTGAGAGGCGACTAAAAGGGGCGACCAAGGGATGATTGAATTAGAACTATGAAACTACTTTAGATTCGTACCATCACGCGGGGAACACTATAGGTTGCTTTTACTTGCGAGTAGTACCACCATATTAGGTACGAAATAGTTTTGGATTAGTAGCAGCATAGAGCCTGGCCTGGGGTTTTCTAGTACCCGCGCGTCGCACCCATGTGAGCAACACCGCTGGTCTGGGCGTTGCCTGTGAGTTGTACCACTATATGAGCGACACCGTGGGTCTGCGTTGCCTGTGATTAGTATCCACCATGTGAGGAAAACCATGGGGCCCGTGGGACCGGCACCCGTGACTAGTACACCTAGGTGAGGAAACTGATCGGTTTGCGTTGGCTCTGATTGGCGCCATTGTGTGAGAAACACCATAGGTCTGCGTTACCTGTACGAAGTAAAATACTCGTGAGTAGTACCATCTTGTGTGGAAGACCGTGAGTCTTCGCTACTTTTGATTAGTACCCCAACATGACAAATACCATAGTTCTACTTTACTCGCGACATGTACCATTCTGAGGGGCCTTAGACCTGGTTTTTGGACCCCTTTCAGACATCAAGCATCCCCGATTTAGGATTGTGCTTTATACGTGGTCCCTTGGTCAGCCATAACGATTATTTATGTAATTTTTTTGAGTCGAATCCACTGTTTTTGGTTTGCTTGTATTTTGTTTTTTTTTGTGTTTTTTGGGGGGGTTCATGTCCATCCATACATTCTTCATCACTTCTTTTAATTTTGGTCAGTAGATGATTTTGAACTCTTTGTTATTTCATTTCGTACCATTAGGGCCGATGACCTCGATGTTAGCCCCCTTTAAACAACAACCATCATCATCATCATCAAATTAAATGAAAATCCACAGCCTGTTTCCAGTCTTTCGACCTGGTTAGGAATGGAATGAATGAAACCCCATCTGGCGGCGAGGATAGGAATTATGCCGGCTGCCGAGGCCTTTCGCACTCCTCTGGGGCAAAGATTAATGAATGACAGATGAAATGAAATGATATTGGAGAGTGTTGCTGGAATGAAATATGACAGGAAAAGCCGGAGGTCCTGGGGGAAATCCTGTCCCGCCTCCGCATTGTCCAGCACAAATCTCGCATGGGGAGACCGGGATTTGAACCACGGAACCCGGCGCCCTTCTCCCTGACCCATGCAGGCTCTCCACAATTTCAGTGTAAATATTACAATAGAGCATACGTGGCAAAAGCACATTATTAAACAAGGAATATAAATACACACTATTGAAGAAATAATGAATGTCTTGAGTTTTAAGAGTTCAACGTCATCCCTTTAATACGTAGATTTTCACGACCACTAAATGACATTATGATGCGTTTTGATCCTTGCGTCATCAGAGGAATAACAATGCCTGTATTGGCAACTGTCACTCCGTAGTAACCACTCAAGAAGGACACTCCCTGTTAGAAATTTAGTTCATTCTGGGGCGTCTAAAATCAAGGAGAATGATATTGACGAGTGAACTATGAGGGTAGCCATGATCTATTCAGTATATAGCCGTCACCATTGTTAAAATTATTCGGGATGTATAGTAATTTCTGTCGCCACACGAATGATTCTAGGTGTAAAATGTTTCTCTTTGTAAATGACAGAAATTATATCAAAAGTGAATTGATGGTCATATGTACGGCATGTTCTGCCACAGCAGACTTCTCTGGCTGTCAAAGCCGTAAGTGCCTGCGATGTTCTTTAAAGTAGGTTGCTACCTTCCTACATGTTTGGGGAACATCGTTCTTTATGCTAATGTTATCATTACCCCCCCCCCCGCGGGTGGGGAACGCACATGTAGTATACACCCGAGGTATACTCTGCCTGTCGTAAGAGGCGACTAAAAGGGGCGACCTAGGCGCGCACATGAATTGTGGTTTGGTATCCTGTGTTGGACCACCTGTGGATGTGAAGGGCTGAATACATTCACACGTAATCCCTGTCTGCCGTAGAAGTGACTAAAAGTGTCATGTGGCCAGGGTCCCCCCTTTATTTTTATTGCTTTTTGAGGATTACCTGTAGACCTATTCAAAATTCTCGATGTGCGTGCTGCTTGGAGATGGGCCTCCTACGTTGTGACTACTCCTACCACCACTCTTACACCTTAATCTCATTCACACAATAAACATTCAATTTGTTGAGTGCCAGTTGCTCTATTAAGCAACAAAATTCGTAGAACATGCCTCTGATCTCAATTATCTCAAGGTGTGAAGTGATAAACTCACACATCTGGCAATATACAGGAATATGGATCAGGACAATAGTAGATTACGCTTACATTTCCACAATTGAGGATTGTATTTAGAATAGAATAACTTACTATTATTAAAAGAAAACTGAATTTATGACTGTACTTTACGTCACAATGAACGAGCATTGCCGTACTTAAATTTAACACAAAAAATATACCTTGTGAGATTTGCTGTTACAGAAAAAGAAAACTTAATCTAAATTAAAAAAAAAACTATTGGCATGAACATGAAGTGAAATATGATATCGCCGCTGATAACATTCTTCTTCATGTTATTAAAGCATAACATGTCGGATGCTGTAATAACCTGATGGCTGCACACACCACTGTTGAACTTGAAGTTCCTGAAAAAACCACTGAGTTGAAGTCAGAAGTCGATTCAGGATTGTCTTTATAAGTGGTCCCTTGGTCGGTAATTCTATTATTTATGACCTTTTTTGAGTCGGATCCATTGTTTGTTTGTTTCTTTCTTTCTTGTTGTTGTTTTTGGTTCATGTCCACCCATTCATTTTTCATGATATTTTTCACTTTTGTCAGCGGATTTTTTGTTGTTGTAATTTCATTTCATACCATTAGGGGCCGATGACCTCGATGTTAGGCCCCTTTAAACAACAATCATGAACTTCATTATATTTTTATTGTTCTTTCCTTTCTCATGTTATCTCCTTTATCATTCTTTTCCCTGTTGGTGGAGGCTCAGTAAACCCCAATAAAAATCTTGAGAGGGGGCGGTTGGTGCTTAGGCACCGTAATACACCGGGAGTCGGTGCCCATGATCCATGCCCTCTTCATACCATGTTTACCTCTACAATCTCTCCGTAAATGTAGCACGACCTTTCAGCTGATATAGTCGCCAACATGACACGTGTCAGAATTAAAATATGACTTCACACAGGCGTCTGTGTGAATGGAATAATAACTCGTATAAACCTCGGTGTAATATTGTCCATATTTTGACATGATGGGGACATCTCCGGCGTCTTTGATGCGAGGCTGCTTTTTATTCATATATTCTGAACTTCTTTCCAAGGCTGCATACATTTTTATAGATGTGGTGCACGACTTTGTGGCCTATTTGCACTTGAATACAGACTGCTGTTCCACATCACCTTGGCAACGACAAGTTGTTACCTCCATCGACGAGCAAGAGGGAGCCGAGGATTCTAATTACTACTATACTGCAAAGTTTATGACCATCCGCCGCTTGTCCAGCCAAGGTTAATAGCTTGAGCCTCGATTACACTCTGTTGTTCTGTTTCTAATTGATCCTTTGAACTTGCTACTTCACGTAGGTACCCTCTGAATAGAAGGAAAATGCATCCTCTACGTTTAATAATAATGTTATTTGCTTTACGTCCCACTAACTAGTTTTTCGGTCTTCCGAGACGCCGAGGTGCCGGAATTTAGTCCCGCGGGAGTTCTTTTACGTGCCAGTAAATCTACCGACACCACGAACCTGCTACGCAGGCGTAGCAGGGGGAGAGGTGATACTCCCACGTGGCGCGTCCCAGGTGGCGGATAGGGGGGGTACTAACCGGCTTGCCGGCGGACTTGAGGGAAATAAAATACCTCTCGCGGACCAAACACACACCCCCTGCGAGTGGGGGAGGCAGACGAATAATACACCCACGGTATCCCCTGCCTGTCGTGCGAGGCGACTAAAAGGGGTGACCAAGGGATGATTGCATTCGAACCGTGAAACTACATGTGATTAGTACCTCCACGCGGAGAACACCAAGGGTCGCTTTTCCTTGTGCGTTGTACCACTATATTAGGTACGAAATACGTTTATGATTAGTAACACACAGGAGCACCGCGCGGTCGGCTTTTGCAGTACCTGTGATTAGTACCACCATATGAGCAGACCCATGGGATGATAGCTACCATGGTTCTGCCTTGCCTATGATTAGTACCCACTATATGAGGAACACCACGGGATAGGGAGAGGTCCCTGTGGTTAGTACTCTTATGTGATGAACACCATAGGTTTGCGTTGTCTGTAAATGGCGCCGCAATGTGGGAAAAACATAGGTCTGTGTTATACGTCGAATTTCATAACCTCTGAGTAGTACAATAATGTGTGGAATACCGCAAGTCTCTGCTACTTTTGATTAGTACCGCAACAGGACAGATACCATGGTTCTACATTACTAGCGATAAGTATCATTCTGAGGGGCCTTTGACCTGTACTTTAGAAACCAAGCATCCTCGATTCAGGATTGTGCTTTGGAAGTGGTCCCTTGGTCAGTAATACTATTAACTATGATAGTTTTTTGAATCTGATCCACTGATAGTTTTAAATTCATGTTCATTCATTCATTCATTCATTCTTTCATTCATTCATTCATTCATTCTTCATGACATTTTTTATTTTGGTCAGTGGATGATTTTGAACTTTTACTTTGTCGTTTCATTTCGTACCATTAGGGGCCGATGACCTCGATGTTAGGCCCCTTTAAACAACAAGCATCATCATCATCATCAAATCTACCGACACGAGGCTGACGTATTTGAGCACCTTCAAATACCACCGGACTGAGCCAGGATCGAATCTGCCACGTTGGGGTCAGAAGGCTAGCGCCTTAACCGTCTGAGCAACTCGGCCCCGCCCCTCTACGTTTCTTGTGATAACTACGTCGCCAACGTACGATATGACAAGGTGGGCGCTGCTGTTGCGGTGATAGAGCCACTCGACTCCTAACCAGAAGGTCCCAAGTTAGAATTCAATGCCATCACGCGGAGACAGGAACGGCATCCTGACTTAAACACCAAGCTAAATTATAAATTGAGTTCGGTCGCTTCTCAAACCTCACATAACAGTAGAAATTTGGAGTTGAAAAGAAATACGCTCGTTAAGAAAATTATTGAATAGTGTACCGGCAAAAATATCAAAATATCAAGACCATTCATTAAAAAAAGTCATCTCCGCTGATTGGCCGAAGTTCAGGTCATTCGCTATCTTTAACGACGAGACCAGGCGTACTGTAGACAGCGATACGTGGGAGTATCACCTCTCCCTCTGCTACGCCAGCGTAGTAGTGTCCGACCTCCCTTGGTCAACTCTTGCTTTTTCCGACCCCGACGGTATTAGAGCATTCGAGGCCTAGGTAGTCATTTTCACGCCCTTCGTGGCCCTTGCCTTTCTTCGCCCGTTACTTCATTTTTCGAAGTTACGGATCACTTCTTTCTTCTCCTTTTTTCTCTCTCTCTACCCCCTGTGGGTGGGGAACGCGGACGAAAAATACACCAACGGTATCCCCTGCCTGCCGTGAGAGGCGACTAAAAGGGGCGACCAAGGGTTAACATACTGTTGTTACGACTGACGGTGGTATCCGCACCGCAATTGCTTCCAGTGAGGTTCTTAGAGGAACCTCTTCGTTATAGGTATCAGAACGAACAAAAATACACTTAAGAGAATGCAAATTGCAACACCATGAAGGCATTGGTCGTTTGTGTTGATTTTCAAGATATGGAGCGATGCCATGTCGGTATGTAAGCGGTCAAATTTCGACCCATTGGATTGTTGCTATAGGTCTCCCCACGTGATTGGTCGCGGAGGAATCAACTCCAGTATACGGACTCTGGTGTAGCGTAGTTGACTTGCAGTCAGTGCAGTGAAGTGTTCCCCGTCAAACATGCCTCGCCGACAGAAGAGCACGCTATCAACAACTGTCGCCGTTTGAGGGCTCGGATAATTGGGCTGTGTGAGGCTGGAATATCGCTAAGGTCTGTCGCTGCACGTGTTGGGCGACATGCATCTACGGTACAACGTGTATGGCAGCAGTAGTCAAATGAAGGTACCCACACTCGTAGACCTGGCACAGGCCCTGCGCGACAGACAAGTGTGGGAGAGGATCGCCGCATCATTCGGATGGCCCGGATGGAACCCCATACAACAGCAGCGCAAATTCGAGCAGCTGTGGTACCCCACGTTACACAACAAACAGTTGGTAATCACCAGTGTGCAGCTGGCTTACGAGCCCGTGTCCCTGCAGAAGGTGTTCCATTGACCACAAAAAGGCTGGCCTGGTGTCGAGAAAGATCGACATGGGTCGGCGAATGGCATAGGGTCGTCTTTAGTGATGAATCGAGCTTCTGACTTGCCCGCAGTGATCGCCGGAATCGTGTGCGCCGACGTACCGGGGAGAGGGGCCGCCCAGATCTTATTGTCGAGAGGCACACAGGGCCAACAACAAGCATTATGGTCTGGGAAGCTATTGGCTTTAATGTGAAATCACAATTAGTGCTTGTTGAGGGCACTATGACTGCTCGACAGTACGTTGATAGGGTGCTCAATCCAGTGGTTGTCCCTATGATGGCGAACATTGCTAATGGGATGTTTCAGCAGGACAATGCCGGGTTCACACTGCACGCATCTCCAGAGAAGCTCTCCAGGACATCACAACCTTAGAATGGCCCGCCAGAACCCCGGACCCTCAGTCCTATTGAGCATGCGTCGGACATGATGGGTCGACTCGTGTGCAACCGTCCTCAGCCACCCACAACTTTCGAACAACTGACACGTGCAGTGCAGCAAGCATGGGTCACAATTCCTCAGGAAGCGATCCAGGGCCTTATTAACTCCATGCCTCGACGAATTCATCAATGTATTGCAGCTCCACGAACCTACTACGCGGGCTTAGCAGGGGGAGTGGTGATACTCCCACGTGGCCCGTCCCAGGTGGCGGATACGGGGGTCCTAACCGGCTTGCCGGCGGACTTGAGGGAAATTAAATACCTCTCGCGGACCAAACACACTTCACCCTGTGGGTGGGGAACGCAGACGAATAATACACGCCCGGTATCCCCTGCCTGTCGTGAGAGGCGACTAAAAGGGGCGACCAAGGGATGATGAATTCGAACCATGAAACTACTTTTGATTGGTACCATCACGCGGGGAACAGCATGGGTTGCCTGTACTTGCGAGTAGTACCACTATGTTAGGTACGAAATAGGTTTGTGATTAGTAGCAGCCAAGAGCCTGGCCTGGGGTTTTCCAGTACCCGTGCGTCGTACCCAAGTGAGCAACACCGCGGGTCTGGGCATTGCCTGTGAGTTGTACCACTATATGAGCGACACCGTGGGTCTGGGCGTTGCCTGTGAGTTGTACCACTATATGAGCGACACCGTGGGTTTGCGTTGCCTGTGATTAGTACCCACTATGTGAGGAACACCACGGGATAGTGTGGTTAGTACTTCTAGGTGAAGAACCTTATCGGTTTGCGTTGGCTATGAGTGGCGCCATTGTGTGAGAAACACCATAGGTTTGCGTAACCTATACGAAGTACAGTACTTGTGAGTAGAACCATCTTGTGTGGAACACTGTGAGTCTTCGCTACTTTTGATCAGTACCCCAAAATGACAAATACCATGGTTCTACTTTACTCGCGACATGTACCATTCTGTGGTTCCTTAGGCTGGATTTTGCACCTTGTAGACATCAAGCAACATTGTGCTTTATAAGTGGTCCCTTGGTCAGTAATACTATTATTTACGGTCTTTTTTTGTTAGTCTAATCCACTGTTGTTGTTTTTTGTTGGGTTCATGTCATCCATTAATTCTTACTTCATGACATTTTTTATTTTATTTTTGATCAGTGGATGAATTTCAACTTGTTGTTATTGCATTTCGTGCCATTAGGGGCCGATGACCTCGATGTTAGGCCCCTTTAAACAACAAGCATAAACATTACAGAAAGAAGAATACTTACAAAACGTGGTCACCTCAAACCAAGATGAAGGGGAGCTCGAGGGGTACTTCACTTTCTATTCCCAGTTTACAGTTAAAGATTTGTGAAGTTTTTACATTAGCCGGAAGAAAGTTACCTTTTAGAAAAGTGGGTTACATAACTAAAGATTCGGACCTTTCCCTCGGATTAAACTGCGGAGGTAGCAAGAAAGAACAAAGTTATGTGGCCATGTCCTTATAGATGTTTTGGTTGCCGACAAAAGGGGCCGCCCGCCTCCTGCTTGCAACACAGACTCAGATAGACGACGATCAAATGGCCAAGAAACGTGAAAAGCCGCAGCTTATAAACCCTCAGAGAAGGTTCGAGATCATTTAAGAATAAACCAGCCACACCCTCTTAATTTTATTGGTTGAATTCAAAAGTGACACTCAAAATTGAACAAGAAGCCTGTGATAGGTTGAAAATTAATCACAGAAATTTTTCACTGGCCAGATTCAAAACTGGTGGAAATATAAAGGAAATATTGCCAACCCAAAAATAAAAGAACATCAATCGGTTACAAAAATTTAGAAATGCAAAACTTTTAAAAATTATAAGTTCTTTCACTTTGCACCAGAGGGCATCATCAAAATATTTAGTGGTGTCACCTGTAGAAAAATGTCCAAACTTCTTGCTGAATATAAAAAAAAAGGAGAAATTCACTCAGTTTAGGAAACTGCACAATAACAAAATTACATAATATTTCGGTGGTGACTTCTTCTGATTAATGTTCTAAGTTACTGTAGTAGTAGTTTCCACTTTTGTTCGATAGAGGAGTTCCTTTAGGCGCTAATTATGAACACGGGGCGTTCAGGTGTACCTCCCGGTATTATTATTATTATTATTATTATTGTTACGGAGTTATCCGTGGAAGGCGGAGGTGAAAGAAGGTGCGGGCTGGAATAGGTCTGACTACAAGTTCGAAAGATAAATTAAAATTTCAACAAAGGTTATATTTTCAAAAATTAACAATGGTGACATAGAATTTGAAAACATAACAAGCCAACAACAAGCCAAAATCAGATACAAAGAAATTACAAGTGTTAGGGGATTATTACAAGGTCTGGGCTTCGAGCCCCACAATCACAATCCTTGAGCACTTAGTCCAACTTCACCAAGGGACAAAATTGAACAAAGGGGCAGAAAACCCCATCATGCCAAGGAGCACTTGCTCCTAATTACAATGTTAAGCCCCCTAGAGGCACACAGAAATCAAATTTTGGAAAGAGCAGACGCGCTCTCAAAGTTCAAGCCTATCAAAGGCCACAACGAATTTCACTTCTATCTACCCTCAAGGCACACAAAGAAACAAGGGTATTTAATACCCAACCTACGGGGCCTTCGCAATGAAAATAAAAACACAGGTTAAGTTACTGGCCCAAAGTACAGAGAGGACTGGAGGCGTGAAAATGCACTCCAAATACACTTATTAAAACCTAAGTGGCTCTAGGCCGATACACAGGGGCTAGTCCCAAGCTAGGGAGGTGACCCGTATGAGAAAACTTTAATACATTAAGGAATAGAAGAAACGGTTATAAAAACGTGGTCACCTCAATTTCAAAATGAAGGGGAGTTCGAGAGGGTAAAGCACTCTTTATCCCCGCTTTACAGTGAAAGAGATTTGTAGTTTTCAGATAGACAGAAGAGGAATTTACATTTTAAAGTGGTAGGTCACATATTAAAGGTTTCGAACCCTCCCCGAGAGTTAAACTGCTGAGCTAGCAAGAAATAAAGATGCTAAAAGGCCATTACCTTGTTGATCTGCTGTATAAAGAACGAGGCGCTTCCCGCCCCCTCCTACATATTCACACACTGAGTTAGATCTTATACTAGTGGCCAGGAGACAGGAAAATCAGCTGTTTTTATACCCTCGTGGAAAATTCGAAACCTTTCAAGAATGAATAGACACACCCCCTCAACTTTATTGGATAGTTTAGAGCTACATATCCATATCGAAGAAGACATACATGATTGGCTGAAAATAATTAAAGAAATTTGGGATTGGCTAAGTTCAAAACTGGCGGAAGGAAGGATTAATATTGCCAACCCAAAAAATAAAAGAACAAAATTTAGTAAAGACAACAACTTTTGAATACAAAATTTCTTCAAGAAAGTTCATTCCTTCGCACCAGAGTGCGTAATCATAATTTTTAGTAGAGACATCTGGTAGAGAACGTCCACACTTCTTGATCAATTACAAACAAAAACACATCAAGATTCACACAGAGCCATCTTCGGAGAAACTGTTGAGTTAATACAGTTTTTGAAAGTTCAGGATTTCTCCTGTAGAGGAGTTTCAATTAGCGCAATATTTGAACTAGCGGCGTGAAGGTGTACCGCCCGGTACAATAATTATTATAATTACGGGGATACCCTAGGACCAGCAGAGGTGAAAGAAGGTGCCGGGGTGAATGGGTCTAACTATGATGTCAAGAAAGAATTTAAACTGAAAGGGAAGGTTATATTTTCAAAAAGCTACAAGTTAACAAAATTCTCACTTAGTGAGATAACAGGTACCATGACAAAGTTTATACAAAGCAAGAAAACCCAAACTTTGGTAACTGTTCGATAATCAGGGCTTTCAGCCCCTCGCTTTACATTTCCTGAGCTCTCAGCTCAACTTTACAAAAAATACAATTTTACACAAGGGCAGAAATCCCCTAATACATGAAGCGCTGACTCCTAACTCACAATACCAAGCCTAAAAAAGGCATTCAGTAATCTTACTTTGAAAAAGAGCTAACAGGCTCTCAGTTTTCGAGCCAATTCATGGCAACACCAAAAACATCTTACACCTTTTTGGCCTTCCATGGCCCAGCTTAAAAACTGAAACAGGGGCATCACGTACCCAACCTATAGGGCCTTCGTGTAAAAGAAATAATAGTTAAATAAATGGCCCGAACAAAAATGAAAGGAGGCGAAAACTTGCACTCCTAGATGTGAATTCTAAAACCTAAAGGGCACTAGGCCGATGAAACAGGGGCTATTCCCAAACCATGGAGGTAACTCGTATAAAAATAAATTAAGCCATTACGGAAAGGAAAAAGACCAGTTACAAACGTAGTCACCTCAAACCAATGTGAAGGGGAGCTCGAAAGGGTACAGCACTCTCTATCCCCGATTTACAGTTAAAGATATTATGAAATTTTTACATAAGCCGACAGAAAATTATATTTGCAGAAAAGTAGGTTACATGGTTAAAGTTTCGGACCTTTCTCTCAGGTTAAACTGCGGAGCTAGCAAGAAATAAAGATGTTAACTGGCCATTACCTTGCTGAAGACCTGCTGCCTCATGAAAGAGCAGTCTCCCGCCTCCTGCTTGACACACAAACTTAAATGTTGATCAAATGGCCAAGAGACGTGAAAATCTGCAGTTTATA
Organism: Anabrus simplex; assembly: GCF_040414725.1. Taxonomy (NCBI): domain Eukaryota; kingdom Metazoa; phylum Arthropoda; class Insecta; order Orthoptera; family Tettigoniidae; genus Anabrus; species Anabrus simplex. Next base: position 85,293,956 of record NC_090268.1, on the reverse strand, counting down.
AACCCTCGGGGAAAGTTCGAGACCTTTCATGAATAATCAAACCACACCCTCTCACTTTATTGGTTACCGTAAAATTACACACAAAATCGAAGAAACCTGCGATAGGCGAAAAATTACAGAAATTCGTGATTGGCTAAATTCAAAACTGGCGGAAAGAAAGGATAAATATTGCCAACCCAAAAAAGGATGAACGAAATTCAGTAAGGAAGAAACTTATGAATACAAAACTTCTTCAAAAAGTTCTTTCACTTCGCACCACAGCGCATGATCATAGTTTTTTAGCAGAGACATCTGTTGAAGAAAGTCCAAACTTCTTGATGACTGGTAAACAAAACACGTAGAATTTCATACAGTACATGAAACTTCAAAGAAAGAAAATTACGTCCAATTACTGAAGTGACGTCTTCTGAGTAATGGTTGAAGTAGGTGTAGTTTCAAGTTCACTATTTCTCCAGAAGAGGAGTTCCTCTAGGCGCAAGATTTAAATGTGCGGCGTAGAGGTGTACCTCCCGGTAAAATTATTATTATTATTATTATTATTATTATTATTATTATTATTATTATTATTATTATTATTATTATTATTATTATTGTACCGGGCGGTACACCTCCGCGCCCCTAATTCAAACATTGCGCCAGTTGAAACTCCTCTACTGGAGGAAGCCTGAACTTTGACTACAGTGTTAATTCTCAAGTTTCTCAGAAGATGTCCCTACTTGTAAATTTTGAAGTGTTCTGAACTGTGTCGTTTTCGATGTATTTTTGTTTTGCCTGTAGTAAGAAGTGTGAACATTCTCTTCTAGATGGCACTACTGAAGGACTACAATTATGCACCCTAGTGCGAAGTGAAAGAACTGTGTTTTTGGAGAAATTTAGTATTTATAAGTTTGTTCCTTATTAAATTTCTTTCAGCTTGTGTTTAAGTTGGCAACGTTAACCCTTTCTTTCTGCCAGTTTTGAAACTGGCCAATCATAAATTTCTGTAATTAATTTTCCACCAATCCTGGTTTTCTTCTTCAATTCTGACATGTAATCTTTTGGTCGTCCAATAAAAAGCTTGTGGGCGGGTGTTATCATTCAGGAAAGGTCTCGAATGTTCCGCGAGGGTATATAAACTGCTGATTTTCGGGTCTCTGCGCCACTTCAGTAACATCTCTCAAAGTGTAAAGTATGTAGCAGGGGGCGGGAAGCGCCTCTTTCTTCGGGCAGCAGTTCAACCAACAGGTAATGGCCGTTTGATAACTTATTTTCTTGCCAGCTCAGCAGTTTAACCCTCGGGGCGGGTTCGAAACTTTTATCATGTAACTTTCCTTTAAAATGTAAAAGACTTGATTTAAATTCTGCCTCTGTAACTACATATGGGGATAGAGAGTGCTTAACCCTCTCGAGCTCCCATTCATATTGCTTTGAGGTGAACTTATTTTCTCTACCGTTTCTTCCCTTCTAATGTAATGTAAATCGTTTCCTTATATAAGTCAGCTCTTGGCCTAGGGCCAAATTAGGTTTTAAATAAAGTGTATTTGGAGTGCAAGGTCGCCTCCTCTCAAGTTGGTATTTTGGAGGCCATGTAATATTCCTGTTTCTTTAATGAATAGGCTTCAGTAGGTTGGGTATTTTTACCCCTGTTTTCATGTGCTTGGAGGTCAGTTTGAAGGTGGAGTTTGGTGTGGCCTTTGATAGGCTGGAACTTTGAGAGCGGATTGCTCTTTTTGAAATTTGGTTTCTGTGTGCCTCGAGCAGGCTTTTCTGAGTAATAGGGAGCAAGTGCTCCTGGGCATGATTGGGGTTTTCTGCCCCTTTGTTAAACCTTATGTATAAGTAAAGTTGGGCTCTTTGCTCAAGATTTCTGTGTCTGGCTCTCGGAGCCCAAATCCTGTAACACTGTAATTGTACATTCTCGATTTGTTGCTAGGCTGCTGAGTACCTGTTATATTTGTTATTTCTTGATCTTAAAAAGAAAATATAACCTTGTTAAACTTTATCTTTAATTTCGTAAGTTGAGACCTGTTCCCCCCAGCACCTTCTTTCACCTCTAACTACCACAGAAAACTCCGTAACAATTATTATTATTATTATTATTATTATTATTATTATTATTATTATTATTATTATTATTATTATTATTATTATTATTATTGTACCGGGTGGTACACCACAACGCCGCGCATTCAAAACTAGTGCCTAAATGAAGTTTCCTAAATTGACTGAATTTCTCCTATTTTGTTTGCTATACATCAAGAAGTTTGGACATTTCTCCGCAGTTGACACTACCAAAAGACTATGATCATGCACCATGGTGCAAAGTGAAAGAAATAATTGAAATAAGTTTTCTATTTCTAGGTTTTTGCAACTGATTATGTTCATTTATTTTTGGGTTGGAAATATTTCCTTTATATTTCCACCAGTTTTGAATCTAGCCAATCACTAATTTTCCACGAACCTGCTACGCAGGCGTAGCAGGGGGAGAGGTGATACTCCCACGTGGCGCGTCCCAGGTGGCGGATAGGGGGGTCCTAACCGGCTTGCCGGCGGACTTGAGGGAAATAAAATACCTCTCGCGGACCAAACGCACTACCCCTTGCGGGTGGGGGACGCACATGTAGAATACACCCGCGGTATCCCCTGCCTGTCTTAAGAGGCGACTAAAAGGGGCGACCAAGGGCTGACTGAAGTAGAACCATGCAACTAATTTTGAATCGTACCATCACGCGGGGAACACCATAGGTTGCCTGTACTTGCGAGTAGTACCCCTAAATTCGGTACGAAATAGGTTTGTGATTAGTAGCAGTAAAAGCCTGGCCTGGTGGATTCCAGTACCCGTGCGTCGTACCCATGTGTGCAACACCGCGGGTCTGGGCGTAGCCTGTGAGTGTACCACTATATGAGCAGCACCGTTGGTCTGCGTTGCCTGTGATTAGTACCCACTATGTGAGGAACACCACGGGAATACCGGCGCCCGTGTTTAGTACACCTAGGTGGGGAACCTTCTCGGTTTGCGTTGACACTGAGTTGCGCCATTGTGTGAGACACACCATAGGTCTGCGTTACTTGTACGTATTGCAATACTTGTGCGTAGTACCATCTTTTGTGGAACACCGTGAGTCTTCGCTACTTCTGATCAATACCCCAACATGACACATACCATGGTTCTATTTTACTCGCGACATGTACCATTCTGTGGGGCCTTAGACGTGGATTTTGCACCCCCTTTAGACACCAAGCATCATTGTGCTTTACAAGTGGTTCCTTGGTCGGTAATAATGTTATTTTCGATCTGTATTGAGTCCGATCCACTGGTTTTTGTTTGTTTGTTTTGTGTTTTGTTGAGTTTCTGTCCATCCATTCATTCTTCCTGCCATATGTTATTTTTATTTTGGTCAGTGGATGCCTTTGCAATTTTTGTTCTTTCATTTCGTACCATTAGGGGCCGATGACCTCGATGTTAGGCCCCTTAAAGCAACAAGCATCATCACATCATCAATCACTAATTTTTGTAATTAATTTCCGACCAATACCGTATTTCTTTTTCACCTTGTATCTGCCAATTTAAGAGGGCGGGTCCTGATTAATCTTGAATGATCTCGAACCTTCTCTGAGGGTTTATAAACTGCGGCTTTTCACGTTTCTTGGTCAATAGATCGACGTCTGAGTGTGTGTGTTAAGCAGGAGACGGGCGGCCTCTTTCGTCGGCAGCTAGAACATCTACAAGGTAATGGCCACATAACTTCATTCTTTCTTGCAACCTCCGCAGTTTAACCCGAGGGAAAGGTCCGACTCTTTAGTTATGTAACACGCTTTTCTAAAATGAACTTTTTTTCCGTTTGACGTTAAGAATTTCATACTTAGGTTCCGTATTGAATCAAGATTTACATCAAGGAAAGGACGATTAGTTTCACCTTTTCAATACTATATATAGCACTATAGAACCTTTTTTTTCCGGGTAATTGTAAAAACCTTCATAAAATATTTAACTCTAAACCGGAGATAGAGAGTGAAGTACCCTCTCGAACTCCACTTCATCTTAGTTTGGGGTGACTACGTTTTCCTCTAACGGTTTTTTCCTATTGTAATGTGTTAATGTAATTGCTAAACGAGTCACCTCAGTAGTTTTGGAATGGCCCCTGTTTCATCGGCCTACGAATCTGCTACGTAGGCGTAGCAGGGGGAGAGGTGATACTCCCACGTGGCGCGTCCCAGGTGGCGGATAGTGGGGTCCTAACCGGCTTTCCGGCGGACTTGAGGGAAAAAATACCTCTCGCGGACCAAACACACACCTTCTGTGGGTGGGGGAGGCAGACGAAGAATTCACCCATGGTATCCCCTGCATGTCGTAAGAGGCGACTAAAAGGAGCGACCAAGGGATGATTGTCTTGGAACTATGAAACTACTTGTGATTAGTACCACCGTGCGGAGAGCATCATGGGTCGCTTTCACTTGCGCGTAGTTCCACTATATTAGGTACGAAATAGGTTTGTGATTAGTAGCACACAGGAGCACCGTGCGGTCGGCTTTTGCAGTACCTGTGATTACTACCACCATATGAGCAGGATCATGGGATGATAGCTCCCATGGTTTTCCCTTGTCTGTGTTTAGTACCCACTAAATGAGGAACACTACGGGATAGGGGAAGGTCCTTGTGGTTAGTACTCGTATGTGATGAACACCATGGGTTTGCGTTGCCTGAAAAAAGCGCCGCAAAGTGAGAAAAACATAGGTCTGTATTATATGTCGAATTTCATAACCTCTGAGTAGTACAATAATGTGTGGAATACCGCAAGTCTCTGCTACTTTTGATTAGTACCGCAACAGGACAAATACCATGGTTCTACTTTGCTAGCGATCAGTAGCGTTACGATGGGCCGATAACTTGGATTTTGGACCCCCTTTAGACTGCAAGCATCATCGTTTCAGTGTTATGCTATAGCAGCAGTCCTGTGGTCAGTAATTCTAATCTTTTACGTCAGTTTTTGTGAATGTAAAGCATTGCGGGTCGCATCCACTGATTGTTTTAAATTCATGTCCATCCATTCATTCTTCGTTCTCACGCTTTGAATTCTGGTCAGTGGAGAATTTTAGACTTTTAATTTGTCATTCCATTTCATCTCATTTCGTACCATTAGGGGCCGATGACCTCGATGTTAGGCCCCTTTAAATAACAATCATCATCATCATTATCATCATGTTTCATCGGCCTAGAGCCCCTTACTTTTGTTTTAGTGTTCATATCTAAGAGTGCAAGTATACGCCTCCACTCATTTTGTGTTCGGGCCATTAATTTAACCTGTTATGCTTATTCCACGAAGGCCCAGTAGGTTGGGTATTTAATACCCCTGTAAAAATTACTTCCATTTGTAAATGGTGGTTTGAGAGACCCGAGATTGATGTAATGTTGCCTTGAGTAGGCAGTGAGGAACCGAGAGCCTGTTGGCTCTTTTTCAAGTGTTGTAATTGTAAACAGTGCCTCTAGAAGGCCAGAAATTGTATTTCGGGAGCAAGTGCTCCATAAATTAGGGGATTTCTGCCCTTGAATAAATTTGTGGTCTTTGTAAATTTGAGCTGGGAGCTCAGAAATTGTGAGGCAAGGGACTTGAAGCCCGGGATTTGTAAAAATCACTAAAATTTGGATCTTTCTTGTCTTGTTTCTAGTTTGTCATTGTACCTGATATATTATTGTGTTCACTCAGTGAAGGATTGTTGAGTTTGAAGTTCTAAAAAGAAAAATATAACCTTTTAGAATTTTAATTTTCTTGATGGGCCTACTGTAGATAGACCCATTCACCCCGGCACCTTCCTTAACCTCATTCTGCTCCATGGGTATCCCCGTAACAATTATTATTATTATTATTATTATTATTATTATTATTATTATTATTATTATTATTAATGTACCAGGAGGTACACCTCAACTCCACACATTCAAAATAAGCGCCTTAATGAACTTCTCTACAGACCAAAATGTGAATTTACTACTACATAAATTTGAGACTTTAATCAGAAGATGTCACTACTGAAATAATAAGTAATTTTGTTATTGTGAAGTTTCCTAAACTGATTGGATTTCTCTTGGTTTTGTGTTTGCCGTACATCAAGAAGTTTGGACATTTTCCCACAGATGTCACTACCAAAAAACTAAGGTCATGTATTCTGGAGCAAGGTAATGGAAGTTGTTATTGAAAGAAATTTTGTGTTTATTTACGTCCGAAACGGGGGAGGAGCTTACGGTCACCTGTTTCCAATATGGCGGCGAGATAGTGACGGGAAGCAAACACGACAGTGATCGGGTGTGCGTCTGTAGGATTTATGAAGTGTTCGAAATGTCTTTGGTGTCGTATGCGCAACTGTTGAGAGTTGTCGGAGATTTCACGCGTCCGTTAGTGGAAGGGGAAGAAATATTCAAGCGTAATTACTTGGTATGTGTAGGTAAAACGTTTGAAACAGAAGATGAAACTAGTGTTGTAGCGTTGTGTTTACAATCATCTCACATCGATTCAAAACCCTACAAAGTTAATGTTGTCTTGAACAAGGGGGTGAAAATGTGAAGTGCAACTGTACATGTAAAGCGGGTTTGTCAGAGAAATGTTACCGTTGACACGCTAATTCACCTTAACAGTTAAGCTACTGTAATTTTCCACTATTAGAGGTTATGGAGTGATTTCTTGTTGGTTTGGTCCATGCCAAAGCCTTAGCCAGGTGACAGGGGAGTTACCTGTTTTGTAAACTGTGTGACTTCCCCACTCGGAGAACAATCATCACACGAGAAATGCAACCAAGCAAGCAAAGGGCGCCAATCTTTAAGTTGAGGACTTAAAGATAAAATTTATAATCAAGCTTGGACAGACTCTTATCACAGGGGTGAGGTGATAGGGCACTAATCATTAAGCAGGAGAATTAGAAATCAAAAGGCTAATTAAGGCAGATTGATTACAATGAACTAGAAAAATACTATTTATTATATTTAATATAAATGACGACGGTTTAACGAGAACTGAATTTAAAATAGAAAATGAATTTAATAAAAAAATGAATGACTCTACTTCGCGAAAACTTGCAATATCTTTAACTCGCTTGCTCACCATGTAGTCTCGTTCTGTTGGTCCTTGGAAAGCTTCCCTCCTTATAGCTGGAACATCACCGGTCGTCTTTGAGATCTCTTCATCTGCCGCTAAGTACCATTCCTGCCTTTCAAATTGCACCTTCCACTAATTGGGAGATGACTTCAAAACTAACACTCCCTATTATGCTCTATCCCATATATTGGAGATAAGCCCTAAGTCATAGTTAGAAGAACCACCTTGGGTTATATGGAGAGGATACTCAATTAAGAATCCTTCCATCTTTACTGAAAATTTGCTCTGAAGTTTCATTTCTATCTAGATTAAAACTATCTATTGACTTAGACTGGTTCAAACCGGTCTGGTAGCCGTGCTGTACGTACTTCATGATAAGAGTGGCTATACACCCCTCATTCAGAATTTCTAAGTACCACGTCGTGGTAATGAAGTAAAATACTAACGTAGAATCAAACGAAGAAGATCAAGTAGCGTGTCACGTAGAAGATCTGGTAGAAGAGATGCAAGATCTAAGATGAGAGATCCGCCAAGAGCTCCAGCACGCCCTTTTATAACTTTCTCTCTCGCTAATTACAGGTCGCTACACGTGGTCCAATCAGATGACACGTCTCTCCCCACTCCAGATATTAGAGTTGACGGGCCATAATCATGATATCAACTGTTCTTCTATTCGTCCTTTCACTCAGTATCCATGGCAACATGACGCTCCTTTGAAAATATCGGCGTTGATCAGTTCGAATAATTCTGGTCGAAATACGGTAGCTTACGTTACCACGCTTGAACACGTGCTCGCTTTTCTCAGAACTTGATGTCTAAATTTGTCCTTCCAACTTCCTCGGTGATGTGGCAAGACAGAGGAAATCTACTACAAGTTAATTTTAACCGACTGTCGCAAGAATCTAAGTGAATATTAGGATATTCAGCCCTCGTTTACAAGTCGTAGTTACAAAGTAATGAAATGATAGTGAGCAAATGATTAAACATGAATTATAATACAATTACATACCAAGATAAATATCATAACGTTAAATTCCTGAATTAATTACACATAATAAAATTAATATAATTACACTGTAACGTCTGGAACGTTACAACTGTAGTCTTCGGGAAGAAAGAAAATAATAATTCTACTAAGTAAATGTTGTAAAGCAAATAAATCCTAGGCTTTATACAGGCTTGTGTTGGAACAGCCCACATAAACTTAATGTTCTTCCATTTTTACCATCAGCACAAAAGTTAGAACTTAGAATCGACAATAATATGTATAACAATTATAACTACCTACAGTATATGCAGAGCAAAGTTCGAAAATTATAATTTAAGAGTACTATAACCTCTACAGTCACAGCTGTTTGGGGTTGAAGAATACTTGGTTTGTCCAATTCTACCAAATAATTAGGTTATGGCTTCTAATTTATGATGAGCAGTTAGGAGCGTGCAGCTGTGAGCTCGCATCCGGGAGATAGTGGGTTCGAACCCCACTGTCGGCAGCCCTGAAGATAGTTTTCCGTGGTTTCCCATTTTCACACCAGACAAATGCTGGGGCTGTACCTTAATTAAGGCCACGGCCGCTTCCTTCCCATTCCTAGACCTTTCCTGTCCCATCGATTGATGATTGATTGATGATTGTTGTTTAAAGGGGCCTAACATCTAGGTCATCGGCCCCTAATGGTACGAAATGAGACGAAATGGAATGACATATTAAAATTCTAAAATTCTCCACTGACCAGAATTCAAAAACGTGAGAACGAAGAATGAATGGATGGACATGAATTTAAAACAATCAGTGGTTGCGACCCGCAATGTCTCACATTCACATAAACAGACGTGACAATATCGTATTACTGACCAAGGGACTACTGCTATAGCATAACACGGAATCGATTATGCGTGCAGTCAAAAGGGGGTCCTAAATCGCAGTTATCCGCCCCTCATAACGGTACTGATCGCTATCAGAATAGAACCATGGTATTTGTTCTGTTGCGGTACTAATCAAAAGTAGCAGACACTTGCGGCATTCCACACATTATTGTACTACTCAGAGCTTATGAAATTCGACATAATACAGACCTATGCTTTTCTCACTTTGCGGCGCCATTTACAGGCAACGCAAACCTATGGTGTTCATCACATAAGAGTACTAACCACAGGGACCTCTCCCTATCCCGTGGTGTTCCTCATATAGTGGGTACTAATCATAGGCAAGGCAGAACCATGGTAGCTATCATCCCATGGTCCTGCTCATATGGTGGTACTAATCACAGGTACTGCAAAAGCCGACCGCGCGGTGCTCCTGTGTGCTACTGATCACAACCAATTTCGTACCTAATGTAGTGGTACTACGCACAAGTAAAAGCAACCCTTGGTGTTCTCCGCGTGGTGGTACTAATCACAAGTAGTTTCATGGTTCCAATTTAAACATCCCTTGGTCGCCCCTTTTAGTCGCCTCTCACGACAGGCAGGGGATACCGTGGGTGTATTATTCGTCTGCCTCCCCCACCCACAGGGGGTGTGTGTTTGGTCCGCGAGAGGTATTTTATTTGCCTCAAGTCCGCCGGCAAGCCGGTTAGGACCCCCCTATCCGCCACCTGGGACGCGCCACGTGGGAGTATCACCTCTCCCCCTGCTACGCCTGCGTAGCAGGTTCGTGGTCCTGTCCCATCGTCGCCATAAGACCTATCTGTGCCGGTGTGACGTAAAACAAATAGCAAGAAAAGCTAATTTATGATGGCAAAATACTACATATTTTCTTTCATTGATAGAAGTATTTTATAGGCAATTTAAATGCAGTGCTTAATTACTACCAGTTAAAGATATTACTCACATGTAGATAGTTAATTTACTGTCTGCTGTTACACATATGAAGAAGTTTACAAAGAGCGGATTACATTCTATGTGCGGCACAGAAGTATTAGGCTACAAGTTTATCAGTATTTTTGATGTAGCTAAATCTCTGTGAATACAAATTAGAGACAATAACTATCAGTGAGTAGAATAAACAGCATCGGTACCTACACTGTGGAAAGAAGTCGTCTTCACGAGAATGCAGACTGCACACTGTCATGTATCGCGTAACGCGTTTTCCTATTGACAGCGCGGAAACCCATCTTTCTCTCTGAACTTTTTGTACAGGAAAGTAGTGAAGAGATTTCGCATCCGTTTTATACGATTTGCAATCGTATACAGAGCAGTACCTCCTCAAATTTGACAATTTTCTTTCTGTTTCCATCACGACGTCAATGCTTCGCCATGTAAATAAATCTCACCAGTCACTATGTTGCAGCTTCAACATTCTACCGCGTGGCTGCGCCATCCAACTTTTCTGACGTCAATAGATTTTCTCAATTTTCACTTGTTTTTATGGAATTCTATGTTTGCAACACTTCTGTCTCATTCCACCAGTTTTGAATCTGGCCAATAAAAATTTTCTGTAATTAATTTTTCAGCCTATCACAGGCTTTTTTTTCGGTTTTGAGTGTAACTTTTGGGTTCAGACAATAAAAAATGAGAAGGTGTGTCCGGATTAATCCAGAATCCTCTCGAACCTTCCCTGAGGGTATATAAGTTGCGGCTTTTCAAGTTACCCCCTGCGGGTGGGGGTCGCAGACGAATAATACACCCACGGTATCCCCTGCCTGTCGTGTGAGTCGTCTAAAAGGGGTGACCAAGGGATGATTGAATTAGAACCGTGACACTACTTTTGATTCTTACCATCACGCGGGGAACACCATGCGTTGGCCTGTACTTGCGAGTAGTACCACCAAATTAGCCCTTTCACTCCCGACACATAGATTATGAGAATACGGGTGCGCAATTGCAATTTCCTAAGTGTTTATGGTCTAAATATTATCGAAAATTAAATTTTTCCCATTTACAAACGCCACTAGCGGTATTTTTTGACCCCTCACAATTGTGAGGGTCAGTAGTAAACGATGACCCTCACAATTGTGAGTATCAGATTCACTAAGGCAATAAGGATGGTTGAGATCTTGCATTTGTCATCCTAAAATGTGTTTCGTGAATGAAAAATCAATTTTTGCCATCATATCCTTAATTAAAGTAAATTTCTAATAGCTTGTAACCAGAAATATAACAAATTATAGCGACATAAATATTGATTACAGCAGGGTGAATGTCACTTTAGGATTTGTCTTCATAACGGAATTTCTACGGTGCATTTGTATGTCTACTTCACTGTGTGAAACAAACGGAAACAATTATTGTATTTATTTAAAAAGTGGTAAACATTGCATTTCATGCATCATGTGTGAGATCTCCGTTAGCAGCCATGAAGTGTGTCTTCAAATTATCTACAACTGGATAATGTCTTTTCCGGGCATACCTGCAGGTATTTCTTGTGTGGGAGAAAGTTTCTCATTCTGCTAATTGAAAACTTCATACCTTTTTCTCTTGAGTCCACCTAGAATGTACTCTCCAATGGCCAACCGGAACACTAGTAGGTCCATCATCTCTTCTGGTACCGTCCCATTCAACTTGCAATCCGTAAATTTGACTCACCGAAACTGGATTTTATCCTTCTATAGAAATACATTCAGGACCAGGTTTACATTTAAATGTTTTCTTAGACCATGACACACTTGGCGAAGGATCTGGGTTCACTGGCATTTCTATTTCAGATTCTGAACTAGAACCATCTGTACAAAGTTCTGGTTGCCATGCTGCCTGGTCATCACTGTCATCAAATTCCTCAATATCTGACGTGTCTAATTAATCTTGAATAGCCCCTGGATCATCTAGGAGGTTTTCTAGTTCCCGTAGTTTATCTGAAAAGCTACAGAGACCTTGAAGTACATTTTTCTTACAATTAGGGATAGATAGTACAGACTGTAATGTAAAATAAAACAGTTAAAACTACGTGAAAATATACTGCCAGCAAGTAAAAATACGATTCAACTCTGTAATTAGTAATAGGAATAACAGACAGGTAGCTAAAGCTACTTTAAAAGCAATAAATGAATGTCAGACGGACTTAACCTCAAAGCCGAGAGGTACACGTACACTCCCAACACTCACAAACGTGAGTGCATAATTCATAGATGAACTGAATACCCCAAATACTTTTAGATTGGAAATAAACGAATGTAATTTAATTCTAGAGAGTATTAAGTTAATAATTTATAACGATATAATAATTAAAAGTACAAATTGATTGAAACAGAAACATAATTACCTCTTTGTGCCATCTTGTCACAGAGCAAGCAATGAAACTCCTTGTTTTCAACTTTGAATCTGAAGTATACCGCCAGACTGCAGTGGTTTCACTTAAACCAGAACCCTCACTTTCGTGTGAGAGCGGAGTGAATTAAGTCAAGAAAAAAAATTCGTATCTAGGTAATGTTAAATCTACACTCACAATTGTGAGTGCAGGGAGCGAAAGGGTTAGGTACGAAATACGTTTATGATTAGTAGCAGTAAAGAGGCTGGCCTGGGGGGTTTCCAGTACCCATGCGTCGTACCCATGTGAGCAACCCCGCGGGTCTGGGCGTTGCCTGTGAGTTGTACCGCTATATGAGCGGCACCGTGGGTCTGCGTTGCCTGTGATTAGTACCCACTATGTGAGGAACCTTATCGGTTTGTGTAGGCTATGAGTGGCGCCATTGTGTAAGAAACACCATAGGTCTGCGTTACCTGTACGAAGTGCAATACTTGTGAGTAGTACCATCTTGTGTGGAACACCGTGAGTCCTCGCTACTTTTGATTAGTACTCCAACATGACAAATACCATGGTTCTTCTTTACTCGCGACATGTACCATTCTGTGGGGCCTTAGACGTGGATTTTGCACCCCTTTAGACATCAAGCATCATTGTGCTTTATAAGTGGTCCCTTGGTCAGTATCCACTATTATTTACGATCCATTTTTGAGTCTGATCCACTGTCTTTTGTTTGTTTTTGTTTTTTGTTACTTTTTTTGTTGGGTTCATGTCCATCCATTCATTCTTCACGCCACTTTTTAATTTTATTTTGGTCAGTGGATGAATTTGAACTTTTAGTTATTTCATTTCGTACCATTAGGCGCCGATGACCTCGATGTTAGGCCCCTTTAAACAACAAGCATCATCATCATCATCATCATCATCAGCTTTTCAAGTTTCCTTGTCTCTTGATCGTCGTCTTTCTGAGTGTGTTTGTTACGGCAGGAGGCGGGACGCCTCATTCTTCGGCAGGCAGTACATCACCTAAATTATCTTTTCTGTAGGTGCCTCCGCAGACTTATCCGAGGGGAAGGTCGATATTCTTTACTACGTAACAAAACGTTTCTAAAATGTAAATTTTCTTTCGGCTAATTTAAAACTTCATAGAGTCTTTAACTGTAAATCGGGGGTACAGAGTGAGTCACTCTCCCGAGCTCCCCTTCATCTTTGCTTGAGGTGATTACTATTTCGTAACTGTTTAATACATTACAGTAAGCAAATTTATTTCCATGCGAGTCACCTCAGTAGCTTGCGACTAGCCCCTGTTTCGTCGGGCCCAGAGCCCTGTTAGGGTTTTAATATTTCATTATCTAGGAGCGCAAGTGTACGCCTCCATTCAGTTTGTGTTCGGGTCATTTATTTAACCTGTTTTTTTCGCAACGGTCCAGTAGGTTGGGTACTAGATACCCCTGTGTAAAACTATTTCCTTTTTTAAATCGTGCCTTGTGAGGCCAGAGAGTGTAAGACATGGATGTTATATTGCCTTGAGTACGCTGTAAGAAATTGAGAGCATATAAGCTCTTTCAAAAGTTTTTTTTTCTAGGAGCTTTACGTCGCACCGACACAGATAGGTCTTACGGCGACGATGGGATAGGAAAGGCCTAGGAGTTGGAAGCGGCCGTGGCCTTAATTAAGGTACAGCCCCAGCATTTACCTGGTGTGAAAATGGGAAACCACGGAAAACCATCTTCAGGGCTGTCGATAGTGGGACTCGAACCTACTATCTCCCGGATGCAAGCTCACAGCCGCGCGCCTCTACGCGCACGGCCAACTCGCCCGGTTTTCAAAAGTTTTGGTAATAGTGAGGGGTGCCTCTGGAAGGCTAGAGATTGTAAACTTTGGAGGATTTCTGCCCTTGACTAAATTATTCCTCATTTTGAACTGTAAATTTTGTATACTTGAGATTGTAGCTCAGAACTTGTAAATGGAGGGCTTGAAGCCCAAAATTGTTAAATTTCCTATTCTGGGGTGTTCCACCCTTGTTTGGCCTTGTACCTGAAATATCATTGTTATTTTCACCAAGTGAAAAAGTTGTTAAGTTTGTTGTTTTTGAAGAAATACAACCTTCAGTTCAAATTTTAAATTAATTTTGGTATTGTAGATAGACCCATTCACCCCAGCACCTTCTTTCACCTCTTTCTGCTCCACGGATATCTCCGTAACAATTATTATTATTATTATTATTATTATTATTATTATTATTATTATTATTATTATTATTATTATTATTATTATTATTATTATTATTAATTATTGGTGGTGGTGGTGTAAAGGGCAATAGACCACACTATGTGTAGAGCTACCATTTATTATTAATAATTACCGGAACTTAAAAACTAAGAATCTTCCCACTTATTTTCATAACAGGCTTACGTTATAACACTTTCTGATCTTAAACGTACACATGAGAGGAGACACCGTCAAATGTAACCATAGCTACCCAAGAGTAACAGTATGATGTAGAACAACAGGCCAAGTAAAATAAGACTCTTTGTTAAAAATTCTGAGAGGACATTCAATGCCTTTCAGTCTGGTTAGTGTTGCTCGTTAGAGCGAGGAGGAAGATGTATTCAGCTAATGGCGAAGGGGAGCATTCAAGTTCTGCTAAGACATCTAATTAATGAGATCACATAGATGAATTATCGATTCCCTAGGGAATGACGGTAGGAACCTGAGATAGTGACTATTTTCTTAGTGAGACTTCATACTATATGGACCAAGAACTGTAGTGATGACAAAAGAGTGATTATAAGGATCGGTAAATAACGCTCCATTAGAATATTTCTAAAAACCAAAATCCGCAGCTCACTTCTGATAGATGCGCGTAGGTCATCATACCCTTCTTTCCCACTATACGCTACCCCAATTAGAAATACTACATGCACCATGCTATTGCTTTTAGAGTAGAATGTTATGCCTTCGAATGTTTTAACCCCTGTGGATGGGAGACGCGGATGAAGAATACACCCATGTTATCTCCTACCTCTTTGATGTGGCGACTAAGAGGGACGACCAAGTGATGATGACATTAGAACCATGAGATTACTTGTGATAATTACCATTACATGTGAAACACCATGGGTCGACGTTACTTGCGACTAGTACCACATTGCGAGGAAAACTATGGGTCTACGTTACACAGGAGCAGTACTATTATGTGAGGAACACCATGGGTCTGGGCGTTGCTTGTGATAACTGTTATCGTGTACACTCAACCAGCCGTTCCAATGTGTTCAGAATGGGTATGCGTTACCTATGAATAGTAGCACTTCCTGAGAAACACCATAGGTCTACGTTGCCTGTGATGAGTACAGCTATGTGAGCAACACCATGAGTATACGTGGCGTGGGATTAGTTCCACTATGTAAGGAATACCACGGGAATACCGGCTCCCGTGATTCGTCCCACTATGCGAGGAACACCATGAGACTGTGTTGCTTGTTAGTCATACCCTTGTGTGCGAAACACTATGAGTTTCTGTTAGCTGTGAGTGGTGTCATTGTGTGTGTATACCATGGGTATACATTACCTGCGATTAGTACCACCATAGGAGAATCACCATGGTTCTGCTTTACTAGTGGTTACTATTATGAGGGGCCATTGACCTGGATTTTTGACTCCTTTGGACAACAGTCATCATCTCTGAAACTAAGGATGTGAGAGTAGGATCCACTGACTGTTTTGGACTTATGGTAAAGTTTTCATAATCATTTGTTTTAGATTCTACTCCGTGGATAAATTTTGAAGTTTTAATTATCGTGTCATTTCGTTGCACTTTGTACCATTAGGAGCCGGTGACCCCTCACGATGACGATGGGTTTTGTAAAGGCTAGGTGTGGGAAGTAAGTAACCGTGGTATTATTTAATTACAGCCCTGGCATTTGCCTGGCGAGAAAAGGGTAAATGACGGAAAACTTTCTTTAGGGCTACCGACAGTGGGGTTTGAACCGACTACCTCCCGAATGCAAGCTGATCGCTATGTGACGCAAACCCAGCAACCTCTTGCTCGGTGGTTGTTTAGTCTAAATACCTTCACTCCTCTATTTGCAACTAGCTGCGCGGTTCCGTTTATTTCTACACCTCATCTTTATACAGTATCACAGAAGAACTTGGTCTCAGCTTATCGTACGTTTCATCGTTACCCGTGTGGGAGGGGGAGGGACGCAGACGGAGATCGTACACGCGGTATCCCCTGCCTGTAGTAGGAGGCGACTAAAAGGGTCAACGAAAGTGCGGAAATGGATTGTATCTATGGTATCAGTTTTGTAACCCTTGTGGACGGGAGATGCTGAATACACAGGTACAGCAATCCGTGCCTGCTGGCGGTCGTGGATAGCCATTCACTGATGAATGAGCGAGTGAGTGAATGACTTGATGGAGTGAATTGAACATTCTATAAGAGAATGAATGGATGAATGACTGAGTGCATGAGTTAATCGACTAGATTCCAGGTCCTCTCTCCAAGTCGTGGATAGCCTCCAACTGTGGAGAGAGTTTCGTGAATTGTGAATTGATGAGTGGATGTTACCATTGTAGAACTGTGGTGTCTTTAAACAACAAGCACCATCATCAATCATTCATGATCTATAGATAAGATGATTTTGTGTTCATTCAATGCAAGAAAAGCGACAGACATACGCGACCTTCAAAAATGGTTTTGTTCCTACATTGTGTTTTCCCTCAAAATCACAAAAAGGAACGAATGTGCAAATACACACTACATCCTTATTATAGTACAAAAATTCCCATTTTCTTTTTACATCATTCACTGAAAACTTTCCCTTTCTCATTTCCAGTAGCGAGCTTAAAGTTCTGAAATACTTTTTCGTTATACGGGAATGAAACGTGGAAGAGCTAGGTGGTAAATGTGCCCAGACAGGAGAATTTCCAGTTGACTAAGCCTATAAACTCCAGTTATTGCTAGTGACTGCAAAGGTTGTGGTCGGCGACTGTGTAGCGTGCTCGTATGTAGGCCAGCCGTCTGTTACATTACTTCCTGGTCACTGCGCGCTGCAGGCTGTCAACAACGTTAAGGTAAACACTTCCAGTTTTAAAGTGAGGTAGGAAATTCCTCCTCAGTATTGTGACTTTTTCGAACTTAATGCATTAACGCAAAGCGATTAAGGCCCTACAATAAAGCGAGGTAATTCTACCCGCAAAATAATACTACATCTAGCTATATAGTAATCAGTGATCTCTTAACTAGAGTATCCAGTAAATGATTTCGTTTTGAAGTATTATTCACAAGAATATTAGTTTCAAAGGAAAGGCGCTGTTGTGAAGAGAGCCCTTGTCATTACTGACGGTAAGCATACAGAACTTCATAAAAATAAAGATTAACTTTTCCGGAAAGGAGTTTTGAAATGTAGGCCTAGTGAAGTAAAACTGGTTATATCACCCCTGTGGGTGGGGGCGCAGATGAAGAATACATCCATGGTATCCCCTGCCTGTCGTGAGAGGCGACAGAAAGGGGCGACCAAGGGATGATTGAATTAGAACCATGAAACTACTTTTGATTAGTACCATCACGCGGGTAACACTAAGGGTCGTCTTTACTTGCGGTTAGTACTGTGACGTACCCACTTTGCCCACAGATGTATGACAAATTTATAACGTGGCGGGTCACTTTAATATTAAAATAAATAAGTAATATGTCATTGTTTCTCCAGAAACAGTATCCCAAGGGCGCCAATCTTCAAGCTTATGGCTTGAAAACAAAAGTAGATAATTAATAATAATAATAATAATAATAATAATAATACGTAATGAGACTCAAAAAACTCCCAGGGGTGGGGTGAACGGAACACAAATCATTAAGTACACTAACTTGGAATTTAAGGATCATTAATAATCATTTCATAAAATACAAATTAAAACAGCTATTTATTAAGATGAAAAACGTGACGTAACGGCGTATTAACGAAATCTGAACTTACGGAAGCAAAAGGAAAAAGTGAATGAAATTAACTCTAAAAATGAAGTGTTGCGCGAAGACTTGCAGTAACTTATGCCATAAGCTCACCAAATGTAGACTCTGTTGTCTTGAAGCTGAAGATGGGTGGATCTCTCGTACAGGCTGCCTCATCTGTTGTTGAATTCCAGTCCTACATCCACATTTCCTGTCCTTAGCACTTCCTACTGTACTCCTTACATAAAGTCGTAATGAGTCCTAATTTTAAGTGCAAAACCACCATGGGTTATGTTCATGGAGAGAATACACTTGTATTCTTCCTTATTACGGAAAAGTAGCGTAGCTAAACTCATAATAAAAGCTCTGCTCCCCTATACCAGTCAGAACCGGTCTCCCGTTGACTACCTCTCGTCATTGAGATAACAAGTCCCAGTGAGAGTAACTTTTGAGTAGAATATACTCAGATGCGAAGTGAACTAAGTTAAAATCTTCTCCGATGTGTAGACGTAGAATGAAGAAGTATATAAAAGAGAAAGTCCGGCTGTCCGAATGAATGTCCTCTCCAGCCCTTGTCGGTGGTATTTATCGGTTCACAAGTCTCCTTCCATCATCCATATCACATGGTCCAGTAAGATTCGAGGTCTCATCCCTTCTCCGATGTATAGCTGTCAATCCATCACGTTGCTTCATTACGTACATTCGCATAGGCTGAACTTTCCCGCTGAAATAAAGCGTCCCCAAGCCGAGTTTGAAAAGTGGGTGTTAATAATGTATCAACTGTATCTTCATGAGGTGGAGAGGGTAGGGTCTCTCGTAATCTCGATGACGTACTTTTCCTGGAATTGGGCTGAAATTAGCCTGTTGACTCTGGTCACCTCACAACGGCTATTGGAAAATTTACTGCAAGTTATAAATATGCGTGATGTTGAAATACTTTACCCAATAATTTGTTCGTTCAGAATACGTTATAGCCGCGATACAAAGAAATGAAATGATGATTGAAATGGATGATAAAAACCCTATATATATATATATATATATATATATATATATATATATATATTAATTTAAAATGACCTATCAGTGATTAAATATATACATATTATCAATTAAATATATAGTTCAATAATTAAAAATATACAGTGATGTCCCAAACATCACATTACCACTATATTAGATACACAATAGGTTTGTGATTAGTAGCAACAGAGAGTGGTTAACTGTGGGTTTCCAGTACCCGTCATTAGTACGATTGTGAGAAACACCACGGGTCTGGGCGTAGCCTGTGAGTTGTACCACTATATGAGCGACACCGTGGGTCTGCGTTGCCTGTGATTAGTACTCACTATGTGAGGAACACCACGGGGCCCTTGGGACCGGCACCCCTGACTAGTACACCTAGGTGAGGAAACTCATCGGTTTGCGTTGGCTGTAAGTGGCGCCATTGTGTGCGCAACACCATAGGTCTGCGTTACCTGTACGACGTACAATACTTGTGAGTAGTACCATCTTTTGTGGTACACCGTGAGTCTTCGCTACTTCTGATTAATACCCCAACATGACACATACCCTGGTTCTATTTTACTCGCGACATGTACCATTCTGTGGGGCCTTAGACTTGGATTTTGCACCCTCTTTAGACACCAAGCATCATTGTGCTTTATGAGTGGTCCCTTGGTCAGTAATCAATTATGTGTGATCTTTGTTTGAGTCTGATCCACTGTATTTTGTTTGTTTCCTCTTTTTTTTGTGGGGTTCATGTCCATCCAGCCATTCTTCATGTCATTATTATTTTTTGGTCAGTGGATGAATTTGACATTTTTGTTCTCTCATTTCGTACCATTAGGGGCCGATGACCTCGATGTTAGGCCCCTTTAAACAACAAACGTCATCATCATCATCATCATCATCATAATCATCATCATCATCAAACCTGCATCTTGTGCAGAATGTCGTGTGGATACATATCAGTTTGGGATACACAAGTCAGTAGTACGCAAATGTGTGTATGATGTATGTGAAGCGTTATTCTTAGAATTCAGAGACGACTACCTATCTTTACCAAATGGAGTAGAAGCCCAGGGGATAACATTCGGTTTTGAAAATATGAGTGGTATTCTAAATGTAATTGGTGCATTAGATGGAACGCACATTCCAGTTTTACCCCCAACAGAAGGTTATCGTGATTTTGTTAATCGCAAGGGCTGGCCGTCTTATAATATGATGGCAGTTGTTGATCATTTATATAGGTAAATATATTTACTGGCTTAGTGTATTTGTTATTAAGCAAACTGTAGGCTTAATGCCTTTATGCGCATGTTTCACTCTCAAAACAATCCTGCATTTTAATGTTTAAAAATATTAAATAGTTTCATATGCACTGACCTAACAGCACCTTCTCTTTAACTTTACAGGTTCAGGTATGCTACCTGCCAACATGCAGGAAGTAGTCATGATGCGTCTGTATTGAAAGATTCCAATTTACCTCAAAGTAGTATTACGATTGAGGTAACAGAAATACCCTGTATGCTATTAGGTGACCCAGCAAATCCGTTGTTGCCTTGGTTAATGAAAGGCTACAGAAGCAAGGCAACCCCAGAAGAAGAATCTTTCAATGTTTATTTAAGTCGTGATAGAGTCGTCGTCGAAAATGCATTTGGCAGACTGAAAGCGCGATTCAGGTGCTTATCGAAGCGAGTAGACGTGAATTATACATGTGTTCCTAATGTTGTTATGGCATGCTTAATATTGCATAATATAATAGAAACTATAAAGGGCAGTTTTATTCATAAATGGCTTGAAACAGTAGAACAAGCAGAATTGGAGTTTCCTCAACCCCGTCGCATAGTTGCCAGGGACTATGACGATTTCAATGGATCACGAATTAGAGATGCTCTCAAAAATTATATGTCAATTTATCCACAGAGAAGATCCAGATTATTGTAATTTTTTTGCATTGAACAACCGATTTTTTTTAAAATGTATAGTCTAACTATAATACGGTACAGTTTTTGACACTGTTAGAACTTAATTTTTTTCTAATGTGTGTGTTAATAGAAACTGACTTAATTAGCATATATGTAATATATTCCTTGGAGTGTGAACATTATTATTTAAGCTTAAAGGAAATTTTTTTTCGTAGAAATTCAGTATGATTTACCACACTTTTATAGCATGATAAGGGTGCATTATAAGAAATCTTAACTGGAATACCTTGTAGAGGAGAGATGTTTTCACTGCAACAGCCAAGAACCCAACCCCGCCCCCAGAAATAATTTTGCTTTTATAACCTAATACAATTTATCACCCGCCATAGTCCATTGCCTAACTATGTACCAGCATTTCCATTGGGTGAACACAATGGGATATGATGTCACTCTCAGCAACGAAGTAAAATTAATTCCGTTACCAACCTGCGCACAAGAAATACACAACTGCACAATAAATGCACAAGTCCAATGGAGGTGTCATGCGGGACACTACAGGTCTAGTCTTACGCCCCCAGACCCCCTTTCCTTGATCCAGACCAATTTTGTTGTTGTTGAGATCCAGTAGATGGGAGCCCCAGGGCGAAAACTATGCCCTTTTACTCATCTGTCTCCGGGGAGTTCCGACGAGTCGGAAGAATCGCTCACTAACTACACTGGTGAGGGAAAATCGCTCTGGCCACGAACCTGCTATGCAGGCGTAGCAGGGGGAGAGGTGATACTCCCACGTGGCGCGTCCCAGGTGGCGGATAGGGGGGTCCTAACCGGCTTGCCGGCGGACTTGAGGGAAATAAAATACCTCTCGCGGACCAAACACACACCCCCTGTGGGTGGGGGAGGCTGACGAATAATACACCCATGGTATCCCCTGCCTGTCGTGAGAGGCGACTAAAAGGGGCGACCAAGGGATGATTGAATTAGAACCATGAAACTACTTTTGATTCGTACCATCACACGGGGAACACCATGGGTTGCCTGTACTTGCGAGTTATACCACTATGTTCGGTACGAAGTGGGTTTACCCCCTGCGGGTGGGGGACGCACATGTAGAATACACCCGCGGTATCCCCTGCCTGTCGTAAGAGGCGACTAAAAGGGGCGACCAAGGGCTGACTGAATTAGAACCATGAAACTAATTTTGAATCGTACCATCACGCGGGGAACACCATGGGTTGCCTGTACTTGCGAGTAGTACCACTGTATTAGGTATGAAATAAGTTTGTGATTAGTAGCAGCTGGAGGGGGTTCTCCTGTGGGTTTCCAGTACCCGTGCGTCGTACCCATGTGAGCAACACCGCGGGTCTGGGCGTTGCCTGTGAGTTGTACCACTGTATGAGCGACACCGTGGGTCTGCGTTGGCTGTGATTGGTACCCACTCTGTGAGGAACACCACGGGATGTGTGGTTAGTACACCTAGGTGAGGAACCTTATCGGTCTGCGTTGGCTATGAGTGGCGCCATTGTGTGAGAAACACCATAGGTCTGCGGTCCCTGTACGAAGTGCAAACCTTGTGAGTAGTACCTTCTTGTGTGGAACACCGTGAGTCTTCGCTGCTTTTGATTAGTACTCCGACATGACTAATACCATGGTTCTACTTTACTCGCGACATGTACCATTCTGTGGGGCCTTAGACATGGATTTTGCACCCCTTTAGACATCAAGCATCCTTGTGCTTTATAAGTGGTCCCTTGGTCAGTAATACTATTATTTTCGATCTTTTTTTAAGTCTGATCCACTGTTTTGTTTGTTTGTTTGTTTGTTTGTTTGTTTGTTTGGTTGGTTGGTTGGTTGGTTGGTTGGTTGGTTGCTTTTTGTTGGGTTCATGTCCATCAAATCATTGTTCATGACAATTTTTATTTTATTTTTGTCAGTGGATGTATTTGACCTTTTTGTTATTTCATTTCGTACCATTAGGGGCCGATGACCTCGATGTTAGGCCCCTTTCAACAACAAGCATCATCATCATCATCACGAAGTGGGTTTGTGTTTAGTAGTAGTCATGAGCGTGGCCTGGGGGTTTCCAGTACCCGTGCGTCGTACCCATGTGAGCACCACCGCGGGTCTGGGCGTAGCCTGTGAGTTGTACCACTATATGAGCGACACCGTGGGTCTGCGTTGCCTTTGATTAGTATCCACTTTGTGAGGATCACCACGGGGCCCGTGGGACCGGCATCCGTGCCTAGTACACCTAGGTGAGGAAACTCATTGGTTTGCGTTGGCTATGAGTGGCGCCCTTGTGTGAGAAACACCATAGGTCTGCGTTACCTGTACGAAGTACAATACTTCTGAGTAGTACCGTCTTGTGTGGAACACCGTGAGTTTCGCTACATTTGATTAGTACCCCAACATGCCAATACCGTGGTTCTACTTTACTCGCGATATGTACCATTCTGTGGGGCCTTAGACATGGATTTTTCACCCCTTTTGACATCAAGCATCATCGTGCTTTATGAGTGGTCCCTTGGTCAGTAATCAATTATGTATGATCTTTATTTGTGTCTGATCCACTGTATTTTGGTTGTTTGTTTCCTTTTTTTTGTTTTTTTTTGTTGGGTTCATGTCCATCCATTCATTCTTCATGACGACATTATTATTCTTTTTGGTCAGTGGATGAATTTGACATTTTTGTTCTTTCATTTCGTACCATTAGGGGCCGATGACCTCGATGTTAGGCCCCTTTAAACAACAATCATCATCATCATCATCAAATCGCTCTGGCGTGCCAGGGAATGGCAGTCAGAAATGAAACCCTCGCATCGCTAGACTGTATGGAACCGGGGAAGGAAGGGTCGCCCTTAGAAACAGAATTTATAATTTAGAAAAGATAATGTTACCGAAACTTAAATTTTGTCATAGCGAAGCCAAAGCCCACGATACTTGAATCGAGTATTGGGATTTTTAGTCCGTAGTGCCCTTTTCAGCAAGGCTATGCCCCCATCGGTAGATTGGGTAAGTAGGATCCGGGATTTCGTCGCCTTGACCACAGCCCGATAGGGGAGGGACTTAAGTTCCTTGACAGTAATCGTTGGACTTGTACCATGCGGAGCCTGTCATACGGCGAAGAACCTTGTTTTGCAGGACCTGGAGGCGCAGTAAGGGCGTTTTTGGAATCTAGCACCAGGCCTCACAACCATAGAGAAGCAGGGGGCGGATGCAGGTCAGATAAAGAGACCGCTTGATCTCGTCACTGAGGTGCGAATTTTAGAGGAGAGGGCGGAGTCGAGCCAATCGAGCATTGGCCTTTTGCAAAGCCTGGTCTATATCCCATCTCCAGGTGAGAGCCCTGTCGAGGATGAGTCCAAGGTACCTCACCTGACACAACCATGGTAATTCCCTGCGCGGCCGTCTCCACGAGAAGAGAATGGCTTCGGTTTTTTCCGGATTAATTTTGACTTTGTTCTTGGAACACCAGAATAAAAGGTTGTTGATCCAAGCCTGAAATTTCGCAGTGGCATCACAATAGCGTCGCTGAGCGATATAAACAGCGATGTCATCTACGAACTGCTGAACCTCTACACCGGGTACCTGCGGGAGGTCGTTCACATACAAGGCGTATAACACGGGCGATAGAGCCCCCCCTGTGGTACACCCGCAAGGAGTGGCTAAGGGAGGACTTTTCACCATCGCATGTCGCAAAAAATTGCCGATGACTTAAATAGGATTGAATAATTTTGACGAGATAAAGTGGGACTTTATATAAGTCCCAGAGTTTACCTAAGAAGTTGTTGTGCCAGACGGTATCGAAAGCCTTTTCAACGTCAAAAAAGACCGCTGGCTCGCTCCGCCTTTTATGGAACGAACTCGTAACATACTGGACGATGCGTAATACCGCCAAAGGAGCTGACCGTTTTGATCGGAAACCAAACTGCTCCGGTCGCAGGATGTTATTGGTGGCAAGAAGTACATTGAGTCTTTTGAGAATAAGTCTCTCAAAAACTTTAGCAAGGTGGGAAAGAAGGCTGATAGGGCGGTAGTTTTGCGGAAACAGCCTGTTTTTCCCCGGCTTAGGAAGGACCACCACCTTGGCAGTCTTCCAGGCCGTGGGGAAGTACCCAGGGTGAGACAGTAAAAATGGTGGCGAGAAAGACCGCAGCCCGATAGGGGAGGGACTTAAGTTCCTTGACAGTAATCCTATCAGCCCCAGGTGACTTATTCTCGTTGAGGTTTTTGATACACTTGCGCACCTCCGCAGGCGTAACGTCAATCACTTCGTCACGTGGCGTCGTACGGCGTCTCAAAGCTGCGGCCTTACGGGCTACCAGTGTTTCGGTGGCGTCGCCATCGTAAGGCGTATCGTGGGTGGAACACTGACTCTCAATGGAGTCAGCGAAGGCCTCAGCTTTCTCCCAAGCTCGCGACAGAGTTGTTCCCATTTCTCCAACTTATGCTCCAGCAATCGTTGGCGGACGTTCTGGGCAAGTTCTTTGTATTCAGCCCGGTCAGCGGGATCGCGGTAAAGTTGCTATCTCTTCCGGTAGCGATTTTTAATCTTGATCAAATCCTTGAGGAGATCAGAAATATCGTCATCAGAAGGACTGTGGGCCGAGTTAGAATTTCGAGCAGCATCTTGGATGTGTCGCCGAGCATTGAGCATGTTACGCGTAAGGTGCTCAATAGCCCGATCAACATCATCCTGGCTGCGGAGGTAAAAAGGATGCAAATTTTTGTCCACATGTGAGCTGAGCTTGCGGTAGTCCAAATTCTGACGAAGGAGGGGATGAGATGGGGCGTTTATCCGATCCCAAATAAGTTTGAAGACAATGGGATTATGGTCCTAATTTATTTCTGAGGGGACTAGAAACTCATCAATAGTCCGATTGTAAAATTTTGACACTGTCACATCTATGACGTCTGGTAAATCATTCGCAGGATAAATGGAGGGCTTCGTTGGAGCACAAACCAGCACGTCATGGTCGAGCATTTATTGATTAAGGATTCTACCCTTGGGATTGACTACCCTAGAGTTCCAGTCAGGATGCTTGGAATTGAGATCACCGGCTATTAGGGTGAGTGCATGAGCCGGGTTGTCTAAAAGAGCATCTAGTTCAACAACATTGAGGGGAGCTTTAGGCGGTAAATAAGCAGCAAAGATTCGATAGTGGTGGTTCCGATGTCGGATTTCAATACCTAGAGACTCCAGGACGGCATGCAGCAGCGGATCAAGCACGTGATGGGTAAGGCTACCCTTGACCAGCGCGGCAACACCACCCCCTTTCATGCCGGCCCTATATTTGCGGTGAACCACCAGATTCTTAATTTTAAAGGACATATGTTCCTTTAACCACGTCTCATCCAATAGCATGATATCGATGTTATGCTGAGAGATAAAAGCCTCAAGCTCGTACCTCTCACCGGTAACACTCTGACAATTCCACGCACCAACTGTCAAGTCCATTGTCAGTAACGTCAGTCGTGTCTGTTTAGGGGGCTGAGAAATACTGCATAGCAGCGTCAATCAGCACCACTATCATATCGACAGTGTTAGTACACGATCTCAGTTTAGTCATGGTATCTCGCAGTATAGGAATAAGTCTACTGAAGTTGATCTGTCTGCACAGATCAACGATATCTGATAACCCACCAAGGTCGGTGGACCTCGTCATCCGCTTTATGAGGGATAGTGGTCTGTTTTATCGTATGTAATGATGTCCTTTGTGCTAGTGTATTTCTGTCAATAGCGATTTTATCCTATTGACTTCATTTTAGTTTGTGTTGCGTATTTTAATGTGTTATGTTAACGTCTAACGTAAATTATGTGTATGTATCTGTACTAGCAGGCAATGCCTTATTCCTTTGTCTCCTTTATTTTCTCTTATTTTATTAGAAAATAAGGCGTTCCGAATTAGATCCACAGATTGTTTTAATCTCATACTCATTTTTCATCATTTTTTAACTCTACTCCGTGGAAACGTTTCAAAATTTTAACTGTCATATATAAAGTCGTCCATCTCGTTCCATTAGGGGCGGATGACCTTCGATGTTAGGCCCCTTAAAACAACAAGCATCATCAGCAGGTCGGTTAGTAGCGTCCCAGTGCTGGATGGGGGGGGGGGGGTGAGATGTAGAGGGACCGGCAGCGCCACCAACAGCGTTGGCGAAAGTGAACTCGTCAGTGACGGGTGGAGAGGGCGGCTGAGCACTCTTCTTCAGGGCTTTCAAGTACTCAGCTTCTTCTCAATAGCCTGTCGAAACAGGGCGCAACCTCTCCACAATGCCGGGTGAGTCTCCTTACAGTTAACACATTTGGCTGGGGCCTCCGGAGCAAGCGGGCAATCCTCAGCCAAATGGTTCTCACCACACTTGACGCAGCGCAAAGGTAATTTGCAATAATTGGCTGTATGGCCCAGCCGCTGGCACTTACAACACTGGGAGGGTCCTTCCCGACCTCGGTAGGCCTCAATCTTCACCTTGCAACCACACATGTATTGCACGGAGTAAATGGTATCAGAGTATTTCTCCCTCGGGAGATTTACACTCATAACACTGAGTGGAATGTCTTTCTTAGTCGTGGCATCACGACGAGTGAATTGATACACATCAAGAGGGTTGTACCCCAGTGCTACGAGCTCCTCCCTTACCCAATCGGTATCAACTGTTGAGACGAGATTTCTGATAATGACCTTAAGGCGGCTTTGGCTAGGCAGTTGGTGAGTATAATAGGGAGCTTCACTTGTCTAAAAATATTTATTCAACAGTTGATAGTCAACTTCGTTGTCGACGTGATACTAGAGGGCATCTCTCGTGTTAATAATTCTGAGATCACCAGTGCAGCGTTCCTTAAGATACCTATAATGCCGCTGATAGTCTGATTTGTCAAAGACGGCTATCGGCGGGAGCGATTCTTTCCGGGGGATCGGCTCTGTTTCCATCTGCTGGGTCCCCCCACCGGAGGCTGTGGCGCTGGCAGTCCCATCCCCACCAGACGCAGACCGTGCTGACGCCGAACGGGAGACGCTGTCTGAGGAGGCAGGTGCAGGCTCACTAGTATCAGGTGCCTTCTGCACGGGCACTAATGCCTCGGGGCCGGTGTTCCCAATGGTGGGTAGGGCCGAGAGAGGGACAAACTTATTACTAGACTTAAGATAGATTTCCATCTGACCAGTAACAGGAGACTTTTTCAGTAATTTAAGAGTAGCCTCACGGAGACGTTTCTTACCCTGAATCGGTTGCCACGGTGCTGGCTGCGGTAGCTTCTCCACAATCGATTTTACGATGGCTGCCTGCTGTTCAACAGTATCCCCTTCAGGGAGAACATGTATGAGGCTGCCGGTCGGCAGCGGATGGGTGGACGTGGCCGGTCCTGGGAGAAGCCGGTAGGCCCCTGGTTACTGGGGAGCTCCGTGCCACCCTCAGGCGGGGGCTCAGACATGTCCGGTAATTGTTCCAAGGTCGGCGTAGAGGAAGAACAGTTCCAGTCGACAACACAAGACGCGCACAAAAACACTCACTACAGTCAATACACCACCAGTCACGTCGAAGAGACACAAGCACGAGGTAACCACTTCGAAGTCCAAGCTGTGTATGGTGCTTTCCAGACCAATGACCTAACTAATCCAGACCAAAGGCTTTGTCACTAACGTACCCTAACCAATCCAGACTGATTCAAAAGTAGAATCAATGGAGATCTCACGCGGGATACCAGAGGCCTAAGGGCCGCAACCTGGGGGCTTGCTAAATTTAAGTTTTTAAATTTTATTTTAATCGAATCATTGTTATCAAGGCCTAAATCAAATTCAGGAAGAGCAAATTGGTTTGGTAACAGGAAGCTTTGGTGTTGAAGTCCACTGTTGTGCTAAATTTGGTTTTAAAAATGTATTTGTTGGTTATTGCGTACAAAGAGCAACATGCTGTAAAAGTGTGCATTCTATGCATTTTTTATTTTTTATGTACATTAGGTAATGGCATGCTGTTTTAAAACCTATCTCAAAGAACCAGTAATTGACAGTTCATCTTCTCACATGTTCCTTTAATTGACTTCTGCTGCACCAGTAACTGGCACTAGTATAATATGTGTTAAATATAAGAAGAATAACATGGTTCATAACTGTTGGTCATTCTCAATGTTAGTACAATTAATGATTCATAAAATGGTTAATTTACAACCAAATAAACAAAAAGGCATAAAATAAGATCAGCAGATGTTGTGATATAATCAAATGTTATTTATAGCCTAACTAGCAATTTTAAACAAATCATGAGGTAGACCTAATTGTAAACGAACAGTGAAACAAAATATGAGAACTAATACAGTGATAACTCTGTCTCCGTTGGGCTGTAGAAAAGAAAAGCACTCTCATCGGAATTAAATATACGTGTCAGATCATTTGTGATGTTAAGGAGATTATTCTCAATTGAATAAACCTTTACATGTGACATTTCCCTTTGAAGCAGTGCGATTTTGTGTTCTTTTAGTTCAGGGTGTGTTTTGAGAAAGGAAGAACACCACTTTCAGCCTGGCCTGCCATTGGTAAAAGGGTTTGATCTCTTCAGTTCTTTAATCAGATCTTCTGTACTGCCCTTTAAGTTGCTCTTTCGTGTCCTGTAATCTGGCAGTTGATAACAACCCTTCACCATAACTACTTTTTCTTCAGCAGTTAGAATGATGGTTGATCCGATTCTGCATGCTTCCGGGCACTTACCAGATGTTGTATAGATAAGTGTTGTTCAAGAAACAGAGAATTGTTTGGCTGTTGCTGTTACTGGCATGCCTGCTTTCACTCGTTCAACAGCCCGTGCCTTTAGACTGGCTGAGAAATTAAGTTCAGGCTCCATGTCTGTAATTTCAAACAATGGTACTAATAGACATGATACTATATAGGCTATTGGGCTTATGCCGTGTCAAGAAAATAAGGTGAATTTCTTTACGTTTCACAGAGAACTGTGCTCTGCGTCATCAGAAGAAAATCTCGACTGTCCATGAGAAAGGCTTCTGAAGACAGCTGCAGACAGTCGAGATTTTCTTCTGGTGACGCAGAGCACAGTTCTCTGTGAAACGTAAAGAATTTTACCTTATTTTCTTGACACGGCATAAGGTCAAAAGCCTATACAGTATCATGTCTATAAGTATGGGCCGTGAAATCACCAATGGCAATGGTACTAATGACAGCTGTTTGAAGCAATCATTGACATGGTGTCTAACACTGGAGAGAAATAACACTGAAATGTATTTTCAGGTATAGATAAAATACAATTAAAAGTTATTTCTGTACATTATTATGACTATATCTTCTTTAAAATGTCACGTCCCAGTGATTGAGGGGGCATGAAGACTAACACAGTAACATGAATGACCCATTAATTGACACCCCCCTCAAGAAGCTTACAGTGGTTTAGATGTTAAATTTTGATCATGGTATTCTTTATTTGTAATCTTCTGATGCACTAACAATTTTCATCTTCTCAGTGATTCATTGCGATTTTGTCAGTAAAGCTATTTAATAGAAGTGCTTACCTTAACTTTTTCCTTTACATGTACTGGTATGCAGAATACTACTCTTGATGTACCTTCACTATGACAATTTTCCCTCCATTATAAACATTCAAATGAATACATACATCTTTGAAGCTGACTTCAGAAGGAATGAAACTTGAAATTTCCCTTGAATTCAATGTGGCCAAGGAGATTCAATGCTTAATATAGCTCAAAATGCTAAAAAAAAAGTGAATTACTGGTACAGTGACAAAGACTGGTGTATATACCTCTTACTGTAGTATAATTTATGCTGTAACTAACTTGTTTCTTTACTTCTGAAGAAAAATTGAAGATTAAAATGTATAGTCTAATTATAATAATATTTAATGAAGCCAATAGATAAATTACATGTGATTAAAACAGAAAGCATTGAATAAATTTCCTTTCAACCAATACCAGTACAATACTGTTTTCATTACTGTATTTTCAGATAACATGAAATGTTCTCATACATTGTCAGATTTTGTGTTCTCATAGTCTGTTGCTTCCTTGTCATCATGAGGAGTTTGTGATGTGGAGGGGCCTCGATGATGGTCTGGAAAATGAGGTGTTCTTCATGTAGAGGGGCCAGGTTGTTGGTCTGGGAAACTGAAGTGGGCAGCCTGTTGTGAAAAGAGGGGTACGGGTAGGGATAATGTGGTGGCATGGATGAAATTGAACTTATTGCAGAGGTGAAAGCAGAAATAATAGTTTGGAGCTATTCTGCTCTTCTTTTGCTGGCAGCTTCTTCTCTTTCTTCCTGCTTTTTGAAGAATTCATTCATGAGTTCATGTTGCTTCTTTATGAACTCATCAATGTTACTTCCAGAGTCCTTTGCCTTCCTTTTCAAAGGGCGGCGAGGCCTATCTTCACACATCTCGCGTGATGGTTTTGATGACACGCTGCTTTCAGGAGAGTGAATTAATATATTCAACTCGTCTGGACTAACAGATGGATGTACCTCAACCTCCACAGGGTGAGGACACTCTTCTTGCAAGAGGCCTAAACTGTGATCTGCAGTGTCCGCAGTATGCAACCCCTCCAGAGAAGCACATGGACGGCACCCTAAAATTTCGTCCAGAATGTGAAAAAATTCACATTCCGTCCTGCCCGCACCACTTTTACTTCTATCTTTCAAGCAGCAGTTATAAGCTGACTTCAAACTTTTCCACTTGATTTTTTACCTGTTCAGCATTTTTTGAACTGTAGCCTCTCCTTTCCATTTCTTGCTGCACCAACTTATATATTTCAGTGTTCTTAAATCTCTTACCATCGAAAAGTTTATGGATTTCCTTTTCCCTGAATATCTCCAGTATAACCTGGACTACTTCAGTCGACCACACATTTCGGCTGATGGACATTTTTGAACGATGTCATTAAATAAAGATCAGAAGGGAATAATAATAATAAGGAGCACTTGCATGAAAATTCACTTTTTCTTCACTTTTAGCGTTCACGAAACTCTGAAACTCTGTTGGTCACTAACCTCTGCTTTTCAAATACAACAACAAGTATCGCAAGTGCACGCGCCCTTCAAAAAGAAGAAAATTGTCAGTCGAAGGCACAGAATCGATTTTGAACATAATTTTATACCGAATAAACATGGAGTGTGTGCGCAGTCGTTTTCAATACGAACTCAGTTCGAACTGAGTACGATACGATCCCAGATTTTACCGTATCGACCTTGAGACTCAATCCGAACTGAGTCCCCGCGTACATGGCGTTTTCAATAAGGGAAGTATACTCATGATCGATCTGAATCCTACATGTAAACGCAGTATATCTAAACCTTACACTGGATGAGTATACTCTATATATGAAGTTTCGTCGAGATCTAATTAGCTGTTTCTCTGTGATGGTGGAACAGACGGACAAACAGCCACGAAAGCTAAAAACCACGGATACTGTCTTGAGTTGACCTAATTCGGATAAACATCTGAAAAATTAGCAAAACAAACGAAATTACAGACAGCTTTACAACTTTATTTATGTAGGTTACTTGTTTTAATAAGAAAAGAAATTCAAAGATTTCTTAGCCATGTTCTTATCCATTTGATTAAGAAGAAACGGGAATCCTCGTAATTGGGATTACTTCCGAGAAAACAGTCATGCATTCAGTGCTGACGGAAGATGGAATTTCTTTCTTATATGTAAGGTCACGAAAGGGATAAAAGAACTTAAGTGGGACAAATATATAAGAAGAGTAGGAACATTCAGATAAAACTGCCATCTTGGAAATACCAGACTTACATTTAAGAAGCATGTCGTGATGCAGTTCTTAATAATCAACATTTAATGAAAATTCTTTTTAGGTCTCATTGTTTCTACCATGTCTCCTCCTCGTCATAAACCGCAACAAAAGGCTCATTTTACTTGTCACACTGCAAATATCTACCGCATTCGAGAGGCATTCTTGGAGACCGTGATTTCTTTAGCTGTTACATGTTCAACCCTACTGAGCAATAAAAAGAAAGAAATGATTATCAAAAAGAGATATGTGCGTGTATCTTTGGCTACGTCTTGAGAAAATAGTAGACAGTAATAAAGGTTTTCGTGGATACATTGGATTTTCCAGACTGTTGAGTACAAATAAATGGAAATGCAATATACCGAGAAAGAGAAGCTATATATAACAAATTCCAACTTATAAGTTTGAGAAGTCCCAAATTTTCACCACTCTAAAAATCTTACGATTTTCCTTAGATTAAAATAACATTAATTTTTTTTAATTAGTCGCTACATGTTTCGTCTTTCATAGAGAACCTTCAGCTGTGATCTCGATTTAAAAATAAAATATGCACCAAAACACAGGTTTCATAAGTAAAACATAATTAACCACCCACATTAAAAACAACTGGTCCCTGACCAGATGACCCCCTGTGGGTGGGGGCGGTAGACTGTCATAAGAGGCGACTAAAAGGGCCCAAGGGGCTCTTAACTTGGGAGTGTGGGTTAGCGACCACGGGGCCTTCGTAATAATGAAGATTTTCCTTGGACCAGATGCAAATATTCCTCGCACGTGCACTTCGAAAAATTGCACGTTCCACAAACCTGCTACGCAGGAATAGCAGAGGGGAGAGGTGATACTCCCACGTGGCGCGTCCTAGGTGGCGGATAGGGGGGTCCTAACAGGCTTGCCGGTGGACTTGAGGGAAAAAAAATACCTCTCGCGGACCAAACACACTACCCCCTACGGGTGGGGGACGCACATGTAGAATACACACGCGGTATCCCCTGCCTGTCGTAAGAGGCGACTAAAAGGGACCCGAGGGGCTCTCAACTTGGGAGTGTGGAATGGCGACCACGGGGCCTTTAGCTGAGTCTTGGCATTGCTTCCACTTACTTGCGCCAGGCTCCTCACTTTCGTCTATCCTATCCTACCTCCCTTGGTCAACTCTTGTTCTTTTCCGACCCCGACGGTATTAGAGCATTCGAGGCCTAGGGAGTCTTTCATTTTCACGCCCTTCGTGGCCCTTGCCTTTCTTCGTCCGTTACTTAATTTTTCGAAGTGACGGATCCCTTCTTTCTTCTTCTTTATCCTCTCTTTTTACCCCCTGTGGGTGGGGGACGCAGACGAATAATACACCCACGGTATCCGCTGCCTGTCGTGAGAGGCGACTAAAATGGGTGACCAAGGGGTGATTGAATTAGAACCATGACACTACTTTTGATTCGCACCATCATGCGGGGAACACCATGGGTTGCCTGTACTTGCGAGTAGTACCACTAACTTAGGTACGAAGTAGGTTTGTGATTAGTAGCAGTAAAGAGCCTGGCCGGGTGGTTTCCAGTACCCGTGCGTCGTGCCCATGTGAGCAACACCACGGGTCTGGACGTAGCCTGTGAGTTGTACCGATATATGAGCGGCACCGAGGATCAGCGTTGCCTGTGATTAGTACCCACTATGTTGGGGAACAGCACGGAATAGTGCGAGTCCCTGTGGTTAGTACACTCGGTGAGAAACCTTATCGGTTTGCGTTGGCTATGAGTGGCGCCATTGTGTTAGGAACACCATAGGTCTGCGTTACTTGTACGATGTACAATACTTGTGAGTAGTACCATCTTGTGTGAAACACCGTGAGTCTTCGCTACTTTTGATTAGTACCCCAAAATGACAAATACCATGGTTCTACTTTACTCGTGACATGTACCATTCTGTGGGGCCTTAGACGTGAATTTAGCACCCCTTCAGACATCAAACATCATTGTGCTTTATAAATGGTCCATTGGTCAGTAATACTCTAATTAACTACCTTCTTTTTGAGTCTGATCCACAGTTTTTGTTTGTTTGTTTGTTTGTTTGCTTGTTTGTTTGTTTGTAGGGTTCATGTCCATCCATTCGTTCTTCATGACATTTTTAATTTTATTTTTGTCAGGGTTTGAATTTGAATTTTTTGTTATTTCATTTCGCACCATTAGGGGCCGATGACCTCGATGTTAGGCCCCTTTAAACAACAAGCATCATCATCATCATCACATCATCATCAAATTGCACATTCATCGGAGAAGAAAGGTTCGACCCGCTGCGGCGGTGTCGGACATCAACAGTCTTGCGCTGTCTACGCATGTCA
Source organism: Anabrus simplex (assembly GCF_040414725.1). Lineage (NCBI taxonomy): Eukaryota > Metazoa > Arthropoda > Insecta > Orthoptera > Tettigoniidae > Anabrus > Anabrus simplex. The sequence goes on along the minus strand of NC_090268.1, from coordinate 85,258,751 downwards.
TCATCACTGAGCTCGTTGACAGCCGCTGGTTTAAAGGATTTCAGTCCAAGATCATGTGTCGTAACATTGTTGTTTTCGCCAGGTTGAGTGGCTCAGGCGCTGGCCTTCTGACCCCAACTTGGCAGGTTCGATCCCGGCTCAGTCCGGTGGCATTTGAAGGAGCTGAAATACGTCAGCCTCGTGTCAGTAAATTTACTGGCATGTAACAGAACTCCTGCGGGACTAAATTCTGGCACCTTGGCGTCTCCAAAAACCGTAAGAAAGTGTGGTTAGTGAGACGCAAAGCAAATAACATTGTTATTATTACTGCCGTTTTCAATAATTTAATTAAAAAATTAAATCGATGTCAAATTAGCGAGAAAAGAATTGCGTTTTCTTTCAAATGCGCAGTATCCTTGAAAATATATAATATATGCATTATCTATCCAAATATTTCCTATACATTGAAATATGTAAACATTTGTAACTTTAAACTCCTGGAATAATGGTCCTTTTAGTGTGATTTGCCTATATTTTAGCTTTTCTTGTAACTGTGTGCCGGCCCCATGGTGTAGGGGTAGTGCCTGCCTCTTACCCGGAGGCCCCAGGTTCAATTCCCGGCCAGGTCAGGGATTTTTACCTGAACCTGAGGGCTGGTACGAGGTCCACTCAGCCTACGTGATTAGAATTGAGGAGCTCTCTGACGGTGAGATAGCGGCCCCGGTCTAGAAAGCCAAGAATAACGGCGGAGAGGATTCGTCGTGCTGACCACACGACACCTCGTAATCTGCAGGCCTTCGGGCTGAGCAGCGGTCGCTTGGTAGGCCAATGCCCTTCAAGGGCTGTAGTGCCATGGGGTTTGGTTTGGGTTTGTAACTGTGTATATGAGAACAGAACATGTAATCTATACTAATATTATAAAGAGGAAACATTTGTTTGTTTGTAACCAATAGGCTCAAAAACTACTGAACCGATTTTAAAAATTACTTCACCTATAGAAAGCTACATTGCCAGTGAGTAACATGGGCTGTATTTTATATTCGAAACAATTCGAGGTGGGGAGCACGGCGGAGATGTAAAAATAATGGGCTAACATAGGCAAAATATCGAATTTGTCGAGCTCAATTTAATCCTCTTGACGTAAAGAACAAAACTCGGTAAGCCCGAAAGCCACGTTTTAAGGCCCTAAGACCAACCGTTACGGAGATATTGGCACCACACTACCCCTGCTCTAGGAATCGGATAAAGTAATGAACTGCCGTAACCATGGCAACGTCAGCTCCAGGATTCTTTTTTTTTTTTTTTTTTTTTTTTTTTTGCTAGGGGCGTTACGTCGCACCGACACAGATAGGTCTTATGGCGACGATGGGATAGGGAAGGCCTAGGAGTTGGAAGGAAGCGGCCGTGGCCTTAATTAAGGTACAGCCCCAGCATTTGCTTGGTGCGAAAATCGGAAACCACGGAAAACCATCTTCAGGGCTGCCAATAGTGGGATTCGAACCTACTATCTCCCGGATGCAAGCTCACAGCCGAGCGCCTCTACGCGCACGGCCAACTCGCCTCCAGGATTCTACCTACAGCAGCTAAATTATGCATGTACGCTTGGGCATAGCTGCCAACCAAAATTGATACACATATGACTTACTATCTGGAAAAAATAAACTGCTGTGTAAGTTGCTCATAGCACTCCTTTGAGCGGGGATGAAAAGACAGTGAAGTAGAAAAATAATGGCCTCGGAGATCTCCGTAGTACAGCAACCAGCGGTTGCCGACGGGCCTCCGTTTTTACGTACTGGCTTAGGTTTCAGCATTTTGCGGAGTCAGTTACCTATAGTTTAAGGTATTTTCTGTCAAATCATGGAGTAGTAGGATCACTGATGTTATTAGTGCCGATATTTTGGTCCACTTTTACGAACATTGTAACCATGAAAACAACCTATATACTGTACACAATTGTCAAGATGACTTGAAAAAATTTCTCAACATTTATACTCAGATTCATTATATGATGCGACATGAGTGATAAGCCCTGAGAATTATAATTCTCGATAATTATAGTAGTTTCTTTTATGCATCGCCTATTTCCTTGATAATTTGTAATAGTTACGAAATGTCGGATCAAACAAATACATTCAATAATATTTATAATTGTGGTCCTATCTAGCGGAAGTATACTTATACTAAACCTGCAGCTTTGTGAAGGAAGCAAGTATACCTAGGTGGGAATGAAGGAAAAACATGGTAGCATAAGATCTTAGAGGTCTACGCTAATTACGAACTAATATTTAGAGGCTCCCATAAAGAAAAGGAGAAGAAGATACACTATAATTCCTAACATGACAAATAATTTCTACGTACTTAAGTAAATACACCAGTGATATAAATATCTAATGAAGTCACTCACACCGATAGTATGAGTAACTAAAGCCGGTTTCTGATAACCCGTACGAAGAACGGGTACTTCTGCTAGTTACATAATTATAATCCGGGCTCTAGTCATCATAACTCAGAATATGTCCGAGATGCCTTCTCCCATTCCATAGCAACTGGTATCCCGACTCTTAGGACCACTTACAAGGCCACTCAGCCGTTGCCCATGGTTCACGAACTGGGACGTGATTACAGTAACCCTGTAATAATAATAATAATAATAATAATAATAATAATAATAATAATAATAATAATAATTGTGCCTAGTAATTTATTTCAGCTATAGTTGTTGCCTGTGCTTTGTTTGGAAGTGAGTATCTAATTGCGGAACCACCTATTCCGTACGTGTGCATGTCTGTCTTGAATTCTAGTTTGCGCTAGTTACGACACAAATACACGTGGAAATCCCCACTCTCGATGATACAAGATGTCATACGATATACCACTTGATCAAATTCTAGGACGCTGATTGGCTGAAACGCCCCCAGCGAGTCACCCCTCGTTTGGCCTTGGTCAAATTTGCCACACATCGTAGCTCGCCGCTTGCTTGTAGATCGAGCAGAGCAGCCACGGCTTTAACACGGCTTTCTCGTCGCTTTACAGTTCTACATTTGGGAGCTGGTGGGCTTGTTACACTGTCGGCTGTCCTAAAAATCGAATTCTGTGGTTTTCTACTCTTCTCACTAAAGTGCCTTTGAGTTGTCGCAGCGGTCGTGAGTAGATCATGCAGGCGGGGTGCTTTCGGCAGTAAGCAGAGGAGAATATCTTTCCCCTTTAATTCTTACACTTCTTATAAAATCTGCTTTCTAGGGGTTTTCAGGCAGTTTTCGTTTCATTTGGGATTTGCAAAACTGTGTTTTTGCATTACTCCTAACTTTGATCATACAAGGATCTTTTCTTGGAGGTTTGTTTACCTCCTTTCCTAATGTTGTAATGTACCTTTGTAGGAAGCTATTGCATTCTTGGTTTGAGAGAAAGTAATTCATTTTTTAATATTCTATGTAACATTTAGCTATCTTGTCCGTTAACTGGGCTGAGCGCCCTATGTAATTCCTAATCTTTGGCATCTTCTCGGCTTTTTTTGTTTTTGTAATTCACCCCCTCTGGATGAGGGACGCATATGAAGGACATACCCACGGTATCCCCTGCCAGTCGTAAGAGGCAACTTCAGGGGCTCTCAATTTGGGAACGGGGGTTGGTGATCACGGGGTCCTTAGCTGAGTCCTGGCATTGCTTCCACTTACTTCTCCAAGCCTCCTCACTTTCATCTATCCTGCCTGACCTCCCTTGGTCAACTCTTGTTCTTTTCCGACCCCGACGGTATTACAGCATTCAAGGCCTAGGGAGTCTTTCATTTTCACGCCCTTTATGGCCCTTGCCTTTCTTTGTCCGGTACTTCATTTTTGGAAGTGTCGGATCCCTCCTTATTTTTCTCTCTCTACCCTCTGTGGGTAATAATAATAATAGTAATTGTATGGCCTTAGCTACCGTGTGCAGACATTTCAATTTGACACCATCTGGCTGTCTGCTCGTCAACTTCGACGTTCCGTTTTACTCTAGGCCCACTAGATAGCAGACAGAGTAAACCGAAACTCGCCTGGGCGTCTATGGCTGAGATTTAAGGAATTTTTTGGGGTAGTCTAAACACCAAATGTGTCACCAGAAATCTTTTACATGCCGATATCGTACGTAATGGAGTGTCGAATGGACATTTTTCTCCGCACTTCAAAAATCCCACTACTTTTGCCGGGTTTGAACCCGCTATCTTGGTATCTGGAGACCGACACTCTACGGCTGATCCACAGAGGCAGCTACGCTCTGTGAGTGGGGGACGACGGCGAAGACTACACCCACGGCATTCCCTGCCTATCGTAAGAGGCGACTAAAAGGGGCGACCAAGGAATGATCGAATTAGGACAATACGACTACTTATGATTGGTACCATTAAGTGCGGAACACCATGGGTCGACATTACCTGTGATTAGTATCACACCATGGTTCTGCTTTACCAGTGATACCCTACCTATTATGAGGGGCAGGTGACCTGGATTTTTGACCCCTTTGGACAAGAAGCATCATCTCTGAAATTGTGAATTGCTTCCACTGACTGTTTTGGATTCATGGCCATTTTTGATCATCATTCGATTTAGATTCTACTCTGTGGATACATTTTGATGTTTTAATTATCGTTCCATTTCGTTGCCCCTCGTACCATCAGGGGCCGATGACCTACCTGTTAAGCCCCTTTAAACAACAAACATCATCAACAACAATTAGTCCCATGGCATCCTTTAGACATTTAATTTATTGCCGCATTTCTGGTAGTCATTTTCTTGCAAATACATCTAGTGTGAACAGTTATCCTTTAAAGGTACGAACTACAGTACATTGTAAGTACTTGTCTTTTCAGCCGCAGTTCAGACATGGAACTATTCCATTCTTGTTTTCTTATTCTTGTATTACCCCTCTTCCCCCTGCTTGAGTTTTATAAAGTAGAGTTTTTTTTTTTTTAACCTAACGTCCTTGTTTAAGTCCTCATCATCCCTTGCACGCCTCCCATACCTATTTGTATTGCATTATTGCCGGTCTGAGTGGCATAGACGGTTAAGGCGTCGACTGTCTGAGCCCTAATTGGTAGGTTCGATTCTGGCTCAGTCCGGTGGTATTTGAAGATGCTCAAATATATTAGACACCCTGTGGGAGGGGGACGCAGATGAAGAATACACCCACGATGTCCCCTGCCTCTCGTAAGAGGCGACTAAAAGGGTCTCAGGGGCTCTCGACTTGGAAGCGTGGGTTGGCGACCACGGGGCCCTTAGCTGAGTCCTGGCATTGCTTCCACTTGTCCCAGGCTCCTCACTTTTATCTATCCTGCCCGACGTCCCTTGGTCAACTCTTGCTCTTTTCCGACCCCGACAGTATTAGAGCATTCGAGGCCTAGGGAGTCTTTCATTTTCACGCCCTTCGTGGCCCTTGCCTTTCGTCGTCCGATACTTCATTTTTCGAAGTGACGGATGCCTACTTTTTCTTTTTTTTCTCTCTTTGTCTATCCCCTGTGGGTGGGGGACGCGGGTGGAGAATTCACTCCCGGTATCCTCTGCCTGTCGTAAGAAAGGACTAAAGGCGGCGACCAAGGGATGATCAAATTAGAACCATGAAACTGCTTGTGATTAGTACCACCACGCGGCGAACACATGGGTCGCTTTTACTTTCGCGTAGTACCACTATGTTGAGTACCAAATAGGTTTGTGATTGGTAGCAAACGAGGGCTCGACGGCTTTTACAGTACCTGTGATTAGTAGCACTATATGAACGACACCATGGGATGAAGGAACCCATGGTTCTGGCTTGCCTATGATTAGTACCCACTATATGAAGAACACCACGGGATAGGGGAAGGTCTCTGTGGTTAGTACTCTTATGTGCTGAACACCATAGGGTTGCGTTGCCTGTAAATGGCGCCGCAATGTGAGAAAACCATAGGTCTGTAGCATATGTCAAATTTCATCATGTGTGGAATACCGCAAGTCTCTGCTACTTTTGATTAGTACCGCAGCATGATAAATACCATGGTTCTACATTTCGAGCGATAAGTACCGTTATGAGGGGCCGACAACTTGGATTTTGGACCCCTTTTAGAATGCAAACATCATCGATTCAATGTTATGCTATAGCAGCAGTCCCTTGGTCAGTAAACATATTGTTTTACGTCCGAATCTGTGAATGTAAGACATTGCGGGTCGCATCCACTGATTGTTTCAAATTCATTTCCATCCATTCGTTCTTCGTCCTCACGTTTTGAATTGTGGTCAATGGAGAATTTTGGACTTTTAATTTGTCATTCCATTTCGTCTCATTTCGTACCATTAGGGGCCGATAACCTCGATGTTAGGCCCCTTTAAACAGCAAGCATTATCATCATCAGTTAGTACACTTAGGTGATGAACATCATACGTTTGCGTTGTTTACCAAGGGCGCCGCAATGTGCGAAACGCGTTAGGTCTGTAATACATGTGCAAATTTCATTACCTGTGAGTAGTACCATGATGCGTGGAATACCCGCGAGTCTACGCTACTCTTGATTAGTACCGCGACATGACTAATACCATGGTTCTACTTTTCTAGCGAGAAGTACCATTACGAGGGGCCGATGACTTGGATTTTGGACTCCTTTCGAATATAAGCATCATCGTTTCCGTATAGTACTATAGAGGCAGTCCCTTGGTCAGTAATGCTATTGTACTACGCCAGCTTCTGTGCATGTGAGGCACTGTGGGTCGGTTCCACTGATCGTTTTAAATTCATATCCATCCATCCATCCATCCATCAATTCATTCTTCGTCCTCACGTCTTGAATTGTGGTCAGTGGAGGATTGGGGTTTTTAATTTGTCATTTCATTTCGTCTCATTTCGTATCATTATGGTCCCATGACCTAGATGTTAGGCCCCTTTAAACAACAAGCATCAATCAATCAGTATCAAATACGTCAGTCCCGTGTTTACAGATATACTGGAACCTAAAAGAAATCCTGCAGGGTGCCCTTCCGGCACTTCGGCGTCTCAGAAAACCGTACAAATAGTAATTGGGACGTAAAACTATTATTATTATTATTTATTAATTCTCGCTCTCTCTCTCTCTCTCTCTCTCTCTTTCTCTCTCTCTCGAGTTTAGGGGAGGTGAAAGAGGTGAAAGAAAGTGCCGGGGTGAATGGGTCTGTCTACAATACCAAAGTTAATTTAAAACTTTAACACAGGTTATATTTCTTTAAAACTTCAGATTAATTTTTTAACAATATTACAGGTACCAGTAGCAATCATTAAACAAGATTGCCACGAGCCTGTTACGCAGGCGTAGCAGGGGGGAGGTGATACTCCCACGTGGCGCGTCCCAGGTGGCGGATAGGGGGGTCCTAACCGGGTTGCCGGCGGACTTGAGGGAAATAAAATAACTCTCGCGGACCAAACACACACCCCCTGTGGGTGGGGGAGGCAGACAAAGAATTTACCCATGGTATCCCCTGCCTGTCGTAAGAGGCGACTATAAGGGGCGACCAAGGGATGATCGATTGAGAACCATGAAACTACTTGTAATTAATACCATCACGCAGGGAACACCATGAGTTGCATTTGATTGCGCGTAGTACCACTATGTTAGGTACGCAATAGGTTTGTGATTAGTAGCGACAGTGTGTGGATCAGGATGGGGGTCCTGCAGTACCTGTGATTCGTACCCCTATATGAGCGACACCATGGGATTAGCGACACCATGGTTCTGCCTTACCTATGCTCAGTTCCCACTATATGAGGAATACCGCGGGATAGTACGGGTCCCAATGGTCAGTCCACTTATGTGTGGAACGCCATAGGTTTGCGTTGCCTTTATAGGTTTGCGTTGCCTGCAAATAGCGCCGCAATGTGAGATAACCATAGGTCTGCAGCATATGTCGAATTTCATAACCTGTGAGTAGTACCATAATGTGTGGAATACCGCAAGTCTCCGCTACTTTTGATTAGAACCGCAACATAACACAAAGCATTGTTCTACTTTCCTAGCGATAAATACCATTGTGAGGGGCTGATGACCTAGATTTTGGACCCGTTTCGACTATACGCACAATCGATTCAGCATCGTACTATAGAAGCAGTCCCTTGGTCGGTAATAGGATTGTTTTGTCCCAGCTTCTGTGCATGTGAGGACCTGTGGGTCGGATCCACTGATTGTTTTAAATTCATATCCGTCCATCTATTCATTCTTCGTCCTGATGCTTTTAATTCTGGTCAGTGGAGGATTTTGGAATTCTAAGCTGTCATTTCATTTCGTACCATTAGGGGCCGATGACCTCGATGTTAGACCCCATTAAACAACAAGCATCAGCAAGTACCATGGTTCTACTTGACTAGCGACAAATACCATTATGAGGTGGTGTTGACCTGTATTTTGGACCCCCTTAGACAACAAGCATCCTCGATTCAGGATTGGACTTCAGAAGTGGTTCCTTGGTCAGTAATACTATTTTTATGATAGTTTTTGTGTCGAATCCACTGATTGTTTTAAATTCATATCCATCCATTCATTCTTCATGACATTTTTATTTTGGTCAGTGGATGACTTTGCATTTTTAATTTGTCGTTTCATTTCATACAATTAGGGGCCGATGACCTAGATGTTAGTCCCCTTTAAACAACAAGCACCATCATCATCTCCATCTTCGGAGGGGGATTTGAGTGAGGGTTAGGCAGCATTACGCTGCTTCTTACCTAATCCTAAGAAGCCACGAACCTGCTACGTAGGCATAGGAAGGGGAGAGGTGATACTCCCACGTGGCGCGTCCCAGGTGGCGGATAGGGGTGTCCTAACCGGCTTGCCGGCGGACTTGAGGGAAATAAAATACCTCTCGCGGACCAAACACACTACCCCCTGCGGGTGGGGGACGCTCATGCAGAATACACCCGCGGTATCTGTTGTATACAAGGAACTTTGTATACAGTGACACAACATAAAGTTTTTTGTTTCAATGATTTGATACAATATATATAAGAAATAAAACTGAATTCTTCTTGAAACTTGTTTGAATGCACGCAGATAATGTTGAAATTAAATCTTATATTGAATGTCTGTTGCATATGTACAAATATACAATATGAAAGTTCTATATACACTTAGTGCTATCTTGAGGAGATAGTCTGTTTCACTAATAAATTGTCATAATAGTCGAAAACTATCTTCTGTGAAATTACAAGCGTAACTTGTAGAGAGAGGCAGAATGCTAGTACTAGGTTTATACTTGCAAGGAACTTGCATTAATTCATTCAAATAGCAGAATGCTAAGGTGGATGTCGGAGCACTGGTGAGGACTAAAGGGAGTAGCAATATGCTATACTCGGGGCTCGACGTGGCTACGGGGATCAGGATAATGAGGCAATGTTCAGAGGTGAAACCTCACGGCCAGCAATTTGTCCACCTGTTCGAAACACGTTTTTAAGAGGAATGCCTCCGTGTCTGACTTGCGGTGTGGTCTGGTCGTCGAACATTGGGGTAGTCCTAGAGAGGCTCGGAACGAAGCTCCTTATTTATCGCTGGCTGACGTCATCGGTGAGCGTGCCAGGCGCAGTGAGGACACCTCGCAGCTGCTAGAAACTTTGGAGCTTCGGCGGGTTGCGGACCTTGTAGGCGCAGAGCTTGCGATGCGGAGGACACACAAAACAGTATCTCCTGCCTGTCGTAAGAGCGACTAAAAGGGGCCCAAGGGGCTCCCAACTTGGGAGTGTGGATTGGCGACCACGGGGCCCTTAGCTGAGTCTTGACATTGCTTCCACTTACTTGTGCCAGGCTCCTCACTTACGTCTATCCTGTCCGACCGCCCTTGGTCAACTCTTGTTCTTTTCCGACCCCGACAGTATTACAGTATTCGAGGCCTAGGGAGTCTTTAATTTACACGCCCTTCGTGGCCCTTGCCTTTCTTCGTCCGTTACTTCACCTTTCGAAGTGACGGATCCCTTCTTTCTTCTTATTTTCTCTCTCTCTTTACCCCCTGTGGGTGGGGGACGCAGATGGAAAATACACCCACGGTATCCCCTGCCTGTCGTGAGCGGCGACTAAAAGAGGCGATCAAGGGATGTTGGTATTAGAACCATGAAACTACTATTGATTAGTACCATCACGCGGGGAACACCAAAGGTCGCCTTTACTTACGAGTAGTACCACTATATTTGGTACACAATAGGTTTGTGATTAGTAGCCGCAGAGAGTGGTTCCCCTGTGGGTTTCCAGTACCCGTGCGTCGTACCCATGTGAGCAACACCGTGGGCCTGGGCGTAGCCTGCGAGTTGTACCACTGCATGAGCGACACCGTGGGTCTGCGTTGCCAGTGATTAGTACCCACTATGTGAGGAACACCACGGGAATGCCGGCGCCCGTGATTAGTACACCTAGGTGAGGAACCTCATCGGTTTGCATTGGCTATGAGTGGCGCCATTGTGTGAGAAACACCATAAGTCTGCGTTACCTGTATGAGGCACAATACTTGTGAGTGGTACCATAATGTTTGGAACACTGAGTTTACGCTTACCTTTGATTAGTACCGCAACTTGTGAAATACCATTGTTCTCCTTTACTAGCGATAAGTGCCATTATGCGGGATCGTTGACATAGATATTGCCCCATTTAGACAAGCATCATCGATTCAGGATTGGGCTTTGGAAGCAGTCCCTTGGTCAGGAATATTGTTTCTGGGAATGTTGGGCATTGCTCGTCTTATCCACTGATTGTTTTAAATTCATATTCATCAATTCATTCCTCATCATCATGTTTTGAATTCGGTTCAGTGGATGAATTTTGTACTTTTAAATTGTAATTCCATATCGTCTCATTTTGTACTATAGGGGCCGATGACCTAGATGTTAGGCCCCTCTAAACAACAAGCATCATCATCATCATCATCAAACCTAAGAAGGCCACACCCACTGTTACTATGGAATTGTAACGGTTATGATATGCACCTTGCTGAGCTGTGCCAGCTCATTAGCGAGTATTCGGCGAGTATAGTTTGCATTCAGGAAACAAATTACAGACCACGTCATCATACAGTCATGCGAAATTTTCGACTGTACTCGACAGAATGACCTTACGCTGACCGGGCTTCCGGTGGCGTTGACATTAAGTCCGTTCTGATACCTACAGCGAAGAGTTTCCACTAAGTACCACGCTGGAAGCTATAGCAGTTCGCGTATCGCTGTCTGTCATAAAACAGTAATAATAAATAATGTTATTTGTTTTACGTCCCACTAACTACTCTTTTACTGTTTTCGTAGACGCCGAGGTGCCGGAATTTAGTCCCGCAGGTGTTCTTTTATGTGCCAGTAAATCTACCGACACGAGGCTGACGTATTTGAGCACCTTCAAATACCACCGGACTGAGCCAGGATCGAACCTGCCAAGTTGGGGTCAGAAGGCCAGCGCCTTAACCGTCTGAGCCACTCAGTGTGTAATGTTTATTTTCCACAAGGCCAGTCTCTTAACATAAATGTCACTAATTGTATAGATCAGCTTCCACCTCTCTTCCTCTTACTGGGCGATTTTAACGCTCATCACTCTATATGTGGCTCTGAAGCGCCTTTCCCAGGGGAAGGAAGTTGGAAACATTAGTAACAGAGTTGGATTTTTGTATTTTAGACACAGATGAACCAATTCATTCCAGTGTACGTTTCGGCACATATTCTCGCACAGGCTTAAGTCCATGCAGCCGAACGTTGGTTCAGTTGTTTCGGTGGAAGACCCACGATGATCTCTGTGACAGTGACAATTTTCCAATTATTCTTAGTTCGTTAAAACAAAAATTCGTCGAGGCTCCTCCTCCATGGATTCTCAAACATGATGATTGGCCGCTGTTCACATCCTAGCTGTATTTAACGACGAGGCAAGGCGGACCGTAGACGGCGAAATTACTTACATAACACAAGTTATCCTTGCTGCTGCTGAGGAGACCATTCCCTCCTTCTCAGGGACTCCTCGCCGAAAACTCGTTCCTTTGTGGAATGAAGACATTGCAGCAGCTATCAAAGAACGCCGTCGCGCTCATGAAAGTTATCGTAGGCAGCCTACTGTGGCCAACTTGGTCACATTCAACAAACTCCGCGCTAAGGCGCGAGTTCTTATTCGTCAAAATAAGAAAGCTTCGTGGGAGAGATGTGTCGTCTATGATGTCACATACCCCATCATTTCAAGTGTGGGCTAAACTTCGACATATTTCGAAAATCCAAGGATCATCTTCTGTACCGTGAATTTCCATTGCAGGGAGCATCGTCACTGAATCACTCTCGGTTGCTAACAATCTTGCAAGTCATTTCGCAGATGTGTCTGGTTCCGGAAATTACTATCGTAATTTACTCGCTCTGAAGCTGGAGGTAGAAAGGCATCACCTTAGTTTTGCCACTCAAGCTTCAGAGGACTATAACGTGCCCTTTACGGAGTGGGAACTCCGCAGCTCCTTGGCGCTTTGCAGGGCCTCGTCCCCCGGGCTAGACACTGTCCATAACCAGATGTTGTAACACCTTAGTGAGGATAGTCTTCGAGTGTTCAACCGAATCTGGACAGAGGGCGAGTTTTCGTCTCAGTGGGGAGAGGGCATAGTTATTCCTGTCCTCAAGCCTGACAAAAATGCTAAGTATGCATGAAACTATAGACATATTTGTCTCACTAACTGTTTGTGTAATCTATTTGAGCGGATGTTAAATCGCTGACTTGTGCGGTGTCTGGAGAAACGAGGGCTATTGTCCGAGTACGAATGTGGTTTTCGAGCCGCTCGCTCGACCACTGGCCACCTGCTACGCCTGGAGAGTTCTCTCCAGGATGCATTTCTCCGCAAACAGCATTTGGTGGCTTTTTTCTTCGACTTAGAAGGGCCTATGACACCACATAGTGATATGGTATCCTTTTAGTCCTGCATCATTGGAGATTCCGAAGTAGCTTGCCGAGATTTATTGCGAAATTTTCTCCCTCCGTCTATTCAGTGTCAGAGTTGGGACGGCATATTCACAATACCACGTTCAAGAAAATGGAGTCCCTCAGGGATCGGCTCTTACAAGGGAACATCGGCAGTGGTTAAGTCGCCGATCGCGATGAAACTTGGGAAACACATTTAGGAAACGGAAAAACGGTGTCAGAAATCATTTTAGGTGTCGACATTCATTAGGGCGTTAACTAAGTGGCCTAAATGTTGCGACATTTCAAGTTCCGCGCGATCTGCGATGGATACCTGCTGGCCAATGCTGTGCCGGCACACTGCTTGCCTGGAGACACCTATGCACCTCCTCCCCAGCCCCTTCCAACTGGTTCGCCGCCGCAAGTTTCCCTTTTTACCCGCGATTGCCGGCTGTTTACCTGTTGAACGGGACCGGCGCTAAACTTTCTTCTTTTCGAACTATAATTATTGAAATATTTTTAAACATGTTCCTTTTCATACACAGTGATAATAAATAACCTAATCTAATATACCCATATTTCATTCAAAATTTATATTTTCATTCCTGCAAATTCCGGTGAGTTGTCACATTCGTGGGTTCAACCCCGAGTTAAGTCCCATCGGGCGTGGTCAAACGTGGGGTGAGGTACGGAGTCCGACCTATGCTTAACTATTTGCTTCTCAAACACCTTAAAGTTGTCGGTAGTGTCCTTCAGAGTGGGCATACATATGAAATAAATAAAATTAAATCACCCACCATTAAACAACGTAAATATATTTATGTAATGAAATTACGTGCCCTGGTAGAGTATCTCAATGAGTGTAATGAGATTCGGTACTTTGGGATATCAAAACCTGGTTGCAGGTCCAGAGCATTTTATGTCCTCTCCCCACCCAGACCTCCCCCCCCCCCCATTTTTTGTACGCTATCAGTTGTGTCATAGCGAAACAAAATCGCGAACAACAATAATTATAAACTCCGAGTTTGAAACTACTGTACTGGTATTTTCCGTATTGCGTACTCTGGTATAAGGCATGTAGGTAGAATGTTTTTATTTGTGCTTATACTGAACGATTTATTTATGTTTTGCAGTGACAGACGCAACACATTTCAATTGCAGCAATGGTTGTCAAATAGAAATCCATTTAATGCATAGATAAATTTGATATGAGTGTGACATGGAATGTAGTAAATTTTGACGTAATAAGAAAAGCCTTGAAAAATAAGAAAGATGTTCATTTATAGATGCAGTGGATATACAGTCACTACAGGCAGACCTGTAGTCTTACTTTACCGGTACTTTTGCGTTATAGCTGACGAAGGTCTGTGTATTCAACAAGTGCCGGTATTAAAGCATCACACTACAATCTTCTGGGTACAATGGCAGTTACAGACGTAAAATATTTAAATGGCTATTGTACGAACTGGTACAACAACAACAAATTACAAGCTAACACAATAGATGACACCGTATAGGTTACATCGGGTAAACTCCCCGTTAATAACTAATAGTAATCAAAAATAATCTTTCTTCTATTCGAGATCCACTGCTGTTTTAATCCCATACTCATTATCCCATCACCATTTTTTTTAACTCTTGTCAGTGGATACATTTTAAAATTTTAAATATATATCATGTTGTCCATCTCGTTCCATTAGGGGCCGATGACCTTCGATGTTAGGCCCCTTAAAACAACAAGCATTATCATCAACATCAAAACAATAAGCATCATCATAATCATCCTTTATTCGATACATTAAAAATTATTGGTAAAGGTAAACTCGTGTCCTCATCCCGAGGTGGTGCAGCTCTTTCAAGGCATTCCCCCAATTGAGGTGAGCTGCATGTGCCATTTCAACCACATACCAGCTTTCCTGCCATTCTTAAATTTCTGGCAGTACCGGGAATCAAACCCGGGCCCCCGAGGACGGCAGCTAATAACACTAACCGTTACGCTACGGAGGCGAACAAAATTAGTGGTAATAAAACTGAAACAAAACACAATTAACAACAGGCACCATACTTTTTATTACCGTGGTTTGGTGGATTAGCAGAGGTTAAAGAAGGTGCTTGGGTGAATGGGTCTAACTACAAGACCGTGATATGACTTAAAATTGCATTAAAGGTTATATTTTCGAAAATAGCAGAACTTAACAATTTTCACATAGAATTTCAAAGTTTAACAAATAACAACAAAGTCAACAAATAACCGACAATGAGGTACAAGACCAGGAAAAGCCAAAATTTAGAGATAATTTAACAATCTGGACTTCAAGCCCCAAGTTTTCCAATTTCTGAGCTCTCAGCTCACAAACACATATTTACCAAAGGGCAGAAATCCCCTTCATGCATGGAGCACATACTGCCAACTTTTAATATCAAGCCTCTCTGAGGCACGTTTAGCACAAATAAAAGAGCTGACCCGCTCTCAGTTTTCTGAGCCTATTAAAGTCCATAACAGACTTTACCATTAACTGCCTTCAAGGCACCACTTACAAGGAAACAGGGATATCTTGTACCCAACCTACTGGGCCTTAGCAGAAAAATAATAGGTTAAGTAAATGGCCCAAAATGCAAAATGAATGGAGGCGTGAACTTGCACTCCTAAACACACATTTTAAAACCTAAAAGGCACTCGGCCGATGAAAAAGGGGCTATTCCCAAACTATGGAGGTGACTCGTCTACACAATAAATTTAACATATTAAGAAAGAGAAGAAAATCGGTTACGAAAACGTAGTCACCTCAAATCAAAATGAAGGGGAGCTCGAGAGGGTAAAGCACTCTCTATCCCCGATTTACAGTTAAAGATAAATGTTTTTACATAAACAGATAGGTTACATAGTAAAGGTTTCTGACCTTCCCCGCGGGTTAAACTGCTGAGCTAGCAAGAAATAAAGATGTTAAGCGGCCATTACCTTACTGAAGAACTGCTGCCTGAAGAAAGAGGCGCTTCCCGCCTCCTGCTACTTGTCCATACACTAAGTTAAATGTTGATGATGTGGCCGAGAGACAAAAAATCAGCAGTTTTATACCCTCGGGGAAGATTCAAGACCTTTCACGAATAATTAAGGCACACCCACAGGCGTTTATTGGTTACAGTACACAGTTACACACAAAATTCGAAGAAGACTTACGGGATTGGCTGAAAATTAATTACAGAAATAATTGATTGGCTAACTTCAAAACTGGCGGAAAGAAAAGCTAAATATTGCCAACCCGCAAATGAAAGAACGAAATTTAGTAATGAGAAAACTTTAGAATCCAAAATTTCTTCAAAAAACTTCCTTCCCTTCGCACCAGCGTGCATGATCATAGTTTTGTTGTAGAGACATCTATAAGAGAATGTTCACACTACTTGATCAGTGGAGAACAAAACAAGTTGAAATCCACACAGTATTGAAAACTTCGTAATCACAAAATTTACAGTAATGCCATCTTCTGAGAAACCTATGAGTTGATCCAGTTTTTAAAGTTCAGAGTTTCTCCTGTATAGGAGGATTTATTGGCGGAAAATTCAAATGTGCGGCGTAGAGGTGTACCATCCGGTACAGGCCTCCCCCCCCCCCCACAAAAGTCCTTCCAAGGGGTGACACAGAAGAAGTTTTTTAAACAAATATTAATCATCAATTGAAGGAAATTTGTACTTCTATGCACATAGATTTGTGGAAGAACATTTAAGTGACATTAAGAATTCCCAAGTTTTTTTTTAAGTAGACAGGAAGAAATTAGTTTAAACACCGTTTTAAAGTGTCTTTGTTGCCGTAGAATGCCAACAACATGATGATAATTTTGACGGCAAGACCAGCCGCCGCTGCGGATGTCCAGTCGAGGTCCCCCTGACCCCTCAAGTACCCTGAGAGACACCTCTCCCGCTATTATGAGAGGGGTAGTCGTCGTGAAGAACGCCGCAGATGCAAAGTTTATTTACGGTCCCCAGATAAGCTGGCGGTGGGTGCGCCGCACCACAGCTTTTGCCGGGAGATGGATTCCGGCGTGCCGTACAGAGGGGGACATCACGGGAGTGGAGTGGGCCCTTCCCCAACTTCGGTGGCTGTACTGCGACGAACGGCTGCGGGGCACTGTAACAGTCAGATCTCGGCGGCAGAATTTGTTCGTGACTTTTATTTTATGGTACGATCTTTGTTGGAGTGGCAGAGGGGCCAGCGGCGTGATTTTTTTTTTTGCCACTGGTATGTTTTAGCAGGAGACGGGAGCTTGGTAATGGCCGCAAGGGAAAGGACAACGGAATAACCGGAGGGAAAGATCTTACAATTTACACATAGTCACAATGAAATTAATCCAAGGGCAGAAGGCCTTAAAATAAAACAAAAATATAACCCACTAAGCTTTTACAAAGATGTTAATGACTAAGTTAACCAGGATATTACACAGGTTTCACCTGCGACAGGTGAACTCTAAATACCCTCTCCGTGGCTGGATTGCTCACCAACAACGTAACCGGAGTAAGGAAATCTAAAATCATGCACGGCCCATGAAATCTGGGGGCAAGCATGACCGCGGGAACAAAGTTCTTAATCATGACTCGATCTCCTACCTTTAGATTGGTAGGCCTCCGTCCACGATCATATCTTTCCCTAACCTTTTCATGAGAAACTGTAAGATTGGCCTTAGCCTTTTCCACAGATACCTAATATTATCGGGATCTATTGTCTCAGGCAGAATATCACTAAGAGACCAAAGGTTAGAGAGCGGCGTGTTGGGTACATACTTAAACGTCAATGAAGCTGGAGTGAATTCAAAGCGAAGGCTACACAATGCAGGGATGTGTCCCACCTTGAATGATCATGATGATGATAGGCAATTAGAGCCGACCTCAGATTACGATTGACCCTTTCAGCCAGAGATGGTTGAGGATAGTACGCTGATGTTGTTACATGCGAGATGGATAGATCAAAACAGAATTTACGGAAGAGATTGGAGGTAAAGGCTTCAGCATTATCAGAAACAATATATTGACACGGACCAAAAGAAGCAAAGATGAAATTTAAACAAGAAATAGTGGACTGAGCGGTAGCCAGCTTAGTCGGAAATAACCAGGAAAATCTTTTGAAACCATCTACACACACAAGAATGAATTTGTTGGCGTTCCCCTTACATTGGGGGAAGGGTCTTACGTAGTCGATGTAAAGATGTTCCATGGGGCGTGACGCTTGATGGGAGGACAGAAGACCTTGCTTAGTGGACATGGTAAGTTTACTAAGCCAACAAGATTTACAAGCTTTTACGAATTCACGAATTTCGCAATCCATACTTTTCCAAGTGGACATTTCTCGGATCTTTTCCCGGGTTTTGAAGATGCCTAAATGTCCCCCTAATGGGGTCTCATACCCAATGCGGGTGGGGGACGCACATGTAGAATACACTTGCGGTATCCCCTGCCTGTCGTAAGAGGTGACTAACAGGGCCCCAAGGGGCTCTCAACTTGGGAGTGTGGATTGGCGACCACGGGGCCCTTAGCTGAGTCCTGGCATTGCTTCCACTTACTTGTGCCGGGTTCCTCACTTTCGTCTATCCTGTCCGACCTCCCTTGCTCAATTCTTGTTCTTTTCCGACCCCGACGGTATTCGAGCATTCGAGGCCTAGGGAGATTTTCATTTTCACGCCCTTCGTGGCCCTTGCCTTTCTTCGTCCGTTACTTCATTTTTCGAAGTGACGGATCCCTTCTTTTTTCTCCTCTCTCTACCTCAGTGGGTGGGGGACCCAGACGATTAATACACCCACGGTATCCCCTGCCTGTCGTGAGAGGCGACTAGAAGGGGCGACCAAGGGATGGTTGAATTAGAACCATGTAACTACTTTTGATTCGTACCATAACGTGGGGAACACCATAGGTTGCTTATACTTGCGAGTAGTACCACTATGTTAGTACGAAATAGGTTTGTGATTAGTAGCATCAATGGTCTGGTTGGGGGTTTTCCAGTACCCGTGCGTCGTACCCATGTGAGCAACACCGCGGGTCTGGGCGTTGCCTGTGCATTGTACCACTGTATGAGCGACTCCGTGGGTCAGCGTTGCCTGTGATTGGTACCCTCTATGTTGAGGAACGGCACGGGATAGTGCGAGTCCCTGTGGTTAGTACACTCGGTGAGGAGCCTTCTCGGTTTGCGTTGGCTATGAGCGGCGCCGTGGGTCAGCGTTGCCTGT
This sequence comes from Anabrus simplex, assembly GCF_040414725.1. Taxonomy (NCBI): domain Eukaryota; kingdom Metazoa; phylum Arthropoda; class Insecta; order Orthoptera; family Tettigoniidae; genus Anabrus; species Anabrus simplex. The sequence continues at coordinate 85,239,713 of NC_090268.1, read as the reverse complement.
GATTGATCCCCACTATGTTGAGGAACAGGACGGGATATGGCGCGTCCCTGTGGTTAGTACACTCGGTGGGGAGCCTTCTCGGTTAGCGTTGGCTATGAGTGGTGCCATTGTGTTAGGAACAACATAGGTCAGCGTTACCTGTACGAAGTACAGTACTTGTGAGTAGTACCATCTTGTGTGGAACACCGTGAGTCTTCGCTAATTTTGATTAGTACCCCAAAATGACAAATACCATGGTTCTACTTTACTCGTGACATGTACCATTCCGTGGGGCCTTAGCCATGGATTTTGGACCCCTTTAGATCTCAAGCATCCTTCATTCAGGATTATGCTTTATATGTGGTCCCTTGGTCAGTAATACTATTTTTTCTGATTCCTTTTGCGTTGGATCCACTGTTTTTTGTTTGTGTATTTGTGTTTTGGTTTCCTTTTGGTTTCATTTCCATCCATTCATTCTTCATGCCTTTTCTTATTTATTTCAGTGGATGATTTTGGGTTTTTTTGTTTTTTCTTGTTGCCATTTCATTTCGTGCCATTAGGAGCCGATGACCTCAATGTTAGGCCTCTTTAAACTCCAAGCATCATCATCATCATCATCATCATCATCATCATCAATGGGGTCTCATGGTAGTACTTCAAGATCATGGGTACAAGGACAGCTGGAACCACAATTTTCATCTTCTTATCATGCCCAGACGGGCAACATAAAACACCATTCCTCAATACATAAGGGATGACATGTTCCCCAGAAGAAAGGGTTTCCATAATAGGAGCCAGCGCGGGATCTTCGCGTTGATATTTTTCAATGTCCTTAGACAGCATGCGGGCATCAGTTAAAATGGCATTTAGCCCAGGAGGTATGGACTCGGGAAGAGAAGACCTGTCTTCCTGTTCAGAGGCCTCTACATCATTCGAAAACATACGGCTTAGTCCGTCCGCCACAACATTCTCAGTCCCTCTTATATGCCTAACATCAAACTGGAAGGCAGTAATACTGATGGCCCAGCGGGCTAGTGACCAGTACGACGTGGCGTAGCTAAGACCCACCTTAAGGCTTGGTTATCCGTTTCCAAGTCGAACTTGACGTGTTCCAGATAGAGGTGGAACTTTTCTAGCGCAAATAAGACTGCCAAACCTTCAAGTTCATAGATCAATACTTGACTTCTTGAGCCGATAGTCCTAGATGCATAGACGATGGGTCGCCTCCCTAGTTCAGTCTCTTGGAGAAGGACTGCAGCCACCGCCGACGACGATGCGTCGGTTTGAACGATGAATTTCTTCGAGAAATCAGCCGTAGCAAGGACAGGGGCATTACAAAGAGCTAATTTGAGGTCTTCGAAAGCGGCTTGTTGAGAAGGCCCCCACTCGAATTTGATGCCTTTCCTACGAAGTAAGTTCAAGGGCGCCGCTCTGTTAGCGAAGTTAGGGAAAAATTTCCTGAAGAAGTTCACCATGCCTATGAACCGAGCAATACCTTGCAACACCATCGGGCACTACAATATGCCCTAGAAATGACATGGAAGTCTTAGCGAAAGCAACCTTGGACAACTTCACGGTTAACCCTGCCTTACGAAGGCGATTAAGGACCTCTTTCGGATGATCTAGATGTTCTTCAATGGTCTCAGAAAATACGACGACATCGTCAAGAAAAATGGTATAAGTACACGAATTTGATGTCGGAAAAGACCCTGTCTAGCAGTCTCGTAAGCACAGCTGCTCCCGTGGGGAGCTCGAAAGGCACGCGGTTGTATTCATACAAGTTCCAGTCCGTGGCAAAATCTGTAAGATGTTTGGATTCTTCAGCTAGAGGGATCTGGTTATACGCCTGATTAAGGTCTAAGATGGTGAAAAACTTAGCTTTACGAAACCATGAAAAGCAAGAGTGAAGGTCGGGAAGGGGCACAGATTGTAACACCACCTTCCGATTTAAAGCCCTGTAGTCAATAACAGGCCTGAAGCCACCTTGGGCTTTCGGGACTAAGAAAAAAAGGCGATGAATATGCCGAATTACAGGGCCGATTTATACCATCTTTCAGCATCTGATCTATGATCTCCTTCAGAGCCTTCATTTTAGGTGGAGATAACCTATAAGGTGGAATTCGATCTGGAATCGAATCCGTAACTTCAATCTTGTATTCGATAGGGTCAGTAACACCAAGAGTAACGGGGAAAACACTGGAAACGACTGACACAGTTTACGATATTCTCAGCCTGCTCCTCAGGTAGATGTCTAAGGTCTAACAACATCTCATCCTGGGTAGGCGAAACAGATGAACATGACACAGAATTACATTTAAATAAGGGGATTTTTACAATTATTGGCAAACTTGAAGGTGCACGACTTGCTCTGAATGTCGAGCACTACATCAGTAAACGACATGCCACGAACCTGCCGCGCAGGCGTAGCAGGGGGAGAGGTGATACTCCCACGTGGCGCGTCCCAGGTGGCGGATAGGGGGTTCTTAAGCGGCTTGCCGGCGGACTTGAGGGAAATCAAATACCTCTCGCGGACCAAACACACTACCCCCTGCGGGTGGGGGACACACATGTAGAATACACCCGCGGTATCCCCTGCCTGTCGTAAGAGGCGACAAAAAGGGGCGACCTTGGCGCGGACATGGATTGCGGTTGGTATAATGTGATGGACCTCCTGTGGATGGGAGAGGCTGAATACATCCATAGGTAATCCCTGCCTGTCGTAGAAGGCGACTTAAAGGGTCATGTGGCCATGGTCCCCTATTTATTTTTTATTATTTTTCTGATGGTCAGATGTAGACCATTCAAAATTTGATGTGCGTGCTGCCCGGCGATGGAGCTCCTATGTGTGCGACTACGCTCGAAAGCCCGTGCCAGCAACCACCCAGGACGCGGCGGGTGGGAGTATCATGTACCCGGGCAGTGGTATCCGCCTGACAACGCAGGTCCCCGCACAGCCGAATGCCAGAAGGACATATTATTATTAATTATTTTTATTTATTTTTTCTATTGTTAGTGCTCTGTACACGCTATGGGGTACATGCTATTGCGGGTGACCGGAGGAAGGGAGTCCTAGTGCTCATTGCCTCAGTCATCCCGTATTAGGCATCGTTCAACATCGGACCCCGGGCAATACCTGCTACGACCAGGTGGGTATTGCCTTGGCTGCTTGGTTCGGCTACAGAGACCCCTGATCGGAGTGGGTGGCATTCGGGGAGGATGCTATCGGGAATGGCTTCCAAACGAAGTCGGCTCTCACAAGGTGGTCGCCCACCTAAGACTTTAACTTTTGCTTCCCTGAGAGGTTCAACTCCCTGGGAACATGCGCAGCGTGAAGGAATGGGATCCAGCTTCCCTAGGTTTCTGGTCGCTACCAGAACCGATGGGCAGGATTTTAAGCTGGTGAAGTCGATCCTGTTTAGTAGACACATCGAAGGCGTCTATGGCGAACTGGAGGAACTTAAGAAAATGCGCAACGGTAGTTTGCTTCTAAAGACTCGTACAGCACTGCAAGCTGATCAGTTGCTTAAGTGCGAGCACTTTGGCGAAATCCCCGTCAAAGTGGAGGAGCATAAGTCCTTGAACCTGGTTCGCGGAGTCATCTTTCACCGCGACCTTATTTTGAACACTGACGACGAGTTGATGGAAGACATGAAGAACCGTGGCGTGACACACGTCCGGCGCATTACGCGCAAGGTCAACGGTGAAGACGTTGCCACTGGTGCCTTCATTGTCTCTTTCAAGTTGTCAGTGTTACCAGAGAAAGTCAAGGTAACAACTTATCGTTGCGATGTGAGGCCGTACATCCCGCCTCCTATGCGATGCTATCAATGCCAGCGATTCGGACATATGGTATCTCGCTGTTCGAATCAGGCTGTATGTGGTACATGTGGACGAGTAGCTCACGGCGCGGAGGAGTGCACAACTCCATACAAGTCCACTAACTGCTCCGGTTTTCATTCTCCTCGGGATCGGAATTGTCCGACATACCTGAGTGAGAAGAAGATCCAGGAGATCAAGACCCTGGATGGTCTTTCCTACCAGGAAGCGCGCCGTAAGTTTCATTCTATGAATACACCTGCCCGTACACTCGACTATAGCTTGATAGCTCAGAGTCTTCCAGGTTCGTCATTCACGACCAAGACACCTGTCCAGACCGCTGCGCCCAAGGCGACTGTTGCTGCTCCCAGCAACGTCGCAAATAGTCAAAGCTCGAAGGGGGGGACCACCCCACCTTCGACCAACCAGAAGTCTGTGCCGGCTGAGAACTGCCAGCCGGCACAGCAAGGGGGGAAGACTAAGTCTCCCCCCCCCCCCCTAGGAGGTCGACGAAAGTCGTGCCCCAGCCGGCGGAGGCGGCTTCGTTGACCAGGGCTGGGAAACCATCTCCCAGCCCGTCTAAACTTGAAAAGAAAAAGGGGAAGAAGAGCGCCCGTCCAGAGCGCTCTCGGACTTCCCCTGCGAAGGAGAAGTCATGCCCTCCATCTGGGGGATATGAGTCTGCGCCGGGAGGCACTCCTGCTCCCAAACCTGCGCGCTCTCCTCGTAGGTGACCCCCTCGCGCCCGAAAAGCGTCGAAGTTCTGGGCGGCACCCCTGCCATCTTTTGATGACGGGATGGATGTCGCGCTGTCCTCTACATCTACGGATGTAGAACAAGATAGTGTTTAGGCTTACGAGCATTTTGTTGCTCATAACCTAACACTCCTTTTATAGTCCACACTATGGCACTGTTACAGTGGAATTGTAACGGTTATGACAGGCATCTTGCTGAGTTACGTCAGCTAATTAGTGAGTACGCAGCGAGTATAGTCTGTATTCAGGAGACCAATTTCCGACCTGGTCATCACACGGTCTTGAGGAATTTCAAACTATACTCGACAGAACGATACTATGCTCACCGGGCTTCCGGAGGCGTTGGCATTTTTGTACGTTCTGATAGCTACAGCGAAGAGGTTCCTTTAAGAACCCCTCTTGAGGCTGTAGCTGTTCGGGTCTCGCTGCCTATCATAGCCACAGTGTGTAATGTTTATCTTCCACCAGGCCAGCATCTGAACATCACTGATGTCGCTGATCTTATAGATCACCTTCCACCACCCTTCCTCTTATTGGGCGATTTTAACGCCCATCACCCCATATGGGGCTCTGAGACGCCTTGCCCCCGAGGAAGAGAGCTGGAAACACTCCTATCAGATCTGGATTTATGTATTTTGAACACAGGGGAACCAACTCACTTCAGTGTACGTTACGGCACATATTCTCGCATAGACGTTAGTCTATGCAGCCGAACGTTGGTTCCACTGTTTCGGTGGACTGCACACGATGATCTCTGTGACAGTGACCATTTTCCCATCGTTCTTACTTTGTTGAATCATAAACCCGTCGAGGCTCCCCCTCGATGGATTCTTCAACATGCTGATTGGCCAAAGTACACATCACTAGCTGTCTTTAGCGAAGATGTCAGGCGGACCGTCGGCGAGGAAATAACTTACATTACCCAAGTTATTCTTGCTGCTGCTGAGGAGTCCATTCCGTTTTCTTCGGGGACTCCTCGCCGAAAACTCGTTCCTTGGTGGAACGATGAAATAGCAGCAGCCATCAAAGAACGCCGTCGCGCTCATAAGCGTTACCGTAGACAGCCTACTGTGGCCAACTGGGTAACATTTAAGAAATTCCGCGCTAAGGCGCGAGTTCTTATTCGACAAAGTAAGAAGGCTTCATGGGAGAGATATGTGTCGTCCATGACGTCACATACTCCATCATCTCAAGTGTGGACGAAACTTCGACGAATTTCGGGTATTCAAGGATCATCTGTTGTACCGGGAATTTCAATTGCAGGCAGTGTCGCCACTGATCCCCTCGCGATTGCTAACCATCTCGCTAGTCATTTCGCGGATGTCTCTGGCTCCGGGAATTACAATCCTGATTTCCTCCCTCTGAAGCGGGAGGCAGAACGTCATCACCTGAGTTTTGCCACCCAAGCTTCAGAGGACTACAACGTGCCCTTTACGGAGTGGGAACTCCGCAGCGCCTTAGCGCTTTGCAAGGACACGTCTCCTGGACCGGACAACATCCATAACCAGATGTTGAAACACCTTAGTGATGATAGTTTACTATATCTCCTTCGTGAGTTCAACGGAATCTGGACAGAGGGTGATTTTCCGTCTCAGTGGCGAGAGGGCATAGTCATCCCTGTCCTCAAGCCTGACAAAGATCCTAAGTATGCAGGAAGTTACAGACCGATTTGTCTTACAAATTGCCTGTGTAAGCTATTTGAGAGGATGGTAAATCGCAGACTCGTGTGGTGTCTGGAGAAACAAGGACTCTTGTCCGAGTACCAATGTGGATTTCGAGCCGCTCGATCCACCACAGACCACTTGGTACGCCTGGAGAGCTCTCTCCAGGATGCGTTTCTCCGAAAACAGCACTTGGTAGCTGTCTTCTTTGACTTGGAGAAGGCCTACGACACCACCTGGCGATATGGCATCCTTTCAGTCCTGCATCAATGGAGATTCCGAGGTAACTTGCCGGTATTTATTGCGAATTTTTTGTCCCTCCGTCTATTCCGTGTCCGAGTAGGTAGGACATATTCGGAATACCACGTTCAAGAAAATGGAGTCCCACAGGGATCGGTTCTTAGTGTCACTCTGTTCGAGATTGCCATAAACGGTATTGTCGCTGCTGCTGGTCCAGCCGTAATACCGTCCCTATATGTGGATGATTTTGCTCTGCACTATAGCTCGTGCAGTATGGCAGTCGCAGAGCGACAGTTACAGCAAGCTATTAGGAGGGTGGAGATGTGGACCTTAGAACATGGCTTTCGGTTTTCTGCCGCAAAGACCTCCGTTGTCCACTTTTGTCGTCAACGTACACTTCACCCTCATCCTGAGCTTTATCTAGGTAATGTCGTTCTTCCAGTTGTTGACACCTACCGATTTCTTGGGCTCCTTTTTGACAGTAAATTATCGTGGGAGCCACACGTGCGGCTGTTAAAAGTGCAATGCACTAGGAAGCTCAATATCCTTAAGTTTCTTAGCAGCACTTCTTGGGGGGCTGACCGCGCGGTGCTCCTGCGATTCTATCGGGCACACATTTTATCCCGGTTAGACTACGGCAGTGCAGCATATGGCTCCGCAAGACCAAGCGTTCTTGCGAAGCTGAACAGTATCCACCACAGCGGGGTTAGGTTGGCGACGGGAGCTTTTCGTACAAGCCCCATCTCTAGCCTGCTCGCTGAGTCTGGTGTGCCGCCTTTACACCTGAGGCGCCAGCAACTTCTACTTACATATGCTGCAAATTTGCGACAGATGCCACTTCATCCCAGCTATCCTTGCGTGTTCAACAATGGCAACCGTTTGCTGTACGCTGCTCGTCCTCGAGGGACGCGGCCGGTTGGGATACGCTTGGATAACATTTCCGAATTGTTTGACGTACCTTCGGTTCCTTGCCTTCTCAGACAACCAAGTGGGGTACCTCCGTGGGTCGTACGACGACCTGAAGTAATCCTGGATCTGCACACTGGTCCAAAGGAAAACACGGACCCTTCGATTTATCGGAGGCTCTTCCTGTCCGTTGTTGGCCGCTATCCAGGTTCAGTCGTCGTCTACACGGATGGTTCAAGGTCAGATACGAAGGTGGGCTGTGCGTTCGTTGTTAACAATGATAGGTTCCTTTTTGCTCTTCCGGCAACCTGTAGTGTGTACACAGCAGAGCTCTATGCTATCTATGAGGCTCTGCGGTACGCACTGTACAATGAGCGCCGACACTTTCTTCTGTGTACCGACTCCTTGAGTTCGCTCCAGTCTATAGATACCTGTTTCCCTCGGCACCCTCTGGTGCAGCTAATCCAGGACCTGCTGGCCGGGTGTTGGGGTGCTGGCACCAGAATCACATTTCTGTGGCTCCCAAGCCACATGGTCATAGAGGGAAACGAGTTAGTAGATCAGGCTGCCAAGTAGGCAGTTACACTGCCCACGTTGCCTTTCCAGGTTCCAGTAAGTGATATTCGCTCCCAGCTGAGACATCTTGTTATGTCCCATTGGGAGATGGAGTGGCAGGCCATTCCACTTCCCAATAAGCTGAGAGCGATAAAAGGAACAATGAAAGTATGGAGGACTTCCCTTCGGGCTTCGCGGAGGGAAGCCGTGGTATTATGTCGTCTTCGGATCGGCCACGGTATCTTGACTCACTCGCATCTTTTGAAAGGAGAACCCCCTCCGGTGTGTACCTGCGGCGACCACCTTACCGTGGTGCACATCCTTACGGAGTGTGTGGACCTGGTCGATCTGCGCCGTAGTCTTAACCTTCCGAGTACTATCTCCCTTATCTTGCGTGATGACGAGCAGTCAGCAGACCTCGTCATCCGCTTTATGAGGGATAGTGGACTGTTTTCTCGTGTGTAATGCTGTCCTTTGTCCTAGTGTGTTTTGTGTCACTTTCGCTTTTACCCTATTGACTTAATTTTAGTTTGTTTTGCGTATTTTAATGTGTTATTTTAACGTCTCTCGTAAATTATGCACTACCAGGCAATGCCTTATTCTTTTGTTTTCCTGTAATTTCTCTTATTTTATTAGAAAATAAGGCATTGCGTATTAGATCCACTGATTGTTTTAATCTCACCCTCATTTTTCTCCATTTTTTTTAAACTCTAGTCAGTGGATATGTTTTTAAAATTTTAACATCATCTCTCATGTCGTTTATCACATTCCATTAGGGGCCGATGACCTTCGATGTTAGGCCCCTTCAAACAACAAGCATCATCATCATCATTTCGTACCATTAGGGGCCGATGACCTCGATATTAGGCCCCTTTAAACAACAAGCATCATCATCATAATCATCAAAATAGGAATATCACATTTCCTTTCCAATTCCTCAAATAATTGTCTCGAAATAACATTTATAGAAGCTGCGGTATCCAAGAGAGGGTAAACCTTAAATCCACAAACACGTGTGTCAATTATAGGCAATCTGGTATATTTGGGATTAATAGTTAGTTGATAGTCCTCAATAAGCTCTTCCGATTTGATTTACCAGGAGTTTACTTGAACGATCGTCCATCCCCCGTGTGGCCTAGAATTGTGTCCGGAAAATCTCAAACCCTGTTGCAAAATCGGCGTGTTTTTTTGCACCTTTATCCTCTCCTGATGTCGCATTAGTATAAGTGTCTGGCGGTTTGCCTTCCATTACAGCTTTCCGATACTTCAGATATTCCAATCCCTCTGCGCCATTGACTATCGGGATTCATATCTTGATTGGCAATTGCTTGCCTCCATTTTCCTTTTCTTCCTTCGCCTTTCGCAGTTCGTCTAAGTATTTCCAACTCTCTTGATAACGGTTTTCCATTACTTCTCTAAAATCCTGCGATCCTTGTCGAATATATCTGGGTCGCTGATAAGGTCTACTTCATCGATTTTCCCAGCGTCCACCAGGTATTCTAGTATTATTCCTGTATCTCGTGTTTCTACCATCTTCTCTTCCCCTGTCTCGAAATCTTCTTCTGCGATCATCTCTCGTATCTTGGACATGCCTCAGCCGATCACGAACTCCCTGGGGTTGATAATCTCTTTCGTTCCTTGTATCCGTTAAGTCAACGCGGTTTTCACCAGCGGCATTCATAACATTACCTTGTGGATTATTTGTTCTAGGTAATCTGGATACGATTTGGCTATTAGTCGTATAATCCAGCTCCCTAAGAATAGCCTCTGCTTGAACTGCTGTATTAACGTTGGTGGCAATTAGAATACGTTGAACATCTGGAGGAAATTGTTTTGTAAGGGCTTGCAGTAACGTAGTCTCTTTCAATGGTTGATCAAATTCTTTCATGCGTCGCAATTGTAAGGAAAAGTAGTCTGCATATCTGGTAGGGCGAGAACTCGTATACTTCCTCGAATACAGATCAAGCTGTAGGTTCTGATGAACTTCAAATCCCCAATACCGTTGTAAAAATAAACGTTTGAAGCTATCAAAGTCATCAAACAGATAACGGAACGCGTAAAACCAGTTAAGGACATAACAATCTAAGAATTTTTCTACCGTTCTTTTGTGTCTTTCGGGTGAGATATTATCTATATAAATAAAATCGTAACGCCCGTGTGTCTGTACATAGACTATTTTGGCGACATTTCCTTACAGTTATCTGTTTCAGGTGTAATGTTGACCATCTGCATAATTTTCAGCTTTGGTGTCTGTTTGTTTGTCCGTCCTATTACTTGAAAACTACTGGATATATTTCCACCAAACTTCATATTTAGAATCCGCCTGTCCTTGAGTAGGTTCTAGGGTAAATATTGTTTCTAAATCCCTGAACTGACTGTGGATTTATACGAAATCGAAACGGTGATTTTGCACTCCCTCAAAATATACACAACCAAACTTAATGGAAATACACCTGCCTTAATGAAAATTAATTTCTAACCTTTTTCTCACGTGCATCATTTCGATACCAGGATTAATGAGGGAGATATCATCAACAGACCGTTTTTCGGTACAAGTCCCACCGGACTTACGCAAGAGCAGGTGCGTGTAAAGCGTATTTTTACAACTCGAAAACTACTGAAGATATTTGAACCAAACTTTATATTTAGCATCCAACTGTCCAAGGGTAGGTTTTAAGGTCAATACCATTTAAAATTCCCGGAATTGTCTGGGGTTTTATAGGGGAACGAAGTGATGACTTTACTCTCCTACAATATATAAAAAGTATAAGACTGGAAATCGACCAAACTTAATGGAAAACCACATCTAATTTTTTCTTATGTGTATTTTTCAACAAGAGGATTAATCATGAAAGGTCGGTTTCTCAGGTTAAGTCCAGCGGACGTAGCCCGAAAGGTGTTATATGTGGAGCAGATTCCTTATCTATCTACATAAATCATATCGTAACGATCGTGTGCCTGTGCATTGACTATTTAGGCTAAATTTTTGTTCAGATTTCCGTTTAAGGTGTCATAATGACCATCTGCATATTTTTTAGCTATAGTTTCCTGAAAGTCCTAAATTTTACCCCCCTCGCCCAAAATCAAGATTGCCTCACAATCTGCCACACGAATTGGAAAATTGAAATTAAGAAAAATTATTTGTTTTAGCCGGTAACCTACAGAAAACTTTCAAGATCTTATAATTTTTCACTTTTTATGCCGAAGAATATAAAAATATGGAGGCAATTTAATGACGATGCAGACCTTCGTTTAGAAGTATTTCGCAGCTAAACGGTAAGTCCTATCACGAAACGGATGACACAATCTCCGTTCAATTTGGAGTGAACTACAACTTTGGTCCTGTGACATTTTGTAGTCTCTCTCTCTATCTCTCTCTCTCTCTCTCCGTCATAGGGTAGATTTGGCTGTATATTTCGGTTGTTCGTAAATGTTGTGTTTTTACACGTATGTTGCTTAGATTGACTCAATTATAGGAAAGCATGAATCATAAAATTTTTCACGCACAATGACACAACTAATGGCTATATGCGAACCAAATTTTATGATTCTAGCTTCTACAGAAGTATGTGAAAAATAATGTAAAATGTAAAAAAGTACCCAAATTTCAACCCATTCAAGTATCGTAACCCAATCTAACACATAAATATGGGAGATACGCGTAAACTTTTTAAGACCAATCATGTAGAGCGATAAAAAGGACGTCTTAGGGTGCAAACAGTTTGTTGGGATGATGTACTGTTTAGGAGCAGTAAATCTCGAAATGAAGGTTTGTACCTACGAACGTGCCCATGCTTATCTACCATATATGTAAATATAATCGTAACGACCGTCTGCCTTTACATTGACTATTTTGGCGGAATTTAAGTACAGTTATCTGTTTCAGGTGTAATAATGACCATCTGTGAATTCTTATAGCTTGAAAAACACTGAATATAGTTCTACCAAAGTTTATATTTAGAAGCCACCTGCCCTTGAATAGGTTTTAGGGCCAAAATTATTTCTGAATAACTAAATTTACTGGGGGATTATCCGAAACCAAAACCATGATTTTGCACTGCCTCAATATGTACATCCGAAATTAATGGAAATCTACAATCCTTAATGGAAATCCATTTCTTAACATTTTTTCTCATGTGGATATTTCTACATGAGAGATAACATGAACGGTCGGTTTTGCAGGTTATGTCCAGAGGACGTAGCCCGAAAGGTGTTGTACGTGGAGCAGATTCCTTATCTATCCATATAAATAAAATCGTAACGACTGTATGTGTCTGTACATTGACTATTTTGGTGAAGTTTTCAATAGCTACAAGTTTGAGGGGTAATAAATGACCATCTGCATATTTTTGGTGTACTTCCCTGAAAGTCCTAATGTTTACTCCCCTCACCCAAAATTCAGATTGCGGCACAATCTGCCAGACGAGCAAGAAAATTGAAATTTGGCAAAATTATACGTTTTAGACTGTAACGGACGGAAAACTTCCAAGATCGTTAAAATGTTCACTTTTGATCCCCGAAAATATATGAAATATTGAGTCAATTTTAATGATGGTGCAGACCTTCGTTTCGAGGTATTTCGTGGGATAAACGGGAAGTCGTTTCACATAACGGATGGCACAATCTCCGTTCAATTTAGAGTGATCTTCAACCTTCGTCTTATGATCTTTCGTACTATCTGTATCCTTCATACGTCAGATTCGTCTATATTTCTCGATTTTAAGTAAATTTGGACTTTTTACATGCATAATTCATACTTTAAATCACTTACAGGAAAGATCGAATCATCAAACTCTACACGAACATTGGCCCACCCAATTCTCATATGCCACGAATCTGCTACGCTGGCGTAGCAGGGGCCGGCGGACTTGAGGGAAATAAAATACCTCTCGCGGACCAAACACACTACCCCCTGCGGGTGGGGGACACACATGCAGAATACACCCGCGGTATCCCCTGCCTGTCGTAAGAGGCGACAAAAAGGGGCGACCTTGGCGCGGACATGGATTGCGGTTGGTATAATGTGATGGACCTCCTGTGGATGGGAGAGACTGAATACATCCATAGGTAATCCCTGCCTGTCGTAGAAGGCGACTTAAAGGGTCATGTGGCCATGGTCCCCTCTTTATTTTTTATTATTTTTCTGAGGGTCGGATGTAGACCATTCCAAATTTGATGTGCGTGCTGCCCGGCGATGGAGCTCCTATGTGTGCGACTACGCTCGAAAGCCCGTGCCAGCAACCACCCAGGACGCGGCGGGTGGGAGTATCATGTACCCGGGCAGTGGTATCCGCCTGACAACGCAGGTCCCCGCACAGCCGAATGCCAGAAGGACATATTATTATTAATTATTTTTATTTATTTTTTCTATTGTTAGTGCTCTGTACACGCTATGGGGTACATGCTATTGCGGGTGACCGGAGGAAGGGAGTCCTAGTGCTCATTGCCTCAGTCATCCCGTATTAGGCATCGTTCAACATCGGACCCCGGGCAATACCTGCTACGACCAGGTGGGTATTGCCTTGGCTGCTTGGTTCAGCTACAGAGACCCCTGATCGGAGTGGGTGGCATTCGGGGAGGATGCTATCGGGCATGGCTTCCAAACGAAGTCGGCTCTCACAAGGTGGTCGCCCACCTAAGTCTTTAACTTTTGCTTCCCTGAGAGGTTCAACTCCCTGGGAACATGCGCAGCGTGAAGGAATGGGATCCAGCTTCCCTAGGTTTCTGGTCGCTACCAGAACCGATGGGCAGGATTTTAAGCTGGTGAAGTCGATCCTGTTTAGTAGACACATCGAAGGCGTCTATGGCGAACTGGAGGAACTTAAGAAAATGCGCAACGGTAGTTTGCTTCTAAAGACTCGTACAGCACTGCAAGCTGATCAGTTGCTTAAGTGCGAGCACTTTGGCGAAATCCCCGTCAAAGTGGAGGAGCATAAGTCCTTGAACCTGGTTCGCGGAGTCATCTTTCACCGCGACCTTATTTTGAACACTGACGACGAGTTGATGGAAGACATGAAGAACCGTGGCGTGACACACGTCCGGCGCATTACGCGCAAGGTCAACGGTGAAGACGTTGCCACTGGTGCCTTCATTGTCTCTTTCAAGTTGTCAGTGTTACCAGAGAAAGTCAAGGTAACAACTTATCGTTGCGATGTGAGGCCGTACATCCCGCCTCCTATGCGATGCTATCAATGCCAGCGATTCGGACATATGGTATCTCGCTGTTCGAATCAGGCTGTATGTGGTACATGTGGACGAGTAGCTCACGGCGCGGAGGAGTGCACAACTCCATACAAGTGCACTAACTGCTCCGGTTTTCATTCTCCTCGGGATCGGAATTGTCCGACATACCTGAGTGAGAAGAAGATCCAGGAGATCAAGACCCTGGATGGTCTTTCCTACCAGGAAGCGCGCCGTAAGTTTCATTCTATGAATACACCTGCCCGTACACTCGACTATAGCTTGATAGCTCAGAGTCTTCCAGGTTCGTCATTTACGACCAAGACACCTGTCCAGACCGCTGCGCCCAAGGCGACTGTTGCTGCTCCCAGCAACGTCGCAAATAGTCAAAGCTCGAAGGGGGGGACCACCCCACCTTCGACCAACCAGAAGTCTGTGCCGGCTGGGAACTGCCAGCCGGCACAGCAGGGGGGGAAGACTAAGTCTCTCCCCCTAGGAGGTCGACGAAAGTCGTGCCCCAGCCGGCGGAGGCGGCTTCGTTGACCAGGGCTGGGAAACCATCCCCCAGCCCGTCTAAACTTGAAAAGAAAAAGGGGAAGAAGAGCGCCCGTCCTGAGCGCTCTCGGACTTCCCCTGCGAAGGAGAAGTCATGCCCTCCATCTGGGGGATATGAGTCTGCGCCGGGAGGCACTCCTGCTCCCAAACCTGCGCGCTCTCCTCGTAGGGGACCCCCTCGCGCCCGAAAAGCGTCGAAGTTCTGGGCGGCACCCCTGCCATCTTTTGATGACGGGATGGATGTCGCGCTGTCCTCTACATCTACGGATGTAGAACTAGATAGTGTTTAGGCTAACGAGCATTTTGTTGCTCACAACCTAACACTCCTTTTATAGTCCACACTATGGCACTGTTACAGTGGAATTGTAACGGTTATGACAGGCATCTTGCTGAGTTACGGCAGCTTATTTGTGAGTACGCAGCGAGTATAGTCTCTATTCAGGAGACCAATTTCCGACCTGGTCATCACACGGTCTTGAGGAATTTCAAACTATACTCGACAGAACGATACTATGCGCACCGGGCTTCCGGAGGCGTTGGCATTTTTGTACGTTCTGATAGCTACAGCGAAGAGGTTCCTTTAAGAACCCCTCTTGAGGCTGTAGCTGTTCGCGTCTCGCTGCCTATCATAGCCACAGTGTGTAATGTTTATCTTCCACCAGGCCAGCATCTGAACATCACTGATGTCGCTGATCTTATAGATCAGCTTCCACCACCCTTCCTCTTATTGGGCGATTTTAACGCCCATCACCCCATATGGGGCTCTGAGACGCCTTGCCCCCGAGGAAGAGAGCTGGGAACACTCCTATCAGATCTGGATTTATGTATTTTGAACACAGGGGAACCAACTCACTTTAGTGTACGTTACGGCACATATTCTCGCATAGACGTTAGTCTATGCAGCCGAACGTTGGTTCCACTGTTTCGGTGGAATGCACACGTTGACCTCTGTGACAGTGACCATTTTCCCATCGTTCTTACTTTGTTGAATCATAAACCCGTCGAGGCTCCCCCTCGATGGATTCTTCAACATGCTGATTGGCCAAAGTACACATCACTAGCTGTCTTTAGCGAAGATGTCAGGCGGACCGTCGGCGAGGAAATAACTTACATCACCCAAGTTATTCTTGCTGCTGCTGAGGAGTCCATTCCGTTTTTCTCGGGGACTCCTCGCCGAAAACTCGTTCCTTGTGGAACGATGAAATAGCAGCAGGCATCAAAGAACGCCGTCGCGCTCATAAGCGTTACCGTAGACAGCCTACTGTGGCCAACTTGGTAACATTTAAGAAATTCCGCGCTAAGGCGCGAGTTCTTATTCGACAAAGTAAGAAGGCTTCATGGGAGAGATATGTGTCGTCCATGACGTCACATACTCCATCATCTCAAGTGTGGACGAAACTTCGACGAATTTCGGGTATTCAAGGATCATCTGCTGTACCGGGAATTTCCATTGCAGGCAGTGTCGCCACTGATCCCCTCGCGATTGCTAACCATCTCGCTAGTCATTTCGCGGATGTCTCTGGCTCCAGGAATTACAATCCTGATTTCCTCCCTCTGAAGCGGGAGGCAGAACGTCATCACCTGAGTTTTGCCACCCAAGCTTCAGAGGACTACAACGTGCCCTTTACGGAGTGGGAACTCCGCAGCGCCTTAGCGCTTTGCAAGGACACGTCTCCTGGACCGGACAACATCCATAACCAGATGTTGAAACACCTTAGTGATGATAGTTTACTATATCTCCTTCGTGTGTTCAACCGAATCTGGACAGAGGGTGATTTTCCGTTTCAGTGGCGAGAGGGCATAGTCATCCCTGTCCTCAAGCCTGACAAGGATCCTAAGTATGCAGGAAGTTACAGACCGATTTGTCTTACAAATTGCCTGTGTAAGCTATTTGAGAGGATGGTAAATCGCAGACTCGTGTGGTGTCTGGAGAAACAAGGACTCTTGTCCGAGTACCAATGTGGATTTCGAGCCGCTCGATCCACCACAGACCACCTGGTACGCCTGGAGAGCTCTATCCAGGATGCGTTTCTCCGAAATCAGCACTTGGTAGCTGTCTTCTTTGACTTGGATAAGGCCTACGACACCACCTGGCGATATGGCATCCTTTCAGTCCTGCATCAATGGAGATTCCGAGGTCACTTGCCGGTATTTATTGCGAATTTTTTGTCCCTCCGTCTATTCCGTGTCCGAGTAGGTAGGACATATTCGCAATACCTAGTTCAAGAAAATGGAGTCCCACAGGGATCGGTTCTTAGTGTCAGTCTGTTCGCGATTGCCATAAACGGTATTGTCGCTGCTGCTGGTCCAGCCGTAATACCGTCCCTATATGTGGATGATTTTGCTCTGCACTATAGCTCGTGCAGTATGGCAGTCGCAGAGCGACAGTTACAGCAAGCTATTAGGAGGGTGGAGAAGTGGACCTTAGAACATGGCTTTCGGTTTTCTGCCGCAAAGACCTCCGTTGTCCACTTTTGTCGTCAACGTACACTTCACCCTCATCCTGAGCTTTATCTAGGTAATGTCGTTCTTCCAGTTGTTGACACCTACCGATTTCTTGGGCTCCTTTTTGACAGTAAATTATCGTGGGAGCCACACGTGCGGGAGCTAAAAGTGCAATGCACCAATGGCTTAACCTCTTGAAGTTTCTTAGCAGCAATAATTGGGGAGCTGACCGCGTGGTGCTCCTGCGATTCTATCGGGCACACATTTTATCTCGGTTAGACTACGGCAGTGCAGCATATGGCTCCGCAAGGCCAAGCGTTCTTGCGAAGCTGAACAGTATCCACCACAGCGGGGTTAGGTTGGCGACGGGAGCTTTTCGCACTAGCCCCATCGCTAGCCTGCTCGCTGAGTCTGGTGTGCCGCCTTTACACCTGAGGCGCCAGCAACTACTACTTATGTATGCTGCAAATTTGCGACAGATGCCACTTCATCCGAGCTATCCCTGCGTATTCAACAACGGCAACCGTTTGTTGTACGTTGCTCATCCTTGAGCGACGCGGCCGGTTGGGATACGCTTGGATAGCAGTTATGAATTGTTTGACGTACCTTCGATTCCTTGCCTTGTCAGACAACCAAGTGGGGTACCTCCGTGGGTTGTACGACGACCTGAAATCATCCTGGATTTGCACACTGGCCCGAAAGGAGACACGGACCCTTCGATTTATCGGAGGATCTACCTATCCGTTCTTGGCCGCTATCCAGGTTCGGTCGTTGTTTACACGGATGGTTCAAGGACAGATACGAAGGTAGGCTGTGCGTTCGTTGTCGACAATGATCGGTTTCTTTTTGCTCTCCCGGACACCTGTAGTGTGTACACGGCAGAGCTCTATGCTATCTGTGAGGCTCTGCGGTACGCACTAGACAATGTACGCCGACACTTTCTCGTGTGTACTGACTCCTTGAGTTCGCTTCAGTCTATTGATACCTGTTTCCCTCGGCACCCTCTGGTGCAGCGGATCCAGGACCTGCTGGCCGGGTGTTCGGATGCCGGCACCAGAATTACGTTCGTGTGGCTCCCCAGCCACATGGGCATAGAGGGAAACGAGTTAGTAGATCAGGCTGCCAAGGAGGCAGTTACACTGCCCCCGTTGCCTTTCAAGGTTCCAGCAAGTGATATTCGCTCTCAGCTGAGACATCTGGTTATGTCTCATTGAGAGATGGAGTGGCAGGCCATCCCACTTCCCAATAAGCTGCGAGCGATGAAAGGAACAACGAAGGTATGGAGGACTTCCCTTCGGGCTTCGCGGAGGGAAGCCGTGGTATTATGTCGCCTTCGGATCGGCCACGGTATCTTGACGCACTCCCATCTACTGAAAGGAGAACCCCCTCCGGTGTGTACCTGCGGCGACCATCTTACCGTGGTACACATCCTTACGGAGTGCGTGGACCTGGTCGATCTGCGCCGTAGTATTAACCTTCCGAGTACTATCTCCCTTATCTTGCGCGATGACGAGCAGTCAGCAGACCTCGTCATCCGCTTTATGAGGGATAGCGGTCTGTTTTATCGTGTGTGATGATGTCCTTTGTCCTAGTGTTGTTTATGTCAGTTGCGCTTTTATCTCATTGACTCCATTTTAGTTTGTGTTGCGCATTTTAATGTGTTATTTTAACCTCTAACGTAAATTATGTGTTAATATCTGTACTACTGGGCAATGCCTTATTCCTTCGATTTCCTGTACTTCCTCTTCTTTTAAGAGAACATAAGGCATTGCGTATTAGATCCACTGACTGTTTTAATCTCACCCTCATTTTTCTTCATTACCATTCTTTTTTAACTCTAGTCAGTGGATACTTTTTAAAATTTTAACTTCATGTCTCATGTCCTTCATTTCGTTCCATTAGGGGCCGATGACCTTCGATGTTAGGCCCCTTAAAACAACAAGCATCATCATCATCACCTTTTCCAACTCCTGTGTAACTGGCATTAGTAAGGGAGGCCTACCATTGTAATGAATAATTCACTTCTCGATTTGATGCAGAAGGCAAGGGAGCGTACAATTTTTTTCAAAACTCCCCTACCCGAATGTCACTGGCTCTAGCTAAGGGTGCCCGTCATTATAAACAAATGCACCCGTCTAAAATGTGACCAGCATTAGGCATAGTGGCCTGCTATTTTAATGTAAACTCACCTAATCAGTGTGACTGGCAGTAAACTGGCTAGCAGAAGGAAAAGGGACTGTCATTATAATTGTTACGGAGTTTTCCGTGGTAGTTAGAGGTAAAAGAAGGTGCGGGGGGTGAACAGGTCTCAGGCTACGAAATTAAAGTGAATGTAAAATTTAACAAGGTTATATTTTCTTAGCAAAAAACAAGAAATAACAATAATGGCAGGTACAGAGTAGCAAAACCACTAATCGAGAATGTACAATTACAGGATTTGGGCTCCGAGAGCCAGACACACAATTCTGAGCAATTAGCCCAACTTTACGATATACAGAATTCAACAAAGGGGCAGAAGACCCCAATCAAGCCCAGGAGCACTTGCTCCAAATTACACAGTAAAGCCTCCTCGAGGCATGCAACACTCAATTTTCGAAAAAGAGCCACTCGCTCTCAACTTTAAGCCTATCAATGGCCACACCAAACTCCACCTTCAAGTTGTCCTCTAAGGACATATACACAGGGGTAACATACCCAACCTACTGAGGTCTATTAAGTGAGAAAAAGGTTAATTACCTGACCTCTAAAATAACAATTGAGAGGAGGCGAACTGCACTCCTAATACATTTGTTTAAAACCTACTTGGCACTAGGCCGTTAATGCAAGGGCTAATCCCATACTAAAGAGGTGACTTTTAGAAGGAAACAATTTACGTTACATTAGAAGGGAAGAAACGGTTGTGAAAATAAGTTCACCTCAATGCAATATGAGTGGGAGATCGAGAGGGTTAAGCACTCTCTATCCCAATATATAGTTTTGAAAGAGAATAGAGGCTAAGAGTCTTTACATTTTAGGGAAAGTTACATGGTAGAAACGCTTCGGACCCGCCCCGAGAGTTAAACTGCTGAGCTAGCAAGAAAAGAAGTTATTAAAAGGCCATTACCTTGGTGCTGAACTGCTCCCCGAAGAAAGAGTTCCCGCCCCCTGCTATGTACTTTACACACTGAAAGATGGTACTGAAGTGGCACCGAGACCCGAAAATCAGCAGTTTATATACTCTCGCGGAAAGTTCGAGGCGTTTTTGGAATGAGAACGCCCTCCCACAAGGATTTTATTGGTTCACCAAGAAACCCCCTACACAATACGAAGAAGAAACATATTATTGGTGGAAAATTAATTCGAGAAATTCGGGATTGGCTAAATTCAAAACAAGGGGAAAGAAAGGGTTAATATTGCCAACTTAAACAATGACTGAAAGAAATTTAGCAAAGAACAAACTTTTGAAATTAAATTTTCTCAAAAAAAAAAAAAAAACAGTTCTTTCACTTCGCACTAGGGTGCACCGTTGTAGTTCTTCAGTAGTGTCCTCTAGAAGAGAATGTTCACAGTTCTTACTACAAGCAAAACAAGAATACATCGAAAACAACACAGTTCAGAAACTTCAAAATTTCCAAGTAGTGGCATCTTCAGGGTAACTTGAAAATTAACACATAGGACCAAGTTCAGACTTCTTCCAGTAGGGGAGTTTCAACTGGCGCAAAGTTTAAATAAGCGGCGTGGAGGTGTACCGCCCGGTACAATAATGATAACTGCACATCTCAATTTTGACCGATAGTAGAGAAGTTGCCTGCTATTTTAATAAAATCTCAAGTGAAATCTGTCTTGAAGTAGGAAAGTGGGCCTGCCGTTTTAACGAAAACTCCCCAAATCGATTTTTTTTCCATTTGCTTTACGTCGCACCGACACAGATATGTCTTATGGCGACGTTGGGATAGGAAAGGCCTAGGAATGGGAAGGAAGCGGCCGTTGGGGTTCGAACCCACTATCTCCCGAATACAGGATACTTGCCGCACTTAAGCGACTGCAGCTATCGAGCTCGGTCCCAAACCGATTGTGACCGCGAAGTAGGCAGTGGGGCCTACAATTATAATGTTTACTTCCCAACTCGATTGTGAATGGCAGTAGGCAAGTTAGCCTGCCGTTATCATCACAACTCTGCAACCTACACTTTACAATAGAAACAACGTATGGGGACCTCCCCATGCTATTTCTCGGATAACGCTAAGTGGCATGCAATTTTAAAAATTCTTATTTACTGCACGCACAGTATTTACTTCGATATCCGTATAAAATGTAGGATACCGTAGCGAAGCGTGGGTACATTTGCTAGTCCTTATTATATTCCTCCAAATTATGGATAAAAATTTTACGAGAAATCTCTTCGCGGCCATCGAATTTTCTGGGTTTATCGTCACTCATTCGGATAACATATATAACCTGCTGATTTGCCTGTGTTGACGTATCAAGTATATTTAACGTCTGACCTGTAGTGTTACCTAAATTGGATTGATCATGCCGACGCTTATTCATCATTCCCTCCGAATCGACCATTCCTTCGTGAATAACATCTTCCACATGATTCTGTCTATCTTGTAGGGATTGTACCAAAGCTCGAGTACTGCGTTCCTGAAGTTTAATCATGTTAACTTCCTTCTCTATCTTCTTTATAACGTCTGCATTTTCTTCGACTTTCAGATTATTAATTTTAATGTCTTCACCTAAATTGATAATCTGTTCTAAAATATATGTTTTATCATCTTCCCCCTAATTTTCAACATCCACAATTAACTGAGTTAACTCCACGATGTCAGCTTGGTTTCCATGCACATCTTTATTAATTCCACTAATGTCCGCTTCTATTTGCGTTTGAACTTCTTTAAGGTCCACTACCAACTCTTGTTTAACTTCCTGAATTTTCTCGGCCATGTCCTTTTTCATAGAATCCATTTCATTCCTCACAGATTCCATAGTAGTTTTAACTATCGCTACATCACTGTGCAAAGCTGTTACTTTTCCTGTAATTATCTTATTTTCTTCCTGCAACTGTATGGTCAAGTTTCTAACCTTTTAGCGTTTTCTTTTGATTCTCTCGTCATTCCAAAGCAATGTTGTCGATCCTACACTGTGTTTCCACAATTTTAGCTGTTAATTCATCTCGTCCTTTCTTGGATTCTTCCCGAAGTACTGTCCCTACTATATTTATTCGTTGCTCTAACTGCTCCCGATTTCTCTTACTTTCTTCATTAATCTGCTCCAAAGTTCTTTTACTTTCTTCATTGATTCTTTGCTCTAATTGCCTACTTTCTTCATTGATTCTTTGTTCTAAATGGTCCATAGTTTTCTTACTTTCTTCGCTGATCTGCTCCAAAGTTCTCTTACTTTCTTCATTAATTCTGAGCTCTAAATGCTCGAAGTTCCTCGTATGCTCTTACAATGCGTTCTTATTATCTTCCAATGCCCAAATAAAATCATTTCGTCCTCTCCTGGACTCCTCCCGCTAGTCGCACATCACGGAATTCGAACAGCGAGTGGTCGATAATTGAGTCCTGAATACAAGTACGCCGGGATCAGGAAAATTGATTGTTTTCACCGAGCAACAAGTAGTATCTTCTCAAACGATAGGCATGTTGTATAGTGATACTTATATTTAATTCCTCGTTGCGGGGATCAAACTGTAGCCATCATTACAGAAGCACTATACACAACCCGGGGACCATGGCAGTTGCTTTTTTTCGCCACTAAAGAGTAGCAGGTTTTCGCTATTATTTTTATTAGTACCACGAGTAAAATGGAGCTAGGTAATACAATTTTGTCTACCAATCGGTTAACTAGTCATATTATTTTCTATTTTCTGCGTGTGTTCAGATTAAATACATACGGATACCGATGTCATATATAAAAAAGAGCATTCCTTTGTATAGTTTTATGATACTGCGTTGTATTTTCCGCTATGTAAAACCATGTAACCTGGTAGATGGTAATGTTATATTTTTTTTAAATTTGAATAACCGGGCGAGATGGCCGTGCGGTTAGGGGCGCGCAGATGTGAGCTTGCATCCGGGAGATAGTGGGTTCAAACCCCACTGTCGGCAGGCAAATGCTGGGGCTCTACCTTAAGGCCACGGCCGCTTCCTTCCCATTCCTAGACCTTTCCTGTCCCATCGTCGCCATAAGACCTGTCTGTGTCAGTGCAACGTAAAGCAAATAGAAAAAAAAAGAATTAAATGCAGGCTAATTTTACAGTCATCACATACATTATGCAAGACAATGACTATGCTATTTTATGCCACATGTATTATAATATAAATGTTATTATAGGCCTAGCTACAAACACAGAATTTCTGACCTCTTCAATAGTTGTGATTTGTAGGCCTATACCACGTATAACTCTAAATTTTTGAAGTCTTATACCAGGTAGTCAGACTCTGAATATAATAAATACTGATAGGCCTATATACATACAGCCTAAGCAAAATAAATAACATCTTAAAATATTGACCTAGTCTATTCTTTATTGAAATAATAATACTATCACTCTCCTTCATCTATCATCTGATTGAGTACTTGGCTAAAACATTGCGGCTGGACTGGCCTTGGCCACACTGTATATATAGAGTCACTGTAGTCCTAACCGGCTTGCCGGCGGACTTGAGGGAAATAAAATACCTCTCGCGGACCAAACACACTACCCCCTGCGGGTGGGAGACGCACATGTAGAATACAACCGCGGTATCCCCTGCCTATCGTAAGAGGCGACTACAAGGGGCGACCAAGGGATGATTGAATTAGAACCATGAAACTACTCTTGATTCGTACTATCATGCGGGGAACACCATGGGTTGCATGTACTTGCGAGTAGTATCACTAAATTGGTACGAAATAGGTTTGTGATTAGTGTTGCAGTAAAAAGCCTGGCCTGGTGGATTCCAGTATCCGTGCGTTGTACCCATGTGAGCAACACCGCGGGTCTGGGCGTAGCCTGTGAGTTCTACCGCTATATGAGCGGCACCGTGGGTCGACGTTGCCTGTGATTGGTACCCACTATGTGAGGAACACCACGGGAATACCGGTGTCCGTGACTAGTACACCTAGGTGAGGAACCTTACCGGTTTGCGTTGGCTATGAGTGGCGCCATTGTGTGAGAAACACCATAGGTCTGCGTTCCCTGTACGAATTGCAATACTTGTGAGTAGTACCATCTTGTGTGGACCATCGTGAGTCTTCGCTACTTTTGATCAGTGCCCCAAAATGACAAATTCCATGGTTCTACTTTACTCGCGACAAATACCATTTTGTGGGGCCTTAGACGTGAATTTAGCACCCCTTCAGACATCAAGCATCATTGTGCTTTATAAATGGTCCCTTGGTCAGTAATACTCTAATTAACTACCTTCTTTTTGAGTCTGATTCACTGTTTTTGTTTGTTTGTTTGTTTGTTTGTTTTTGTTTTTTGTAGGGTTCATGTCCATCCATTCATTCTTCATGACATTTTTTATTTTATTTTAGTCACTGGATGAATTTTAATTTTTTGTTATTTCATTTCGTACCATTAGGGGCCGATGACCTCGATGTTAGGCCCCTTTAAACAACAAGCATCATCATCATCATCATCATCATCATCATCATCATCATCATCATCATCATCATCAATCTATGTACTCGAATATTCTAACATCATTCTCCATCAATCGTGGCTATAATGAATTTATAAGATGAAACCATGAGAATTATTACCAACTGATTCACCGAGCATAATTCCAAAATCACGTATACCATTCAATATTATATTAAGCATATCTAACGGAGATAAATATGCGAAGATCATGTACTGGTACTACAATATGACAAAGTACTACAACTACACAACTGCAACAAACTGAAAGACCGTTTACCAATTATAACTACATAACTATCCCACTACAGAACAGATATTATTATACAAATGCGTCGACTTAGCTTTACGATGTCTTCATGATGCTGGACGGCTGGTCGTCCTCAATAGTACAATTATGTGCCTTCCTCTAAACCCATCTTTGTCAGCTACGGTCTTATAGTCTAGGCCTCCATCTCAGCACTCACACACACGGCGTTAGGTAACATCACCATGATGCAATTTGTAACTGTCCTCTTCTTGGATTTCAAGCTGAAACTGGTACAATAAAAATTAATAAATTTGTCACACCACCAATTCCTGGAAATATTGTCCAAAGAATATATACTGTAGGAAACTCGACTTAACTTGACGTCTGTTATATTATGTGCGTTGACAAACAGTATAGCCCAAATGATATATATTTGCGGGGCATACAGCTACATTAAATCAAAGTTCGACTTCTTCACATCCTGCATAAGATATAACCGTCCGCTATCGAACCAAGTCCTTCGCCTGAATGGCGTGTCGAAGAATACTGACGTACGGCGACTCACTGGCCCAATAACCTACTTTTACCATCAGCTGGCGAGCTGGAGTCCTTGAAGCATTGTGCACGCGTGCTCAAACCGGAAACCTCGTCAAATTTAAAACTGTAATAATTTCCCGCATTTGTTTTACTCGCAAGATAATATTCAGAAATGTTATCCTTATTATCATTATTAAAATTACTATTATTGGAATACACATTGCCTTTCCAGCACGCTGTTTAATAGTATCACTAATCGTTTGCTAAGTTGGATATAGCCGGTGACAGTCTACAGGTTTATCGTACGCTCGCAAGGCGCGTTTCTCTTTCTTTCTTTTTTCTTTCTTTCACGAACAGGTTCATTCCTAACCGCTGACACCATTACGAATTCTAATGGCTTAAATCAACTAATTAGGAGAGTACTAAGTCCACCGGTGAAATCAATATGAATGCAAAGAGCACTAACTCCAAGATATACCACTCGGTTCATATATTCGAGCCATCCGGCCTATCGAAACTGTCACAATACCAAGCCAACACTCTCAAAGGAATACACTACCGGGTGTTCAAACTGTCCAGGATGATCATCAAAGTACCCACTGCGGTACCACGAGTTTTCCACATGTTTTGAATCGAGATGTCAGCTGGAAATGCAACAGTGATTGCAACTTTAAGATGGTGTTACGGTGGTGCACGATGCCAATACTCATAAGTCGCAGCCCGGAATACATTCGTCTTGTATACGTTTTCCAAATCCGAAACCCATACACGTCAAATGGCTGACAAACGGCTTTAGCGCCGGCTGGAATCGTCATAAATTCTACTTCTGTGCCATGAACAAGCGCATTGTGGCCAGAGAAAGATTGTAACAATAAAATGTTTTGTCCATCGGGCAAACTTGGTTTCAAGATGTCATTATACCAGCTCTGAACTTCCGATTTGCCCATCTTTCCAGGCGTGGTGCATAGGACATTAATATTTTCGTGAGAAAATATTATTTTCTTAACAAGGGAACCAAAAACGCCATTTCTTTCCTTTAAAACTATTAGCAACGGGGAGAGTAGCTCACCTTCTGCCGACACGGTAGGCATAATAGTGT
The DNA here is from genome assembly GCF_040414725.1 of Anabrus simplex. Lineage (NCBI taxonomy): Eukaryota > Metazoa > Arthropoda > Insecta > Orthoptera > Tettigoniidae > Anabrus > Anabrus simplex. The sequence continues at coordinate 85,213,123 of NC_090268.1, read as the reverse complement.
GCCTGTGCGTAGTAGAGGGGATTGATTGGACCACCGTGCTAATTGACTTTTCTCCTCGGCGCGCTAATTTGATCGCTGTTAAAAGCATGTTATAGGTTTTTTAACGGTATTTTTTTCTCTTAGGATTTCCACACAAACATTTCGGCTTCCACCATAACGTCAGTTTCCCTATCAAGTATTTCGTTCTTGTCACTACAGTAATTTTTTGGGCTGTAATTCCAAATTTGATTTTAAAGTCGTACAACCAGACGGAGGACGCTTTAAAGTCATGGAAACGTTGAGAGCGGGCACTTTGTATTGCCCACTGTTTGATCATGACGTCATGGATGGTGGACGTACGAAACTCCGCGTCAAATTTTTCCTTGCAATCCATCGCAATAAGACCAAAATTGTCTCGGAGAGCCTCCTTCATCCACTACTTTTTCCAGGCGGAGAGCTGTGCCTCACTATGCAAGCGATGGATTTTCTTTTGCACAGTTGCAAATTTCAGATATTTCCGTTCTCCACTTCTCTGGTAGTTGACAGCTGTTGTTTTATACTGCAAGTCTGCGATGTCCATCGAATTAGCACTGTCTTGGCTTTGTCCCCATTCTGGCCCGCTATATTCAATACCCTTATCGTTTTCCTTCGACTGATCAGTCCTGTAAGTCAAACTTATAACGTCCTTCAAATAGAGACTGTCACCTCTAAGACGGTAACTTATAAGCTTTGAAAAACAACATAAAATAAATTAAAATACATGTTATTTGTACTGACAGAAACGACGGAAAAGACAAATGCTTCTTTTAAAAAGAACGAGATAGTTATCGGTATCAACGTATCAGACGGTCCAGTGCTGAAAACTAAAACCTAAAATCGGACATGCAGCGTGTTACTGGGGTTTCGTGGATCACAGAGAAGGTGTGGGCTTGAATGGGTCTATCTACAATATCAAAGATACTTTTAAAACTTTGAAATAAAGGTTATATTTATTTTCAGAAAATCAAACTTAGCAACAGTTTATCAGGTACAATGTCGATTTTGATATACAAATAGAAAACCCCAGAATAGGGAATTCAAAAGTTTTAGGTTTCAAGCTCCAAATTTACAGGTTAACAATGATTTCAAAATAGCATTTAAATAAACACAAATTTCCAGAACACTTTGCTCCAACCGTTACAAATGGACGGCCTTCCAAATGCACCGCTCAATATTACAGTAATATTAGCAATCTCGGAAAAGAGCTTACATGCTCTCCAACTTCATCCGACGAGGCTGTGCTCCCAATTACTTACAGCCTACTCAAGGCAACATTACACCAAAAATCTTACAATTTCAGGCCTCTCTAGGCCCAACCTACAATTTACAATTTTTGTACACAGGGGTATCTGTTACCCAAACTACGGAGCCTTCGTGGAAAGAAGAACAGGTTAAATTACAGGCCCAAACACAAAATGTATTGTCCCCGACGAGTCAGTCAGCGAACACGAGACACCCCAGGGGTGCTCAGTTCGATGGCTGTATGCTTATAAAAATAAATGAATGTGGCAGGATTAACATAGGGTTCGAAACATAGCATGTTCAAAATGTAGGACAAATATGACACTTTTATTGAATAAAATGAGATATTAGCCATCCTGCAATGGATGATAATGGATATGATCACTACTTTACGTAATTTACTGTGGCCCTTGATGTAACAAAATCAAATGCAAACAAATGGGATGGTACACGTAAGTTGTTTTCCCCACCATTCTAACAGAGTATTTTTACATTAGTGTATTCTTTTCTTCGATTTAATGTTATTAAATTAGTAATTTTAAAGTCGAATTGAAATTTGTTATTTTAAAAATATGAGGTCTTGACCAAACATTCCTCGAACAATCTGGAGAAATGCATTAATTTTAATAACGTGTGTAAAAGAAATATCCAAGATTCATTAGTTTTACTTTCATGGCAATATAAGATTGAAATTCGTTTTGTCCAAATTTTGGTTGACATAAAAAAATATGAAAAGTTGAATTTGCCTTTATTTTGCTAAGTTAATCCGGGACGTCGGATATATCTGTTCATGTCGTCTCACATCTCTTTTCGTGGGAACTAATACTGAACTTATGATCATTTGGTTATTAACTGAACAAAATAACACGCCTTAGGAGCTTGCGAAAATTAATAAATGGATAAATATCATCAGTGTGGAAATCCCATCCACAATCCATCAATACTGTCAAAGTGTCACACATCAGCGCATCAAAACACATAGAAAATAATTATCTTACAGCTAGAAAATCACTACATGTACTACTAACTACTGAAATTATCAAGAAGAAAATATATACAATATTTACACATCGTCGAGTGTCGATCAATCTTATCACTCTCCTGTTAACACATTCCATTATGTTCCAACAAGATCGAGTTACCACATGAGTGCGAAATACTACTTTGAAGAATGAGCATGCCTGGTTACGAACCGAATATTATTAAAATATTTAATTGAAGATCTGTTCTCCAGAACTAAGGTCTTCATGAACATCAACCCATACCTTAACTCGAAATTATTACATTTCCTAAACACGATTGGAATATTATCACGAATTTGGGAATACATCGAGTAACATGGACTTTATTTTATCATCCGAAGACACTATCATCTTAACTACACTGCATAACGTCTCGAAGATTCCATATTCTCATTACATCCTGATCAGCATCAGGCACAACAGTATTACAACATTAACGTGTGAAAAACACAGTTTCACGAAGATTCATATCATACGCAACTATTCCACCTAATTTACTCGTACAGTGCATCACAATGACGACTCTAACTTGTCGTATCCCAATATCACACATGTGTAGTCGTCAAACATAAGGACCCATCATCGTCCTAAAAATACGTAATATTCTCCTTAAATGCGTCTCGATGATTAACTGATCCAATTAATTATCACATGCTACAATGCACGTACTCTAATTAAATTCATACATGTAATTCAGAATTAATATCCCGATGACAAGTTATCTTAAATGTGAGGTACAAGTAGAAGTCCTATTTCCATGAAAATGTCGAAAATATTATCAAAATATTACCTCATCGAATTCGCCAGATATAGATTAGCTCACATTCGTAACGAAATTCACACCGTAAGCAAGGATGGTTTCGATAACACATGGATAACTCTATCAGAACCCTCGCTGTCAAACTCATTGCCACGTGGTCATTAATCAGCCAAGTGTGCTAATTTTACGACATATCCCATCGGAAGAGACAACCAGAAAAATGTCTTAGAAAATAAATTACTAGATAATGAAGGACAAATCTAAGAAGAAAGATAGAATAAAGCTACATAGAACAGATATAAATAAGACGTAATCGACTTAACTTACAGTAGGAGATGTCTTCACATCAGGAAGTCTGGATCCTCAATCTGCCATTCTAGGGTGAAAGACTCTGCATCCCGCCGCCGCTGACGGTGGTCGATGGTTTAAAACTTCATGGTGACACACCTGTAGTCCATAGCACGAAATTCCATCTTTTCCTGGAGATGATTACGTAGAGGTTCTCCTTCACGTTCACTCGTGAAATTGCTGAAACTTACACAAAGCGTGTTAGAATAAATTCTAAACACACACGTAATTGTATGTTGGAAATAACACGTACATTAGGAATTAATATCTGCACATTCGACGTCTGATCACAGCACTATTCCAAGTCGTCCACGAACCTGCTACGCAGGCGTAGCAGGGGGAGAGGTGATACTCCCACGTGGCGCGTCCCAGGTGGCGGATAGGGGGGTCCTAACCGGCTTGCCGGCGGACTTGAGGGAAATAAAATACCTCTCGCGGACCAAACACACACCCCTGTGGGTGGGGGAGGCTGACGAATAATACACCCACGGTATCCCCTGCCTGTCGTGAGAGGCGACTAAAAGGGGCGACCAAGGGCTGATTGTATGAGAACTATGAAACTACTTTTTATTCGTACCATCACGCGGAGAACACCAAGGGTTGCTTTTACTTGTGCGTAGTACCACTACATTAGGTACGAAATTGGTTTGTGATCACTAGCACACAGGAGCACCGCGCGGTCGGCTTTTGCAGTACCTGTGATTAGTACCACCATATGAGCAGGACCATGGGATGATAGCTACCATGGTTCTGCCTTGCCTATGATTAGTACCCACTATGAGGAACACCACGGGATAGGGAGAGGTCCCTGTGGTTAGTACTCTTATGTGATGAACACCATAGGTTTGCGTTGCCTGTAAATGGCGCCGCAAAGTGAGAAAAGCATAGGTCTGTCTTATGTCGAATTTCATAAGCTCTGAGTAGTACAATAATGTGTGGAATGCCGCAAGTCTCTGCTACTTTTGATTAGTACCGCAACAGAACAAATACCATGGTTCTATTTGATAGCGATCAGTACCGTTATGAGGGGCGGATAACTGCGATTTAGGTCCCCCATTTGACTGCACGCATAATCGATTCCGTGTTATGCTATAGCAGTAGTCCCTTGGTCAGTAATACGATATTGTCACGTCTGTTTATGTGAATGTGAGACATTGCGGGTCGCAACCACTGATTGTTTTAAATTCATGTCCATCCATTCATTCTTCGTTCTCACGTTTTTGAATTCTGGTCAGTGGAGAATTTTAGATTTTTAAGATATCATTCCATTTCGTCTCATTTCGTACCATTAGGGGCCGATGACCTAGATGTTAGGTCCCTTTAAACAACAATCATCAATCATCATCAATCAATAATTCCAAGTCGTAGGTTAACATAATCATAGGAAGTGTAGAGCACAGGAACGAAGCCACTATCCCTGATGATAGTATCTTGAGGTGTTCTGCGTTGAAAATCCGCTGGCAAGGTCTCCGAAGTAACTGATGATAATAGTTCAGGAACACGTCAGCGTGTGTGTGTATGTACTCGTATGACTTGACTTAAATATCATGAACGGAAGTGACGTCAACTTAAGTACTGAATTCTTCTGCGGTATGATTATATCATTCTTACCCACGAACCTGCTGCGCAGGCGTAGCAGGGGGAGAGGTGACACTCCCACGTGGCGCGTCCCAGGTGGCGGATAGGGGGTCCTAACCGGCTTGCCGGGGGACTTGAGGGAAATAAAATACCTCTCGCGGACCAAACACACACCCCCGTGGGTGGGGGAGGCAGGCGAATAATTCACCCAAGGCATCCCCCTGCCTGTCGTAAGAGGCGACTGAAAGGGGCGACCAAGGGATGGTTTTATTAGAACCATGAAACTACTTGTGATTAGTACCACCACGTGGGGGAACACCATGGATCGCTTTTACTTGCGCGTCCACGAACCTGCTATGCAGGCGTAGCAGGGGGAGAGGTGATACTCCCACGTGGCGCGTCCCAGGTGGCGGATAGGGGGGTCCTAACCGGCTTGCCGGCGGACTTGAGGGAAATAAAATACCTCTCGCGGACCAAACACACTACCCCCTGCGGGTGGGGGACGCACATGTAGAATACACCCGCGGTATCCCCTGCCTGTCGTAAGAGGCGACTAAAAGGGGCGACCAAGGGCTGACTGAATTAGAACCATGAAACTAATTTTGAATCGTACCATCACGCGGGGAACACCATGGGTTGCCTGTACTTGCGAGTAGTACCACTGTATTAGGTATGAAATAAGTTTGTGATTAGTAGCAGCTGGAGGGGGTTCTCCTGTGGGTTTCCAGTACCCGTGCGTCGTACCCATGTGAGCAACACCGCGGGTCTGGGCGTTGCCTGTGAGTTGTACCACTGTATGAGCGACACCGTGGGTCTGCGTTGGCTGTGATTGGTACCCACTCTGTGAGGAACACCACGGGATGTGTGGTTAGTACACCTAGGTGAGGAACATTATCGGTCTGCGTTGGCTATGAGTGGCGCCATTGTGTGAGAAACACCATAGGTCTGCGTTCCCTGTACGAAGTGCAAACCTTGTGAGTAGTACCTTCTTGTGTGGAACACCGTGAGTCTTCGCTGCTTTTGATTAGTACCCCGACATGACTAATACCATGGTTCTACTTTACTCGTGACATGTACCATTCTGTGGGGCCTTAGACATGGATTTTGCACCCCTTTAGACATCAAGCATCCTTGTGCTTTATAAGTGGTCCCTTGGTCAGTAATACTATTATTTTCGATCTTTTTTTTAAGTCTGATCCACTGTTTTTTTGTTTGTTTGTTTGTTTGGTTGGTTGGTTGGTTGGTAGCTTTTTGTTGGGTTCATGTCCATCAAATCATTGTTCATGACAATTTTTATTTTATTTTGGTCAGTGGATGTATTTGACCTTTTTGTTATTTCATTTCGTACCATTAGGGGCCGATGACCTCGATGTTAGGCCCCTTTAAACAACAAGCATCATCATCATCATCATTACTTGCGCGTAGTACCACCACGTTCGGTACCAAATAGGTTTGTGATTAGGAGCAAAAGAGTACGTTGCCGGCTTTTACTGAACCTGTGATTGGTAGCACTATATGAGCAATACCATGGGATGAGCGACACCATGGTTCTGGCTTGCCTATGATTAGTACCCACTATATGGGGAACACCACCGGATTGCGCGAGTCCCTGTGGTTAGTACACTTACGTGATGAACAAAATAGGTTTGCGTTGCCTGTAAATGGCGCAGCAATGTGCGAAACACCATAGGTCTGTATTACATGTGCGAATTTCATTACCTGTGAGTAGTACTATAATGTGTGGAATACCGCGAGTCAGCGCTACTTTTGATTGGTGCCGCAGCAATACGGGTGCCATGGTTCTGCTTTCCTAGCGATAAGTACCATTGTGAAGGGCCGATCACTTGGATTTTGGACCCATTTGGACTAAAAGCATCATCGATTCATTGTTGTGCTATGGACGCAGTCCCTTGGGCAGTAATACTATTATTTCATGTCAGTTTCTGTGAATGCGAGACTTTGCATGTTGGATCCACTGATTGTTTTAAATTCGTATCCATTCATTCTTCGTCCTCACGTTTTGAATTCTGGTCAGTGGAGCATTTTGGACTTTTAATTTGTCATTCCATTTCATCTCATTTCGTACCATTGTGGGCCGATGACCTAGATGTTAAGCCCCTTTAAGCATCATCATCATCATCATCATCATTTCCTTAACAAGGGCATGTCTGATCGATGTGTGTTATCTACACGGGCAAAAAAATTGTCCTCCTGTATAAAGTAGAAAATGAAAGTATCATGTAGGTACAATTAAACTTTTAAGCCTGCTTTTGATGAACTCATAGCAACCATGAAGTCAATGAACCCTATCGTCCCAGCATTGAAGCTACCTGTTTTCGCTATGGTTCTTATTCAGGAACACTATTTTATTTACTATATCCCTCTGCAATCTGCTACGCTTTTTGGTTATTGAAAAAAAATTCGTTCAGATTCAACGGATGTTGCCAGAACGCAAAGGTGCTTCCTCGTGAGGAGAGCTAATGTAGGATACCTACTCCCATTGCTATTCCAGTAATCCATAGGATACTTGGAGCGCTCTAAAAAGGCTTAAACAAGGTACCTTTAAACTTCCAGTATGGCAAGTGCCTTTGCATTGTGCCGTTCGTTTGCAGAACGGACTTCTCTATCAAAGCACTCCCTAATATCTCCTCCGAGCGGGGAGATGCTAGTGGATGGCATACTGTGGCAGTGTGTAGCAGTTTGCTCCATAACGTGTGTACATTCTGCTGTTAGCTGTTTTTCGGCGTGTTTTTCTGTCTGTCTCTGTGTGTGTGTGTGTGTGTGTGTGTTGATGAATGCCAGTCGTTTGAACCGGGGGTCCAGAAGAAATGCAACGGTGAACTGACGGTTGGTTTCTGCCATTCCTATTCTATTACGAAGATTTTCAATAAAGTCCTGTTGCAGTTTCTGTACCGACTTCGTTTGCCACATGCCCTATGAAATCAGGCGTTGCAACTGTCTATTTATAACAAGCATTTTAGAAACCGTCGTATGCTCTTCGGACGACAAATCAGTGGTGACAGCTTCAAAGGGTTTTAGCGGTGCGATTGCTTCTTCAACGAAAGCCCATTCATCTTGTGCCAACTGGTACATTGCCAAACCCAAAGCACTAAGGCTTGCTGCGACACAGTCCTTTTGTTTTTGTAGTCTTAGTAGTATGTGGAACGTGCTATTCCATCTTGTTTCTACCTCTTGGATCAGCTTTTCTTGCGGTTTTTTGAGGAGTCTCTGAGTTTCAGCTACCTTTTCTTTCGCAGTGGAGCTTGTTTTCAAGTAGCCCACAATTCTTCTTGCTTTCTCTCGAACTGTGGGCGTTATGGGGTTCGACTCTAGTGCAAGGAGAGGCAAGTGCCTCACACCTGCACCGCCATTGCTAATTAATGGGATGGCAATGGTTATGTTAGCTGCATCGTCTGTAAGAATGGACTTAACTTTTTTCTGAAGTCCCCATTCATTAATGGCTCCGTCCAGCGCTTCACTTAGATTTTGTGCTGTGTGAGCCTGAGGAAAGCGAAATGTTTCCAGCGACGTTGTCGTTAAGGTCCAGGCATTGGTGACGTAATGGCAGGTTATTGCCATGTATAATTCGCAGTTCAGTGACGTCCACATATCTGATGTAAAAGATGTGTGTTCACTTTGTGACAACTCCTCTCGGATACTTATTTCTTGCTGGTACTTCTCATGGATCAATTCTCTCAATTTCTTCCTGCTCGCACTAAAGTACATGGGATCAAGTAATGATACAAATGCTGTGAACACTGGGTCCTCAACTATGGATATCGGTTGATAATCGGTGGTGACCATTGTGACCAGGGCTGCATTAAGATCAATCTGGCGTTGGTTGTTTTCTGGAAAAAAGGGTACAAGAAAAATAATTAGAATATTTACCTACGTTGACAAAGGGAAATAAAAATAAAAGAAATGTTCATTGTAGTGTGCAAAGTGATCTCTTGTTATCGAATGTTTACGTTAGGTATGAATTTTTAAGAGGCCTTTCAATGCAACATTTTCAATAATCAAGTGGATGTCATCATCATCATCAGGCACCGGAATCTCGGTGTTTTGCAGGATAGGTAATGGTTCATTTGAACTAATCAGACAAGTTCTATTAAAATGATAGCACATACCTGGATATTTTGTCTGTCGTCCTGCATGACAATCAAAGGTTGCGTTATGTTGGAATTATTCCCCACAGTCGAGGTAGAACCGTCGACATAGTGTGATTTTAAATGGCGAAGCATTCCTGTTGTATTCTTTCTTGTAAATGCTGTGCATTTGACCGAGCTCGATAGCTGCAGTCGCTTAAGTGCGGCCAGTATCCAGTAATCGGGAGATAGTGGGTTTCAGCCCCACTGTCGGCAGCCCTGAAGATGATTTTCAGTGATTTCCCATTTTCACACCAGGTAAATGCCGGGGCTGTACCTTAATTAAGGCCACGGTCGCTTCCTTCCTAATCCTAGGCGAAGTGTCAGAATGGGCATTTAGTGACAGTGAAGGCAAATCTTCCGATAATGGTAGGGAATGCAAGAGCGGCACGAGTACAGATGATAGTGAAAATGCACCCGGCGCTACATGCACTGACGTGAACAATTTTGATCTGGCCCATCAACAACGATTCCAATAAATAATATTCACCTGGGTACTATATTATATTACAAACATTCTTTGTCTAATTGCTTTTAAGATACCGGACCGTAAGTGTAAGGAATATAACCCTTCTTTTACTGCCAAGATTTAGTGGCCTGTATACTGGTTCAATGAATTTATATTGGTTTCACCTGAGAAAGGATAACTCTAAATATCCTCTCTGTGGCTGGGTTGCTGACCAATAAAGTGACCGGGGTTAGGAGATCCAAAATGACACACGGCCCATGAAATCTGGGGGCAAGCTTGCCCGCAGGTACAAAATTTTTAACCATGACCTGATCTCCGAATTTTAAATTGGAGGGCCTCCGTCCACGGCCATATAATTCTCTTTTTCATGAGAGGCTTTAAGATTACTCTTAGCCTTCTTCCATAGATCTCTAATATTATCGGGATCTATTGTCTCTGGTAATATGATATTAAGTGACCAAAGATTAGAGCGCGACTTGTTGGAAATAAACTTAAACATGAGAGATACCGGAGTGAACTTGTGGGACACATGAACAGCCGAATTTAGATCAAACGCTAACCAATGCAGGGAAGTAACCCACCTGGAATGGTCTTCATGATGAGAGGCTATTAGAGCCGATCGAAGATTACGATTGATCCGCCCAGCCAGAGACGGTTGAAGGCAATAAGCGGAGGATGTTACATGTCATATGGACAGATCAAAGCAGAATTTCCGGAATAATTAGATGTAAACGCCTTAGCATTATCGGAAACTATGTATTGACAAGGACCAAAAGAAGCAAAGATAGTATTAAGACAAGAAATTGTACACGGAGCGGTGGCAAGCTAAGTCGGAAACAACCATGAAAATCTAGTGATGCTATCTACACACACCACACTGAAGTTATTTCCGTTCCCCTTTGATTGGGGGGAAGGTCCTTCGTAGTTTATATATAGACGCTCCATGGGGCGAGATGCGATGACAATATCCCTAGCTTAGTAGACAGGGTGGGCTTACTAAGCAAGGAGGATTTTCAAGCTTTAACCATTTCTCGAATTTCACCGTCCATACTCTTCCAAATAAACATTTCCATGATCTTTTACCGAGTTTTGAAGACTCATAAATGCCCCCGTAATGGGGTCTCATGAGAGTATTTCAAGATCATGGGCACAAGCACAGCTGAAACCACTACTTTCATCTCCTGATCTTGCCTTGAAGGACAACACAAAACCCCGTTCCTCAATACATAAGGGACAACATGTTCCCCAGAAGAATGGGTTTCCATTATAGGAGCCAGCACTGGATCTTCACGTTGATATTTCTCAATATCCAGAAATGATATAGGGGCATCAGTTAGAATAACATTAATACTAGAAGGTATGGGTGTGGGAAGAAAATAATATTTTCCTGTTCACTGGTCTCAAACTCATTGGAAAACATGCGGCTTAGTCCATCAGCAATTACATTTTCTGATCCTCTAATATGTCGCACATCAAATTGGAATGCTGAGATCATCATAGCCCAACGCGCGATACGTCCAGTACGACAACGCCTAGCTAATACCCAACCTAAGGCATGATTTTCAGTCCCTAATTCAAATCTGACATGTTCCAGGTAAAGGGGGGAGTTTACCAGGGCAAACAATACGGCCAAATCATCTAGTTCATAGCTTGAATATTTGGCTTCTTGAGCCGATAAGGTCCTAGAGAAGCATAGGTGAAGGGTTGCTTTCCGAGTTCCGTTTCCTGAAGAAGGACAGCGGGAAGAGAAGATGACGAGGCGTCTGTTTGGACAATGAATTTTTGAGAGAAAACTGGCATGGCTAATACAGGGGCGTTAGAAAGAGCTAATTTCAGGTCTTCAAAAGCGGCTTGCTGCGACGGCCCCCATTCAAATTTGACGCCTTTCCCACGCAGTAAGTACAGGGGCGCCGCCCTACTAGCGAAGTTAGGAATACACTTCCTGAAGAAATTCACCATGCGTATGAACCTGGCAATGCCATTGATGTTCATAGGAGTTTTGAAATCACGGATAGCCTGCGTTCACCCCCTGTGGGTAGGGGACGCAGATGAATACAACCACGGTATCCCCTGCCTGTCGTGAGAGGCAACTAAAAGGGCCGACCAAGGGATAATTCAATTAGAACCATGAAACTACTTATGATTCGTACCATCACGCGGGGAACACCATCGGTTTCCTGTACTTGTGAGTAGTACCACTACATTAGGTACGAAATAGGTTTGTGATTAGTAGCAGTATAGAACCTGGTCTGGGAGTTTTCCAGTACCCGTGCGTCGAACCCATGTGAGCAACACCGCGGGTCTGGGCGTAGCCTGTGAGTTGTACCACTATATGAGCGACACCGTGGGTCTGCGTCGGCTGTGATTAGTACCCACTATGTGAGGAACACCACGAGCCCCGTGGGTCCGGCAACCGTGACCAGTACACCTAGGTGAGGAAACTCATCGGGTTGCGTTGGCTATGAGTGGCGCCATTGTGTGAGAAACACCATAGGTATGCATTACCTGTACGAAGTACAATACTTGTGAGTAGTACCATCTTGTGTGGAACACCGTGAGTCTTCGCTACTTTTGATTAGTACCCCAGCATGACAAATACCATGGTTCTACTTTTCTCGCGACGTGTACCATTCTGTGGGGCCTTAGTCGTGGATTTTGCACCATTGTAGACATCAAGCATCATTGTGGTTTATGATGATGATGATGATGATGCTTGTTGTTTTAAGGGGCCTAACATCGAAGGTCATCGGCCCCTAATGGTACGATATGAAAGAACAAAAATTCCAAAGCCATCCACTGACCAAAATAAAAATAAAATATATCATGAAGAATGAATGGATGGACAGGAACCCAACAAAACACAAAACAAACAAACAAACAAAAACAAAAACCAGTGGACCGGATTCAATAGAGAACGAAAATAACATTATTACCTACCAAGGACCCACTTATAAAGCACAATGATGCTTGGTGTCTAACGGGGGTGCAAATTCCACGTTTAAGGCCCCACAGAATGGTACATGTCGCGAGTATAATAGAACCATGGTATGTGTCATGTTGGTGTATTAATCAGAAGTAGCGAAGACTCACGGTGTTCCACAAAAGATGGTACTACTCACAAGTATTGTACTTCGTACAGGTAACGCAGACCTATGGTGTTTCGCACACAATGGCGCCACTTACAGCCAGCGCAAACCGATGAGTTTCCTCACCTAGGGTACTAGTCACGGGTGCCGGTCCCAAGGGCCCCGTGGTGTTCCGCACATAGTGAGTACTAATCACAGGCAACGCAGACCCACGGTGTCGCTCATATAGTGGTACAACTCACAGGCTACGCCCAGACCCGCGGTGTTGCCCACATGGGTACAACAAACTGGTACTGGAATCCACCCGGCCAGGCTTTTTACTGCAACGAATCACAAACATATTTCGTACCACGTTAGTGATACTACTCGCAAGTACATGCAACCCATGGTGTTCCCCGCATGATGGTACGAATCAAGAGTAGTTTCATGGTTCTAATTCATTCATCCCTTGGTCGCCCCTTTTAGCCGCCTCGCACGACAGGCAGGGGATACCATGGGTGTATTATTCGTCAGCCTCCCCCACCCACAGGGTGTGTGTGTTTGGTCCGCGAGAGATATTTTATTTCCCTCAAGTACGCCGGCAAGCCGGTTAGGACCCCCCTATCCGCCACCTGAGACGCGCCACGTGGGAGTATCACCTTTCCCCATGCTACGCCTGCGTAGCAGGTTCGTGGTGTGGTTTATGAGTGGTCCCTTGGTCAGTAATACTATTATTTACGATCTTTTTTGAGTTTGATCCACTGTTTTTTTGTTTTCTTTTTTGCAGGGATCATCTCCATTCATTCATCATGACAATTTTTTTTTATTTTCGTCATTTGATTAATTTGAAACTTTTGTTATTTCATTTCGTACCATTAAGGGCCGATGACCTGGATGTTAGGCCCCTTTAAACAACAAGCATCATTATCATCATGAAACTACTTTTGATTCGTACCATCATGCGGGGAACACCATGGGTTGCCTGTACTTGCGAGTAGTACCACTAAATTAGGTACGAAATAGGTTTGTGATTAGTAGCAGTAAGGAGGCTGGCCTGGAGGTTTCCAGTACCCGTGCGTCGTACCCATGTGAGCAACACCGCGGGTCTGGGCGAAGCCTGTGAGTTGTACCACTATATGAGCGACACCGTCGGTTGCGTTGCCTTTGATTGGTGCCAACTATGTGAGGAATACCACGGGAATACCGACGCCCGTGATTAGTACACCTATGTGTGGAGCCTCATCGGTTTGCGTTGGCTGTGAGTGGAGCCATTGTGTGAGAAACACAATAGGTCTGCGTTCCCTGTACGAAGTACAATACCTGTGAGTAGTACCATCTTGTGTGGAACACTGCGAGTCTTCGCTACTTTGGATTAGTATCCCAACATGACAAATACCATGGTTCTACTTTACTCGCTACATGTACCATTCTATGGGACCTTAGACATGGATTTTGCATTGTAGAAATTGGATTGTAGAAATGAAACAGCCTAGCCTGTACTCTTTTAATTTGGTTGGTAGATGGATTACTCACTTCGAAAAAACTAACTACAGGCGCTAGTTCGGTGGTATTGTCGGTGATAGTGGTTAGAGCCTCATCAATTTCTTTCCCCCCAAACACTGGGATGCAAATGGGAAGTTGTAATGACTTTTTAAGTTTGGCAATATCTGCCACAACCGTGCCTCCAGACTGGACTTTCCTAATTAAAAGCTCGTAAATCAATTCCTCCTTGCGCAAGTGCCCGTGAGCGAGGACTTCACTAGGACCAGATATATTGACAAAAAATTTAATAATTTGCAAAAATTTCCAGCAACCGAAAAAATTCTTAGAGTTCAGAGCGAATTCTACGTTTAGCCGTCAAAAGGTGCTTTATATAGACCCATTCAACCACGCTCTACTACCACTTGTTACCGAGTTTTCGTGGAACACAGAGGTGAAAGAGGGTGGTGGTGCGAACGGGTTTATATTCGATAGTCAAATATCATTATAAAACTTTAAAATAAAGGTTTTATTTCTTTTCAGATATTAAATTTCAACAAACAAGCTTTCGGTTACAGAGGTAGTTCGTACAAAATAGAAAATCCAAGAATTGGTAATTTACAATTTTGAGCTTCAAGCTCATAATTTACAAAGGTCCCAACATCGCAAATGTTGCGTTTAGTTAGATAGACAAGGGGAGATACGTATCTCCCATAACACAATTTTCAAAAGCACTTTGCTCCAACGGTTACAAGTTACGGCCTTTTAAAGGCACACCACAAATATCTATTACTTTACCAGAAAGGAGCTTACACGCTCTACAAATTCTACTCAGGAGACTTCGCTCCCAACCCTTACAGCCTGATAAAGGCAACCTTTAAGTTTACATTAGAGATTAGTGCGCCTTTGCTCAATAAAATTACATTTCTAGGCCTCTCTAGGCACAACCTACAATTTACTTACTTTACTTTACTTTATTTATTTACTTTAATTACCTTTTAGTTTACACAGGAGAATCTCGTACCCATTCTACTGGGCCTTTGTGGAAAATAACAGGTTTAATTACTGGCCCGAAAAACAAAATCTATGGAGGCGGACACTTGCACTCCTTGAAATTAAGAGGTTAAAACCCTAAGTTGGGCTTGTGGCCCGATGATGCAGAGGCTAATCCCATACTACTGAAGTGACTAGATATACAAGTAAATTTACAAGTTACAAGTGGAAACGGTCACAAAATCATAGTCACCTCAAGATTGATTGAAAGGGCAATTCGAGAGGGTAATGCACTCTCTATCCCCGAATTACAGTTTAAGTACTGGACTTACTTGAAATTTTACATTAGAAGGAAGAAAGTTTACATTTTAGGAAATTGACCGTTACATAGTAAAAGATTGGAACCTTCTCCTCTCGTCAGCTTGCGGAGATGACTACGTAGATGAAAAAACTGTTGGCCATTACCTTAGCTGATGTCGTGCTTGCCGAAGAATGAGGCCCCCGCCTCCTCTCTTAACACACACACTCAGTAAGACGACGATCAGAAAGACAAGTTAACTCGAAAAGGCGACAGCTTTTATACCCGAGAGGGAGCTTCGAGAAGGCTCTGGACTAAATCCGGACACTCCCTCTCATTTTATTGGATAGACAAAAAAGCTACAAGGAGTTTATGATTGACTGAAAAATAAATACGGAAAATGTGTGATTGGCCAGACTCCAAAGTTGGCGGAATGAGAAGGAAGTGTTGCAAACTTTGAAGTATCAAAAAGTAAAAGTCCATTCAGATCAGAAAACACCTACACAAAATTTCTTTCAATTACTAGTTGGTCCACTTTGCACAAGAGTGCATGAAATCAGGTTTCTAATAGAGACATCTATGGAGAAAAGTCCAAAACTTCTTGAAATAGTTGTGGCAAACACCCAAAAAACAAATGAAAATCCAGTCAGTTTAGGAAACTTTAAAATGTCACCTTAATATATCCCCTTAGTAGTGACATCTGTTGATCAATGTCCCTACTTCCTGCACTAGCTGTTTCAAGTTTTGTATGACAGATAACGTTCTCCAAGGCGCTTCTATAAAATGCGTGGGGTTGAGGTGTACCTCCCGGTACAATTATCATGATCATCATCAATTTACAGAAATGCTCAAGCGGAATAAGAACAGCACCAGCATAGTAACACCAGCTGAATTTGGCTACCGATTTTTACGTTAGAGTATAACAGACCTGTTTACATAGAAAAAGCCTTTACGGGCCTGGAGAAGTGTAATGAAATATCTTTCTTCAGATGCACGAGACGAGTTTTAATAGGCGTTTGTTAAATGTGTGTTGTAATTACAATTTCGAATTTTGAGCGGAAATTAAAACGAATTTCACGAGCGACTTTTTCACGTTCGATAAATTAACAGCGAAACTGATACGTCTGGATACCGTAATTCAGTATAAACTTACTGTTCTCAAGTAGGCAACCACAAAGGAAGGCTTTGTACAGGATGTTCCATAAAAACTGTGTGTGAAAAAGGGATTGAAATCATTTAAAATGAGGAGAGGTACCGGCCATCTAAAACACCGTACATTCCATGTTGTAATACTATGATACAGATCTTCTATCGCTGTATCAGTTGCAATGAGACCTTAATCAGTGCACCGGTGTCCACTGGTAATTGAACACGCAAGTAGAGTTTGGAGGTCTTTTGGTGCGTGTGGGGGAATGAATTAAACTCAGTTTTGCGGCTGTGGTGTAGAGAGACATAAAACGGAAGCGAAATGAATGCAAACCAGATTCATACTTTGAATGGGTGTTGTGAATACGACCGGACAAACGACCAATCAAAGCCTTCAGAGCATTCCCATTCGGACCAGGGTCTAGCGCCGGGATTTAATAAGGCTTACAAAATTTCGCCGGAGCATAAAATATTGTTTATATTATTTAACACTCCTATTACAGGTGCTTGTACTCCAAGCTCCGTGCGAAGTGTTACAAACACAGGCTATTCATAGCGGAAATTCCGAAAATCATGTTTATTCCAAGTAAACTCCATATCATTGGCATAATTTAATCACTGCCTCACACATGCAAATTTCTGGTAGGGTACCATTGCTTAGCCACGAACCTGCTACGCAGGCGTAGCAGGGGGAGAGGTGATACTTCCACGTGGCGCGTCCCAGGTGGCGGATAGGGGGGTCCTAACCGGCTTGCCGGCGGACTTGAGGGAAATAAAATACCTCTCGCGGACCAAACACACACCCCCTGTGGGTGGGGGAGGCTGACGAATAATACACCCACGGTATCCCCTGCCTGTCGTGCGAGGCGACTAAAAGGGGCGACCAAGGGATGAATGAATTAGAACCATGCAACTACTTTTGATTCGTACCATCATGCGGGGAACACCATGGGTTGCATGTACTTGCGAGTAGTATCACTAATATGGTACGAAATATGTTTGTGATTCGTTGCAGTAAAAAGCCTGGCCTGGTGGATTCCAGTACCCGTGCGTTGTACCCATGTGGGCAACACCGCGGGTCTGGGCGTAGCCTGTGAGTTGTACCACCATATGAGCGACACCGTGGGTCTGCGTTGCCTGTGATTAGTACTCACTATGTGCGGAACACCACGGGGCCCTTGGGACCGGCACCCGTGACTAGTACCCTAGGTGAGGAAACTCATCGGTTTTCGTTGGCTGTAAGTGACGCCATTGTGTGCGAAACACCATAGGTCTGCGTTACCTGTACGACGTACAATACTTGTGAGTAGTACCATCTTTTGTGGAACACCGTGAGTCTTCGCTACTTCTGATTAATACCCCAACCTGACACATACCATGGTTCTATTTTACTCGCGACATGTACCATTCTGTGGGGCCTTAGACGTGGATTTTGCACCCCCTTTAGACATCAAGCATCATTGTGCTTTATACGTGGTACCTTGGTCGGTAATACTGGTATTTTCGTTCTCTATTGAATCCGATCCACTGGTTTTTGTTTTTGTTTGTTTTGTGTTTTGTTGGGTTCCTGTCCATCCATTCATTCTTCATGACATTTTTTATTTTTATTTTGGTCAGTGGATGCCTTTGTAATTTTTGTTCTTTCATTTCGTACCATTAGGGGCCGATGACCTTCGCTGTTAGGCCCCTTAAAACAACAAGCATCATCATCATCACCATTGCTTAGAGTAAGGACACTTTAGCTATTAACCACGCAGTAAGTCTACACTTTTACAAAAAGAAGACAGACATATCAGTTGATGTGTAACCATAATACACCATCGGTATCCCCTGCCTGTCGTAGGAGGCGATTAAAGGGGCGACCAAGGGATGATCAAATTAGAACCATGAGACTACTTGTGATAAGTACCACCACGCGGGGAACACCATGGGCCGCATTTACTTGCGCGTTGTCCCACTATGTTAGGTACCAAATAGGTTTGTAATTGGTAGCAATAGAGTACGGCGCCGGCTTCTACAGTACCTATGATTCGTACTCCTGTATGAGCAACACCATGGGATGAGCGACACCATTGTTGCCTATGCTCAGTACCCACTATGTGAAGAACATCCCGGGATAGTGCGGGTCCCTATGGTTAGTCCACTTTTGTGATGGCAGTCATAGGTTTGCGTTGCCTGTAAATAGCGCCGCAGTGTGCGAAACACCATAGGACTGTATTCCATGTGCGAATTTCATTACTTGTGAGTGGTACCATAATATGAGAAATACCGCGAGTCTACGCTACTTTTGATTAGTACCGGAGCATGACAAATACCACGGTTCTATTTTCCTAACGATAAGTACCATTGTGAGGGGCCGGCGACTTGGATTTTAGAATCCTTTAGATAAGTTATCGTCAGGCTTTGTGAACTGGATCCACTAATTGTTTTTGTTTCACTATCATTTTTTCTTCGTCATTCGTTTTAGATTCAAGTCAGTGGTTACATTTCGAAGTTTTAATTTCCGTTAGGTTCCCCTCTTACCATTAGGGGCCGATAACATAGCTCTTTACCCCCCTTTAAATAACAAACATCATCATTAACCCCCTGTGGGTGGGGGACGCAGATGCAGAATACACACACGGTATCCCCTGCCTGTCGTGAGAGGCGACTAAGAGGCGCAACCAAGGGATGATTGTCTTAGAACCATGAAACTACTTTTGATTAGTACCATCACGCGGAGAACACCATGGGTCCCCTTTACTTGCGAGTTGTACCACTATATTAGGTACACAGTAGGTTTTGATTAGTAGCAGCAGTGTGTGTGTATGGACTGTGGGTTTCCAGTACCCGTGATTCGTACCCATATGAGCAACACCACGGGTCTGGGCGTTGCCTGTGAATTGTACCACTATATGAGCGACACCGTGGGTCTGCGTTGCCAGTGATTAGTACCCACTATGTTAGGAACAGCACGGGAATACCGGCGCCCGTGATTAGTACACCTAGGTGAGGAACCTCATCGGTTTGCGTTGGCTATGAGTGGCGCCATTGTGTGAGAAACACCATAAGTCTGCGTTACCTGTATGAGGCACAATACTTGTGAGTGGTACCATAATGTTTGGAACACTGAGTTTACGCTTACCTTTGATTAGTACCGCAACTTGAGAAATACCATTGTTCTCCTTTACTAGCGATAAGTGCCATTATGCGGGATCGTTGACACAGATATTGCCCCATTTAGACAAGCATCATCGATTCAGGATTGGGCTTTGGAAGCAGTCCCTTGGTCAGTAATGATGTTTCTGGGAATGTGAGGCATTGCGCGTCTTATCCACTGATTGTTTTAAATTCACATTCATCAATTCATTCCTCATCATCACGTTTTGAATTCTGGTCAGTGGATGAATTTTTATTATTTTGAAATTGTAATCGCATTTCGTCTTATTTCGTATCATAGAGGCCGATGACCTAGATGTTAGGCCCCTCTATTCAACAAGCATCATCATCATTACATAGAAGAAATAATACAGTGGTACCGAGTACCCATTGTACTGGGCCTTTGTGAAAAGCAACAGCTTCAATTACTGGCCCAAAAATCAAAAAGTATATAGGCGGAAACTTGCGCTCCTTGAAATCAAATTTTAAAAACCTACTTGGGCGTGTGGGTCGACGATACAGAGGCTAATCCCAACCTACTGAGGTGACTAGATGGACAAGGTAAGTTACAATTTACTGTCGTGAAAACAGTTACAAAATCGTAGTCACCTCCACATTAAATTGAAGGGGAATTCGAGAGGGTAAGGCACTCTCTATCCCCGAATTTCAGTAAGTACTCTTGACTTACTTAACTTCTACATGAGAAGAAGGAAAAGTTTACTGTTTAGGGAATTTACGGTTACATTTTTAAAGACAGGTAACTATGCCTTCGAGTTAGCTTGCAGAGATAACTACTGAGTTAGAAAAACGGTGGCCATTACCTTAGCTGATGTTCTGCTTGCCGATAGCTGAGACCTCCGCATCCTTTCTTAACACACACACACTCACTAACAAGACGATCATTACGACAAGTTAACTCGAAAAGGCGTCAGCTTTTATACCCGATATGAATGTTCGAGAAGGCTCTGGACTAAGACCAGGCACACCCTCTCATTTTATTGGACAATCGAAAAGTTACAGTAAGCATGTGATTGGAAGAAAAATAAATACATGAATATTTCTGTTGGTTGAGATGCCAAGTTGGCGGGAAGAGCTAGAACTGTTGCAGCCTTAGAAATACCAAAACAAGGAATAATCGATTAAGTTTAGAAAACCTGATGATGATGATGCTTGTTGTTTTAAGGGGCCTAACATCGAAGGTCATCGGCCCCTAATGGAACGAGATGGACGACAGGATACATGACAGTTAAAATTTTAAAATGTATCCACTGACTAGAGTTTAAAAAATGCTGATGGAAAATGAGTATGAGATTAAAACAATCAGTGGATCTCATTCGCAAAGCCCTATTTTGTAATAAAATAAGAGAAAATACAGGGGACTAAGGAATAAGGCATTGCTTGCTAGGGCAGATATATATACGTACTTTAAAATATACTTTAAAAGAACACATTAAAATGCGCAACACAAACTAAAATGAAGTCAATGGGATAAAAGCGCTATTGACACAAAAACACTAGGACAAAGGACATCATCACACACGACAAAACAAACCACTATCCTTCATAAAGCGGATGACGAGGTCTGCTGACTGCTCGGCATCTCGCAAGATAACGGAGATTGTACTCGTATGGTTAAGACTACGGCGCAGATCGACCAGGTCCACACACTCCGTACGAATGTGTACCACGGTAAGGTGTTCGCCGCAGGTACACATCGGGGGCGGTTCCCCTTTCAAAAGATGCAAGTGAGTCCGGATACCACGGCCGATCCGAAGACGACATAATACCACGGCTTCCCTCCGCGAAGCCCGAAGGGTAGTCCCCCATACCTACGTTGTTCCTTTTATCGCTCTCAGCTTATTGGGAAGTGGAATGGCCTGCCACTCCATCTCCCAATAAGACATAACCAGATGTCTCAGCTGAAAGCGAATATCACTTGCTGGAACCTTGTAAAGCAACGGGGGCAGTGTAACTGCCTCCTTGGCAGCCTTATCTGCTAATTCATTTCCCTCTATGCCCATGTGGCGGGTGAGACACAGAAACGTGATTCTGGTGCCGGCATCCGAACACCCGGCCAGCAGGTCCTGGATCCGCTGCACCAGAGGGTGCCGAAGGAAACAAGTATCAATAGACTAGAGCTAATTGAAGGAGTCAGTACACACGAAAAAGTGTCGGCGCTCATTGTCCAGTGCGTACCGCAGAGCTTCGCGGATAGCATAGAGCTCGGCTGTGAACACAATACAGGTTGCCGGGAGAGCAAAAAGAAACCTCCAAGAACCTGCTACGCAGGCGTAGCAGGGGGGGAGGTGATACTACCACGTGGCGCCTGCCAGGTGGCGGATAGGGGGGTCCTAACCGGCTTGCCGGCGGACTTGAGGGAAATAAAATACCTCTAGCGGACTAAACACACTACCCCCTGCAGGTGGGGGACGCACATGTAGAATACACCCGCGGTATCCCCTGCCTGTCGTGCGAGGCGACTAAAAGGGGCGACCAAGGGATGAATGAATTAGAACCATGAAATTACACCTGATTCGTACCATCATGCGGGGACCACCATGGGTTGCATGTACTTGCGAGTAGTATCACTAACATGGTACGAAATATGTTTGTGATTCGTTGCAGTAAAAAGCCTGGCCGGGTGGATTCCAGTACCCGTGCGTTGTACCCATGTGGGAACACCGCGGGTCTGGGCGTAGCCTGTGAGTTGTACCACTATATGAGCGACACCGTGGGTCTGCGTTGCCTGTGATTAGTACTCACTATGTGCGGAACACCACGGGGCCCTTGGGACCGGCACCCGTGACTAGTACCCTAGGTGAGGAAACTCATCGGTTTGCGTTGGCTGTAAGTGGCGCCATTGTGTGCGAAACACCATAGGTCTGCGTTACCTGTACGAAGTACAATACTTGTGAGTAGTACCATCTTTTGTGGAACACCGTGAGTCTTCGCTACTTCTGATTAATACCCCAACATGACACATACCATGGTTCTATTTTACTCGCGACATGTACCATTCTGTGGGGCCTTAGACGTGGATTTTGCACCCCTTTAGACACCAGGCATCATTGTGCTTTATGAGTGGTTCCTTGGTCGGTAATAATGTTATTTTCGTTCTCTATTGAATTAGATCCACTGGTTTTTGTTTTTGTTTGTTTGTTTTGTGTTTTGTTGGGTTCCTGTCCATCCATTCATTCTTTATGACATTTTTTATTTTTATTTTGGTCAGTGGATGACTTTGTAATTTTTGTTCTTTCTTTTCGTACCATTAGGGGCCGATGACCTTCGATGTTAGGCCCCTTAAAACCACAAGCATCATCATCATCAAAAAGAAACCTAGCATTGTTGACAACGAACGCACAGCCCACCGTCGTATCTGTCCTCGAACCATCCGTGTAGACGGCGACTGAACCTAAATAGCGGCCAACAACGGACAAGAAGAGCCTCCGATAAATCGAATGGCCCGTGTTTTCTTTCGGGCCAGTGTGCAGATCCAGGATTATTTCAGGTCGTCGTACTACCCACGGAGGTACCCCACTTGGTTTTCTGACAAGGCAAGGAACCGAAGGTACGTCGAACAATCTGTAACTGCTATCCAAGCGTCTTCCAACCGGCCGCATTGCTCGAGGACAAGCAGCGTACAGCAAACGGTTGCCATTGTTGAACACGCAAGGGTAGCTTGGATGAAGTGGCATCTGTCGCAAATTTGCAGCATACGAAAGAAGCATTTGCTGGCGCCTCATATGTAAAGGCGGCATACCAGACTCAGCGAGCAGGCAGGCAATGGGGCTTGTACGAAAAGCTCCCTTCGCCAACCTAACCCCGCTGTGGTGGATGCTGTTCAGCTTCCCAAGCACGCTTGGCCTTGCTGAGCCATGTGCTGCACTGCCGTCGACTAACCTGGATAAAATGTGTGCCCTGTAAAATCGGAGGAGCACCACGCTGTCAGTTCCCCAATTAGTGCTGCTAAGAAACTTCAAGAGGTTTAGCCTCTTGGTGCATTGCACTTTTAGCTCCTGCACGTGTGGCTCCCACGATAATTTACTGTCAAAAAGGAGCCCAAGTAATCGGTAAGTGTCAACAACTGGAAGAACGACATTTCCTAAATAAAGCTCAGGATGTGGGTGAAGAGTACGTTGACGACAAAAGTGGACAACGGACTTCTTTGCGGTAGAAAACCGAAAGCCATGTTCTAAGGTCCACTTCTCCACCCTCCTAAGAGCTTGCTGTAATTGTCGCTCTGCGACTGCCATAATGCACGACCTATAGTGCAGAGCAAAATCGTCCACATATAGCAACGGTATTACTGCTGGACCAGCACAAGAAACAATACCGTTTATGTCAATCGCGAACAGAGTGACACTAAGGACCGATCCCTGTGGGACTCCATTTTCCTGAACGTGATATTGCGAATATGTCCTCCCTACTCGGACACGGAATAGACGGAGGGACAAAAAATTCGCAATAAATACCGGCAAGTTACCACGGAATCTCCATTGATGCAGGACTGAAAGGAAACCATATCGCCATGTGGTGTCGTTGGCCCTCTATAAGTCAAAGAAAACAGCTACCAAGTGCTGTTTACTGAGAAACGCATCCTGGATAGAGCTCTCCAGGCGGACCAAGTGGTCAGTGGTGGATCGAGCGGCTCGAAAACCACACTGGTATTCCGACAAGAGTCCTTGTTTCTCCAGACACCACACGAGTCGGCGATTTACCATGCTTACAAATAGATTACACAGGCAGTTGGTAAGACAAATCGGCCTGTAACTTCCTGCATACTTAGGATCATTGTCAGGCTTGAGGACAGGATTTACTATGCCCTCTCGCCACTGAGACGGAATATCACCCTTCATACAGATGCGGTTGAACACACTAAGGAGGTGTTTCAACATCTGGTTATGGATGTTGTCCGGTCCAGGAGACGTGTCCTTGCAAAGCCCTAGGGCGCTGCGTTGTTCCCACTCCGTAAAGGGCACGTTGTAGTCCTCTGAAGCTTGAGAGGCAAAACTAAGGTGATGACGTTCTGCCTCACGCTTCACAGCGAGGAAATCAGGATGGTAATTCCCGGAGCCAGATACATCCGCGAAATGACTGGCTAGATGGTCAGCAATCAGAAGGGATTCAGTGACAATATTGCCTGCAATGGAAATTCCCGGTACAGGAGATGATCCTTGGATACCCGAAATACGCCGAAGTTTAGTCCACACTTGAGATGATGGAGTGTGTGACGTCATAGACGATACATATCTCTCCCATGAAGCCTTCTTACTTTGTCGAATAAGAACCCGCGCCTTAGCGCGGAATTTCTTAAATGTTACCAAGTTGGCCGCAGTAGGCTGTCTACGGTGACGTTTATGAGCACGACCGCGTTCTTTGATAGCTGCTGCTTTTTCTTCGTTCCACCTAGGAACGAGTTTTCGGGGAGGAATCCCCGAGAAGAACGGAATAGTCTCCCCAGCAGCAGCAGCAAGAATAACTTGGGTGATGTAAGTTCTTTCCTCGACGATGGTCCGCATGATAGAGTCGTGATGGACAGCTAATGATGTGTACTTTGGCCAATCAGTATGTTTAAAGTCCATCGAGGGGAAGCCTCAACGGATTTTTGGTTCAACAAAGTAAGAATGATGGGGAAATGGTCACTGTCACAAAGATCGTCGTGTGTGTTCCACCGAAACAGCGGAACCAACGTTCGGCTGCATAGACTTACGTCTATGCGAGAATATGTGCCATAACGTACACTGAAGTGTGTTGGTTCCCCTGTGTTCAAAATACATAAATCCAGGTCTGTTAAGAATGTTTCCAGCTCTCTTCCCCGGGGGCAAGGCGTCTCAGAGCCCCATATGGGGTGATGGGCGTTAAAATCGCCCAACAAGAGGAAGGGAGGTGGAAGCTGATCTAGAAGATCAGTGACATCGTTAATGTTAAGAGGTAGCCCTGACGGGAAATAGACATTACACACTGTTGTTATGACAGGCAGCGGAACTCGAACAGCTACAGCCTCCAGCGGGGTTTGTAGTGGAACCTCCTCGCTGTAGGTATCAGAACGGACAAAAATGCCAACGCTACCGGAAGCCCGGTGAGCATATAATGTCGTTCTGTCGAGTATAATCGAAAATTTCTCAGTACCGTATGATGATCTGGTCGGAAATTTGTTTCCTGAATACAGACTATACTCGCCGAATACTCGCTAATGAGCTGGCGCAACTCAGCAAGATGCCTATCATAACCGTTACAATTCCATTGTAACTGTTCCGAGGTATCTGTGGAACAGCAGAGGTGAAATAAGGTGCGGGGGGTGAACGGGCCTCAAAATACGAAATTAAAGTTAAGATAAAATTTAACAAGGTTATATATTCTTTTCAAAATCAAGAAATAACAACATTGGCAGGTACAGAGTAGCAAGGCAACAAAAGTACAATTACAGTATTTACTGGATTTTTTGCTTCGAGCCCCGAACTCACAATTCTTGAGAAAATAGCCCAACTTTACCCCAAAACACGTTTTAACAGAGGGGCAGAAAACCCCATTCATGCCCAGGAGCACTTGCTCCAAATTACACAGTAAAGCCTCCTTGAGGCGAGCAGAAAACAAAATTTTCAAGAAAGAACAACTCGCTCTCAAAATTTAAGCCTGTCAACTCCACACCAAATTCCACCTTCAAGCTGTCCTCTAAGGACATCTACACAGGGGTAAAATACCCAACCTACTGAGGCCTATTAATTGAGAAAAGGTTAATTACATGGCCTCTAAAATACCAATTTGAGAGGAGGCGATCCGCACTCCTAATACATTTGTTTAAAACTTAATCTGGCTCTATGCCGCTAATGCAAGGGCTAATCCCATACTAAAGAGGTGACTTTAAAATGAAACTATTTATATTACGTTAAGGAAGAACCGGTTGTGAAAAATAAGGTTCACCTCAATGCAATATGAGTGGAAGCTCGAGAGGGTTAAGCCCTCTCTATCCCAATATGTAGCTTAAGAGAGAATAGATACTAAGAGTTTTTACATTTTAGGGAAAGGTTACATGGTGGAAAAGCATCGGACCTGCCCCGAGAGTTAAACTGCTGAGCTAGCAAGAAAAGAAGTTATTAAACGGCCATTACCTTGTTGTTGAACTGCTGCCAGAAGAAAGAGGCGCTTCCCGCCCCCTGCTATGTACTTTACACACCAAAAGATGTTACTGGAGTGGCGCGGAGACCCGAAAATCAGCAGTTTATATACTCTCGCGGAAAGTTCGAGGCGTTTCAAGGATGAGTACACCCGCCCACAATCATTTTATTGGCTAGGGTTAAGCAACATATCCCCTTTGGGGAAAATACACCTGATTGGTCATAAATTAACTAAAGAAATTCGGGATTGGCTAAATTCAAAACAAGGGGAAAGAAAGGGTTAATATTGCCAACTTAAACCCTGACTGTAAGAAATTTAACATAGAACAAACTTATGAATTCAAATTTTCTCCAAAAACAGTTCTTTCACTTCGCACTAGGGTGCACCATTGTAGTTCTTCAGTAGTGTCCTCTAGAAGAGAAAATTCACACTTCTTACTACAGGCAAAACAAAATACATCGAAAACGACCCAGTTCAGAAACTTCAATATTTCCAAGTAGTGACATCTTCTGAGAAACTTGAAAATTAACACCTTAGATAAAGTTCAGACTTCCTCCAGTAGGGGAGTTTCAACTGGCGCAAAGTTTGAATTAGCGACGTGGAGGTGTACTGCCCGGTACAGTAACAGTGCCATATTGTAAGTGTGGACTACTGTGGTTTAGGTTAGGAGCAGCGTAATGCCGCCTAACCTAACCTACACTCACATCCCCAACTGAAGATGGAGATTCATGCTCCACGTGCATCTCCCCGTCACTTCATGCTCCACGTGCATCTCCCCGTCACTAGACGCGGTGAAGCATGCCTTCAATTTCTTCGACTGATTTCGGGGGTGGGGTTTCCTCTTACGAGGAGAGCGCGCAGATCTTCTAGAAGGAAGACCCGCTAGCGTAGAATCAGGCCCTACGGGTGGAGGGCGTGAAGCCCCATTCGTAGGAGAAGTGGAAGAACGCCTTCTAAGGCCGCTCTTCTTCCCCACCGTCGATTCTTGTTTAGACGGGCTGGGAGGTGGTTTCCCAGCCCTGGTGGACGATGCCGCCCCCGCCGGCTTAGGCGCGGCTGTCACCGACCTCGTGGGGGATGTAGACGTTGTCTTCTTCCCCTTCTGTGCCGGCCTGGGCACAAGTATATTGGTGGTCGAAGGTCGGGATGAACCCACATTCGAGCTTGTTCTCTTTGCGGCGTTGCTCGTGGGAGCAACTGCCGCCTTGGGTACAGCGATCTTCTGGATAGGTGTTCCGGTTGAAAATGAGGAACCTGGCAGGGACTGTGCTATCAAGCTGAAGTCAAGTGTCTTTGCGGGTTCATTCAGAGAATTAAACTTACGGCGCGCTTCCTGGTAGGAAAGACCATCCAGGGTCTTGATCTCCTGGATCTTCTTCTCGCTCAGATAGGTCGTACAGTTCCGATCCCGAGGAGAATGAAGACCAGAGCAGTTCGTGCACTTGTACGGAGGTGTGCACTCCTCAGCGCTGTGAGCTACTTTCCCACATGTACCACACACTGACTGATTCGAACAACGAGGCACCATGTGTCCGAATCTCTGGCATTGATAGCACCGCATAGGAGGCGGGATGTATGGCCTCACATCGCAACGATAGGTTGTTACCTTTTTTTTCTCTGGCAACACCGACAATTTGAAGGAGACTATGAACGCACCCGTGGCAACGTCTTCACCGTTGACTTGCGCGTAATGCGCCGGACGTGTGTCACACCACGGTGCTTCATGTCTTCCACCAATTCATCGTCGGTGTTCAGAATAAGATCACGGTGGAAAATAACTCCACGAACCAGATTCAAGCTTTTGTGCTCTTCCACTTTGACAGGGATGTCGCCAAAGTGGTCGCACTTAAGCAACTGATCGGCTTGGAGCACAGTGCTCATCTTCAGTAGCAAACCACCATTGAGCATTTTCTTAAGGTCCGCAAGTTCACCGTATACACCTTCGATATGCCGACTGAAAAGTATCGATTTAACCAGCTTGAAGTCCCGCTCATCGGTTCTGGTAGCAACCAGGAACCTAGGGAAGCTGGAACCCAGACTGATTCGCTGCGCTTGTTCCCAAGGGGTTGCCCCACTTAGGGAATCAAAAGTTGGCTTGGGTAGCGAACTACCCGAGGTGGCAGGCGGAATTTGTTTCGACGCCATGCCCGAAATCATCATCCCCGAATGCCACCCACTCCGATCAGGGGTCTCTCTAGCCGAACCAAGCATCCAAGGCAATACCCACCTGGTCGTAGCAGGTACTGCCCGGGGTCCGATGTTGGACGATGCCTAATACAGGATGACTGAGCCAATGAGCACTAGGACTCCCTTCCTCCAGTCACCCGCAATAGCATGTACCCCATAGCGTGTACAGAGCATTAAATATAGGAAAAATAAATAAAAATAATAAATAATAATATGTCCTTCTGGCATTCGGCTGTGCGGGTACCTGCGTTGTCAGGCGGATACTACTGCCCGGGTACATGACACTCCCACCCGCCGCGTCCTGGGTGGTTGCTGGCACGGGCTTTCGAGCGTAGTCGCACATATAGGAGCTCCATCGCCGAGCAGCACGCACATCAAAATTTTAAATGGTCTACATCTGACCCTCGGAAAAATAATAAAAAGTAAAGAGGGGACCATGGTCACATGACCCTTTAAGTCGCCTTCTACGACAGGCAGGGATTACCTATGGATGTATTCAGCCTCTCCCATCCACAGGAGGTCCAACGCATTATACTAAACCGTAAACCATGTCCGCGCCAAGGTCGCCCCTGTATGTCGCCTCTTACGACAGGCAGGGGATACCGCGGGTGTATTCTACATGTGCGTCCCCCACCCGCAGGGGGTAGTGTGTTTGGTCCACGAGAGGTATTTTATTTCCCTCAAGCCCGCCGGCAAGCCGGTTAGGACCCTCCTATCTGCCACCTGGGACGCGCCACGTGGGAGTATCACCTCTCCCCCTGCTACGCCATCGTAGTAGGTTCGTGGTTTAGAAAACCTACACATACACATTTTTATTTTATTTTTAGAAGTTTTGCTTTACACCAGAGTGCATGGCATCAATTTTTTAAATAGAGACATCCATGGAGTAAAGTCCAAACTTCTTGAAATAGTTGTTGCAAACTTAGTGTGTTAGGTAGCGTTCTTCAAGGCACTTCATTGAAATGCATGGGGTTTTGGTGTACCTCCCGGTACAATTATTAAATTATTATTATTATTATTATTATTATTATTATTATTGTTCCGAGGTATCTGTGGAACAGCAGAGGTGAAAGAAGGTGCTGGATGGAATAGGTCTCAACTTACGAAATTAAAGTTAATTTAAAACTTTAACAAAGGTTATATTTTCTTTTCAAGATAAATAAATAACAGAATATAACAGGTACCAAGTAGCAGATCAACAAATTAAGAAAGTACAATTACAGTTTGTTACTGGATTTGGGCTTCGAGCCCCAGACTCACAATCCTTGAGCTATAAGCCCAACTTTACCTATATACAAGTTACAACAAAGGGGCAGAAAACCCCAGTCATGCCAAGGAGCACTTGCTCCCAATTACCAAGTAAAGCCTCCTCGAGGCACACAGAAAATCCACTTTTAAGAAAGAGCAATCCCGCTCTCAAAGATCAAGCCTATTCAAAGGCCACACCAAACTCCATCTTCAATCTGCCCTCCAGGCACACAAGAACAGGGGTAATAATACCCAATCTACTGAGGCCTATTCAGTAAAGAAACAGGTCAATTACATGGCCCAAAATTCTGAGTTGAATGGAGGCGTAACTTGCACTCATATTACATTTTTTAAACCTATTTGGCACTAGGCCGCTTATGCAAGGGCTAATCCCACACTACGGAAGTGACTCGATAAGAAAACTTATTTACATTACGAAGGGAGAAAAAAAAAAGGAAATGAAAACGTAGTCACCTCAGAACAATACGAGTGGGCGCTCGAGAGGGTTAGGCACCCAATTTATAGTTAAAAAGCCAAAATTTTACCAAATGTCTATTACATTTTAATGATAGGTTACATGAGAAAAGTTTCGAACCTGCCCCGAGGGTTAAACTGCTGAGCTAGAAAGAAATAAAGTTATTAAACGGCCATTACCTTGTGGATGAACTGCTGCCCGAAGAAAGAGGCGCTTCCCGCCCCCTGCTACATAATCACACTAGGAGAGATGTTACTGAAGTGGCCAGGGGGCCAGAAAATCAGCAGTTCGTATATCCTCGTGGAAAATTCGAGACGTTTCATGAATGATTACAACACGCCCACAAAATTTTATTGGATAACAGCAAAAACTAATACACCAGACGAAGAAGAAACACCTTATTGGTGGAAAATTAATTACAGAAATTCCTCATTGGTCAAATTCAAAACTGGCGGAAAGAGAAGGGTTATACTGCCAACCCAAACAATGACTGAAATAAATTTAACAAAGAACAAACTTATGAATAGCAAATTTCTTCAAAAAAAAGTTCCTTCACTTCGCACTAGGGTGCACAATTGTAGTTCTTAAGTAGTGCCATCTAGAAGAGAATGTTCACACTTCTTACTACAGAGAAAACAAAAACAAATCGAAACCGACATAGTTCAGAACACTTCAAAATTTACAGTAAATACATCTTCTGAGAAACCGCTTGCCGGCGGACTTGAGGGAAATAAAATACCTCTCGCGGACCAAACACACACCCCCTGTGGGTGGGGGAGGCAGACGAATAATACACCCACGGTATCCGCTGCCTGTCGTGAGAGGCGACTAAAAGGGGCGACCAAGGGATGTTTAAATTGGAACCATGAAACTGCTTTTGATTCGTGCCATCACGCTGGGAACACCATGGGTTGCCTGTACTTGCGAGTTGTACCACTATATTCGGTACGAAATGGGTTTGTGATTAGTAGCAGCAGAGAGTTGGTTCCCCTGTGGGTTTCCAGAACCCGTGCGTCGTACCCATGTGAGCAACACCGCGAGTCTGGGCGTAGCCTGTGAGTTGTACCACTATATGAGCGACACCGTGGGTCTGCGTTGCCTTTGATTAGTATTCACTATGTGAGGAACACCACGGGGCCCGTGGGACCGGCACCCGTGCCTAGTACACCTAGGTGAGGAAGGTCATTGGTTTGCGTTGGCTATGAGTAGCGGCGTTGTGTGAGAAATACCATAGGTCTGCGTTACCTGTACAAAGTACAATACTTGTGAGTAGTACCATCTTGCGTGGAACACCGTGAGTTTCGCTACTTTTGATTAGTACCCCAACATGACAAATTCCATGGTTCTACTTTACTCGCGACATGTACCATTCTGTGGGGCCTTAGACATGGATTTTGCACCCCTATAAACATCAAGCATCATTGTGCTTTCTGAATGGTCGCTTGGTAAGTAATCAATTAGTTATGATCTTTGTTTGAGTCTGATCCACTGTATTTTGTTTGCTTTTTTTTTGTTGGGTTCATGTCCATCCATTCATTCTTCATAACATTTTTATTTTTATTATTTTGGTCAGTGGATGAATTTGAAATTTTTGTTCTTTCATTTCGTATCATTAGGAGCCGATGACCTCGATGTTGGGCCCCTTTAAACAACAAGCATCATCATCATCATCATCAGTGTAAAAAGGAAATGTTTTAAGATCGGCCATGAACAAAATGCTAGGAGGCGAAACATTTGCACTTCTTTTGAAATACACTAAAAGTCTTGCATGGACTTATGGCCCGATGTTACAGAGGCTAAGCCTATACTACAGAGGGGTGACTGGATGAGAACCAATAAGTTCCACAATAGTTTGAAGAATTTAGGGTTTTAGAAAATCATAGTCAACCTCATACCAGTTTGAATGGGAATTAATAGAGGGTAAACACTCTTTATTCCCTAAGTTATATATTTCCCAGCAGGGATTTGAATAGAGTCCTAAAACTATCCTGGCATTTTACATTTAAAATGTGATATTAAACTTTATGAATTCACATTAAGAAAGAAGTTTGAAACCTTCCCCTCAAGTTAACTGTCTGGAGTTATCACATATTTTAAAAGATGTCTGCCATTACCTTGAGCTGTTGGGTCTTCCGACGACGGCAAGGCTACCCGTGCCCCCAACTATGCCGTGCACACTCTTAGGCCGGAAAGGTGAAAATGACAAAGTGGCCCAAAAGCGCCCAGCTTACATAGCAACTCAAAGGGAAGTTTCCAGAACTCCCTTGACCTAGGCAGGATGCCTGTTCACAACCCCAATTTTAATTGGCGACAAAAATATATACAAAAATTTCTGATTGGTCCAAAACGTAAGGACGAAGGAAGTCATAGTAGTGCTGACAACCTCAACACAACACACAAGATTTACAACCATATAGAACAGAAATTTTCCTTGAAAAATAAATAGTCCGTTCTCCCGACAGAGGGGGCACGTAAGTTGATCGTAGAGACACCTAAAGACTAAAGGTCCAAATATCTTCTACTAGTGTTTCATATTCATAACACAGATGGCCTTATAGAAGGCACGCAGTTCAAATGGGCGGAGAAGGTTTACCTCCGGTACAATTATTATTATTATTATTATTATTATTATTATTATTATTATTATTATTATTATTATTATTATTATTATTATTGCCGGTCCCGCGATGTACGGGTAACGTGCCTGCCTCTTACTCGGAGGCCCCGGCTTCGATTCCTGGCCAGGTCAGAGATTTTTACCTGGTTCTAAGGGCTGGTTAGAGTTCCACTCAACCTACGTAATTAGAATTGAGGAGCTATCTGACGATGAGATAGCGGCCCCGGTCTAGAAAGCCAAGAATAACGGCCGAGAGGATTCGTCGTGCCGACCACACGACACCTCGTAACCTGCAGGCCTTTGGGCTGAGCAGCGGTCGCTTGGTAGGCCAAGGCACTTTAGGCCATGGGGTTAGATTTTCTTCTTGATCTTCTTATTCTTATTATTACAGTTCTGCTACAATGATGCTGGTCTGTATTGTTCACAATAATAAAATCCAGGATTAATGCGCAACAGCAATACCACTGAAAAGGATAATGAGCAAGGAAGGTGACTTTTTAGAAGATGAAGTATTTTATAGTGTTCTAGATTTAGATGCTTATTCCAGTTACGGAAATAGTACCCTTAAAAAATCTTGTCTTGCCCTGCTTGTATTGAGAAAAATAGTTGGTTCTTGTGAATATAAATCGTCTCCAGGAAGTACATTTTTATCGTTGTTCGCATTTTATCAAAGTATAGCGAGGAAATTCCTCAAGAGATGATTTTCATAAAACTACATGGTAAATGGCTGTCTACGTCCCCTTATTGAAGAGACAAACGTATATAAAATGTTCATCCAATTTCTAAGTAATTTTTGTTTAGTGGAGCGAAAGGACGAAATGAGGAATGTTTTCAAGGAAACAACGTAATTCAGGAAAGAGCGATGAAAGAAGTGCTGTAGTTATATTTAAAATGGAGGGGATATATGTTCATTACGTGCACCTAAAGTTTCATGCATTGCAAAGTGTAAAAGAAGTTGAGTGTACGAACTTTTTAAGTCTTCTTCAGCGATCATAAATAATCTTGAGAAGGAATAAATTTATTGTAGATACATAACTCCTTTTATGACAACAAAAAAGGGCAATACACTCACAACACATTTCGAATTGCTGGGCTGTATGGCTGAGCCGGTATAGCTGTAGACTTCTGAAACCAAACTGCCAGGTTCAATGCTGGTTCAGAGCAGCGCATTCTATTACGTGCTGATAAAATAACCAACACGAGGGTTGGCGAACACTGGGTCGTTAGCTGAGTCCTGACATTGCTTCCACTTGCTTGTGCAAGGCTCCTCATATTCGACGTCCTGTCCGACCTCCCTTGGTCAACTCTTGTTCTTTTCTGACCCCACAGTATTAGAGCATTCGAGGCCTAGGGAGTCTTTCACTTTCACGCACTTCGTGGTCCTTGCCTTTCTTTGTCCGGTACTTCATTTATCGAAATGTCGTATCCCTTCCATTTTGTCTCCCCTTGATCCCCTATGCGCGGGGAACGCAGGTGAAGAATACACCCACGGTATCCCCTGCCTGTCGTAAGAGGCGACTAAAAGGGTTGACCAAGGGATGATTACATTAGAACTATGAGAATACTTGTGATTAGTACCATTATGTGCGGAACACTACTGGTCGACGTTACTTGCGACTAGTATTACCTTGCGAGGAAAGCCATGAGTCTACGTTACATAGTAGTAGTGCCATTATGCGAGAAACACTGCGTGTCTGTGCGTTGTTTGTGATAAGTCATTGTGTGTATTCCATCTGTCGGTTCCACGTCTCTACGTTGCCTGTCTTAGTGCCAGTAAGTGGGAAACACCACGGGTTTGGCTGGCGCCCGTGATTAGTGCCACTATATGAGTAAAACCATGGGTCTGCGTTGCCTGAGAGTAGTAGTGCCATTATGTGAGGACCACCATAGGTGTGTGATGCCTGCGGGTGTTGCCATAATGTAGGAAACACCGTGGATCTACATTGCCTATGATTAGTACAACTATCTGGGCAACACCATGAGTGTGCGTGGCCTGTGGTTAGTACCACAAAGTGAGGAACACCACGGGAATACCGACGTCCATGACTAGTTCCACTATGTGAGGAACACTACGGGTCTGCGTTGCTTGTGAATAGTACCTTACGTGCGAGACACCAAAGGTCTGTATTCCCTGTGAGTTGTGCCATTGTGTGTGACATACCATGGGGCTGCATTACTTGTGATTCGTGCCACCATGCGAGAAACACAATTAGTCAGGGTTGCCTGACATTAATACCACTATGGGAGGAACACCACGGTTCAGCTTTACCAGTGACTGGTACCATTATTAGGGAGCCGTGACCTGGATTCTTGGCCCCTGTAGATAATGTGCCAACCTCTGGAAAGCGTAGCGAAAGAGAAGGAAGTGGTGGGCCTATGGGGCTGGACAGATAAGCACTCGAAATCAATGTGCCAAAACTTTATTATATAACAGATTTAAATTTGCCTTGTTTTGATAACATTTGCTACGCACCTTAAACATAAACTCTGTCAGGTTCTTTATCCAATATATAGTAAGAACACTCTGGAATAATATTTAATTTACCACTGTGACACAAGGTCACCCAGGCAACCAGCCCAGGTAATTTAAAAATACAGATAATACAAGCTTAAGAGGATGGTATCCCACTTCATATTATCACCAAATACCAACAGGTAATTTTAGAAAATAAGGTGGCTAACAATCTAAAACTATTACACTTTAGGAAAGCACAAGTTTGCCATAACATCTAAACAGCTCTTAGAAGTGCAGAGAAACTCGACGAGTTTCTAACTGATGCCACTTACGCACCTTCGTGTAATGCCAAGCAATGTGTAAGACCTTGCCACTTCATTATAAGGACCCTCAAATAACATTACCCCTGGCTTTGCAACTCATAATGAAAGACTTTACAATTTACAGATCCCCATGCAAGGGGTACGACATGCCTCATCAAACAAACTGCCACGGCAGAAGAGGAAAACATTACAAGAAATAACGAGCACCAACAAGACTTATACGAGAAAGTTACAAATAAGATTCGCGTAAACATAACACCTTGATTTCATATCATTACAATACTAAAAGGGATCCAACCACCTCATATCCTCTTTTACTTGGTAAGACATCAGGGAACTATAGACATTTCAGCTCCTACCTCCATGTCAGTGGGACCTAGATCGACCTCCGCACGGCACCAGGTCGTATGTGTGTCGCCTTCAAGCAAGCGAAGCAAAATCTTCTCACTCAGTTCAGTCAACCGTGACCTTGCGGAAGAGGCGAGGTGACGTGTCAAGCGAGTAAACAACGATTGGATTCCCCGAGGGGGGCATGGGAGGTAGCCCAAAGGCAGGGAGGCATGAGAAGAGGGGAAACGCTCCCAGAGTGGGAAATATTCACTTCCTCTGGGGGCATACTTAATAATTAAGGAAATACACTTTATTGAGGGAGGGAAGGCAGGCTAAGGAATGACTACATAAAATATACGTATACAAGAGAACAGTTACAAATATAAGGTTACACGTAAAATTAGAGCCTGGCTAGGCTGAATAAAATACCAAGAACCGGGGGTGACTTCCCACGGCTCAGATCTCTCCGCCTTAAGCCAAGCCACGGGAGGGAAGTAGCTTCTTGAATAAGAAAGCAAGTTCATTCATCATAAAGGTATCTTGAGCACTCCATATTACAGTAGCAATAAAGATAGGACATATTTCAAAGCAAGCAACTTGCTCGGCGCAGCAGGAAACACGTCCCTGAGTACAGGTCCAATGGTAATGCGCCAAAAAATAGGCAAGAAGGTCCACAGATGCGAATTCGACCCAACTGGTCGAAGATTATATAGACAGAATTTCCGAACAGTTCTTCCACAGAGCACAGTAGAACGAAGCAATCTTCCATATAACGAGTTGCTGAGCACCAGGGCAGGGCCAACTCGAAAGAAGACAGGTCGATGTAATTAATTGGTTCATAAAAAGCAGGTAAGATCGGCTCCGGGAGACTTGGTACACACCAGCCGGCTGCATCGGGGGGCCCTCCTGGCGAACTTAGGCAAGATGGGTTCTCCAAAAAGCTGGAACAATCAATACAGAGCCGACAGTGTCTTTTCAACGTGTTGCCGAGTAACGGAAGGACGGACGGGAAGGCATGGGGCCAGGCCAGGAGGCGACTAGGCACCTGACATTGAGGTAACGAGAGAAGAAAGTAAACGAGATGTAGGGATTAAGGCGTGAGGCGGAAGGAGGAAAATTGACACGCAAACAATTGAAAATATATAATGCGCCCAAACATAGGCTAACTACTGGAATGCCAATATAACATTAGGAAACCCTCCTTAAGTACTTCGAAACAAGGCAAATGGAGGATAATAAACTTCAGCTCAAACGAGCGACTACGCCGGTTTCACCTGGGAGAGGTGGACCCTAGAGATTCTCTGCTCGACCAGGTCCCTAAGTAGCAGCGAAACAGGAGTAAGAAACTCCAATATAGTGCAAGGTCCCCAGAATCGGGGGGCAAGCTTACCAGATGGAACAAATTTATTTACAAAAACATTATCGCCGACGGCCAGGCTGGTAGGTTCACGCCCTTGATTGTAGCGTTGTTGCTTCCTCAAATCAGGAACCTTCAAATTTTGCATAGCACGTTTCGAAGTAGCCCTAATATCAGGAGGGTGAATATTCTCGGGTAATAAGTCGCTCATGCTCCATAAGTTGGATAGCGGGGAATTAAGAATGAAAACATAAACGAAAAGGGCGACATTTTATGCGCCTCATGGATAGCATTGTTGAAAGCAAAGGCTAACCATGAGATGGATGTGTCCCACCTCGAAACATCCAGGTGATGGAAGGCAATGAGAGCGGAACATACATTACGATTTTCCCGGTCTGCGTACGACGGCTGAGGGTAGTACACGGAGGTCGTAACATGCGAGATGGACAGGCCAAAGCAAAACATCCGGAACAGGTTAGACATAAAAGCTTTTGCATTGTCAGAGACTAAAAACTGACAGGGCCCAAAGGTAGAAAAAATTATCTTCAAACATTTTATGGTGGTATCAGCAGTAGCCCACTTAGTCGGAAACAACCACGTAAAGCGAGAAAAACCATCCACACAAACTAGGATGAAACTGTTACCCTCTCCTTTCGACTTGGGGAGAGGTCCGACGAAGTCGATAAAGATACGCTCCATGGGGCGCGTCGCCTGAGTCGATGACAATAGTCCTACCTTGGTACTAATCGCCGGCTTACTGATCCTGCAGATCTTACAGGCCTTGACAAGTTTGCGAATTTCTCCATCCATCCCCTTCCAAATAAAATACTCCCTTATTTTTCCCTAGTTTTAAATACACCTTGATGCCTGGCAAGAGGAGTTTCATGAAAATATTTGAATACCATTGGAATGAAAACCGTGGGCACCACCACCTTCATCTTGTGATCGTGGCGAGGAGGACAACAAGGAACCCCATTTCTGAGAATATAAGGAGCAACCGGGCTCCCTTTCTTTAACTCCTGAATAACAGGTCCTAACTCAGAATCTTCAGCTTGAAGCTTAGCAATATCATGGTATAGAAGGGGAGCATCGGCCAAAATTGCCCCAGAAATCGACAAGGAGGTTAAAGGATCCGGGTCTAAGTCGTCTTCCTGTTCAACGCTAGGATAAAACATACGACTCAGAGAATCGGCTACTACATTTTCCGTGCCCCGAATATGACAGACATAAAACTTGAAAGCCGATATCCTAATTGCCCAACGAGCTAAACTACCAGGTTTCTGGGCCAACCCAAGACTCAGCTCAACGCCTGGTTATCCGTTTCAAGTTCAAATTTAACGTGTTACAAATACATTCGAAATTTCTCGAGGGCAAATAGCACAGCGAGTCCTTCCAACTCATATATGGAGTACTTAGATTCAAGGGGAGAAAGGGTTCTGGATGCATACCCGATGGGACGTCTCTCTAACTCGGAGTCTTGCATTAAAACAGCAGCGACTGCAGAGGAAGATGCATCAGTTTGACCCACAAACGTTTTCGAAAAGTCAGGCATGGCTAAGACAGGGGCATTAGAGGTAGCTAGCTTAAGGTCTTCGGAGGCTGCTTGCTGGGAGGGACCCCACTCAAATTTAACACCTTTCCGGCGGAGAGCGTTCAGTGGGGCAGCACGCTTAACAAAATCCGGGATAAACTTCCGGAAAAAGTTTTATCATGCCGACAAAACGAGCAACCCCTTTTACGTCCTTAGGAGGGAGGAACTCGCAAATAGCCTGAGTTCGGGACAAATCGACAGACACCTCCAGGAGAAACGATATGTCCAAGGAATGACATTTGGGGCTTCGCAAAAGAGACCTTCAAGAGCTTAACGGTGAGCCCAGCCTTACGGAGACGGGTCAGTACCTCCTTGAGGTGTACCAAGTGCTCCTCAAAACTTTCCGAATAGACGACTAAATCGTCCAAATAATGGTAGAGGTAATTAAACTTAAGATCTGAAAATATCTTATCCAATAGCCTGGATAGCACCGCGGCGCCTGAGGAAAACCCAAACGGGAGCCGACAGAACTCGTATAAATTCCAGTCGGTGGCGAATGCGGTTAAATGGCGAGATTCTTCGGCCAGGGGAATCTGATAAGCTTGATTTAGATCTAAAACCGTAAAATAGCGGGCCTTCCTAAACCATGAAAAGCACGAGATAAATCAGGGAGAGGAACCGACTGTAAGACAATTTTCTTATTTAGGACGCTTAGTCAAGAACCGGCCTTAATCCGCCTTGCGGTTTAGGAACGAGAAAAATGGGTGAGGAGTAGGCCGAGGTGGAAGGCCGAATGATTCCCTGATCGAGCAATTTATCGAACTCCTTCAAGACCTTGACCTTAGGAGGAGATAATCGATAAGAGGGAATTCTTACAGGAGTAGGATCCGAGACTTCGATTTTATAGTCCAACACATTAGTCATACTCAATTTCTCGGAAAAAACATCGGAAAAAGCGCCACATAACTCCCTCACAATCTGCGCCTATCCGCAGGAAGATGGCTAAGGTCACGCACCATCTCGCACTGAGGGGGCGTAACCGAAAGGATAGAAGCAGAATTTAAAAAACTTAGCGGCATTTTTACAGAATTACAACATTTGAAGCAACAAGTGTGATTCTGGAAGTCTAAAATTAATCCAGAATAAGAAAAAAATTGTTCCTAAGATGATGGGGCACGACAAATTTACAGCTACGAAAAATGGAAATTTCCAAGAGAAGTTTGAGATTCGAATTTTCGCCCTAACCAAACCCCTAATCTCTACGTTCGAAGAGTTGGCCGATACGCACGAAAATGAAACAGGTTCCAAGTCCGAAAACTTGCAAATACACTTATGGGCAGCATACCACTTCTCACTTACGAGGGACACCACACTGCCAGAATCTACCAGTACAGACACGGGTTCGTTACCAACCTCAACCTTAATAAAGGGAAGAGGACCTTTAAGATTGGACGAGATGCTTAAACACTCTACTGGACACTTACTAGCAGGATGATCAATAGGCAGACCTTTATCACCATTGACACACGGGGGTTCATCAGTGGGAATATCCACGACTGTCCCCTCACCTAGTCAACTGGAACTCGAAGTTCCCGGACACTTTCTCGCCAAATAACCAGCTAGACCACACTTAAAGCAAATCAACCTACTGGTCCTTGATTGCCCATTTGCGCCAGTGCTAACTCCAGAAGACCGCGCTTACGAAAATTTAACTGGGCAGCGGTTTCGCAGATGTTCTGACGAGCCGCAGGCATAGTATTTCCGTACATTCCCTGACTTGCGTGACGGAGGAGTACTAAGAGCGTTAGGCACGGAGGGATCACTCGACGTACGCAGAGAGTTCGCATGACGAACTCCTTCGGCGGATACTACCATCGCCTCCAACTCCGAAAAATTGCGAGGATGTGCCGCAAAGCAGGAGCGGTAAACAGGAGAAATCCCATCTACGATGGTTGAGATAATTTGCTCTTCCGAGTAGTTCAACGCAAAGACTTTCGCATAAAATTTGATGTCAGAAATGAAGTCCGATAAGGACTCGTCAACGCGCTACACTCTAAAATAGTCACTTTTGTTGTATACAAGAACAGGTATACAGGAACACAACTATATTTTATGGCTTCAGATAGTCTTAATAACATATATACATTCAAATAAAACTTTCCTCGAAGCAGTATGAAAATTATAAATAGTTAACGTTGCTTGAAGACTGAAGTTACAAAAAAAATGTACACCTTTTATACATATATACCTGAATCTATCTTGATGCGAAAGTCCATTGAAAAGCTAGAGTTCTTGATAGTTGAAAACTATCTGTTCTATACCGTCACAAGTGTAAACAGTAGCGAAAGCTTGCACTAATAGAATATTAGTGTATCTGTAACTTGTCAGGAACTGATATTGAAATGCATAATTAGTAGAATACTAATTGATGTGATTGAGCCTAGGTGGGACCGAGGGAACACTGTCATCGGGCTCGACGTGGCTGCGGCAAACGGGAGCGGAGGCAGTAACCCGAGGTGAAACCTCAAACACTCAGAATCAGTCCACCTATTCGAGACACCTTTTTAGGAGGGATAGCCTCCGTGTTCGACATTCGGCGTAATCTGGTGCTGGGCACTGGCAAGTCCTCGCCTGTGGCTGGAAGGCAGCGCCTTTATATAGCTGGCTGATGTAACAGGCAAGCGCAGTGCAGACGTCTCGTAGAGTCGAGAACAATCCAGGCTGTTGCGTGCGCGGAGCAGGCGACGCAGAGCGAGGAGCGCGAAGACACACGACAACTTTGAATAAAGGAATTAAGTGCCCGAGCCGGAATGAAATGTGTTAATAAATATGCATGAAACTGTTGAATGGACATATGCTCAGCAATTGCATTCACTATCTTTTGCGACAAAACACCAAGAGCAAGCGGATAAATAATCTGTAACATATGATAGTGTGATAATCCAAAGACCGAGGCATGGTCTTGGAACTCTACGAGAAAACGCAGGAAAGAAACAGTATCGCTAGCCTAATTTACACAATAATATGGAGCTTCTTTTAACATCAAGGTCAACGGATGGGGAATATTAGAAAAGGGCGAAACATAAGACGATAAGGTTGACTGTAACGGTTGCTGCCGTACCGATTCTAAATTCTCTCGATGTTTACCCAAATCGTCTTCACCTACAACTACACCAAGCGGGGTAGATTTGGCCTTAACATCCAACTTACTAAGCCACAAGTCAACCTTTTCTAAAAGGCTACCACGAACCTGCTACGCAGGCGTAGCAGGGGGAGAGGTGATACTCCCACGTGGCGCGTCCCAGGTGGCGGATAGGGGGGTCCTAACCGGCTTGCCGGCGGACTTGAGGGAAATAAAATACCTCTCGCGGACCAAACACACACCCCCTGTGGGTGGGGGAGGCAGACGAATAATACACCCACGGTATCCCCTGCCTGTCGTGAGAGGCGACTAAAAGGGGCGACCAAGGGATGATTGCATTCGAACCATGAAACTACATGTGCTTAGTACCACCACGCGGAGAACACCAAGGGTCGCTTTTACTTGTGCGTAGTACCACTACATTAGGTACGAAATTGGTTTGTGATCAGTAGCACACAGGAGCACCGCGCGGTCGGCTTTTGCAGTACCTGTGAATAGTACCACCATATGAGCAGGACCATGGGATGATAGCTACCATGGTTCTGCCTTGCCTATGATTAGTACCCACTAAATGAGGAACACCACGGGATAGGGAGAGGTCCCTGTGGTTAGTACTCTTATGTGATGAACACCATAGGTTTGCGTTGCCTGTAAATGGCGCCGCAAAGTGAGAAAAGCATAGGTCTGTATTAAATGTCGAATTTCATAAGCTCTGAGTAGTACAATAATGTGTGGAATGCCGCAAGTCTCTGCTACTTTTGATTAGTACCGCAACAGAACAAATACCATGGTTCTATTTTGATAGCGATCAGTACCGTTATGAGGGGCGGATAACTGCGATTTAGGTCCCCCATATGACTGCACGCATAATCGATTCCGTGTTATGCTATAGCAGTAGTCCCTTGGTCAGTAATACGATATTGTCACGTCCGTTTATGTGAATATGAGACATTGCGGGTCGCAACCACTGATTGTTTTAAATTCATGTCCATCCATTCAATCTTCGTTGTCACATTTTTGAATTCTGGTCAGTGGAGAATTTTAGACTTTTAATGTCATTCCATTTCGTCTCATTTCGCACCATTAGGGGCCGATGACCTAGATGTTAGGCCCCTTTAAACAACAATCATCAATCATCCATCTAAAAGGCTACCGGCCTTAGCTTCTAAATCCTTAATGTGGTTCCTAGTTTCCTCCTTCAAGGTTAATGAGAGTAGGTCCTCGATACGGTGAAGGTAATGAGTAATGCGACCTTGAACTCTTCTAAGTTGGTGGTTCGATGCTACATCGCTCTCTAGAAACACCATTACTGACAAAATGTCAGATAGGTTTGCTTCAATCAATGAGGCCGCTCCACCAACTTCGCCGTCAGTTAGGTTGGGCACAGAGATTACTTTGTTTAAGTTAGCTCTTAACAATACCCCGTCACTCTTAACAGTGC
Organism: Anabrus simplex; assembly: GCF_040414725.1. Taxonomy (NCBI): domain Eukaryota; kingdom Metazoa; phylum Arthropoda; class Insecta; order Orthoptera; family Tettigoniidae; genus Anabrus; species Anabrus simplex. Next base: position 85,169,200 of record NC_090268.1, on the reverse strand, counting down.
CTCTAGATTCTAAGCCACGAATAGCTAATTCGTACTAAAGTTCCTCCTTCCGGAGAGCCCCAGGATAGGCTATATCTCGAGTAGCCATTTTACGGCAAAAATAAAGAAATTCAGGGATCCCACAGACTGAAACACCCTCAGGGCACACGTCTCTCACAAGCTTATACAGCGGTTGATCCTAGGCCAGCCCCATTCAACCACGACCGCTCTGCTACCAGGACTGTGCCAACCTCTGGCAAGCGTAGCGAAAGAAAAGGAAGTGGTGGGCCTATGGGCTGGACAGATAAACACCCGAAATCAAAGTGCCAAAACTTGATTATAATAACAGATTTAAATTTGCCTTGTGTTGATAACATTTGCTACACACCGTAAATATAAACTCTGTCAGACTCTTTATCCAATATATAGTAAGAACACTCTGGAATAATATTTAATTTACAACCGTGACGAAAGGTCACCCAGGGAACCAGCCCAGGTAATTTAAAAATACAGATAATACAAGCTTAAGAGGAGGGTATCCCACTTCATATTATCGCCAAATACAACAGGTAATTCTAGAAAATAAGGTGGCTAACAATCTCAAACTATTACACTTTAGGAAAGCACAAGTTTGCCATAACATCTAAACAGCTCTTAGAAGTGCAGAGAAACTCTACGAGTTTCTAACAGATGCGACTTACACATTGCTTGGCATTACACGAAGGTGCGTAAGACCTTGCCACTTCATTATAAGGACCCTCAAATAACATTACCCCTGGCTTTACAACTCATAATGAAATACTTTACAATTTACAGATCCCCATGCAATGGGTACGACATGCATCATCAAACCAACTGCCATGGCAAGAAATAACGAGCATTAGCTCTACGTAAACGCACCAACAAGACTTATATGAGAAAGTTACAAATAAGTTTCGCGCAAACCTAACACCTTGATTTCATATCATTACAATACTAAAAGGGGTCCAACCACCTCATATCCTTTTTTACTTGGTAAGACATCAGGGAGCTATAGAAATTTCAGCTCCTACCTCCATGTCAGTGGGACCTAGATCGACCTCCGCACGGCACCAGGTCGTATGTGTGTCGCCTTCAAGCAAGCGAAGCAGAATCTTCTCACTCAGTTCAGTCAACCGTGGCCTTGCCGAAGAGGCGAGGTGACATGTCAAGCGAGTAAACAACGATTGGATTCCCCGAGAGGTAGCCCAAAGACAGGGAGGCATGAGAAGAGGGAAAACGCTCCCAGAGTGGGAAATATCCACTTCCTCTGGGGCCATACTTAATAATTAAGGAAAGACACTTTATTGAGGGAGGGAAGGCAGGCTAAGAAATGAATACATAAAATATACAAGAAAAGATTTAAAAATATAAAGTTACACGTAAAATTAGAGCCTGGTCAGGCTGAATAAAATACCAAGAGCCGGAGGTGACTTCCCACGGCACAGGTAATAAGTATCTTCCCGGTAAATGAAGCATTGTAATTGGATCCACTGATTGTTTCCATTCATTACCATTTATTCTAGATTCTAGTCAGTGGATACATTTTGAAGTTTTAATTTTCGTTTCGTTCACATGGTACCATAAGGGGCCGACGACCGAGCTGTTAGGTCCCTTTAAAGTACATCATCATCATTATTACTAAATTTGGTTTTTGATAAGGAGCAAATTGTAGAAATTCAAAATATTAGTCGCAAGTCCCCTTCAGCACCATGCTGGCAAATCTTTATACCGTGGAAGTCATAGCCTGTCGTCGTGTTGTGACGGCAGTGATATCTGTTCCTATATCGGGCAGACGGAGAAGTGACCGAATGTCACAAGCGATCGATGAAAAAGCTCTCACGAACTTAACCTCCACTTCACTTCCCACAGCATGTTTTAAGGGAGATGGATTGTGACAGATCTGAGTTGTTCTGTTCACTCTTTACTCACGTGAGGGACCAGATGGTGCTCTTGCCCGCAAGTATACGAACATAAATGTACTGTCACTTGAGGAGAATGATATATGCTGTATGAGGGCAGTGTACGGTCTGTCCGGGCAGGAAGGACACAGCGGTTAGTAAACACTGTCTCGGAGTACAGGAATAATGGGATGTTCGTGTTTCTCTAGCCACTGAAATTGTATTATATATTTCAGCTATTAAGTGTGTGATATATCGGTAGTGTGAATTGTTTTAAGGGGAATTACCACTGCCTAGCGAATTGTCTGAGCGTTTAGTGTCGCGTAAATGTGAGCACATCGTCGGCAGTCCTGAAGCTAGTTTCCCGTGTTCAAAAACAAACCTCATGGTACTACAGCTTAGATGGGTTTTCGCCTACCAAGTGACGGCTGTTCTGTCCGAATGCCTGCAGTTTACGAGATGATGTGTGGTCGGCGCGACGAATTCTCTCAGCCTTCATTCTTGTCTTTCTAAATCGAGGCCACACCGCTGAGGATGTGAGTCGAAGACAGATAATACACCCACGGTATATTCTGCTTGTTATCTCTGATTAGTACCAGCAAGTGCTTAACACCATGAGATGACTTTTCTTGCGATTAGTTCCACTACGTGAGCTAAACAATGGGTCTGTGGGTGGATCACTATAGGTTTCCAGTACCTGTGTATATTATCCGCCTCTATGACGGAGGCTCACTCCCTATCCAGATTCCACTGAACACCCAAAGGAGAAAAAAGAGGCTACCTTCGTGGAGTGTTTTAGAATCTGGTTATGGACATCACGGGTCTGCGTTCCCAGGAACACCACGGGTCTGGGTGTTGCCTGTGATTAGTACCAATATATAAACGACGCCCTGGATCTACGTTACCTGTGGATCCCTGTGACTAGTACAACTACGTGAGGAAGACTATGGGTTTGCATTGCCTGCGAGCGGTGCCATTATATGGTAAACACCATAAATAAGCGATACCTGTGCGTAGTACATTACCTGTGAGCAGTACCACAGTGTGAGGAACACCGTGTTTCTACGTTACTGCTTGCTTGCTTGTTGTTTAAAGGGGCCTAACATCGAAGGTCATCGGCCCTCTACGTTACTATTGATTAGTACCACTACATGAGAAATACCATATTCGATGATGATGCTTGTTGTTTAAAGGGGAATAACATCGAGGTCATCGGCCCCTAATGGTACGAAATGAAATAAGAAAAAATTCAGATTCATCCACTGACCAAAATAAAATAAAAAATATCATGAAGAATGAATGGATGGACATGAACCCTACAAAAAACCAAAACCAACCAACCAACCAACCAACCAAACAAACAAACAAACAAACAAACAAAAACAGTGGATCAGACACAAAAAAACCGTGAATAATAGTATTACTGACCAAGGGACCACTTATAAAGCACAATGATGCTTGATGTCTATAGGGGTGCAAATTCCACGACTAAGGCCCCACAGAATGGTACATGTCGCGAGTAAAGTAGAACCATGGTATTTGTCATTTTGGGGTACTAATCAAAAGTAGCGAAGACACACGGTGTTCCCACACAAGATGGTACTATTCATAAATATTGTACTTCGTACAGGTAACGCAGACCTATGGTGTTTCGCACACAATGGCGCCACTTACAGCCAACGCAAACCGATGAGTTTCCTCACCTAGGTGTACTAGTCACGGGTGCCGGTCCCAGGGCCGCGTGGTGTTCCTCACATAGTGGGTACTAATCACAGGCAATGCAGACCCACGGTGTCGCTCATGTAGTGGTACAACTCACAGGCTACGCCCAGACCCGCGGTGTTGCCCACATGGGTACAACGCACGGGTACTGGAATCCACCAGGCCAGGCTTTTTACTGCAACTAATCACAAACTTATTTCGTTCCAAGTTAGTGATACTACTCGCAAGTACATGCAACCCATGGTGTTCCCCACATGATGGTACGAATTAAGAGTAGTTTCATGGTTCTAATTCAATCCCTGGTCGCCCCTTGTAGTCGCCTCTTACTACAGGCAGGGGATACGGCGGATGTATTCTACATTTGCGTCCCCGACCCGCAGGGGGTAGTGTGTTTGGTCCGCGAGAGGTATTTTATTTCCCTCAAGTCCGCCGGCAAGCCGGTTAGGACCCCCCTATCCGCCACCTGGGACGCGCCGCGTGGCAGTATCACCTCTTCCCATGCTACGCCTGCGTAGCAGGTTCGTGGAATACCATATTCGACTGTAGAAGCATTAAGTACCATTATGAGGTTCTGTTGACCTGGATTCTCGACCCCTTTGGAGAATTAGCATCCTCCATTCAGGATTTTCCTTTGAAAGGAACTCCTTGATCAGTATGCACCACCCCCTGCGGGTGGGGGACGCACATGTAGAATACACCCGCGGTATCCCCTGCCTGTCGTAAGAGGCGACTGAAAGGGGCGACCAAGGGCTGACTGAATTAGAACCATGAAACTAATTTTGAATCGTACCACCACGCGGGGAACACCATAGGTTGCCTGTACTTGCGAGTAGTACCACTAAATGTGGTACGAAATAGGTTTGTGATTAGTAGCAGTAAAAGCCTGGCCTGGTGGATTCCAGTACCCGTGCGTCGTACTCATGTGAGCAACACCGCGGGTCTGGGCGTAGCCTGTGAGTTGTACCACTATATGAGCAGCACCGTGGGTCTGCGTTGCCTTTGATTAGTACCCACTATGTGAGGAACACGACGGGAATGCCGGCGCCCGTGTTTAGTACACCTAGGTGGGGAACCTTCTCGGTTTGCGTTGGCTATGAGTTGCGCCATTGTGTGAGACACACCATAGGTCTGCGTTGCTTGTACGTATTGCAATACTTGTGAGTAGTACCATCTTTTGTGGAACACCGTGAGTCTTCGCTGCTTCTGATTAATACCCCAACATGACACATACCATGGTTCTATTTTACTCGCGACATATAACATTCTGAGGGGCCTTAGACGTGGATTTTGCACCCCCTTTAGACACCAACCATCATTGTGCTTTATAAGTGGTTCCTTGGTCGGTAATAATGTTAGTTTCGATCTGTTTTGGGTCTGATCCACTGGTTTTTGTTTGTTTGTTTGTTTGTTTTGTGTTTTGTTGGGTTCCTGTCCATCCATTCATTCTTCATGACGTATTTTATTTTTATTTTGGTCAGTGGATGCCTTTGAAATTTTTGTTCTTTCATTTCGTACCATTAGGGGCCGATGACCTTCGATGTTAGGCCCCTTAAAACAACAAGCATCATCATCATCATCAGTATGCACCACTGTTTAAAATTAGTTCCTGGGAAGGTTGGCCATAGCGGGTATGATCCACTGCTTGTTTTAAGTTCATAATCTTTGTTCATAGTCGTTTTTCTGAATTCTTCAAATTCATATTCATCCTTTCATTCTTCATCATCAATTTAAGAATTCTGGTCAGTTGATGTATTTTGGAATTTTAAATTGTTATTACATGTGATCTCATTTCGTACAATTGGGGGACGATGACCCCTGGGTTGCGTGATGCGGACAAATGATACACCAACGGCATCACTTGCCTGTCGTAAAAGGAGACTAAAAGCGACGAGAAGAGATGATAACATTAGAACCATGAGACTACTTGGGATTAGTACCACTACGTGCGGAACACAATGGGTTGACGTTAATTTCGGCTAGTACCACCATTACGCGATGACCACCCGTGGGTGGGGAACGCAAATTAAAATACACCCACGGTATCCCCTGTCTGTCGTAAGAGCCGACTAAAAGGGGCCCAACGGGTTCTCAACTTGGGAGTGTGGGTTGGCGACCACAGTGACTTTGGCTGAGTCCTGACATTGCTTCCAATTACTTGTGCCAGGCTCATAAATTTCGTCTATCCTGTCCGACGTCTCTTAGTCAACTCTTGTTCTTTTCCGACCCCGACGGTATTAGAGCATTCGAGGCCTAGGGAGTTTTTCATTTTCACGCCCTTCGTGGCCCTTGCCTTCCGTCGTCGGTTACTTCATTTTTCGAAGTGACGGAGCCCTTCTTTCTTCTTTTTTTCTCTCACTTTACCCCTGTGGGTGGGGTGCGTAGACGAATAATACAGCCAAGGTATCCCCTGCCTGACGTGAGAGGCGACTAAAAGGGGCGACCAAGGGATGATTGAATTAGAACCATGAAACTACTTTTGATTCGTACAATCACGCGGGGAACACCATGGGTTGCCTGTACTTGCGAGTAGTACCACTAAATTAGGTACGAAATAGTTTTGTGATTAGTAGCAGTAAAGAGCCTGGCCTGGGGGTTTCCAGTGCCCGAGCGTTGTACCCATGTGAGCAACACCGCCGGTCTGGGCGTAGCCTGTGTGTAGTACCACTATGTGAGCAACACTGTGGGTCTGCGTTGCCTGTAACTGGTGCCCACTATGTCAGGAACACCACGGGAATACCGGCGCTCGTGATTAGTCCACCTAGGTGAGGAGCCTCATCGGTTTGCGTTGGCTGTGCGTACCGCCATTGTGTGAGAAACACCATAGGTCTGCGTTCCCTGTATGAAGTAGAATACTTGTGAGTAGTACCGACTTGTGTCGAACAACGTGAGTCCACAAAACAGCTACGCTGGCGTAGCAGGGGGACAGGTGATACTCCCACGTGGCGCGTGCCAGGTGGCGGATAGGGGGGTCCTAACATGCTTGCCGGCGGACTTGAGGGAAATAAAATACCTCTCGCGGACCAAACACACTACCCCCTGAGGGTGGGGGACGCACATGTAGAATACACACGCGGTATCGCCTGCCTGTCGTATGAGTCGACTAGAAGGGATGACCTAGGCGCGGATATGGATTGCGGTGTGGTATAATGTGTTGGAACTCATATGGGTTGGAGGGGTTGAATACATTCACAGGTAATCCCTGCCTGTCGTAGATGGCGACTTAAAAGGCCATGTGGCCATGGTCCCCTATTTATATTTAACTATTTTTCCGGGGATCAGATGTAGACCATTTCCAAATTTGTATGTGCGTGCTGCCCGGAGACGGGCCTCTTACGTGTGTGATTTTGCCCAAAACCCCGCAATTAACAGCCCAGGATATTTGCGGGTGTGAGCGCCATGTACCTTGGCAGTAGTATCCGCCTGACAACACAGTTCCCCACACAGCCGAATGCCAGAAGGACATATTATTATAAATTATTTTTATCTCTATATTTAGTGCTCTGTACACGCTCTGGGGTACATGCTCTTGCGGGTGACTGGAGGAAGGAAGACCTAGTGCTCATTGCCTCAGTCATCCCGTATTAGGCATCGTCCAACTTCGGACCACGGGCAGTACCTGCTATGACCAGGTGGGTATTGCCTTGGCTGCTTGGTCTGGCTACAGAGACCCCTGATCGGAGTGGGTGGCATTCGGGGTGGAAGTTTTCGGGCATGGCTTCCAAACGAAGTCGCCCCTCTCAAGGTGGTCCCCCACCTAAGTCTATAACTTTTGCTCCCCTGAGAGGTTCAACTCCCTGGGAACATGCGCAGCGTGAAGGAATGGGATCCAGCTTCCCTAGGTTTCTGGTCGCTACCAGAACCGATGGGCATGATTTTAAGCTGGCAATGTCGATTATGTTTAGTAGACATATTGAAGGCGTCTAGGGCGAACTTGAGGACCTCGAGAAAATGCGCAACGGTAGTTTGCTTATGAAGACTCGTACAGCACTGCAAGCTGATCAGTTGCTTAAGTGCGACCACTTTGGCGAAATCCCCGTCAAAGTGGAGGAGCATAAGTCCTTGAACCTGGTTCGCGGAGTCATCTTTCACCGCGACCTTATTTTGAACACTGACGACGAGTTGATGGAAGACATGAAGAACCGAGGCGTGACACACGTCCGACGCATTACGCGCAAGGTCAACGTTGAAGACGTTGCCACTGGTGCCTTCATTGTCTCTTTCAAGTTGTCAGTGTTACCAGAGTAAGTCAAGGTAACAACTTATATTGCAATTTGAGGCCATACATCCCACCTCCTATGCGATGCTATCAATGCCAGCGATTCGGACATATAGTATCTTGCTGTTCGAATCAGTCTGTATGTGGTACATGTGGACGAGTAGCTCACGGCGCGGAGCAGTGCACAACCCCGTACAAGTGCACTAACTGCTCCGGTTTTCATTCTCCTCGGGATCGGAACTGTCCGACATATCTGAGTGAGAAGAAGATCCAGGAGATCGAGACCCTGGATGGTCTTTCCTACTAGGAAGCGCACCGTAAGTTTAATTCTACGTATACACCTGCCCGTACACTCGAGTATAGATGGATAGCTGAGAGTCTTCCAGGTTCGTCTTTCTCGACATCGTTACCGGTGACGATCGCTGCGCCCAAGGCGACTGTTGCTCCTCAGAGCAACATCGAAAAAAGTAAAAGCTCGAAGGGGGGACCACCCCACCTTCGACCAACCAAACGTCTGTGGAGGTTTGCAGTTCCCAGCCGGCACAGCAAGGGGGGAAGGGTAATTCTCCCCCCCACTAAGAGGTCGGCGAAAAACCTTGTCCCAGCCTGCGGAGGGGGCATCGTCGACCAGGGCTGGGAAACCATCTCCCAGCCCGTCTAAACCTGAAAAGGAGAAGGCGGCGAAGAAGAGCGCCCTTGCTGAGCGCTCTCGCACTTCTCCTGCGAAGCAGAAGTCATGCCCCCTATCTGGGGGGTATGAGTCTGCGCCGGGAGGTACTCCTGCTCCCAAACCTGCGCGCTCTCCTCGTAGGGGACCTGCTCCCCCCCGAAAAACGTCGATGTTCTGGGCGGCTCCCCCGCCATCTGTTGATGACGGAATGGATGTCGCGCTGTCCTCTACATCTACAGATGTAGATGTAGATAGTGTTTAGGCTTGCGAGCATGTTGTCGCTCATAACCTAACACTCCTTTTATAGTCCACACTATGGCACCGTTACAGTGGAATTGTAACGGTTATGACAGGCATCTTGCTAAGTTACGTCAGCTCATTAGTGAGTACGCAGCGAATATAGTCTGTGTTCAGGAGACCAACTTCTGACGTGGTCATCGTAGGTCTTGAGAAATTTCAGACTATACTCGACAGAACGGTACTATGCTTACCGTGCTTCCGGCGGTGTTGGCATTTTTGTACGTTCTGATACCTACAGCGAAGAGGTTCCATTAAGAACACCGCTTGAGGCTGTAGCTGTTCGCGTACCGCTGCCTGTCATAGCAACAGTGTTTATTTTCCATCAGGCCAGCATCTTAACATAAATGATGTCGCTGATCTTATAGACCAGCTTCCAACTCCCTTCCTCTTATTGGGAGATTTTATCGCTCATCACCGCACATGGGTCTCTGAGACGCCTTGCCCCCGGGGAAGAGAGCTGGAAACACTACTAACAGAGCTGGATTTATGTATTTTGAACACAGGGGAACTAACTAACTTAAGTGTACGTTACGGCACATATAGTCGCATAGACGTAAGTCTATGCAGCCGAACGTCGGTTCCACTGTTTCCGTGGTATACACACGATGATCTCTTTGGCAGTGACCCTGATCCCATCGTGCTTACTTTGTTGAAACATAAATCCGTCGAGGCTCCCCTCGATGGATTCTTAAACATACTGATTGGCCAAAGTACATATCACTAGCTGTCTTTAATGACGATATCAGGCGGACAGTCGGCGAGGAAATAATTAATGTCACCCAAGTTACTCTTTCTGCTGCTGAGGAGTCCATTCCGTTCTTCTCGGGGACTCCTCACCGTAAACCCGTTCCTTGGTGGAACGATGAAATAGCAGCAGATATCAAAGAACGCCTTCGAGCTCATAAACGTTGCCGTAGACAGCCTACTGTGGCCAAGTTGTTAATATTTAAGAAACTCCTCGCTAAGGCGCGAGTTCTTATTCGACAAAGTACGAAGGCTTCATGGGAGAGATATGTGTCGTCTCAAGTGTGGACTAAGCTTCGACGGATTTCGGGTATCCAAGGATCATCTGCTATACCGGGAATTTCCATTTCAGACAGTGTCGCCACCGACCCTCTCGCGATTGCAACCATCTCGCTAGTCATTTCGCGGATGTATCTGGCTCCGGGAATTACCATCCTGATTTCCTCGCTCCGAAGCGGGAGGCAGAACTTCATCATATTAGTTTTGACACCCAAGCTTCAGTGGACTACAACGTGCCCTTTGCGGAGTGGGAACTCCGCAGAGCCTTACCGCTTTGCAAGTACACGTCTCCTGGACCGCACAACATCCATAACCAGATGTTGAAACACCTTAGTGATGATAGTTTACTATATCTCCTTCGTGTGTTCAACCGACTCTGGATAGAGGGTGATTTTCCGTCTCAGTGGCGAGAGGGCATAGTTATTCCTGCCCTCAAGCCTGACAAGGATCCTAAGTATGCAGGAAGCTACAGACTAATTTGTCTCACAAACTGCCTGTGTAAGCTATCTGAGAGGATGGTAAATCGCCGACTCGTGTGGTGTCTGGAGAAACAAGGACTCTTGTCAGAGTACCAATGTGGTTTTCGAGCCGCTCAGTCCACCACTGACCACTTGGTCCGCCTGGAGAGCTCTATCCAGGACGCGTTTCTCCGCAAACAGCACTTGGTAGCTGTTTTCTTTGACTTGGAGAAGGCCTACGACACCACATGGCGATATGGTATCCTTTCAGTCCTGCATCAATGGAGATTCCGAGGTAACTTGCCAGTATTTATTGCGAATTTTTTGACCCTCCGTCTGTTCCGTGTCCGAGCGGGGAGGACATATTCGCAATACCACGTTCAAGAAAGTGGAGTCCCACAGGGATCGGTATTTAATGTTACTCTGTTCGCGATTGCCATAAACGGTATTGTTTCTGCTGCTGGTCCAGCCGTAATACCGTTCCTATATGTGGACGACTTCGCTCTGCACTATAGCTCGTGCAGTATGGCAGTCGCAGAGCGACAGTTACAGCAGGCTATTACGAGGGTTGAGCAGTGGACCTTACAAAATGGATTTCGGTTTTCTGCCGCAAAGACCTCTGTTGTCCATTTTTGTCGTCAACGTACTCTTCACCCGCATCCTGAGCTCTATTTAGGAAATGTCGTTCTGCCAGTTGTTGACACTTACCGATTTCTTGGGCCCCTTTTCGGTAGTACATTATCGTGGGAGCCACATGTGCGGCAGTTGAAAGTGCAATGTGCTAAGAAGCTTAATACCATGAAGTTTCTTAGCAGCACTTCTTGCGGGGCTGACCGTGCGGTGCTCCTACGATTCTTTAGGGCACATATTTTATCTCGCCTAGACTACGGCAGTGCAGCATATGGCTCAGCAAGACCAAGCGTTCTTGCGAAGCTAAGCAGCATCCACCACAGCGGGGTTCGGTTGACGACGGGAGCCTTTCGTACAAGCCCCATAGCTAGCCTACTCGCTGCGTCTGGTGTGCCGCTTTTACACCTGAGGCGCCAGCAAATGCTTCTTACCTATGCTGCTAATTTGCGACAGATGCCACTTCATCCAAGCTATCCTTGCGTGTTCAACAATGGGAACCGTTTGCTGTACGCCGCTCGTCCACGAGCAACGCGGCCGGTTGGAATACGTTTAGAAAGCAGTTACGGATTGTTTGACGTACATTCGGTTCCTTGCCTTGTCAGACAAGCAAGTTGGGTACCTCCGTGGGTAGTACGACGACCTGAAATCATCCTGGATTTGCACACTGGCCCGAAGAAGAACACGGACCCTTCGATTTATCGGAGGCTCTTCTTGTCCGTTGTTGGCCGCTATCCAGGTTCAGTCGTCGTCTACACGGATGGTTCAAGGAGAGATACGAAGGTGGGCTCTGCGTTCGTTGTCGACAATGATAGGTTCCTTTTCGCTCTCCCGGAAACCTGTAGTGTGTACACAGCAGAGCTCTATGCTATCTGTAGAGCTCTGCGGTACGCACTGTACAATGAACGCCGACACTTTCTTGTGTGTACTGACTCCTTGAGTTCACTCCAGTCTATTGATACCTGTTTCCCTCGGCACCCTCTGGTGCAGCGGATCCAGGACCTGCTGGCCGGGTGTTCGGATGCCGGCTCCAGAATCACATTTCTGTGGCTCCCAAGCCACTTGGCATAGAGGGAAACGAGTTAGCAGATCAGGTTGCCAAGGAGGCAGTTACACTGCCCCCGTTGCCTTTCAAGGTTCCAGCAAGTGATATTCGCACTCAGCTGGGACATCTGGTCATGTCCCATTGGGAGATGGAGTGGCATGCCATTCCACTTCCCAACAAGCTGAGAGCGATAAAAGGAACAACGAAGGTATGGAGGACTTCCCTTCGGGCCTCTCGGAGGGAAGCCGTGGTATTATGTCGTCTGCGGATCGGCCACGGTATCCTGACTCACTCGCATCTTTTGAAAGGAGAACCCCCTCCGATGTGTACCTGCGGCGACCATCTTACCGTGGTACACCTCCTTACGCAGTGTATGGACCAGGTCGATCTTCGCCGTAGTCTTAACCTTCCGCGTACCGTCTCCCTTATCTCGCGAGATGACGAGCAGTCAGCAGACCTCGTCATCAGCTTTGTGAGGGATAGTGGTCTGTTTTATCGTGTGTAGTGATGTCCTTTGTCCTCATGTATTTGTTTCAATTGTGCTTTTATCCCATTGACTTCTTTTTCGTTTGTGTTGCGTATTTTAATGTGTTATTTTAACATCTAATGTTAATTATATATCTGCACTACCAGGCAATGCCTTATTCCTTTTCTCCCTGTATTCTCTCTTATTTTATTAGAAAATAAGGCATTGCGAATTAGATCCACTGCTGTTTTAATCTCATACTCATTTTTTCATCACCATATTTTTTCACTCTTGTCAGTGGATACACTTTTTAAAAATTTTAAATATCATGTATCATGCGTCCATCACGTTCCATTAGGGGCCGATGACCTTCGATGATAGGCCCCTTAAAACAACAAGCATCATCTTCATCATCAAAATGATCTCTCTGTGGGGCGGTTGAATAACACCCACGGTATTCCCCCACGAACCTACTACGCTGGCGTAGCAGGGGGGAGAGGTGATACTCCCACGTGGCGAGTCCCAGGTGGTGGATAGGGGTTCCTAACCGGCTTGCCGGCGCACTTGAGGGAAATAAAATACCTCTCGCGGTCCAAACACACTACCCCTTGCGGGTGGGGGACGCACATGTAGAATACACCCGCGGTATCCCCTACCTGTCGTAAGAGGCGACTAAAAGGGGCGACCAAGCGATGCTGGTATTAGAAACATGAAACTACTCTTGATTAGTACCGTCACGCGGCGAACACCATGGGTCGCCTTTACTTACAAGTAGTACCACTATATTTGGGACACAATAGATTTGTGATGAGTAGCAGCAGAGCGTGGTTCCCCTGTGGGTTTCCAGTACCCGTGATTAGTACCATTGTGAGAAACACTACTGGTCTGGGCGTTGCCTGTGAGTTGTACAACTCTATGAGCGACACCGTGGGTCTGCGTTGCCTCTGATTAGTACCCACTATGTGAGGAACACCACGGGAATACCGGCGCCCGAGATTAGTACGCCTAGTTGAGGAACCCTATCGGTTTGTGTTGGCTATGAGTGGCGCCATTGTGTAAGAACACCATAGGTCTGCGTTACCTGTACGGCGTACGATACGTGTGAGTAGTACCATCATGTGTGGAACACCGTGAGTCTTCGCTACTTTTAATCAGTACCCCAACATGACAAATAGCATGGTTCTACTTTACTAGCGATAAGTACCATGCTGAAGGTCCGTTGACCTGGATCTTGGAGCTCTTTAGACATCAAGCATCCTCGATTCGGGGTTGTGCTTGAGAAGTTGTCCCTTTCTTAGTAATACTACTATTTATGACCTTTTTGAGTCGGATCCACTGGTTTTTTATTTGTTTTGGTTTTTTGGGATTCATGTTCATCCATTCATTCTTCATGCCTTTTTTTATTTTGGTCAGTGGATGATTTTGAACTTTTTGTTATTTCATTTCGTACCATTAGGGGCCGCTTACCTCGATGTTAGGCCCCTTTAAACAAAAATCATCAACATCATCACGGTATCCCCTGCCTATCGTAAGAGGGGACTAGAAGGTACCAAGGTGCTCTCGACTTGGGAGCCTGGGTTGGCGACCACGGGGCCCTTAGCTGAGTCCTGGCATTGCTTCCACTTACTTGTGCCAGGGTCCTCACTTTAATCTATCCTCTCCTACCTCGCTTGGTCAACTCATTTTTTTTCCGATCCCGACGGTATTAGTGTATTCGAGGCCTAGAGAGTCTTTCATTTTCACGCCCTTCGTGCCCCTAGCCTTCGTCCGTTACTTCATGTTTTGAAGTGACAGATCCCTTCTTTTTTCTTCTTTTTCGGTCTGTCTACCCGCTGTGGATGTGGATGCAGACGAAGAATACACCCACAGTATCCCCTGCCTGTCGTGGGAGGCGACTAAAAGGGACGACCAAGAGGTGATTGTATTGGAACCATGAAACTGCTTTTGATTAGTACCATCACGCGGGGAACACCATGGGTTGTCTGTACTTTCGAGTAGTACCAATATATTGCACCCGCCCACCTCCTGAGTCCCAGACTAGCATTTATCTCAGGGGTGATCAGTTCGAAAACGAATAAAAAAAATTTTTATATCAAAAAATATATATATCGGCGCATCAAATGAACACAGGGATGAACGGGGCATGAAAATTTAAGGTTACGGGGGACGACTCATTCATGGATACAAAATTCTGACTCCACAATAGGACTGGGAAGTGACAACTTAAATTCCATGGGCATACTGGACTAACTACAATGAAAAGATATGGAAGCTGTTTCCTATTGAAACTGCAATGAGGAGCAATTTATTCACTTATTTTGCATACTACACATGATGACAAATTTACATTGGGACACTTTTAATCCTGAAAAATAAATGACATAATACTTGGATTTTACCTCACTACTCTGGTAGTGTAAAACATCTGGTGAATTCGTCCCAATTGGTTACTGGGGATCGAATTCACATCCGTATGATTGGACGTTTCACCGCTGGAGATATTCTTTCGGCGACGAAGGCACGACAGTAACTTTTTACTGTCGTCTCCTCGTTCCGTTTGGACATGAGACACTTCCGGTATGTACATTCTGGTGAGCCGGACACCCACCGTAGAAAATGTTATCGCCTCGAAAAAACGGGAATTTATAATACGGACAAACTCTAGCCTATTATTTCCAGATTCACAAACACACCAGGTAGAGTTCATTAACTCAAAAGCTACTTTAATATTTACACTTGTCAATACGACAAGACGTACGGAAAGGTTCATTACTCTGCTCTGACCCTGCAAACATGTGCCGTCCGTGGGTTATTTACGGATCTACCGCTATCTCCCCGTGAAAACCCAACATCTGGTTCAGAGCAATTCGACACAGGATGACTGTCCCTAGCATATCCTCCTATTATTATTAGATAATATCATTACCATTCTCTGTCTGATCATTAGCATATACTTTGACTACCATCAATTAATTTATTATTATCATTAATTTCAATTATAATCCGGTATTTGATTATTATCATTTGTCATCCGGGATGATTATATGCCAACCCTTGCCGACGTTTCAAACGAAGGTTAGTTCTTCCTCCTAAATTATCCGCACAATATAATGATCAGCTTCCTCATAAATATTTTTATTATTATTATTATTATTATTATTATTATTATTATTATTATTATTATTATTATTATTATTATGATTATTAGTGGAAATCGTGATTATCGTAACCCGTAATCATCCTCGCTATAATACTTCAACTTCTCGCTCTTATTAATTTCATCAAAAAAAAATAAGTTTAAAAAAAAGTACCTTCATTGGTTATTCTTCTTCTCCTTCTTCAAATATTTTATTTATTATTATTATTAGTTAAAAATCTCAAATCTTTCATTTCATCTCCCAACATCATTATTATGTCCAAAATATAAAAAAAATTATTCTTCAAAAAAAAAAGTAGCTTAGTTTTTATTATTATTATTATTTTAAAAAAAAACTTAAATTCGCCTGTTACACGGTAGTTCACTCTTAATATGTTTAACGCATAACCCCTTTTACAATTCCGATTTATCTTGGCACTAAGCACTTGATTTAAGACAAGATTCACTTGGAGTATGATTATTGTTATTATTATTATTACAAATGGAAAGATGATATTTTAATATCCACTCTTTAGAATTTAGTCACATATGTTAAATCCCGTTCTGAACCACTAAGATCTGCTTTATATCGGTCGGGACACCACGGTATTCGGGACCGTACCTTCAACTTCGTACTGCCGTTAATTTTATATGGGGACACCTGTCCTCCCAAGACACATCTCACAACCTATGGCACATCGCGGCTGGGCAAATACCTCCAATGCCGGCGATTGCTAAACTATTCCTTCAAATTTGAAGTCCATTTCCTTTCATCGGAACTCTTCAAACATTTAATTCATAAAATAATCCTCGGTGCGTGGATTCTACCACTAAACACCGGCATATGCATTTATATCATCTTAGGCCTTGAGATTCATCTATTTCATCATTACAAACAATACGGCTCAATTTATTTCACGCCGGATATTCGTCCCTCATGACTTCCAACTCTAAATATGGGCTCAAATCATTCTGGGCTTTTAACATATCGTGACCATTCTAATTCACGTGCCTATATCGCTTTTAAACAAAATTTTAATGGTTAAATTAAAGTCCAAAAACGTAAAATCAAAAATTTACGTAAAATCAAACTGACTACGCGAATGAAAGTCTTTAACGCTACATGTCATCTCCACATTGATTATTATATCTGCACTGGCTAACTCGCGAAGCACCGTCATTATTATTATTATACTTTAACTTGCACACGCCCAAATATTATTATTATTATTATTTTACTTTCCTTTGTCGACTCACAAACATGATTATTATTAGTATTTTAATGACCTTCCGTACGCAACACAAATCTTCCATACTCTGGCTTTTTCATAATCTGGCTGTCTAATAGAAATTATTCCTAATTAAATTACAAATGA
The DNA here is from genome assembly GCF_040414725.1 of Anabrus simplex. Lineage (NCBI taxonomy): Eukaryota > Metazoa > Arthropoda > Insecta > Orthoptera > Tettigoniidae > Anabrus > Anabrus simplex. Next base: position 85,152,263 of record NC_090268.1, on the reverse strand, counting down.
TCACCTCAGTGATTGAAGATCAAATAAATGGGTTAGCACAAAAAAGGAATTTAACACTTGAAATGAACTTAAGTCAAAGTATTACAAACAGCATGCATTAATTGAAAGAATATATCCCATATTTACATTATATACAACAAACAAATGCTCAAATTAATTAATCTAACCCATTATTACGTTAATATAAATTAGTTCGTCCGTCTAACAAAAAAATAAAATCATGGACTCGGGAAGCGGACCATGTTAAGTAACCATAATTAATTTACACTGAACCCCGTTTAGTCGCGATAACATCCCCTAAATATCAAAATTGTGTACTCATTCCTGTGTAGAATTCCATTGTCTCGTAGCGGAGGAGATATAGGCTTTACGGCCCCATGGTGATTTAACCGTCCATCATGTCGCACAATACAAATTTAACATAATAAAACACTTCTGGGTGACTACCCATGATTAATACCTTATTACACTATTTTACACAAAAATATTAATAACAAAAAAAAACACTTATAGGTGCTCCTAGACCCATGACACTCGCACAATATACTCTTCATATACGCCCGAAACACACGTCGTGACACATTACGGCGAAATGTCGTTCATTTGAACCGGCGCGTATCGCGTCTTCAACCGGCACTTCCTGGTTTATTTCAAGCCGTCTTGATCATCGCCTAGCTCCTATAATTCCCTGCTCGGATAGTTATTCACCGTCTATCTTGAGGTGTTTACTTCAGGCTCCGCACACTGCCTTCCAAAGGTACTGTCGGCGTTCCGTTAGTTATTTATTATTTAAACACATGACATTCATTAAATTCAACATACAATTGTGCTGATTATACACACTCGGTACTATGGATAATTTCACTGTTCGTATTCATTCTCCTAATAATTCACGTACTTTCAGCTCTAATTGACTTCGAATACGTCCCGAGGTACTGACTTACAGAGTCAACATGTCAGAGTCTCAACTACTTCATTACGACTGACACGACTGGTGACCGATAACGACTGGTGACTGGTAAGAACTGAGTGATGTGAGGTCCGCTCGGTCACAACTGGTGACTTCAAACGACTGAGTACTGGTAGGAACTGCTGTGATGTGAGGTCCGCTACTGGACTTTTATGGACGATATGATTTCCCGCCGGGGTCATCCGCGGTCAACTTCTGGAGAGGGGGGTTGGTTATCCTAAATCGGCATATGCAGGCGGAGTTGGATCTCTTGCTTTATCCTACTTAATACACTGGTGATACACATGCATGTGTCGTATTCTGAACTCCTATCGTTCGGTGATCATGGAAATATCACTTAATTTCTGTCCTCCACCTTTCGCGCGCTAACTCGGCGTCCCTGATGGCGTGCTCATCTCGACCAATGGCGAGATAGCGTGGGTCATTTCCACGAATTCATTACTTTAATTTATTACAATTACCATTATTCAACATGGGAACGATATCACAAAAATCCCCTCTATTCAATCATGTGGTTGGAATAATTTAATTATTGTTATCGGAGAAGCTAACTGGAGTTCACTCTGAGTTTTTCTTATGTTGGTTCATCTGCGGCCTACGATAAATTTTCTCATTGGTCAACACCGCTTTGGTTAGTTTTAAATCTCTCCCTGTTAAACGTGGCCACACCAAATGCCTCGGGCGTGAAAATACCCGGTACGTCATATTCTCGGTATTGGCGATACACCTGCTCGGCCTTGGTCCGAAATATATACTCTTTCACTTCCTTGTAGTAATTATTCTGTTGTTGTGAGCTCTAGATTTTAATCCTCTTATCTTTTGACCAGGAAACCTTCTTCCCCTTAATGACAAGCTTACCGTGGCGCCGGACTGTCGCGATCATGTTGAAATTCTCCCGTCCACACAAAACTGACACTGTATTTATTTAATATTCCAATATATCTGTATTTCTCATATCAAAATCAAATCATGAAACTAGGGGATATCTCATCAGGGTACAATATTAGGTACGAAATGGCTTTGTGATTAGTAGCACTAAGGTGGCTGGCCTGGGGGTTTCCAGTACCCGTGCGTCGTACCCATGTGAGCAACACCGCGGGTCTGGGCGTTGCCTGTGAGTTGTACCACTATATGAGGAACACCGTTGTTCTGCGTTGCCTGTGATTAGTTCCCACTATATGAGGAACGCCACGGGATATTACGAGTCCCTGTGGTTAGTACACCTAGGTGAGGAACCTTATACCCCTGTGGGTGGGGGACGCAGATGAAGAATAGATAGATAGATAGATAATGCCTTTATTGGTGGCGAAGTTAGGGCTCGAGGCCCTCTCTTACACTTAACTACTAGATGAGTATACATATATATAACTTATAATTTCGAATACAAATAAAACAAATAATACTAATAGCAATAATAATAATAATAATAAAGGAATCCTCAATTTTAAAATACGCAAAATAACGTACACTTAAATTATGTAACTGCAGTAATCCATTCATTCATCCCATTCATTCGTTCATTCACTCAACAATTATCCAGCAAGTCAGCGGGATCTACCCAGCAAATGCTCCCGGTAAGCCCCTTTAAACTTGCGATGAGAAGGATTTTCTCTAATGTTCGCAGGTAGCGAATTCCAAGACATAGACACAGAGATTATGAAGGAGCGGTTGTACACAGCAGTGCGGTTTGCAGGTATGGCAAGAGAGGAACCAGATCTTGTATTGTGTTCATGATAGGACGAGAGGTAAGAAAAAGATGAAGACAGATAGTCGGGAGTATTAGTGGAAAGAACTTTCTGCAGAAGTGATAGCATGTGAAGTTCACGGCGCTGGTGCACTCGAAGCCACGACAGCTCCTTATAATAAGGTGATATATGAGCATCATATCGCAGATTAAAGATATATCTAATGCAGCTGTTCAGGCTCCGATCCAGTTTCTTGTTACTGTTCCAGGTTATTCCAGTCAACACAGTGTCACAGTAGTCAAATATAGGTAGTATAAGAGAGCGAATTATTTGTACTTTAAGTCGAACAGAGAATATATTAGCGAACCGTTTCAGGGGGTATAAGCATTTATGTACTTTATTGCATGTGCTTATCACCTGTTGAGTCCAGTTTAGAGTCTCAGTCATGATAATTCCTAAATTGGTCACTGAAGTAGAGTAGGGTATGATTTTATTGTTTAAAATTATTGGGGGGATGTTCTGTTGCTTGAGGGAATAAAGGTTTTTACTGGTACCGATAATAATAACTTGAGTCTTATTTGGATTCATTAATAAACTGTTTTTATTTGCATAGTCACTAAGATGTTGAAGGTCAGAATTTATTTTAGTAATTGCAGTATCAATATCACTCGGTTTTGAATGATAGTAAATCTGTATATCATCCGCGTACACTTGCAATTTGCAGAATTTAAGAGCTTTTGATATATCATTAATGTGGATGATAAATAGCAGTGGTCCGAGAACTGACCCCTGAGGGACGCCGAGGGTCTTCCTTTGCCATCCTGAATTCAAATTTCCAACTGTTACACGTTGCCGGCGATTTTCAAGATAAGATAAAAAGAAACGAAGTGATACACTATTAAAATTTAGCTCTCGAAGTTTCTGCAGTAGTAACTGAGGATTAACAGTGTCGAAGGCACTACCGAGATCTAATAATGTCAATACAGTCACGTCCCGTTGGTCCATTGCACGTCTGATATCATCTGTCACTCGTAGTAAAGCTGTCGCAGTGCTATGTCCTTTCCTGAAGCCGGATTGAAAGGGATTAAGGGGGGAATGCTTGGTAAGGTATTCAGTAACTTGTGTATAAACTAGACGTTCAAGCACCTTGGATAAGGGTGGTAGAATGGATACTGGACGATAATCTGAAGGAGAATCCAACTTGGAGCTCTTCGGGATGGGTCTAATTAGTGCATCTTTCCAAACATCTGGGAAAACTCCGTTTGTCAGGCAGTAGTTAAATATATGAGTTAGTATTGGCAGAACAACTCCTAAGATATCCTTAATAAGCGATATAGGAATGTCATCATTACCTGTGGCATTAGATGTTACAGCGTATATCACACGTTTAACTTCATTCGAGCTGACATTTTAAAAAGATAATTGCTCATACACAGACTGATCTTGTAACAAGGGTAGTGAATTTTCTGGGAAGGAGGTAGAGGCTATTCTTGGCCGTGCGAAATGATCATTTAAAACATCTAGCGATATGCTTGGCACATGTTGCTCTACGGATTTACCTATACCTAACGTGCGTAATTTATTCCATTTTTGTCTCGGGCTGTTATTGTTCATCAGTTCCTGAAAGTATTTATATTTAGCATTCCTAATTAACTGCTTGGTTCTGTTTCTCAGAATCTTGTATCGCTGGAAATCATCTGTGTCATGCGTCTGTCTGCATTGTCTGTACAGTTTGTCACGACTGGCCATAGCAGATCTTATCTCGGCCGTTAGCCAAGCGGAAGAATGACGGGTGATTCTTACCTGTTTCTTTGGTGCGTGCTTGTCAAATATTTTCAGTACCAGTGAATTGAATTTGTTTACTTTAGAGTTTATGTTCTGAAAATTACATATACTATCCCAAGGCAAGTTATATGCATCGTAGCGTAGTTTATTCCGGTCCATATGTCGTAAGTCCCGTATTGCAATGTAGCGTGGTCTGTACTTCGGTATTCGAGTAGAATAACACACGTACAATAGGTCATGTGAAGAGATGCCAGGAGCAGGGATCTGTCCGCGCTTAATTACTTTTTAAGGTTGATTTGTCACAAGAAGATCAATTAAGGTATGACTTGTGCGGTCAGAGTAATGAACATGATTAGTAGCGTTGAGGGGTAAAATTGTCATGTTTGTAGCGATAAATAAATTCAGTAGATTGTTCGCGTCACTAGTCTGCTTCAAAAGGTCAGTGTTAAAGTCGCCCATGATTATAATGTCATCGTATGCCAAGATAAGATTTGCTAATGCCTCTTCAAATTCATCAGTCTGTCTTATTTTAGGCGGCTTGTATACAATCCCTATCAATATCTTTTTATGGCAGTCTAATTCTACAAACATAAATTCCGGTCGCAGTGTAAGTCGTGGGTCAGAAATGGAAATTACACCCACGGTATCCCCTGCCTGACGTAAGAGGCGACTAAAAGGGCCCAAAGGGCTCTCAACGTGGGAGTGTGGATTGGTGACCACGGGGCCCTTAGCTGAGTTTTGGCATTGCATCCACTTACTTGTGCCAGCATCCTCACTTTCGTCTACCTGTCCGACCTCCCTTGGTTAACTCTTGTTCCTTTCCGACCCCGACGGTATTAGAGCATTCGAGGCCAAGGGAGTCTTCCATTTTCACGCCTTTCGTGGACCTTGCATTTCTTCGTCCGTTACTTCATTTTTCGAAGCGACGGATACCTTCTTATTTTTCTCTCCGTTTACCCTTGTGGGTGGGGGACGCAAACGAATAACACACCCACGGTATCCCCTGCCTGTCCTGCGAGGCGACTAAAAGGGTGACCAAAGGATGATTGAATTCGAACCATGAAACTACTTTTGATTCGTACCATCACGCGGGGAACGCCATGGGTTGGCTGTACTTGCGAGTATTACACCATTGTGTGAGAAACACCATAGGTCTGCGTTACCTGTACGAAGTACAATACTTGTGATTAGTACCATCTAGTGTGGAACACTGAGTCTTCGCTACTTTTGATTAGTACCCCAGCATGACAAATGGCATGGTTCTACTTTACTCGCTACATGTACCATTCTGAGGAGCCTTAGATCTGGATTTTTGACTCCTTTAGACATCAAGCATCATCGAATCAGGATTGTGCTTTATGAGTGGTCCCTTGATCAGTAATAAATTATTTATGATCATTTTTGAGTTGGATCCACTATTTTTTTTGTTTGCTCGTTTTCAGTTGTTTTTTTTGTTTTGTTTTACCTGCGGCGCCAGCAAATGCTTCTTTTGTATGCTGCTAATTTGCGACAGATGCCACTTCATCCCAGCTATCCTTGCGTATTCAACAATGGCAACCGTTTTCTATACGCTGCTTGTCCTCGGGCAACGCGGCCGGTTGGCATACGCTTGGAGAGTTGTTACAGGTTGTTTAACGTACCTTCGGTTCCTTGCCTTGTTAGACAACCAAGTGGGGTACCTTCGTGGGTAGTACGGCGACCTGAAATTATCCTGGACCTACACACTGGCCCGAAGGAGAATACGGACCCTTCGATTTATCGGAGGCTCTTCTTGTCCGTTGTTGGCCGCTATCCAGGTTCAGTCGTCGTCTACACGGACGGTTCAAGGACAGATACGAAAGTGGGCTGTGCGTTCGTTGTTGATAATGATAGGTTTCTTTTTGCTCTCTCGGAAACCTGTAGTGTGTACACAGCAGAGCTCTATGCTATCTGTAGAGCTCTGCGGTACGCACTGTACAATGAGCGCCAACACATTCTTGTGTGTACTGAATCCTTGAGTTCACTCCAGTCTATTGATACCTGTTTCCCTCGGCACCCTCTGGTGCAGCGGATCCAGGACATGCTGGCCGGGTGTTCGGATGCCGGCACCAGAATCACATTTCTGTGGCTCCCAAGCCACTTGGCATAGAGGGAAACGAGTTAGCAGATCAGGCTGCCAAGGAGGCAGTTACACTGCCCCCGTTGCCTTTCAAGGTTCCAGCAAGTGATATTCGCACTCAGCTGGGACATCTGGTCATGTCCCATTGGGAGATGGAGTGGCATGCCATTCCACTTCCCAACAAGCTGAGAGCGATAAAAGGAACAACGAAGGTTTGGAGGACTTCCCTTCGGGCCTCGCGGAGGGAAGCCGTGGTATTATGTCGTCTGCGGATCGGCCACGGTATCCTGACTCACTCGCATCTTTTGAAAGGAGAACCCCCTCCGATGTGTACCTGCGGCGACCATCTTACCGTGGTACACCTCCTTACGCAGTGTATGGACCAGGTCGATCTTCGCCGTAGTCTTAACCTTCCGGGTACCGTCTCCCTTATCTCGCGAGATGACAAGCAGTCAGCAGACCTCGTCATCCGCTTTGTGAGGAATAGTGGTCTGTTTTATCGTGTGTAGTGATGTCCTTTGTTCTCATGTATTTGTTTCAATTGTGCTTTTATCCCATTGACTTCTTTTTCGTTTGTGTTGCGTATTTTAATGTGTTATTTTAACATCTAATGTAAATTATATATCTGCACTACCAGGCAATGCCTTATTCCTTTTCTCCCTGTATTCTTTCTTATTTTATTAGAAATTAGAAATAGATCCACTGCTGTTTTAATCTCATACTCATTTTCTCATCACCGTATTTTTTAACTTGTCAGTGGATTCATTTTAAAATTTGGAATATCTTGCATCATGTCGTCCATCTCGTTTCATTAGGGGCCGATGACCTCGATGTTAGGCCCCTTTAAACAACAAGCATCACCATCATCATCATCATCATAACTTACTTGTGTCAAACTCCTCAGTTTCATCTGTCCTATCCGACCTACCTTGCTTAACTCTTGTTCTTTTTCCGACCCCGCGGTATGGCGTACGGATGCCTAGGATGTTATTCATTTTTCACGTCCTTCGTGGCCCTTGTCTTTCTTTGGCCACTACCTTCATTTTTCGAAGTGTTGGATCCCTTCCATTTTCCCCTCTTATTAGTGTTAGGGCCCAGTTGTACTTACTTTTAAAACAATAATCGCCTCTCTTAAATAGATATATTCCATTATTTCTGAAATGCAAATTATATGTTCAAAAATACTGAAATCTCGCTTAAGGTTATAGACCGCTACAACACCGGAAATGAAAAACAGGAACGGCAAGTTTGCTTTCATAAGAACTCTGTTCTGACTTCCGTAATAAATGAATTGCCAAATGATTTCAGTTCATAGATCTCGAGTTTTATTGGGGAACATCAAAGAAATGGAAAGGGATCGTTCACATTCCCAAGTACTTTATTCTTCGATTTATAAAGACGATTATAAATCAGTAGCTGTTCATTTTTTCTTTTGATCTGAGTCACTCAATAACTCACCCAACGAATACATCTTCCGTCAATACATTGCCTACTTTGCCTCAAAGAGCAGAAGTCGAAACCGTAAATATTACTCTGATATTGGAAGCAGATTCCACGTAAAAAGATTGTAAGAACTCGACTTATTTCACTGACAGAGAGGAACAGAGAACAAAATAATATCAGTTTTAACTCTACCATGGTGTGTACTTGCGGCCGTTGACCTGGATTTTTGAACCTTTAGACAAGCATCCTCGATTCAGGATTGTGCTTTATAAGTGGTCCCTTGGTCAGTAATACACTATTTATGATCTTTTTTGAGTTGGATCCACTGTTTTTGTTCGCTTGTTTTATGTTTTTTGGTTCATGTCCATCCATTTCTTCTTCATGACATTTTTTTATTTTGGTCAGTGGATGATTTTGAACTTACAAATTGCAATTACATTTCGTCTCATCTGGAACCATTAGTGATAGATGACTTACATGATAGGCCGCTTTAAAATACAAGCATCATCATCATCATCATCATCATTTTAACACGGGATTAGCCTTCTTGTCATTGGGCATTAAGCCCACTTATGTTCTGATTAGAAATGTCTATACCACGAACCTACTACGCTGGCGTAGCAGGGGGAGAGGTGATACTCCCACGTGGCGCGTCCCAGGTGGCGGAGAGGGGGTCCTAACCGGCTTGCCGGCGGACTTGAGGGAAATAAAATACCTCTCGCGGACCAAACACACTACCCCCTGCGGGTGGGGGACGCACATGTAGAATACACCCGCAATATCCCTTGCCTGTCGTAAAAGGCGACTAAAAGGGGCCACCAAGAGATGATTGAATTAGGACCATGAAAGTATTTTTGATTCGTACCACCATGCGGGGAACACCATGGGTTGCCTGTACTGGCGAGTAGTACCTCTACATTAGGTACGAAATAGGTTTGTGATTAGTAGCAGCAAGAGGGGGTTCTCCTGTGGGTTTCCAGTACCCGTGCGTCGTACCTATGCGAGCAACACCGCGGGTTTGGGCGTTGCCTGTGAGTTGTACCCACTAAGTGAGGAACACTACGGGATAGAGCGAGTCCCTGTGGTTAGTACACCTAGGTGAGGAACGTCATCGGTTTGCGGTGGCTATGAGTGGCGCCATTGTGTGAGAAACACCATAGGTTTGCGTTCCCTGTACGAAGTACAATAGTTGTGAGTAGCACAATCTTGTATGGAACACCGTGAGTCTTCGCTACTTTTGATTAGTACCCCAACATGACAAATACCATGGTTCTACTTTACGACGTGTACCATTCGGAGGGGCCTTAGACCTGGTTTTTGGACCCCTTTAGACATCAAGCACCCTCGATTCAGGATTGTGCTTTATAAGTGGTCCCTTGGTCAGTAATAGTGTTATTTATGACCTTTTTTGAGTCGGATCCACTGTTTTTTGTTTGTTTGTTTGATTTTTTTCTTGATGTCCATCCATTCATTTTTCATGAACTTTTATTTTTTATTTTGGTCAGTGGATTTTTGAACTTTTTGTTGTGATTTCATTTCGTACCCTTAGGGGCCGATGACCTCGATGTTAGGCCCCTTTAAACAACAAGCATCATCATCATCAGAAATGTCTATAAGGAGTGCTGGTGATTCGCCTCCTTGCCTTTTGTTGATGGCCTGTTATGTGTAACCTTATCGTTTTGTTCTTAAGGCCTTGAAGTATGCCGCTGTTTATTCTGTACTCTTAGGGTAACTGTGCCTTCGTTTTCGTTCCCTTTGGGAACAGTAATTCAACTTATTGTGGAGCCTTGCGATTGATAAGCCCACCATGGGGCAACCGCGTATGAACACTTTGAAGTGGAGTCACCCTATTGGTTGTCTAGTGTAATTATGTCAAAAGCAACTGATTGCCCGTTCGAGGCTAGACTTTTGCATTTTGGAGCTGAGACTCGTATGAATTGCTCCTTTTCGGAGTAAACCTTGCTCTTTCACAATGTTGTACCCGTCAGGAGCAATTGTGCTCTTTCGTATGTAATTTAATGACTGGAAGTTTATCACAAGTTATTTTGTACCTGATTTAGGACTTCTAAGCACAAGGCGTTGTTAGAGCTTACGAGCTCGTTAACATTTTCATGCATTTCTCTCTCTCAATTTAAAAAACAGGAAAGACGTAAAATTTCCAAATTTGTTATAGTAAAAGTTGGTGTAGGGGTAGCGTGCCTGCCTCTTACCCGGAGGCCCCGGGTTCGATTCCCGGCCAGGTCAGGGATTTTTACTAGGACCTGAGGGCTGGTTCGAGGTCCACTCAGCCTACGTGATTAGAATTGAGGAGCTATCTGACGGTCAGATGGCGGCACCGGTCTAGAAAGCCAAGAATAAAAGCCGAGAGGATTCGTCGTGCTGACCACACGACACCTCGTAATCTGCAGGCCTTCGGGCTGAGCAGCGGTCGCTTGGTAGGCCAAGGTCCTTCAAGGGCTGTAGTGCCATCGTTGGTTTTTAAATAATACCCTATCCAGTCCTAAACCCAGGCGCTTCCTATTCCTCTGTGAGCCATGGAATTACCGGAATAATAATAATAGTAGAGTGCGGGCGTGTGATGTATGTACCACCAGAGTGAGTTGTGATCTTCTATTTCGCTATTGGTAACTTGTCGTGTTTTGTGTCTGAATACATCTGTTTACAAAAACCGATGTTGACACACTGGTCAGTCCTCTTGTCTCCCATTATATTCCTTCCGTATGCGTGCTCAGTGTAATAATTATTATTTCCCGTTTGTACCAACTACGGTTAGCTTCTCATTGCCCAGCATTTGAAAACAACGTCGCTTCCACGATTTCCAAGGTCACCTTATTTTACTTAAACCAATACCTACTCGCCACAATTAGGAAGTCATTATAACACATGAAGTTAAATATTAACATAAAATTAATGACAAATATCATCTTTGCTTAACGTTTTCAATGCAAGGAAACATGATTAGTGCGGAAACTCTACTCCAAATTGGGAATGAATTGTAAAATTATTACTTATTTTTATAATGGTTGTTACCATGATTTAGTGGAACAGCAGAGGTGAAAGAAGGTGCCAGGGTGAATGAAATATTTTCTAAGTTTTAACAAATAAGAATAACAAAACTTTAACAACAATAACAACTCAGCAACGGTTTGGCAATTTAGAACCGAGACTTATAAGGATCCAGGATTTCAACCTTTAAACATTCTTGGGGTAGCAAGCCCTAATTTTACAATTCTGAGCTCCTAGTTCAATTTTAACCCAGCAACAATTTGTTCAAAAGGGCAGAAAACCCCTACTTATTCACAATTAGAATATCAAGCCTCTCTGAGGCAATTTTACAACACATAAAAAGAGCTGACACGCTCTCAGTTTCCCACGCCTATTCAAGGTAACACCAAATATGTCTTATACTTTCTGGCCTTCCATGGCCTAGCTTAAAAATAGAAACAGGGGTATCTCGTACCCAACCTACAGGGCCTTCGAGTAAAAGAAATAGCCGTTAAATAAATGGCCCAAACAAAAGGAAGGAGGCGTATACTTGCACTCCTCTACGTAGCTTCTTAAAACCTAAAAGGCACTAGGCCGATGAAACAGGGGCTATTCCCAAACGATGGAGGTGACTCGTATGAGAATGATTTAAGACATTAAGGAAGAGAAGAAAATCAGTTACCAAAACGCAGTCACCTCAAACCAAAATGAAGGGGAGCTCGAGAGGGTAAATCACCCTCTATCCCCGAATTACAGTTACAGATTTAATTAAGTTTTTGCATAAGCCGGCAGAAAAGAACATGTTTAGAAAGATAGGTTACATATTAAAGTTTCAGAACTTTCCCGCGGGTTAAACTGCTGAGCACCACGAACCTACTACACAGGCGTAGCAGGGGGAGAGGTGATACTCCCACTTGGCGCGTCCCAAGTGGCGGATAGGGGGGTCTTAACCGGCTTGCCGGCGGACTTGAGGGAAATAAAATACCTCTCGCGGACCAAACACACCACCCCCTGCGGGTGGGGGACGCACATCTAGAATACACCCGCGGTATCCCCTGCCTGTCGTAAGAGGCGACTAACAGGGGCCTAAGGGGCTTTCAACCTGGGGGGAGTATGGATTGGCCACCACGGGGCCCTTAGCTGAGTCTTGGCATTGCTTCCACATACTTGTGCCAGGCTCCTCACTTTCGTCTATCCTGTCCGACCTCCCTTGGTCAACTCTTGTTCTTTTCCGACCCCGACGGTATTAGAGCATTCGAGGCCTAGGAAGTTTTTCATTTTCACGCCCTTCGTGGCCCTTGCCTTTCTTCGTCCGTTACTTCATTTTTCGAAGTGACGGATCACTTCTTTTTTCTCCTCTCTCTTTCTCTCTACCCCTGTGGGTGGGGGACCCAAACGAATAATACACCCACGGTATCCCCTGCCTGTCGTGAGAAGCGACTAAAAGGGGAGACCAAGGGATGGTGGAATTAGAACCATGTAACTACTTTTGATTCGTACCATCACGCGGGGAACACCATGGGTTGCCTATACTTGCGAGTAGTACCACTATGTTAGAACGAAATAGGTTTGTGATTAGTAGCACCAATAGCCTGGTCGGGGGTTTTCCAGTATCCGTGCGTCGTACCCATGTGAGCAACACCGTGGGTCTGGGCGTTGCCTGTGCGTTGTACCACTATATGAGCGACACCGTGGGTCAGCGTTGCCTGTGATTGGTACCCACTATGTCGAGGAACGGCACGGGATAGTGCGAGTCCCTGTGGTTAGTACACTCGGTGAGGAGCCTTCTCGGTTTGCGTTGGCTATGAGCGGCGCCGTGGGTCAGCGTTGCCAGTGATTGGTACCCACTATGTTGAGGAACACCACGGGATATGGCGCGTCCCTGTAGTTAGTACACTCGGTGAGGAGGCTACTCGGTTTGCGTTGGCTCTGAGCGGCGCCGTGGGTCAGCGTTGCCTGTGATTGATCCCCACTATGTTGAGGAACACCACGGGATAGTGCAAGTCCCTGTGGTTAGTACACTCGGTGAGGAACCTTATCAGTTTGCGTTGGCTATGAGTGGCGCCATTGTGTTAGGAACAACATAGGTCTGCGTTACCTGTACTAAGTACAATACTTGTGAGTAGTACCATCTTGTGTGAAACACCGTGAGTCTAAGCTACTTTTGATTAGTACCCCAAAACAAATACCATGGTTCTACTTTACTCGCGACATGTACCATTCTGTGGGGCCTTAGACATGGATTTTGGACCCCTTTAGACATCAAGCATCCTCGATTCAGGATTATGCTTTATATGTGGTCCCTTGGTCTGTAATACCTTTTTTTCTGATCCTTTTTGCGTAGGATCCACTGTTTTGTGCTTGTTTATTTATTGTTTTTTGGTTTCCTTTTGGGTTCATGTCCATCCATTCATTCTTCATGCCATTTTCTTATTTTGGTCAGTGGATGATTTTGATTTTTTTTGTTGCCATTTCATTTCGTGCCATTAGGAGACGATGACCTCGATGTTACGCCCCTTTAAACTACAAGCATCATCATCATCGATATCCCCTACCTGTCGTAAGAGGCGACTAAAAGGGGCAACCAAGGAATTATTATATTAGAACTATGAAACTCCTTGTGATTAGTACCACCACGCGGGAAACAACATGGGTCACTTTTACTTGCGCGTAGTACCACTATGTTAGGTACCAAATATGTTTGCGATATGTAGCAAACGAGAGCGCGACGGTTTTTACAGTACCTGTGATTAGTAGCACTATATGAGCGACACCATGGGCTGACGGTACCCATGGTTCTGGCTTCCCTACGATTAGTACCCACTATATGAGGAACACCACGGGATAGTACGAGTCCCTGTGGTTAGCACACTTAGGTGATGAACACCATAGGTTTGCGTTGCCTGTAAGTAGCGCCGCAATGTGCGAAAAACCATAGGTCTGTGTTACATGTGCAAATTTCTTTACCTGTGAGTAGTACCATACTGTGTGGAATACCGCGAGTCTAAGCTACTTTTGATTAGTACTGCAACATGACTCATAGCACGGTTCTATTTTCCTAGCGATAAGTTCCATTATGAGAGGCCGCTGACGTGGATTTTGGACCCGTTTCGACTACAAGCATCATCGAGTCAGTACTGTGCTTTAGAAGCTGTCCCTTGGTCAGTAATAGTATAGTTTAACGCTAAGCCTTTGGGAATGTGGGGCATGTCGGGTGGGATCCACTGATTGTTTTAACTTCATATCCATCCATTAATTCTTCGTCCTCACGTTTTTGAATTCTGGTCAGTGAAGGATTATGTATTTTTAAATTGTAAGACCATTTCGTCTCATTTCGTACCACCCCCTGCGGGTGGGGGACGCACATGTAGAATACACCCGCGTTATCCCCTGCCTGTCGTAAGAGGCGACTAACAGTGGCCCAAGGGACTCTCAACTTAGGAGTGTGGATTGGCGACCACGGGGCCCTTAGCTGAGTCTTGGCATTGCTTCCACTTACTTGCGCCAGGCTCCTCACTTTCGTCTATCCTATCCGACCTCCCTTGGTCAACTCTTGTTCTTTTCCGACCCCGACGGTATTAGAGCATTCGAGGCCTAGGGAGTCTTTCATTTTCACGCCTTTCGTGGCCCTTGCCTTTCTTCGTCCGTTACTTCATTTTTCGAAGTGACGGATCCCTTCTTTCTTCCTTTTTCTCTCTCTTTACCCCCTGTGTGTGGGGGACGCATACGAATAATACACCCACGGTATCTTCTGCCTGTCGTGAGGGGCGACTAAACGGGGCGACCAAGGGATGTTTGAATTAGAACCATGAAACTACTTTTGATTCTTACCATCACGCGGAGAATACCATGGGTTGCCTGTACTTGCGAGTAGTACCACTATATTAGGTACGAAATAGGTTTGTGATTAGTAGCAGTAAAGAGGCTGGCCTGGGAGTTTCCAGTACCCGTGCGTCATACCCATGTGAGCAACACTGCGGGTCTGGTCGTTACCTGTGAGTTGTACCACTATATGAGCGACACCGTGGGTCAGCGTTGCCTGTGATTGGTACCCACTATGTCGAGGAACGGCACGGGATAGTGCGAGTCCCTGTGGTTAGTACACTCGGTGATGAGCCTTCTCGGTTTGCGTTGGCTATGAGCGGCGCCGTGGTTCAGCGTTGCCAGTGATTGGTACCTACTATGTTGAGGAACACCACGGGATATGGCGCGTCCCTGTAGTTAGTACACTCGGTGAGGAGGCTACTCGGTTTGCGTTGGCTCTGAGCGGCGCCGTGGGTCAGCGTTGCCTGTGATTGATCCCCACTATGTTGAGGAACACCACGGGATAGTGCAAGTCCCTGTGGAGTACACTCGGTGAGGAACCTTATCAGTTTGCGTTGGCTATGAGTGGCGCCATTGTGTTAGGAACAACATAGGTCTGCGTTACCTGTACGAAGTACAATACTTGTGAGTAGTACCACCTTGTGTGGAACACCGAGAGTCTTCGCTACTTTTGATCAGTAACCCAACATGACAAATAGCATGGTTCTACTTTACTCGCGACCTGTACCATTCTGTGGGGCCTTAGAAGTGGATTTGGACCCCTTTAGACATCAAGCATCATTGTGCTTTATGAGTGGTCCCTTGGTCAGTAATACTATTATTTACGATCCTTTTTTGAGTCTGCTCCACTGTTTTTTTTTTTTTGTTTTTTGTTGGGTTCATGTCCATCCATTCATTCTTTATGACATTTTTTATTTTATTTTGGTCAGTGGATGAATTTGAAATTGTTGTTGTTTCATTTCGTGGCATTAGGGCCCGATGACCTCGATGTTAGGCCCCTTTAAACAACAAGCATCATCATCATCAGCAGCATAATTTCGTACCATTTGGGGATGATGACCTCGATGTTAGGCCCTTCTCAACAACAAGCATCATCATCTATAATCCAAGAGTTCTTGGACATAAATTATTGCTTTACTGGGTAAACTTGAATAAGGGTATTACGGCCAAAGTAGTCTTACGCTGAGTAATATTGTGCATGAAAACATTATTGATTAGTTTACTCGCCTGGTTGCTTGGAGCATGTGACAAACAGAATACATTCGGTATGAAACCAGACGTAAACTACATCATGAATTGCACGGTGAAAACTAGACAATGAAAGATACAACAAAAATTAATACTGATGTGATAAAATACGGTACCATGTAATGTTTCACACGTGAGACCACACACAATATTCTTTGTGTTAGAACAAAACAGTAACATACTGTATTTACTGTACAATATACCTTATAATTTGAAAAACTTTCTCATTAATTTAATGTATAACCTACTTACGAAATTATACTATATTTTATCCTCCAAACATTTGCAATAAATGGTGCGACCAAACTGGTTTTTGGAATTAATAAATAATTAGTAACAATTGTTACCGTATTTTTGTGGTAGGTAGAGGTGAAAGAAGGTGCGGGTGTGAACGGGTCTCAAACTACGAAATTAAAGTTAATGTAAAATTTAACAAGGTTATATTCTCTTTTCAAAATTCAGAAATAACACGAAAGACAGGTACAGAGTAGCAAGGCAATAAAAGTACAATTACAATATTTACAGGATTTGGGCTTCGAGCCCCAACCTCACAATTCTTGAGCAATTAGCCCAGTTTTACCCCAAACACAAGTTTCAACAGAGGGGCAGAAAACCCCATTCATGCCTAGGAGCACTTGCTCCAAATTACACAGTAAGGCCTTCTTGAGGCGCGCAGAAAACAAAATTTTCGAGAAAGAGCAACTTGCTCTCAAAATTCAGGCCTGTCAAAGGCCATACCTAATTCCACCTTCAAGCTGTCCTCTAAGGACATATACACAGGGGTAAAATACCCAACCTACTGAGGTCTATTAAATGAGAAGAAGGTTAATTACATGACCTCTAAAATAACAATTTGAGAGGAGGCGATCTGTACTCCTAATGCATTTGTTTAAAACCTAATCTGGCTCTAGGCCACTAATGCAAGGGCTAATCCCATACTACAGAGGTGACTTTAGAAAAGAACAATTTACTTTACATTAATGAAGAATCGGTTGTGAGAAATAAGTTCACCTCAAAACAAAATGAGTGGGAGCTCGAGAGGGTTAAGCACTCTCTATCCCAATATGTAGCCTTAAAAGATAATAGACGCTAAGAGTAGTTACATTTTAAGAAAAGGTTACATGGTAGAAACGCCTCGGACCCGCCCCGAGAGTTAAACTGCTGAGCTAGCAAGAAAAGAAGATATTAAAAGGCCATTACCTTGGTGTAGAACTGCTCCCCGAAGAAAGAGGCGCTTCCCGCCCCCTGCTATGTACTTTACACACTGAACGATGTTACTGAAGTGGCGCAGAGACCCTAAAATCAGCAGTTTATATACTCTCGCGGAAAGTTCGAGGCGTTTCAGGAAGGAAAACACCCGCCCACAATCATTTTATTGGTGGATAAAGAAAACCCCTACACAATATGAAGAAGAAACACATTATTGGTGGAAAATTAATTAAAGAAATTCGGGATTGGCTAGATTCAAAACAAGGGGAAAGAAAGGGTTAATATTGCCAACTTAAACAATGACTGAAAGAAATTTAGCAAAGAACAAACTTTTGAAATTAAATTTTCTCCAAAAGAACAGTTCTTTCACTTCGCACTAGGGTGCACCGTTGTAGTTCTTCAATAGTGTCCTCTAGAAGAGAAAGTTCAAACTTCTTACTACACGCAAAACAAAATTACATCGAAAACAACACAGTTCAGAAACTTCGAAATTTCCAAGTAGTGGCATCTTCAGGGTAACTTGAAAATTAACACATAAGACAAAGTTCAGACTTCTTCCAGTAGGGGAGTTTCAACTGGCGCATAGTTTAAATAAGCAGCGTGGAGGTGTACCGCCCGGTACAACAATAATGTGTACTTCATCACAACGCAAGTTGATCACACCCTCTCAGCCACATAATTCTTATTCAAAAATATCAGTTTGCCTCCCAGATTTCTAAGCAACTTATTTTTGTGTTTATCAATCAGAAAACCAGTCTTGGTAAAATTCCATTCACTCGGAACTGATGTAGAGGTGTTTCTTGGCAGAAACACACAATCTGAGATATCGGCTCTCTGCAGCGCCAGTATTGTAGAGGATTGTGTGTGCGCTGAACATATGCTTCACCAGGTAACGCTGCATCTCTACAGCAGCAACGGCTGCAGCGTTATGGCTTCTGCTTCTTGCTTCTACTATGGCATCATATGACGCCCACACTGAAAATGTCAGGTGGTGGTGGTGGTGGTGGTGGTGGTTTGCAGATCCGCTGTGGGTGGGGGACGCAGGCCAAGAATACACCCACGACATCCCCTGTTTTTCGTAAGAGGTGACTAAAAGGGGCGACAGAGGGATGATTGAATTAGAATCATGAAACTACTTGTGATTAGTGCCATCACGCGGGTAACACCATGGGTCGCCTTTACTTGCGAGCAGTACCACTATGTTAGGTACACAATAGGTTTGTCATTAGTTTTCTTTCTTTTTTGCTTTTCGTCGCACCGACACACTGATAGGTCTTATGGTAACGATGGGACAGGAAAGTTGTTGGAATGGGAAGGAAGCGACCGTGACCTTAATTAAAGTTACAGAGTGATACCATTTGCCTGGTGTGAACATGGGAAACCACGGCAAACCATCTTCAGAGCTGCCGAAAGTGTGGTTCGAACCCACTGTCTCCCGGATGCGAGCTCACAGCTGCGCGCCCCTAACCTCACGGCCAACTCACCCGGCTTGTGATTAGTAGCAGCAGAGAGTGGTTCACTGTGGTTTTCCAGTACCTGTGATTAGTACCACTATATGCGGAACACCATGGGCATACGTTGCCTGAGATTAGTACCATTATGTGAGAAACATGACGGGTCTGGGCGTTGCCAATAACTAGTACCACTATATGAGGGACACCGTGGGTTTGCGTCGCCCGTGATTAGTATCCACTATGTGAGGAACACCTTAGCTTTGCGTTGCCTGAGAGTGATGCCATTATGTTGGAACACTATAGGTCTGTGCGATGTACAATACTAGTGGGTTGTACCATAATGTGTGGAGCACTGTGAGCCTACGGCACTTCTGATTAGTACCGCAACATGAGAAATATCATAGTTCTTCTTAACTATCGATAAGTACCATTATGAGGGGCCGTTGACCTGGTTTTAGGACCCCTTTTGACAACAAGCATCATCGATTCGGGATTTTGCTTTGGAAGCAGTTCCTTGGTCAGTTAAACTATTGCTTTAAGCTTCTGGGAAGGAGGAGAATTACGGGTCGAATCCACTGACTGTTTTCAGTCCATAATCGTTGTTCATCGTCGTCTTTTTGAATTCCAGTCAGTGGGTTAATTTTGGATTTTTTAACTTTCAGTATTGTGAACTAGATGCGGTGATTAATTGAAATTCATATTCATCCATTTATTCTTCATTGTTCCGATTTGAGTTCTGGTGAGAAGATGAATTTTAGACTTTCAAATTCTCATCACCAAGGAGTTGGTTGAGTTATCTGATATTCGACTCGATATAGGCCTATTGATCTGTATAGCCGTACACTCTGCAGTAAAATAATCCACTGCGCTTGTCGCATGTCGTGCGTGAGTGAATTGCAACGTTTTGAAACGAGGGTCAAGAATGGTCGGGGTGGCAAGTACGAGATTGGTTGGAGGGACACCGGTCTTTATACTTACAGATTCCTGGAAGTCGCTTTTGAATTGCCGCACTGTCTTTTATTTTCCAGCTTATCCTTGACAGCGCCAAACGATGTCGCATGTTGATAGTACAACTTTAGATACTGAAATATGCTGTTCTGTTGATATCTGTGGGAAAGTGTTCAAATGGCTGTAATTGTTGCAGTGATTCATATAGAACATGGCATTCTTCCTGCAACAGCCATTCCGTGCCTGCACGGAGAGCTGTCAGACAGGCTGCAATGCCCTCCTTTTCCCCCTGCAGACCCCTGAACTTGTGAATCGTACTATTCCAACGCGTTTCCACCTCCTGAATCAGCTGTGTTCAGGTTTTCCGAGCTTTTTTTGTCTCCGTTAGTTTCTCCTTATCAGTGCAGCTGGACATGAAGTATGAAACTATTTTCTCGCTCTTTCCCGTAAAGCTGATAACACCTCATTGCTCACAAGAGCTCACATTGAACGTGTGCGCCATGCATAATCCGTGTTGCACACCCTCACCTCCGCTCATGACCAATTGCAAAGCAGCTGTCAATTTGGCAACATTGTCCGTAACAATTCTTTTCCAGCTATCCTCCAGTTTGTTATTCCACGAACCTGCTACGCAGGCGTAGCAAGAGGAGAGGTGATACTCCCACGTGGCGCGTCCCAGGTGCCGGATAGGGGGGTCCTAACCGGCTTGCCGGCGGACTTGAGGGAAATAAAATACCTCTCGCGGACCAAACACACACCCCCTGTGGGAAGGGGATGCAGACGAATAATACACCCACGGTATCCCCTGCCTGTCGTGAGAGGCGACTAAAAGGGGCGACCAAGGGATGATTGTATTAGAACCATGAAACTACTTTTGATTAGTACCATCACGCGCGGAACACCATCGGTCGCGTTTACTTGCCAGTAGTACCACTCTGTTAGGTACTCCTTGGTTTCGTGATTCGTAGCACTCGAGTGGGTTTCAGTGTGGGTTTCCAGTACCCGTGAGTCGTGCCCGTGTGTGCAACACCACAGGTCTGGGCGTTGCCTGTGAGTTGTGCACGTGTGAGCGACACCACGCGTCTGGGCGTAGCCAGTGAGTTGTACCACTATACGAGTGACACCGTAGGTCTGCGTTGCCAGTGATTAGTACCCACTCTGTAGGAACACAACGGGAATACCGGCGCCCGTGATTAGTACACCTAGGTGACGAACCTCATCGGTTTGCGTTGGCTATGAGTGGCGCCTTTGTGTGAGAAACACCATACGTCCCACGAACCTGCTACGCAGGCGTAGCAGGGGGAGAGGTGATACTCCCACGTGGCGCGTCCCAGGTGGCGGATAGGGGGGTCCTAACCGGCTTGCCGGCGGACTTGAGGGAAATAAAATACCTCTCGCGGACCAAACACACACCCCCTGTGGGTGGGGGAGGCTGACGAATAATACACCCACGGTATCCCCTGCCTGTCGTGCGAGGCGACTAAAAGGGGCGACCAAGGGATGAATGAATTAGAACCATGAAACGACTCTTGATTCGTACCATCATGCGGGGAACACCATGGGTTGCATGTACTTGCGAGTAGTATCACCAACATGGTACGAAGTATGTTTGTGATTCGTTGCAGTAAAAAGCCTGGCCTGGTGGATTCCAGTACCCGTGCGTTGTACCCATGTGGGCAACACCGCGGGTCTGGGCGTAGCCTGTGAGTTGTACCGCTATATGAGCGACATCGTGGGTCTGCGTTGCCTGTGATTAGTACTCACTATGTGCGGAACACCACGGGGCCCTTGGGACCGGCACCCGTGACTAGTACCCTAGGTGAGGAAACTCATCGGTTTGCGTTGGCTGTGGGTGGCGCCATTGTGTGCGAAACACCATAGGTCTGCGTTACCTGTACGAAGTACAATCCTTGTGAGTAGTACCATCTTTTGTGGAACACCGTGAGTCCTCGCTACTTCTGATTAATACCCCAACGTGACACATACCATGGTTCTATTTTACTCGCGACATGTACCATTCTGTGGGGCCTTAGACATGGATTTTGCACCCCCTTTAGACACCAAGCATCTTTGTGCTTTATAAGTGGTTCCTTGGTCGGTAATAATGTTATTTTCGTTCTCTATTGAATCCGATCCACTGGTTTTTGTTTTTGTTTGTTTGTTTGTTTTGTGTTTTCTTGGGTTCCTGTCCATCCATTCATTCTTCATAACATTTTTTTATTTTTATTTTGGTCAGTGGATGCCTTTGTAATTTTTGTTCTTTCATTTCGTACCATTAGGGGCCGATGACCTTCGATGTTAGGCCCCTTAAAACAACAAGCATCATCATCATCATCACACCATACGTCTGCGTTACCTTTACGACGTACAATACTTGAAAGCAGTACCTTAATGTTTGGAACACCGTGAGTTTACGCTACCTTTGATTAGTACCGCAGCTTGAGAAATATCATGGTTCTCCTTTACTACCGATAAGTGCCATCAGCATCAATGTGCTTTATAAGTGGTCCCTTGGTCACTAATACTATTATTTACAATCTTTTTTGAGTCTGATCCACTGTTTGTGTGTGTGTGTGTGTGTGTGTGTGTGTGTGTGTGTGTGTGTGTGTGTGTGTTCATATCCATCCATTCTGTTACTGAAGTGGCCCGGACACCAGAAAATCAGCAGTTTAAATACCCTCGTGGAACATTCGAGGCCTTTCAAGAATGAGAACCCCCACCACCCTCAATTTTATTGGGTAGCATAAAGCAACATCTCCATATCGGAGAAGACATACGTTATTGGTCAAAATTAATTAGAGAAATTCAGGATTGGCTAAATTCAAAACCAGCGGAAAGAGAAGGGTTATACTGCCAACCCGAAAAATAACTGAAAGAAATTTAACAAAGAACAAATTTATGACTACAAAATTTCTTCAAAGAAAGTTCCTTCACTTCGCACTAGGGTGCACAATTGAAGTTCTTAAGTAGTGCCATCTAGAAGAGAATGTTCACACTTCTTACTACAGAGCAAACAAATATAAATCGAAAAAGACACAGTTCAGAACTCTTCAAAATTTACAATAGCGACATCTTCTGAGAAACTTTAGAATTAACATGGTTGTTAAAGTTCAGGCTTCCTCCAATAGAGGAGTTTCAACTGCGCAATGATTGAATTAGCGGCGTGGAGGTGTACCGCCCGGTACAGACCTCACCCCCACCCAAAAGTCCTTCCAAGGGGTGACACAGAAGAACACCAAATTTTGTTTTAAAACAAGGTCCAAGTTATGATGTTGATATAGAAATTAATTGCAGAAGGATTTACAAACAAGTTTTCTTAAATTGGTTGGATCCAGTTTCAAAATTATTTGTAGTAGCTTTTGATGTAATGTCTTTATGCTTGTAGTAGTTTAATTCAGAAAGAAAAACTTTTAATTCTTGAAAGGAAAAAAAATTCAAAGCCACCAGATGTTGCAGTTGAATCCAAAAATGTAGTAATTGTTGATATGAAATGTCCATGTAACTGATTAAGTACATTAGTTGCCTATTACTTGATGGCGAGACCAGCCGCAGCAGCTTGTGTCCAGAGGAGGCCGCTCGGACCCCTCAAGTACCCTGAGATACCGCACTCCCGCACTATGAGAGGGGTAGTGGTGGTGAAGTACGCCGCACCCGCGACGATTGTTTACAGACCGCGGGCAGTTTGCAGGAGGTGCGCCGCACATCAGCCTTGGCCGGGAGGAGGGCTCCGGCTCGCCGTACACTGGAGTAGATCGGGCCCGTTCTCTACTACAGGAGCAGTACGGCGCCGCACGGCTGCGGGGGCACTGAAACATTAAGATCTCGGCGGCAGAATTTTGTTAGACCATAATAATTTTAGGGTACAGTCTTTGTGGAGAGGCTGAGGGGCCAGCGGCGTGGGTTTTTTTATTTCATTTCAATTAGCCACTGGTGTGTTTGAGCAGGAGACGGGAGCATGGTAATGGCCATGGCGAGGACAGGATAGCAGTTTAACTGATCAGGGGAGGTTGTACAAAGAATATTTTAATACAAGAAACCTAATTCAAAGGGCCGAAGGCCTCAAAATGAAACCAAAAGTATAACCTTCAGATTTCTTTCACAATATAGAAAAAAATAAAAACCAGCTAAGTTAGCGCGGAAGTTACACAGGTTTCACCCTAAATATCTTCTCGGTGGCTGGATTGCTTAGTAATAATGTAACGGGTGTAAGGAAATCGAGAATAATACACGGTCCATGAAATCTGGGGGCAAGATTGCCCGCGGGAACAAAATTCTTGACCATAACGTGGTCGCCTACATTCAAATGGGTGGGTCTCCGTCCACGATCATATCTTTCCCTAACCTTTTCATGAGACACTTTAAGATTGGCCTTAGCCTTCTTCCAAAGGTCTTTAATATTATCAGAATCTATTGTCTCAGGTAGTATGTCACTCAGAGACCAAAGATTAGAGAGCGGCGTGTTTGGAACAAACCTGAACATCAATGAAGCTGGAGTGATTTTAAGGGATTCATGAACCGCCGAATTCAAAGCAAAAGCTAACCAATGCAAGGACGTATCCCACCTAGAATGATCGTCGTGATGACAGGCGATCAGGGCCGACCTCAGATTACGATTGACCCGTTCAGCGAGAGAAGGTTGAGGATAGTAAGCAGAAGTAGTTACATGAGAGATAGATAGATCAAAACAAAATTTACGGAAAAGATTTGAAGTGAAAGCTTTAGCATTATCAGACACAATATAGTGACACGGACCGAAAGAAGCAAAAATGGAATTTAAACAAGTTATGGTGGACTGAGCGGTAGCCAGCTTAGTCGGAAATAACCAAGAAAATCTAGTAAAACCATCTACACATACAAGGATGAACTTGTTGGCATTCCCCTTCGACTGGGGGAAGGGTCCGACGTAGTCGATATACAGACGTTCCATTGGGCGCGATGCTTGATGAGAAGACAATAGACCTACCTTGGTGGACATGGTGGGTTTACTAAGCAAGCAAGATTTACAAGCCTTTACTAGTTCACGAATTTCACCGTCCATACCTTTCCAGATGAACTTCTCACGAGTTTTGAAGATGCCTAAATGCCCCCCACCCCAATGGGGTTTCATGATAGTACTTGAAGATCATAGGTACAAGAACAGCTGGAACCACTACCTTCATCCTCTTATCATGCCCCGACGGGCAACATAGAACACCATTCCTCAATAGATAAAGGACAACATGTTCCCCAGAAGAAAGGGTTTCCATAATGGGAGCCAGCACTTGATCTTCACGTTGATATTTTTCAATATCCCTAAATAACATGGGAGCATCAGTCAGAATGGCATTAACCTCAGATAGTATGGATTCGGGAAGTGAAGAACTATTAACCTGTTCAAGGGGCTCTACATCATTCGAAAACATACGGCTTAGTCCGTCTGCCACAACATTTTCAGTACCTCTTATATGCCCAATATCAAATTGGAAGGCAGAAATTCGGATGGCCCACCGGGCTATACGACCAGTACGACGCGGCCTACCTAAGACCCAGCTTAAGGCTTGGTTATCAGTTTCCAAGTCGAACTTGACATGTTCCAGATAGAGACGGAACTTTTCTAAAGCAAATAAGACTGCCAAACCTTCGAGCTCATAGATGGAATACTTGGCTTCTTGAGCCGATAGAGTCCTAGAGGCATAGGCGATGGGTCGCCTCCCTAGTTCAGTCTCTTTAAGAAGGACTGCAGCTACCGCCGACGACGACGCGTCGGTTTGGACGATGAATTTCTTGGAGAAATCGGGCATAGCCAGAACAGGGGCATTACGAAGAGCTAATATGAGATCTTCAAAAGCGGCTTGTTGAGAAGGTCCCCACTCAAATTTGACGCCTTTCCTACGTAGTAAGTTCAAGGGCGCCGCTCTATTGGCGAAATTTGGAATAAATTTCCTGAAGAAATTCACCATACCCATGAATCTGGCAATACCTTTGATGTCCTTAGGAGGCTTGAAATCACGGATGGCCTGTGTTCTAGAGTGATCGACTGCAACACCATCGGGCGACACGATATGCCCTAGGAATGACATGGTAGGCTTAGCGAAGGCGACCTTGGACAACTTCACAGTTAACCCAGCCTTACGAAGACGATTGAGAACTTCTTTCAGATGATCTAGATGTTCTGCAAAAGTCTCCGAAAATACGACGACATCATCAAGATAGTGGTACAAGTACTCAAATTTAACGTCGGAGAAGACCCTATCTAGCAGTCTCGTAAGTACAGCTGCTCCCGTGGGGAGCCCGAAGGGTACGCGGTTGTATTCATACAAATTCCAATCCGTGGCAAACGCTGTAAGATGTTTAGATTCTTCAGCCAGAGGAATTTGATTATAGGCCTAATTCAGATCCAAGATGGTAAAGAACTTAGCCTTCCGAAACCATGAAAAACAAGAGTGAAGAGTGAAGGTCTGGAAGGGGCACAGATTGTAACACCACCTTCCGATTGAGAGCCCTACTGTATAATCAATCACAGGCCTGAAGCCACCTTGGGGTTTCGAGACTAGAAAAATAGGCGAAGAATACGCCGACTTAGAGGGTCGAATAATACCATCCTTTAACATTTGATCGATGATTACTTTTAATGCCTTCATTTTAGGTGGAGATAGCCTATAAGGTGGAAAACGGACAGGAATCGAATCCGTGAGCTCAATTTTGTATTCAATAAGGTCAGTAACACCAAGAGTATCCGAGAACACTTCTGGGAACGACTGACACAGCTTACGAATACTATCAGCCTGCTCCTCAGGTAGATGTCTAAGATCTAACAACATCTCATCTGGGGTAGGCGAAATAGATGAACATGACACAGAACTACACTTTAACAAAGGGATTTTACCATTAGAAGCAAATTTGAATGTGCACGACCTACTCTGAAGGTCGAGCACCAGACCAGCGTGGGATATGAAATCTGCTCCCAATATAATGGGGCAGGACAAGTGCTTTGCCACAAACAATTTAACTTTCCAAGTAAATTTAGAAATCCGAATTTTGGCATATAAAAAACCTAAAATTTCTAATGGAGAAGAATTAGCCGAAACATATTGAACTGAAGATGAGCAATAATCAGGAAGTTTACAAACAGTTTTCAATTTGGAGTACCATTCAGCCGAAATAATAGGACACACACTGCCTGAATCTAATAAAGCTGTTACAGGTTCAGTATTTAATTCAATTTTGAGAAAAGGAACAGGTGCGGGGGTATCCGCCGCAATCCTAAGACATTCTTTGGGGCCTTCAAAAGATAAATTTGAAGACAGATTTTTCCCTGACATTTCGACATGATTACTTGGGGCTGAGCCTCGAGAAGAAGGGTTCGCCGACTCAGCCGAAGCCCCTAGTCACTTATTATTATTGGCTTTGGTGGTAGTTGCACCAGAAGTTGAGCAGGAGGGAGTGCTGTTAGCATTAGGGCAGTTCTTGGCAATATGTGAAAACGCGCCGCATTTAAAGCAACCTTGGGACGAACTTGCTCCATTATTTGTCCTACTAGATTTGATCAATGGACATTTATTGCGAAGATGGTCAGGCGACCCGCAAGCGTAACATTTACGGGGTGTGATGGGTCGGCGAGGAGGAGGCCGAAAACTACTAGAGGATGGATGGGGTTCTTTCGCGACACGCAAGGTATCGGCGTATCTGACTCCTTCGGCTGAGACAGCCATAGCCTCTAACAGCGAAAGTTTGCGGGCGCGACGCAAAACACAAGTATGATCTCTAAGGTGGTGAAATACCTTCTACAATAGCCTGAACAATTTGATCTTCATGGAAATGTAGGGCAAACACCCTAGTGTAAAACTTGATGTCTTGGATGAAGTCTGCCAAATTCTCATCCAACCGTTGCACTCCGTAGTAGTACTTTTGAATGAGCGATGACCTAGCTCGAGCGGGGATAAAATTTGCCAACAGATAGGCATGGAAGTCTTCTATGAATGACTGTTCAGCGATTGCCCTAACTATCTTGTCGGAGAGAAAACCAATGGAATAAGGGTAAATTATCTGAAGGATTTGACACGGAGACAGAGAAAAAACAAGGGCATGATCTTGGAATTCAACTAAAAACCTTAAGAAAGCAATGACATCGGGTGTGGAGTTAACAGAAAACTTGGAAATACCTCTAAGTAACATAGCTAATGGATGGGGTAAACTGCTGAAACCACGTGACATAGAAGAAAGGGGCCTAAGTGGCGAAAAAGCCGATTCCGAAGGTGCCCTATTTAACACAAAGGGTGAAATGGACGTGCGACGATCGGACTCAGTTTCTAATGGAGGAGTGGTTTTTTGAGTAACTGTTGATGTTCCATTTTCTTTCCCTTTGGAAGAAGTTTCCTCGCTAACAGTGTTTACCTCCAGGGGCGGGTCAGTTTCGGGAGGCGTTACCCCCGATAACAAGTGACCAACAGTACTGGACAATTTAGAAATGTTTTCAATGCGGGCACTAGCCTCCTTTCCCTGAATGTCACTCAACTTGAGAGACAATAGATCATTAAGCCTATTATAAAAATGAAATAGTCGAGCTTGCACACGTTTAAGTTGGTTAGGGGATGGGTTCCCTTCTTCGAAAAAACTAACTACAGACGCTGGCTCAGTAGTATTGTCATTGATCGTGGAGAGAGCATCGTCAATTTCTTTCTCTCCCAACGTAGGTGTGGTAATAGGCAAATCAAGGGAATCTTTTAGCTTATTAGCATCCAACGCAACCGTGCCTCCAGATTGAACGTTTCGGAGAGATAGTTCATAAATTAATTCTTCTTTGCGCAAATAGAAAGGATGGAGAACCTCGCGAGGGCCGGATATGATGACAGAAAACTTTTAGAAAAAATCAAAAAAATTCCAGCAACTGAGAAAATTGTTAGAGTTCGAATTAAAAACAATGTCTAGCCGTCAAAAGGGGCTAAATTGAGACCCATTCAACCACGCTCTGCTACCACTTGTTACGATGTTTTGTGGACCGGCAGAGGTGAAAGAAGGTGCTGGGATGAATAGGTCTCAACTTACGAAATTAAAGTTAATTTAAAATTTAACAAAGATTATATTTTCTTTTCAAGATCAAGAAATAACAAGTATGACAGGTACACAGTAGCATATCAACAAATTAAGAAAGTACAATCGCAGTTTGGTAATGGATTTGGGCTTCGAGCCCCCAGACACGCAATCCTTGAGCAATGAGCCCAACTTTACCTATGCACCAAGATCAACAAAGGGGCAGAAAACCCTAATCATGCCAAGGAGCACTAGCTCTCAAATACCCAGTTAAGCCTGCTCGAGGCACACAGAAACCAAATTTAAGAAAGAGCAACCTGCTCACAAAGTTCAAGCCTATTCAAAGGCCACACCAAACTCAACCTTCAAGCTGCCCTCCAGGCACATAAGAACAGGGGTAAAAATACCCAACCTACTGAGGCCTATTCAGTAAAGAAACAGGACAATTACATGGCCCCAAAATACCAACTTGAGTGGAGGCGTAACTTGCACTCCTAATACACATTTTTCAAACCTATTTGGCACTAGGCCGCTTATGCAAGGGCTAATCCCATACTACGGAGGTGACACGATAGGAAAACTTTATTACATTACAAAGAGAAGGGAAACTGTTATGAAAACGTAGTCACCTCAAAACAATATGAGTGGGAGCTCGAGAGGGTTAGGCACTCTCTATCCCAATTTGTAGTTAAAGAGACCGAACTTATACCAAGTGTCTTTGACATTTTAAAGGAAAGTTACATGATAAAAGTTTCGAACCTGCCCCGAGGGTTAAACTACTGAGCTAGCGAGAAAAGAAGTTATTAAAAGGCCATTACCTGATGGATGAACTGCTGCCCGAAGAAAGAGGCGCCTCCCGCCCCCTGCTACATAATCACACTAGGATAGATGTTACTGAAGTGGCCCGGAGACCAGAAAATCAGCAGTTTAAATACCCTCGTGGAACATTCGAGGCCTTTCAAGAATGAGAACCCCACCCCGCTCAATTTTATTGGGTAGCAGAAAGCAACATCTCCATATCAGAGAACACATACGTTATTGGTCAAAATTAATTAGAGAAATTCAGGATTGGCTAAATTCAAAACCAGCGGAAAGAGAAAGGTTATACTGCCAACCCAAAAAATAACTGAAAGAAATTTAACAAAGAACAAACTTATGACTACAAAATTTCTTCAAAACAAGTTCCTTCACTTCGCACTAGGGTGCACAATTGTAGTTCTTAAGTAGTGCCATCTAGAAGAGAATGTTCATACGTCTTACTACAGAGCAAACAAATATAAATCGAAAAAGACACAGTCCAGAACTCTTCAAAATTTACAATAGCGGCATCTTCTGAGAAACTTTAGAATTAACATGGTTGTTAAAGTTCAGGCTTCCTCCAGTAGAGGAGTTTCAACTGACGCAATGTTTGAATTAGCGGCGTGGAGGTGTACCGCCCGGTACACATTTATTCTTCGTGACTTTTTTTAATTTTTTATTTTGGTCAATGGATGCTTTTCATTTTTTGTTGTTATCTCATGTCGCACCATTAGGGTCCGATGACCTCGATGTTAGGCCCCTCTAAACAACAAGCATCATTTTAGAAAAGACTAGGTAAACAACAGATAGGGATTCTGCCACCTGGGCGTCCGCCGTAAACGCATATCCGTGCTTATTGATTGATTGATTGATTGATTGATTGATTGATTGATTGATTGATTGATTGATTGATTGATTGATTGATTGATTGATTGATTGATTGATTGATTGATTGATTGATTGATTGATTGATTGATGTTACGCATGCCACTCCTCCAGGGGCCTTCATGGCCTGCTCGGAGATGAAATTTCTGTGCTTTGCGTAAAATATTGTAGTTCTGTCATATTCTTACACGTCTTGTCCAGCAGGTATTGGATCTCGTGTCGATGGCTTTATCTCATCGCTATTTCTGTCAATTATCAATAATCGACGAGCAGGAGCAGTATAATCCAACATTTGACGATTCAATGTGTTCTCTCCTTGTTTTTATCGCTCTGTCGCCCGTTGAAATGATAACGTAGTCCCTTCAACATTGGACTCTGTTCATGCAGAACTCTGTCAGATAAAAGTTCTTTCAACGCAATAATGAACTTGACTTTTTTTTAAATACAATACACATACTATACTCTATTCACTTCTGCGCGTATGCAATGTAATATGGTTCAGTTTCCCCATTGGGTATTCAGTTACATAACCCAGTCGACATCTCTTCCTGCTTTCATTTCAAATTGAATCCCTACTCTCTTTGATCTCACGTTGTGAGCGCTCCGTGCCACGATTTGAAGGTGATAGACTCAATACGACACCTTGGCACTCCTTTGCACGTATGCAGATGACAATATTCTCGTTATAACGCCGTGTATTTCTCCACTTGATAGAACTCCACCTGAAACGTGTGTAGCAGTACATGAATCTAAAGGTCTTCCCTATTGAGTTATGCTCACCTTTGAAAGAAATTCATACCACGTTCCTGGCAGGCAAATATAATGTGAAATGAATCGCAATACACGAAACATTTTATAAACGAAATACATCAGAATCATGATCTGTGCGAACTTCGTTTTCTGAGAACAAATTTTTAATGTTTCATTCAAGATTGAACAAGAGAATGTCTAATAATTTCTGGATGAATCTCAGACTCTCCAGGGCGAAATATCTAGAATTAGAGCCCCGTAGGAAATACTAACCACCTGTCGGTGGGGGACGCAGACAAAGAATACACACACAGTATCCCCTGCCTGTCGTAAGAGGCGCCTGAAGGGGGCGACCAAGGGATGACCAAATTAGAACCATGAAACTACTTGTGATTAGTACCTCCACGCGGGGAACACCACGGGGTCGCTTTTACTTGCGCGTAGTACCACTATGTTAGGTACCAAATAGGTTTGTGATTAGTAGCAGCAGAGTGCGTTGCCGGCTTTTACAGTACCTGTGATTAGTTCCCTTATATCAGCGACACCATGGGATGAGCGACACCATGGTTCTGATGTTAGGCTGTGTGAGGAACACCACGGAATAGTAGGAGTCCCTGTGGTTAGTACACTCATGTGATGAACACCATAGGTTTGCGTTGCCTGTAAATGGCACCGCAATGTGCGAAACACCATAGGTCTGTATTACATGTGAGTAGTACCATATTGTGTGGAATGCCGCGAGTCCACGCTACTTTTGATTAGTACCACAACAGGACAAATACCATGGTTCTACTTTCCTAGCGATCTGTACCGTTATGAGGGGCCGATAACTTGGATTTTGGACCCCCTTTAGACGCAAGCATCATCGTTTCAATGTTTTGCTATAGCAGCAGTCCCTTGGTCAGTAATCCTATTCTTTTACGTCAGTTTCTGTGAATGTAAAGCATTGTGGGTCGCATCCACTGATTGTTTTAAATTCATGTCCAACCATTCATTCTTCGTTCTCACGCAATTCTGGTCAGTGGAAAATTTTAGACTTTTATTTTGTCATTCCATTTCGTCTCATTTCGTACCATTAGGGGCCGATGAGCTCGATGTTAGGCCCCTTTAAACAACAATCATTATCATCATCATCATTAACGGTCATCGATCATTGATTCAGAATTGTGCCTTGGAAACAGCCAGTATTTTAAGTTGATTTCTTGGAAAGTGGAGCATTACGAGTCTGATCCACTGATAGTTTCATGTTCATACTTATTGTTCATAGTCATCTTTTTTAATTACATCCAGTGGATTGATTTTGGAATTATTTTTAACCTCAACGTTGTGGGTTGGATCCGCGTATTATTATAATTTAATATTTATCTATTCATTCTTCGTTATCAAGTTTTGAATTCTGGCCAGTGTATTAATTTTGGAAATTTAAACTGTCATTAATTTTGTCTCATTTCGTACCGTTAGGGGTCGATAACCTAAATGTTATGCCCCTTTAAACAACAATCATCATCATCATCATCATCATCATCATCATCATCATCATCGTCATCATGACCCAAAAACCTATATCCCGATCGTTCGCAATGGATCTTTAACTGCTTGACGGTACATTGACGATATCTTAGTGCCACATGCAATTCCTCACGTGAGACAACTCCACGTGCAACGAATGGAATGACTATCCAGACATTCCGACTTGAATCCGATCGAGCAAATCTGGGACCAAACTGGAGCAACGCATCCGAGCGAGAAACCCACCACCCCAAACACTACAAACCCTTGATGTCGTACTATTTTTCGAAGATTGCGGGGATCTGCTTCGACTGAACGTACAACGCCTTGTAAGAAACATGAAAAGGCGTTGTGAAGCTGCCCAGTGTGTATCCAGTGAATGCTTTATATTTCTGTTCTTAATTGTTGCAACAAAAATGTTTGTTTTCATTCCCCGCATTCTTTCTTTTCAATATGTATTTATTTCATAGAGATATGAACTTACGTAAAAGTGGACAAACCGAGCGAGTTGGCCGTGTGGTTAAGGTCATGCATCTATGAGCGCCGAATGTTTTTCCGTGGTTTTCCATTTTCGCACCAGGCAAATGCCGGGTCTGTCCCTTAATTAATGCCACAGCTACTTCCTTCCCACTTCTAGCCTCCTAGCCCACTCCCTTCGTCGCCATGAGAACTATCTGTGTCAGTGCGAAGTAAAGCAAATTACATCCTTTTACGAGAAGTGTACATGCATAATGAAATTAGAAACACGTGTATTGAATGTCAAAGAGGAATTTAATAGTAATTGTACCCTGAGGTACACCTCAAAGCCGCGCATTCAAAACTAGCGCCTAAATTAACTCCTCTATTGGAAAACAGTGAAACTACACCAACTTAGAACATTACTCAGAAGATGTCACCACTAAAATATGATGCAATTTTGTTATTGTGTAGTTTCCTAACGTGTGTGAATTTCTACTTGTTTTGTTTGCCATTCATCAAGAAGTTTGGACATTCTCCCATAGATGACACTACCAAAAAACTATGATCATGCACCCTGGTGCGAGGTATAAGAACTTATAATTCAAAGAAGTTTTGTATTCATAAGGTTTTTTAATGATTGCTGTTCATTTATTTTAGGGTTAGCAATATTTACCATTTCTTTCCGCCAGTTTTGAATTTTGCTAATCACTAATTGCTGTAATTAATTTTCTACCAGTCGCAATCTTCTTCAATTTTGAGTGTAACTTTTAAATTGACCAATAAATTGAGGGGGTGA
Source organism: Anabrus simplex (assembly GCF_040414725.1). NCBI lineage: Eukaryota > Metazoa > Arthropoda > Insecta > Orthoptera > Tettigoniidae > Anabrus > Anabrus simplex. The sequence goes on along the minus strand of NC_090268.1, from coordinate 85,118,407 downwards.
AAGATCTCGAACCTTCCCTGAGGGTTTATAAAGTGCAGCTTTGCACATCTCTTGACCAATTGATCGTTATCTTACTGAGTGTGTGTGTGTGTGTCAAAGCGGGAGGCGAGCAACCTCTTTTGTCAGCTGCTAGAACTTCTACAAGGTAATGGCCACATAACATCCTTCCTTCTTGCTGACTGTGCAGTTTAACCCGTGGGAAAGGTCCGAATCATTAACTATGTAATCTACTTTTCTAAAAATGTAACTTCTGCCGGCTAATGTAAAAACTTCATAAAATATTTAACTGTAAATCAGGGATAGAGAGTGAATTACCCTCTCGAGCTCCCCTGCATCTTGGTTTTAGGTGACTACGTTTTTTATAATTGTTTTTCATTCTGTAATATGGTAAACTAATTTCTATTCCAGTCACCTCAGTAGTTTGGGAATAGCCCCTGTTTCATTGGCCTAGTGCCCTTTAGGTTTTAAGAGTTGATATCTCGGAGTGCAAGTATTCACCTCCATTTATTTTGTGTTCGGGCCATTTATTTAACCGTTATTCTTTTACATGAAGGCCCAGTAGGTTGGGTATTAAATACCCCTGTATAATCATTTTCCAATTGTAAATTGTGCCTTGAGAGGGCAGGAATTGTAAGTTGATGTTGCCTTGAGTAGGCTTGGAAAACTGAGACCCTGTTAGCTCTTTTTCAAAGTTTTTGTAAGATTTATGAATGCCTCTTGAAGGTTAGATGTTGTAATTTTGGGAGCAAGTGCTTTTTGAATTAAGGGACTTCTGCCCTTGTATAAATTTGTGCTCTTTTGTAAATTTGAGTTAGGAGCTCAGGAAAAGTAAAGAGAGGGCTTGAAGCCCACGATCTGTTAAAACCACTAATCTTGTCTTTCCTAGACTTGTTTAATGATTGCTACTTGTACCTGTAAAAATTGTTAGGTTTGAAATTTGTGAAAATATAACCTTCAGTTTCAGTTTTAAATTCGATTCTTGACATTGTAGTTAGACTCATTCATCCCGGCACCTTCTTTCACCTCTGCGTTCCACAGATACCCCGGAACAGTAATAAAAATAATATTGGCTTTACGTCCCACTAACTACTTTTTGGCGGTTTTCGGAGACGCTAGTTGCCGTAATTTAGTCGCGCAGGAATTCTTTAAGGTGCCAGTAAATCTACCGACACGTGGCTGACGTGTTTGAGCACCTTCAAATGCCACCGGACTTAGCCAGGATCAAACCTGCCAAGCTGGGGTCAGATGGCCAGCGCCTCAACCGTCTGAACAACTCAGCCCGACACGGGAGTTCAAAAAGTGAATAGGGAGAGCAGGGTAATTCGTATCAGCTCATGGTAATCATTTTATGTTTATTTTGACTAGACGTATACAAGTAACGTGCTAGTGTGCCTTGCATGTGCAGAATATCTGAGGGATTAATTTGCTGTTAAGGTCGTGCTGCCACGAACGTACTACGCTGGCGTAGCAGGGGGGAGAGGTGATACTCCCACGTGGCGCGTCCCAGGTGGCGGATAGGAGGTCCTAACCGACTTGCCGGTGGACTTGAGGGAAATAAAATACCTCTCGCGGACCAAACAATCCCTTATGGGTGGGGGACGCAAACGAAGAATCCACCCACGGTATCCCCTACCTGTCGTAAGAGGCAACTAAAAGGGGCAACCAAGGGATGATTATATTAGAACAATGAAACTCTTTGCGATTAGTACCACCACGCGGGAAACACCATGGGTCGCTTTTCCTTGCGCGTAGTACCGCTATGTTAGTTACCAAAAAGGTTTGTGATTAGTAGCAAACGAGAGCGTGACGGCTTTTACAGTACATGTAATTAGTAGCACTATCTGCGCGACACCATGGGATGACGGAACCCATGGTTATGGCTTGCCTGTAATTAGTACCCACTATATGAAGAACACCACGGGATAGTACGAGTCCCTGTGGTTAGTACACTTAGGTGATGAGCACCATAGGTTTGTGTTGTCTGTCGGTGGCGCAGCAATGTGCGAAACATATTAGGTCTGTAATACATGTGAGAATTTCCTTACCTGTGAATAGTACCATAATGTGTGGAATACCGCGAGTCTGCTACTTTTGATTAGTACCGCAACATGACAAATACCATGGTTCTACTTTCCTAGTGATAAGTACCGTTATGAGGGGCCGATAACTTGGATTTTGGACCCCCTTTAGACTGCAAGCATCTTCGATTCAGTATTATGCTCTAGCAGCAGTCCCTTGGTCAGTAATCCTATTGTTTTTCCGTCAGTTTCTATGAATGTAAGGTATTTCGGGTGGCATCAACTAATTGTTTTAAATTCATATCCATTCATTCATTCTTCGTCCTCATGTTTTGAATTCTGGTCAGTGGAGAATTTTGGGTTCTTAATTTGTCATTCCATTTCGTCCCATTTCGTACCATTAGGGGCCGATGACCTCGATGTTAGGCCCCTTTAAACAACAAGCATCATCATCATCAAACAACAAGCATCAATCACCAATCAATCAAGGTCATGCTGAAAATACCCTCCGTCCGCCTCGAGGCACAGCTGAATACATCGTTCCATGTTTCTGGCAGTTCACTGGAAGGGTGCGTTGACAATACTGTTGATTTCGCGTGTAATGTTCTCCTTCAGACCGTCCAAAGTCCGAGGGCAGTAGCTTAGACTCTCTCTTCAGATAACCCTACAGGAAAGAGTCTATTGAAGTCAAGTGTGATCTTGGCCACCACAAGTTCCTGGAGAATATGCGGTCGCCGAAGTAACTTTGGATCATCGCCATAGACTCAGATGAAGTTTGGCAAGTGGCACCGTACTTTTGAAAATACCCCTGACGCAGCTCAGTATCATCCAATTGCTCAACGAATTCATTGAAAATGTATCGTTACACTTCATTGTTCAATGTTCTCTCTGCTGATAGTGCACACCAAAACTCCGACTTTCATTAGGTGCATAGGGGTTTCTTGAATGCCATGTGGATTTTGTGCTGACCAAATGCGTGTGTTCTGTGAATTTACGTAACTACTTATGTGAAACCATACCTCACGTGTGAACCATGTAAGGGATAGTATGCCAGAATTTTGAACAATCTGTAATCATAGACAATACAGGGTGAAGCGAAATTCGCGCACTCGGGCGTCGCAGCGCGACTCCTCACATGCCAGCAATAAAAAAATGTCTCTCACAAAAGTTCGTCCTGCGAGTATATCCGGGAGAAAAGGATCGTTGAAGAGTGGCAATGTGGCAATACTGTAACCACATGTAGGGTAACTACCTCTGTCAGCACGTATTAGTCGTACTGTACAGTTGGTGCAGTGGATAGATTTTTGTGTTAGCATGCAGGAGTTTGAGGGTTCGATCCTGGGTTGAGGCGTATGTTTTTTATTTCGTTGATGTAGTCCAGGTAGTATGCCATCTTAATCGTCAACAGCGACTGCAGCGGGTCTCTTAGAAACCATTTTCACTTGCATACTACTTTCTTTCTTTCTTTCTTTCTTTCTTTCTTTCTTAATCTGCTTACCCTCCAGGGTTGGCTTTTCCCTCGGACTCAGCGAGGGATCCCACCTCTACCACCTCAAGGGCAGTGTCCTGGAGCTTCAGACTCTGGGTCGGGGATACAACTGGGGAGGATGACCAGTATCTCGCCCAGACGACCTCACCTGCTATGCTGAACAGGGGTCTTGGTGGGGGATGGGAAGATAGGAAGGGATAGAGAAGGAAGAGGAAAGGAAGCGGCCGTGGCCTTAAGTTAGGTACCATCCCGGCATTTGCCTAGAGGAGAAGTTTGAAACCACGAAAAACCACTTCCAGAATGGCTGAGGTGGGAATCGAACCCACCTCTACTCAGTTGACCTCCAGAGGCTGACTGGACCCCATTCTAGCCCTCGTACCACTTTTCAAATTTCGTGGCAGAGCCGGGAATCGACCCCGGGCCTCCGGGATTGGCAGCTAATCACACTAACCACTACACCACAGAGGCGGACGACTTACATACTACGATCCTAGAAATGGACGAACATTCTTTTTCATTGGTCAGCTTTGAAAGACGCCCATTCCACGTCATGGGCGTGCATTTATTCGCACCACTTCATCTACTAGATGCGTTACAACGTGTTCAGCGTTACTAAATTTTATAAATTTAGGATACATGTGACCTAGGAAACTGTGTCTTACTGTATTACAGTATGTAATTTCCGATGGAAATTAGCAAATAAAAAGGCACCTCAACCCAGGATCGAACCCTCGACCTCCTTCATGCTAACCCAAAACTCTATGCACTGCACCAACTGTACAGTATGACTAATACGTGCTGACAGAGGTAGTTACCCTACATGTGGTCACAGTGTTGCCAGATTGCCACTCTTCAACGTTCTTTTTCTGCCGGATATACTCGCAGGGCGATCTTTTGTGAGAGAGATTTTATTATTGCTGGCATGTGAGGAGTCGCGTTGCGACGCCCGAGTGCGCGAATTTCGCTTCACCCTGTATTCCACCCTTGCAGCCTTAACTGGCTCAAGCAGCTCATGAACAGACGCCGATCTTCTTCGCAGCTCTCTGAGAAATAGCGTATGAGTACCCGGCTCCTGTGATAGACGGCCTTAAGGACTTACGGTGTAACCACTGTAGTCGTCCCTGAAAGTCCACAGTAACCGTCGGAAGTCGAGACGAACGATTAGTGCCGGATTAAGGTGTTTGGGGGCCCTGGGCCATTTAAAAATGTGGGGCCTCTTCTTCGTAACATCCCGTAAGACTAACATATTGAAGTTGTTATAGAACTACTTCCACTTAAATTGATGAATAGGGAAGCGTTTAAATAGACTACAATTTTTCTCAGTTTTTCATGTTAATATTTCATAATGGCAAAACACATTTTACATTTGTCTCATCGTCACTATCAAATCCACATACAAAACAGAACTTATGCTTTTTGGCACCACTAGGATATTTTCTATCAATTTTACAAAAACATTACAGTTGTAACTTATGAATGGTTCAATAATCAGAGGTGAACTGGAAGTTCTCTTCCCGATGCAAAGATATAGTATAGCATGCACATTTCACCGCGCTTCCCCTGTCCCCTCAGGCTCACTTCCTAGACATGTTCCCCCCTTCCCCCTCTGCCCATACTCGCAAGCTGACAGATTTAAACTTTCGTCAACAATAACTTTTACAATAATTACAGTGCGTAAGTAGCCAGGATTCGTGTCTCCGGACGGTAATTGATTCTAGCAGTGATGAAATAGTAACGCGGACAGCTGATAAGAAGGAAGGAAGAGTGCGTGTTCGATATTTTGCGAGAGTAAATATATATATACATGCACGGAGTTGGAACAGCAGGCCATTTTATACAATTTTAGGTTCGGCCAAGGGCCGGGTCCCCTTAGCACGCGTGGACCGGGGCTGCAACCCCTTTAGCCCCCCTCTTAATCCGGCCCAGCGAACGATGCTTGCCGGTATCACTCAGAAGATGCCCAGTTGTTCCAAGGTGTGTATCAACGCTAGTATTGTGTTCCTGTCTGGACGATTGAGAACACCGAACTTTCGCTGTTGTGGCTATGACCGAGTTAATTTTTCCAATAGTTTTTAATAAGAAATGTTAATTGCTGTGAAGTGTACTGCACCTTGAATAACCATGACTAAACAATAATGGCTCCTGACACGATCAAATGATAGAGAACAAATGTAGGTTACAATTCCAACTGCGCCATCTGTTAACAAATGCCTAAAGCTAAAAGTTTTCTAAAAGCATCAGTCAATACTGATCTGCATTTAGGGCAGTCGCCCAGGTCGCAAATTCCCTATCTGTTGTTTTCCTAGCCTTTTCTTAAATGATTTCAAAGAAATTGGAAATTTATTGAACATCTCCCTCGGTAAGTTATTCCAATCCCTTACTACCCTTCCTATAAATGAATATTTGCCCCAATTTGTCCTCTTGAATTCCAACTTTATCTTCATATTGTGATCTTTCCTACTTTTAAAGACACCACTCAAACTTATTCGTCTACTAATCTCATTCCACGCCATCTATTTTATGACAGCTCGGAACATACCACTTAGTCGAGCAGCTTGTTTTCTTTCTCCCAATTCTTCCCAGCCCAAACTTTGCAACATTTTTGTAACGCTACTCTTTTGTCGGAAATCACCCAGAACAAAGCGAGCTAATATTCTTTGGATTTATTCCAGTTCATGAATCAGGTAATTCTGGCGAGGGCCCCATACACCGGAACCATACTCTAGTTGGGGTCTTACCGGAGACTTATATGCCCTCTCCTTTTACATCCTTACTACAACCCCTAAACACCCTCATAACCATGTCCAGAGATCTGTACCCTTTATTTACAATCCCATTTATGTGATTACCCCAATGAAGATCCTTCCTTATATTAACACCGAGATACTTACAATGATCCCCAAAAGGAATTTTCGCCCCATCAACGCAGTAATTAAACCTGAGAGGACTTTTCCTATTTGTGAAACTCACAACCTGACTTTTAACCCAGTTTATCAACATACCGTTGCCTGCTGTCCATCTCACAACATCCCCCTGTGGGTGGGGGCGGTAGAATAACACCCACGGTATCCCCTGCCTGTCGTAAGAGGCGACTAAAAGGGGCCTCAGGGGCTCTGAACTTTGGAGCGTGGGTTGGCAACCACGGGGCCCTCAGCTGAGTCCTGGCATTACTTCCACTTACTTGTGCCAGGCTCCTCACTTTCATCTATCCTATCCGGCCTCTCTTGGTCAACTCTTGTTCTTTTCCGACCCCGACGCTATTAGGTTTGCGAGGGCTAGGGAGTCTTTCATTTTCACGCCCTTCGTGGCCCTTGTCTTCCTTTGGCAGATATCTTCATTTTTCGAAGTGTCGGATCCCTTCCACTTTTCCCTGTGATTAGTGTTATATTGAGGATGGTTGCCTAGTTGTACTTCCTCTTAAAACAATAATCACCACCACCACCACCACCATCTTACAACATTATCGAGGTCACGTTGCAGTTGCTCATAATCTTGTAACTTATTTATTACTCTATACAGAATAACATCATCTGCAAAAAGACTTATCTCTGATTCCACTTCTTTACTCAAATCATTTATATATATATAAGGAAACATAAAGGTCCAATAATACTGCCTTGAGGAATTCCCCTCTTAATTATTATAGGGTCAGATAAAGCTTCGCCTACTCTAATTTTCTGAGATCTATTTTCTAGAAATACAGCAACCCATTCAATTACTCTTTTGTCTGGTCCAGTTGCACTCATTTTTGTCAGTAGTCTCCCATGATCCACCCTATCAAATGCTTTAGACAGGTCAACCGCAATACAATCCATTTGACCTCCTGAATCCAAGACATCTGCTATATCTTGCTGGAATCCTACAAGTTGAGCCTCAGTGTAATAATCTTTCATAAAACCGACCTGCCTTCTATCGAACCAGTTATTAATTTCACAAACATGTCTAATATAATCAGAAAGAAAGCCTTCCCAAAGCTTACATGCAACGCATATCAAACTTACTGGCCTGTAATGTTCAGCTTTATGTCTATCACCCTTTCGTTTATACACAGGGGCTACTATAGCAACTCGCCATTCATTTCGTATAGCTCCTTCAATCAAACAATAATCAAATAAGTACTTCAGATATGGTACTATATCCCAACCCATTGTTTTTAGTATATCCCCAGCAGTCTTATCAATTCCAGCCGCTTTTCTAGTTTTCAACTTTTGTATCTTATTGTAAATATCATTGTTATATTTAAATTTTAATACTTCTTTAGCATTAGTCTCCTCCTCTATCTGGACATCATCCTTGTAACCAACAATCTTTGCATACTGCTGACTGAATACGTCTGCCTTTTGAAGATCCTCACATACACACTCCCCTTCTTCATTAATTATTCCTGGAATGTCCTTCTTGGAACCTGTTTCTGCCTAAAAATACCTATACATACCCTTCCATTTATCACTAAAATTTGTATGACTGCCAATTATGCTTGCCATCATGTTATTCTTAGCTGCGTTCTTCGCTAGATTCAATTTCGTAGTAAGTTCCTTCAATTTCTCCTTACTTCCATAGCCATTTCTGACTCTGTTTCTTTCCAATCTCCACCTCCTTCTTAGTCTTTAATTCTCTGTTATAATAAGGTGGCTCTTTACCATTTCTTAGCACCTTTAAAGGTACAAACCTGTTTTCACATTCCTCAACAATTGCTTTAAACCATCCCAGAGTCTGTTTACATTTTTATTTACTGTTTTCCACCGATCGTACTTACTTTTTCAAAAATGCCTCATGCCTGCTTTATCAACCATATGGTACTGCCTAATAGTCCTACTTTTAAGACCTTCCTTTCTAACACATTTATTTTTAACTACGACAAAAACAGCTTCATGATCACTAATGCCATCTATTACTTCTCTTTCTCTATAGAGTTCATCTGGTTTTACCAGCACCAAGTCCAGGATATTTTTCCCTCTAGTTGATTCCATCACTTTCTGAATCAGCTGTCCTTCCCATATTTGCCATTTGTTGGTCATGCTTCCTGTCGTTCGTATTTCCTTCCCAACTGACATTTGGTAAATTCAGATCCCCCGCTACAATCACATTCTTTTCCATGTCGTTTCCCACATAGCTGATTATCTTATCAAATAATTCTGAATCCGTGTCAGCGCTACCTTTTCCCGGTCTGTACACTCCAAAGCCATCAAGTTGCCTATTATCTTTAGAAATGAGCCTAACACCTAGAATTTCAGGTTTTTCATCTTTAACTTTTTCGTAGCTTACAAATTCTTCTTTCACCAGAATGAATACTCCCCCTCCCACCATTCCTATCCTATCTCTACGATACACTCTCCAGTTCCGTGAGAAAATTTCTGCGTCCATTATATCATTTCTCAGCCATGATACAACTCCTATTACAATATCTGGTAAATATATATCTATTAAATTAATTCTATTCCTTTCTTTACAATACTTCTACAGTTCAACACAAACAATTTTATGCCATCCCTACTTGACTTCCAGATCCCTGTACCCTTATCACCGCTCCCTAGACAACCCCGTTTCCGTGAATGTACTTCCCTATTACCTTCCAAACAAATTTCCTAACTTATACGTACCACCGCGGTTTAAGTGAAGGCCATCTGAGCGCAGATCCCTATCTCCTACCCAACCAGTAGCTCCCGCACGAAATGCATTCAGAACTCCAAGAAAGTTCTCTCGCGTCATTTGATAGGTAAATGGAGCATTTCGACGTATTCCAATTCAAATAATGGATGAAAGATTATCATTTGTATGAAGCACCCTGTACAATTCACCTCGAATAGGAATTTTCCCCAGCAAATAAAGCATGCAGAACAGAATGCGGATAGTAATCTAGTTCACTCTAGGGAAATCTAATAGTATGGGAACTGACGTGCAATGCGAATGGAGATAAGGGAAGGAATTTAATTAGATGTAAACGTGTTATGGCTGCAATCCATGCAACGAACAATTCGATGAGGAAATCCACCCTGTTACAACGGAATAAAGAGTACTTAGTATTAATAGGCGTTCTCCATTTTCCACCAGGCGTAAGCTGTAAATTATTCATATAACACCCCCTGTAGACGGGGCACGTAGATGAAGAATACACGCACGGTATCATCTGCCTGTCGTAAGAGGCGACTAAAAGGGGCCCAAGGGCTCTCAAATTTGGAGCGCTGGTTGGCGACCACGGGGCCCTTAACTGAGTCTTGGAATTGCCTACACTAACTTGTGCCAGGCTCCTCAGATTCATCTATCCTGTCCGACCTCCCTTGGTCATCTCTTGTTCTTTTCCGCTACCCCACGAACCTACTACGCTGGCGTAGGAGGGGGAGAGGTGATACACCCACGTGGCGCGGCCCAGGTGGCGGATAGGGGGGTCCCAACCGGCTTTCCGGCGGACTTGAGGGAAATAAAATACCTCTCGCGGACCAAACACACTATACCCTGCGGGTGGGGGACGCACATGTAGAATACACCCGCGGTATTCCCTTCCTGTCATAAGAGGCGACAAACAGGGGCGACGTAGGCGCGGACATGGATTGCGGCTTGGTACATGTGTCGGACCTTCTATGGATGGGAGAGGCCTAATACATCCACAGGTAATCCATGCCTGTCGTAGAAGGCGACTGAAAGAGTCATGTGGCCATAGTCCCCTCTCCATTTTGTTTTTTGTTTTTTGATGGTTAGATGTAGACCATTCTAAATTTTTGATGTGCGTGCTGCTCGGAGATAGAGCTCATACGTGTGCGACTACGCTCGAAAGCCCGTACAAGCAACCACCCAGGAAGCGGCGGGTGGGAGTGTCAGGTACCTGGGCAGTAGCATCAGCCTGACAACACAGGTCCACGCACAGCCGAATGCCATAAGGACATATTCTTGTTAAGTATTTTTATTTATTTTTTCCTATACGTAATGCTCTGTACACGCTATGGGGTACATGCTATTGCGGGTTACTGGTGGAAGGGAGTCGTAGTGCTCATTGGTTCAGTCATCCCGTAAAAGGATCGTCCAACATCGGACCCCGGGCAGTACCTGCTACGACCAGGTGGGTATTGGTTCGGCTACAGAGACCCCTGATCGGAGTGGGTGGCATTCGGGGAGGATGATTTCTGGCATGGCGTCGAAACAACTTCCGCCTGCCACCTCGGGTAGTTCGCTACCCAAGTCTTTACCTTTTGATTCCCTAAGGGGGGCAACCCCTTGGGAACAAGCGCAGCGAATTAGTCTGGGTTCCAGCTTGCCTAGGTGCCTGGTTGCTACCAGAACCGATGGGCAGGATTTCGAGCTGGTTAAATCGATCCCTTTCAGTGGGTACATCGAAGGTGTATATGGTGAACTTGAGGACCTGAAGAAAATGCGCAGTGGTGGTTTGCATCTGAAGACGAGCACTGCGCTCCAGGACGATCAATTGCTTAAGTGCGACCGTGATCTCGTGATCTCGTCCTGAACACTGACGATGAATTGATGGAAGACATGAAGTAACGTGGCGTGAACCACGTCCAGCGCATTACGTGCAAGGTCAATGATGGAGACGTTGCCACGTGTGCGTTCATAGTCTCCTTCAAATTGCCAGTGTTGCCCGAGAAAGTCAAGGTAACAACCTATCGTTGCGATGTGAGGCCGTACATCTCGCCTCCTATGCGATGCTATGAATGCCAGAGATTCGGACACATGGTATCTCGTGATTCGAATCAGTCAGTGTGTGGTACATGTGGGAAAGTAGCTCATGGCGCGGAGGAGTGCACACCTCCGTACAAGTACACTAACTGCTCTGGTCTTCATTCTCCTCGGGCTCGGAACTGTCCGACGTATCTGAGCGAGAAGAAGGTCCAGGAGATCAAGACCATGAATGGTCTTTCCTACCAGGAAGCGCGCCGTAAGTTTAATTCTCCGAATGCACCGGCCAAGACACTATTCAGGTTGATAGCTCAGTCCCTGCCAAGTTCCATTGGCTCCTTCTCCTGCGAGGTGGGCGAAAGCCGCGCCTAAGACGGCGGAGGCGGCATCGTCGACCAGGCCACGAACCTGCTACGCAGGCGTAGCAGGGGGAGAGGTGATACTCCCACGTGGCGCGTCCCAGGTGGCGGATAGGGGGGTCCTAACCGGCTTGCCGGCGGACTTGAGGGAAATAAAATACCTCTCGCGGACCAAACACACACCCCCTGTGGGTGGGGGAGGCTGACGAATAATACACCCACGGTATCCCCTGCCTGTCGTGAGAGGCGACTAAAAGGGGCGACCAAGGGTTGATTGTATTAGAACCATGAAATTACTTGTGATTAGTACCACCACGCGGAGAACACCAAGGGTTGCTTTTACTTGTGTGTAGTACCACTACATTAGGTACGAAATTGGATTGTGATCAGTAGCACACAGGAGCACCGCGCGGTCGGCTTTTGCAGTACCTGTGATTAGTACCACCATATGAGCAGGACCATGGGATGATAGCTACCATGGTTCTGCCTTGCCTATGATTAGTACTCACTATATGAGGAACACCACGGGATAGGGAGAGGTCCCTGTGGTTAGTACTCTTATGTGCTGAACACCATAGGTTTGCGTTGCCTGTAAATGGCGCCGCAAAGTGAGAAAAGCATGGGTCTGTATTATGTCGAATTTCATAAGCTCTGAGTAGTACAATAATGTGTGGAATGCCGCAAGTCTCTGCTACTTTTGATTAGTACCGCAACAGAACAAATACCATGGTTCTATTTTGATAGCGATCAGTACCTTTATGAGGGGCGGATAACTGCGAATTAGGACCCCCTTTTGACTGCAGGCATAATCGATTCCGTGTTATGCTATAGCAGTAGACCTTGGTCAGTAATACGATATTGTCACGTCTGTTTATGTGAATGTGAGACATTGCGAGTCGCAACCACTGATTTAATTTAAATTCATGTCCATCCATTCATTCTTCGTTCTCACGTTTTTGAATTCTGGTCAGTGGAGAATTTTAGATTTTTAATATGTCATTCCATTTCGTCTCATTTCGTACCATTAGGGCCGATGACCTAGATGTTAGGCCCCATTAAACAACAATCATCATCATCATCATCGTCGACCAGGGCAGGGAAATCCGCTCCCAGGCCGTCTAAACAAGAATCGACGGCAGGGAAGAAGAGCGCCCGTACCAGGCGTCCTTCCACACCTCTTACAAATGGGGCCTCACGCCCTCCACCTGGAGGGCCTGATTCTGCGCCAGCAGGTCTTCCTTCTGGGAAACCTTTGCGCTCTCCTCGTAGGGAGATACCCCGCCCCATAACTACGTCGAAGAAATTGAAGACCTGCGTCACCTCGCTTAGTGACGAGGCGCTGCACATGGAGCATGAATCTCCATTTTCGGATGGGGATGTGAGTGTAGGTTAGGTTAGGTAGCATATCGCTGCTCCTATCCTAACCCTCCCAAGTCCACACTTACAATATGGCATGTTACAATGGAATTGTAATGGTTATGATAGGCATCTTGCTGAACCGCGCCAGCTCATTAGCGAGTATTCGGCGAGTATAGTCTGTATTCAGGAAACAGATTTCCCACCAGGTATCCTACGGTATTAAGAAATTTTCGACTAGGTCATCATACGGTATTGAGAAATTTTCGACTATAACAGACAGAACAACATTATGCTCACCGGCTTCCAGTGGCGTTGGCATTTTTGTTCGTTCTGATACTACAGCGAGCAGGTTCCAATAAGATCACCGCTGCAGGCCGTAGCTTTTCGCGTTCCGTTGCCTGTCATAAAAACAGTGTGTATTGTTTATTTTCCACCAGGCCAAGCCCTTAACATCAGTGATGTCACTGATCTTCTAGATCAGCTTCCACCTCCCTTCCTCTTGTTGGACGACTTTAACGCCCATCACCCCATATGGGGCTCTGAGACGCCTTGCCCCCCGGGAAGAGAGCTGAAAACATTACTAACAGAGCTGGATTTATGTATTTTGAACACAGGGGAACCAACACAATTCAGTGTACGTTACGGCACTTATTCTCGCATAGACGTAAGTTTATGCAGCCGAACGTTGGTTCCGCTGTTTCGGTGGAACACACACGACGATCTTTGTGACAGTGACCATTTTCCGATCATTCTTACTTTGATGAAACAAAAATCCGTCGAGGCTCCTCCTCGATGGATTTTAAAACATGCTGACTGGCCAAAGTACACATCAGTAGCTGTCATCAACGACGATATCAGGCGGACCGTCGGCGAGGAAATAACTTACATCACCCAAGTTATTCTTGATGCTACTGAGGGGTATATTCCGTTCTTCTCGGGGACTCCTCGCCAAAAACTCGTTCTTTGGTGGAACGAAGAAATAGCAGCAGCTATCAAAGAACGCCGTTGCGCTCACAAACGTTACTGTAGACAGCCTACTGCGGCCAACTTGGTAACATTTAAGAAACTCCGCGCTAAGACGCGAGTTCTTATTCGCCAAACTAAGAAGGCTTCATGGGAGAGATATGTGCCCTCTATGACGTCACATACTCCATCATCTCTAGTGTGGACTAAGCTTTGACATATTTCGGGTATCCAAGGATCATCTCCTATACCGGGAATTTCCATTGCGGGCAGTGTCGCCACTGACCCTCTCACGACTGCTAACAATCTATCTAGTCATTTCGCGGATTTATCTGGCTCCGGAAATTACCATCCCGATTTCCTCGTTCTGAAGCGGGAGGCAGAACGTCATCACCTTAGTTTTGCCACCCAAGCTTCAGCGGACTACAACGTGCCCTTTACGGAGTGGGAACTCCGCAGCGCCTTAGCGCTTTGCAAGTACACGTCTCCTGGACCACACAACATCCATAACCAGATGTTGAAACACCTTAATGATGATAGTTTATCTCCGTGTGTTCAACCGAATCTGGATAGGGGGTGATTTTCCGTCTCAGTGGCGAGAGGGCATAGTTATTCCTGTCCTCAAGCCTGACAAAGATCCTAAATATGCAGGAAGGTACAGACCGATTTGTCTTACAAACTGCCTGTGTAAGCTATTTGAGAGGATGGTAAATCGCGGACTCGTGTGGTGTCTGGAGAAGCAAGGAATCTTGTCCGATTACCAGTGTGGTTTTCGAGCCGCTCGATCCACCGCTGACCAATTGGTACGTATGGAGGCTCTATCCAGTATGCGTTTCTACGTAAACAGCACTTGGTGGCTGTTTTCTTTGAGTTAGGGAAGGCCTACGAAACCACATGGCGATATGGTATCGTTTCAGTCCTGCATCAATGGAGATTCCGATGTAACTTGCAGGTATTTATTGCGAATTTTTTGTCCCTCCGTCTATTCCATGTCCAAGTAGGGAGGACATATTCGCAATATCACGTTCAGGAAAATGGAGTCCCACAGGGATCGGTCCTTAGTGTCATTCTGTTCGCGATTGGCATAAACGGTGTTATCACTGTTGCTGGTCCGGCAGTAATACCGTCGGTATATATGGACGAATTTGCTCTGCACTGTAGCTCGTGCAGTATGGCAGACGCAATTACAGCAAGCTATTAGGAGGGTGGAGCAGTGGACTTTAGAACATGGCTTTCGGTTTTCTTCCGCAAAGACCTCCGTTGTCCACTTTTGCCGTCAAGGTACTCTTCACCCACATCCTGAGCTTTACTTACGAAATGTCGTTCTTCCAGTTGTTGACACACCGATTTCTTGGGCTCCTTTTTGACAAATTATCGTGGGAGCCACACGTACTGGATCTGAAAGTGCAATGCACCAAGAGGCTTAATCTCTTGAAGTTTCTTAGCAGCACTAATTGGGGAGCGGATCGTACGTTGCTCCTACGATTCTATTGGGCATATACTTTATCCCGGTTAGACTACGGCAGTGCAGCATATGGCTCAGCAAGACCAAGCGTTCTTGCGAAGCTAAGCAGGATCCACCACAGCGGGCTTCGTTTGACGACGGAAGCCTTTCGAACAAGCCGCATAGCTAGCCTGCTCGCTGAGTATGGTGTGCCGCCTTTACACCTTAAGCGCCAGCAAATGCTTCTTTCCCATTTTCACACCGGGCAAATGCTGGGGCTGTACCTTAATTAAGGCCACGGCCGCTTCCTTCCAACTCCTAGGCCTTTCCTATCCCATCGTCGCCATAAGACCTGTCTGTGTCGGTGCGACGTAAAGCCCCTAGCAAAAAAAAATGCTTCTTTCCTATGCTGCTAATTTGCGACAGACGCCACTTCATCCAAGCTATCCTTGCGTTTTCTCAATTTCAACCGTTTGCTGTACGCCGCTTGTCCTCGATCAATGTGCCGGTTGGAATTCGCTTGGATAGCAGTTAGAGATTGTTTGACGTACCTTCGGTTCCTTGCCTTGTCTGACAACCAAGTGGGGTACCTCCGTGGGTCGTACGACGACCTGAAAAAATCCTGGATCTGCACACTGGCACACAGGCTCTTCCTGTCCGTTGTTGGCCGCTATCCAGGTTCAGCCGTAGTCTACACGGATGGTTCAAGGACAGATATGAAGATGGGATGTTCGTTCGTTGTCGGCAATGATAGGTTTCTTCATGCTCTCCCGGAAACCTGTAGTGTGTACACAGCAGAGCTCTATGCTATGTGTGCAAATCTGCGGTACGCACTGTACAATGGGCGCCGACACTTTCTTGTGTGTACTGACTCCTTGAGTTCGCTTCAGTCTATTGATACTTGTTTCCCTCGACACCATCTGGTGCAACGTATCCAGGACCTGTTGGCCTGGTGTTCGGATGCGGGCACCAGAATCACGTTTCTGTTCCTCCCAAGCCAGACGGGCATAGAGGGAAATGAGTTAGCAGATCAGGCTGCCAAGGAGGTAGTTTCACTGCCCCCGTTGCCTTTCCAGGTTCCAGCAAGTGATATTCGCTCTTAGCTGAGACATCTGGTTATGTCCCATTGGGAGATGGAGTGGCAGGCCATTCCACTTCCTAATAAGCTGAGAGCGATAAAAGGAACAACGAAGGTATGGAAGACTTCCCTTCGGGCTTCGCGGAGGGAAGCCGTGTTATTATGTCGTCTTCGGATCGGCCATGGCATCGTGACTCACTCGCATCTTTTGAAAGGAGAACCACCTCCGGTGTGTACCTGCGGCGCCCATCTTACCGTGGTGCACTTCCTTACGGAGTGTATGGACCTGGTCGATCTTCGCTGTAGTCTTATCCTCCCGGGTACCATATCCCTTATCTTGCGAAGATGACGAGCTGTCAGCAGACCTCGTCATCCGCTTAATGAAGGATAGTGGTCTATTTTATCATATGTAATGATGTCCTTTGTGTTAATTGCGCTTTTATCCTGTTGACTTCATTTTAGTTTGTGTTGCGTATTTTAATGTGTTATTTTAATGTCTAATGTATAGTATGTATATATATATATCTGTACTAGCAGGCAATGCCTTATTCCTTTATCTCCTGTATTTTCTCGTATTTTATTACAAAATAAGGCATAGTGAATCAGATCAACTGATTGTTTTAATCTCATACTCATTTTTCATCACATTTTTTTAAACTCTAGTCAGTGGGTACGTTTTAAAATTTTAACTGTCCTGTATCATGTTGTCCATCTCGTTCCATTAGGGGCCGATGACCTTCGATGTTAGGCCCCTTAAAACAACAAGCATCATCATCATCATAATTTGCCGATGCCGATAGTATTGAGCATTCGACGCCTAGAGAGTCTTCCATTTTCACGCCCTTTGTGGCCCTTGTCTTTCTACGTCCATGAATTCATTTTTCGAAGTGGCGGATCCCTTCTGTTTTCTCTCTGTCTAGCCCTGTGGGTGGGAGACTCAACTGAAGAACACACCCACGCATTTCCCTGCCTGTCGATAGGGGCGACTGAAAGAGAGGACCAATCGATGATTAACTTAGAACTTTTTGTAATTATTTCTGTTCAGGGGTAATCTGTGGAACGCGGAGAGGTGAAAGAAGGTGTGGGCTTGAATGGGTCTATCTATGATATCTTAGGTTAATTTAAAACTTTAAAATAAAGGTTATATTTCTTTCCAGATATCGAACTTAACAAAATTCTTCACTGTGTGAAGGAACAAAATGTCAGGTACGAAACAGCAAACAAGAATAGAAACTCAAGGGTTGGAAATTATAAGTTCTGAGCTTCCAGCTCCAATTTACAAATCTACAGCGTCGCAAAAGTTGCGTTTAGTTTTATAAGGAGAGATATATCCCAAGACACAGTTCAAGAGCACTTTGCTCCAAAAGTTACAAATGCGGCCTTCCAAATATCCCATTCAATATTACACCAATATCAGAAAAGAGCTTACATGCTCTTTGAATTCAACCGAGGGGGCTGTGCTCCCAATTCCTAATAGCCTACTGAAGGCAAAATTACACAGAAACCTTACAATTCCTGGCCTCTCTAGGCACAACCTAAAATTTACAATACCTTTACACAGGGTATATAGTACCCATACTACTGGGCCTTCGTGGAAAAGAACAGGTTGAATTACTGGCCCAAACTCAAAATGTATGAAGGCGTAAACTTGCGCTCCTAGAAAACAAAGTTTTTAAACCCTACTTGGGCTTGTGGCCCGATGATGCAGAAGCTAATCCCACACTACTGAGGTGACTAGAAAAGAAAAGTTAATTAATGCTTAACAGGAACAAAGACAGTTACAAAATCGTTGTCACCTCAAGATAAATTGAAGGGGAACTCGAGAGGGTAACACACTCTCTATCCCCGAATTTACAGTTTAAGCATTCATGCAATTTTACATTAGCAAGAAGAAGTTTTCATTTTTAGGAAGCGGATGGTTACATAGTTAGAAATTAGAGCCTTCCCCTCGGGTAAGTTACGGAGATAGATAGCTGGTGGCCATTACCTGAGCTGATGTTCTGCCTGCCGAAGAATGAGGCACTCCGCCTCCAGTCTTAACACACACACTCAGAAATTCGATGATCAATAAGGTAAGGTAACTTGAAAAAGCTGCAGCTTTTATACCCGAGAGGAGGATTCGAGAAGGCTTTGAACTAAATCCGGACACACCCTATCATTTTATTGGTTAAACAAAAAGCTACAGGAAGCCTATGATTGGCTGAAAAATAATAACAGAAAATGTGTTATTGGCCAGACTCCAAAGCTGGCGGGATGAAAAGGAAGTATTGCAAACTTTGAAAGATCAAAATAAATGAAAGTCAATTTAGATGAGAAAAGCTATAAACACAAAACTTCTCGAAATCACTAATTATTCCACCTTGCACCAGAGTGCATGACCTCAGTTTTGTAGAGACATCTACGGAGAAAAGTGACAACTTCTTGATGTACACCAAACAAAACAAATAAATACCGTCAGTTTAGGAAACTTTAAAATAACATCAGTTATTCAGTAGTGACATCTTCTGATCAATGTCCCAACTTTATGCATTAGCAGTTTCAATTTTTGTCCGATAGATAGTGTTCCTTAAAGCGCTTCTTTTAAATGTGCGGGGTTGAGGTGTACATTTTGGTACAAGTTCTAAGTTCTATTACGTGAGGAACTCCATGGCTCGACGTTACTTGCAAATAGCACCACCATGTGAGAAACACTGTGTGTCTACGTTACCTAGGAGCAGTGCCATAATGTGAGGAACACCACGGGTCGGGAGGGTTGCCTGTGATTAGTATCATCGTGTGTATTCCATCGAGGGGGTGGATCGGGTGCTCGCTTGCAGAGACAAGTATCTACCGCGAGTAGGTGCCGAGCGCTGGGCTCCAATGTGCTTGTTCCACTGGGTTCAGAATGGGTCTGCGTTAACTAAGAGTATACCAATATATGAGGAACACAATGGGTCGTAGTTCATCGTAATTAGTACCACTATGTGCGGAACACCATGAGTCTGCATTGCCTTAGAATAGTACCATTATGCGAGGAAAAACATGCTTCTGTGTTGCATGTGGGTGGTGCCATAATATGTGAAGCACCGTGGGTCTACATTGCCTGTGATCAATACCTCTATTTGAGCGACACCTTGAGTACGCGTAGCATGTGATTAGTCCCACTATATCAGGAACACCGTGGGTCTGCGTTGCTTGTGAGTAGTGCCCTTATGTGCGAAACACAATAGTTTATGTTACCTGTGAGTGGTGACATATTATGTGTGTCATACCATATGTCTATATTACCTGTGATTAGTACTGTTCCGAGGTATCTGTGGAACAGCAGAGGTGAAAGAAGGTGCGGGTTGGAATGGGTCTAACTACAAGGCCAAAATCTTCACCAAAATTTCAATAAAGGTTATATTTTCAAAATTATCAAAACTTAACAAGATTTAAAGACAATTTAACATTTTTCACTAGGTGAAATAACAATGGAAAAATCAGGTACAAGAATAATTTTACAAATGAAAGAACAAGTTCAATATTCGTTACAAGCCCTGGGCTCCAAGCCCCACTTTACATTCCTTGAGCTACCAGCCCCACCTTGCTAAGGAAATCATTTGATTTAAGGGCAGAAAACTCCATCATATCAAGGAGCACTTGCTCCTAATTACCATGTTAAGCCTCCTAGAGGCCCCCATCAAAATACAAGAAAGAGCGGACCCGCTCTCGATTTTACCAGCCTATCAAAGGCCACAACAAACTCTACATCTAACTGCCCTCAAGGCACACTTATAAAGACACACGGATATCTAGTACCCAACCTACGAGGCCAGAATAGCAAATTAAAGGTAAATTAAATGGTCCAAACACAAAGATGAATGGAGGCAAGTACTTGCACTCCTACACTAAAGCTTGTTAAAACCTATGTGGCGCTAGGCCGATAATACAGGGGCTAATCCCAATCTGCAAAATAAATTTAACACTTGAAGAAGGAAGAGAAAAACGGTTACGAAAACGTAGTCACCTCAAATTCCAAAAATGAAGGGGAGCTCGAGAGGGTAAAGCACTCTCTATCCCCGAATTAAAGTTTAAAAAAATGGAGTTTACTAGGAAAAGGGTTTACATGTTTTATAGTTCACATATTAACGTCCCGAACCTTCCCCGCGAGTTAAACTGCTGAGCTATAGCAAGAAATAAAGATGTTAAAAGGCCATTACCTTGTTGAAGATCTGCTGCCTGAAGAAAGAGGCGCTTCCCGCCCCCTGCTACATATTCACACACTGAGAAAGATGTTATACGAATGGCCAAGATCCTAGAAAATAAGCAGTTTTAAACCCTCGTGGAAGATTCGAGACCTTTCATGAATAATAAAGACACGCCCACTCAACTTTAATGGGTAGCTAAGACTTACACATGGAAATTCGAAGAAGAAAGCTATGATTGGAGGAAAATTCATTACAGAAATTACTGATTGGCTAAATTCAAAACAGGCGGAAAGAAAGGATTAATATTGACAACCCACAAACCACAGAACAAAATTTAGTAAAGACAAAACTTACGAATACAAAATTTCTCCAAGAAAGTTCATTCCTTTATACCAGAGTGCGTTATCATAGTTTTTGGTAGAGACATCTGTTAGAGAATTAATTAATTGGATTCCAGCTTCCTCGCAATTAGATGTGTGAAAAACGTTAATCGATGAAAAAGTTTTTTTGCTGAATAGCAGATAAATCTTGAAGAAGGTGAGAAAAAAATTTTCGAGGTCTTTTGAGTTTGCTCAAGAATTGATCAACATTTTCTGATTCCTTGCCAATAGCTTTGTTGAAAATTTTTGGAAGAGGTATTAATGGTTGAAATTGATTTGTAGAAATCTGTTGACGACGTTACCAAAGGGAAAATTTTCACAGTTTTTTAAAAGTAGATTTGTAGAAATGATTTAAACACCAACTTTATAGTTCCTTTGTTGCCGTAACCAGCAATGTACGTGGTGGTAATTCGACGGCCAGACCAGCCGCCGCTGCCAGTGTCCAGCCGAGGTCGCCCGGACCCCTCAATTACCCTAAGATACACCTCTCCCGCTACTATGAGAGGGGTAGTCGTGGTGAAGCACGCCACAGATGCGAAGTTTGTTGACAGTCCTCGAGTAGCTTGCGGTTGGTGCGCCGCACATCAGCCTTGGCCGGAAGGAGGGCTTCGGCGCGCCGTACACTGGTTGACATGACTGGAGTGGAGTGGGCCCGTACCCCACCTCAGTGGCGGTACGGCGCCGCACGGCTGCGGGGGCACTGAAACAGTACGATCTCGGCGGCAGAATTTGTGTTGGACATTAATGTTTTAGGGTACTATCTTTGTGGTGAGGCTAAGGGGCCAGCGGCGTGGAAACTTTATTTTATTTTGCCACTGGTGTGGTTTAGCAGGAGACGGGAGCGTGGTAATGGCTGTATTGACAGGACAGCAGAATAACTATGGGGAAGGTTGTACGAGGTAAATGAACAAACACAGAGCAGAAGGCCTTAAAAATAAAACACAAATAAATACAACCTTTGGAGTTCTTACAAGATGTTAAAGATCAAATGAGCAAGTAATTTACACAGGTTTCACCTGAGACAGGTGAACCCTAAAGATCCTCTCGGTGGCTGGATTGCTCACTAACAATGTGACCGGCGTAAGAAAATCTAAAATAATGCACGGCCCATGAAATCTGGGGGCAAGCTTGCCAGCGGGAACAAAGTTCTTGACCATAACTTGGTCTCCTACGTTTTAATTGGTGGGCCTCCGTCCACGATCATATCTTTCCCTAACCTTTTCATGAGAAACTCTAAGATTGGCCTTAGCCTTCTTCCAAAGATCTTTAATATTATCTGGATCTATTGTCTCAGGTAGAATATCACTAAGTGACCAAAGGTTAGAGAGCAGCGTGTTGGGTACAAACTTGAACATCAATGAAGCAGGAGTGAATTTATGAGATTCGTGAACCGCCGAGTTCAAGGCGAAGGCTAACCAATGCAGGGATGTGTCCCACCTAGAATGATCGTTGTGATGATAGGCAATTAGAGCCGACCTCAGATTACGATTGACCCGTTCAGCCAAAGATGGTTGAGGATAGTACGCAGAGGTTGTTACATGTGAGATGGATAAATCGAAACAGAATTTACGGAAGAGATTGGAGGTAAAAGCTTTAGCATTATCAGAGACAATGTATTGACAGGGACCGAAAGAAGCGAAGATGGAATTTAAACAGGAAATAGTGGACTGAGCGGTAGCCAGCGTAGTCGGGAATAACCAGGAAAATCTTGTGAAACCATCTACACACACAAAAATAAATTTATTGGCGTTCCCCTTTGATAGGGGGAAGGGTCCCACGTAGTCGATGTAAAGACGTTCCATGGGGCGCGACGCTTGATGAGAAAACAAGAGCCCTTGCTTAGTGGACATGGTGGATTTGCTAAGCAAGCAGGATTTGCAAGCCTTTACTAATTCACGGATTTATCCGTCCATACCCTTCCAAATAAACATTTCTCGGATCTTTTCTCGAGTTTTAAAGATGCCTAAATGCCCCCCTAATGGGGTCTCATGGTAGTACCTGAAGATCATAGGCACAAGAACAGCTGGAACCACAACTTTCGTCATCTTATCATGCCCCGACGGGCAACATAAAACACCATTCCTCAATACATAAGGGGCTACATGTTCCCCCGAAGAAAGAGTTTCCATGATCGGAGCCAGCGTCGGATCTTCACATTGATATATTTCAATATCCCTAAAGAGCATGGGAGCATCAGTTAGAATGGCATTAACCTCAGGTAGTATGGACTCGGGAAGTGAAGAACTATCAACCTGTTCAGGGGTCTCTACATCCTTGGCAAACATACGGCTTAGTCCATCCGCTACAGCATTTTCAGTACCCCTTATATGCCTAACGTCAAATTGGAAGGCAGACATTCTGATGGCCCAGCGGGCTATACGACCAGTACGACGCGGCCTAGCTAAGACCCAACTTAAGGCTTGGTTATCCGTTTCCAAGTCGCAGATGACGTGTTCCAGATCGGGACCGAACTTATCTAATGCAAATAAGACAGCCAAACCCTCAAGTTCGTAGATGGAATACTTGGCTTCTTGAGACGATAATGTCCTAGACGCATAGGCGATGGGTATCCTCCCTAGTTCAGTCTCTTGAAGAAGGACTGCCGCCATCGCCGACGGCGACGCGTCGGTTTGGACGATGAATTTCTTCGAGAAATCCGGCATAGCAAGAACAGAGGCATTACAAAGAGCTAATTTCAGGTCTTCAAAAGCGGCTTGTTGAGAAGGCCCCCACTCAAATTTGACGCCTTTCCTGCGGAGTAAGTTCAAGGGCGCCGCTCTATTAGCGAAATTTGGAATAAATTTCCTGAAGAAGTTCACCATGCATATGAACCTGACAATGCCTTTGATGTCTTTGGGAGGTTTGAAATCACGGATGGCCTGTGTTCTTGAATGATCCACTGCGACACCATCGGGCGACACGATATGCCCTAGAAACGACACTGAAGGCTTAGCGAGGGCAACCTTGGATAACTTTACAGTTAACCCTGCCTTACGAAGGCGATTAAGGACCTCTTTCATATGATCAAGGTGTTCTTCAAAGGTCTCAGAAAATACGACGACATCATCAAGATAACGGTATAGATACTCAAATTTGATGTCGGAGAAGACCCTGTCTAGCAGTCTCGTAAGCACGGCTGCTCCCGTGGGGAGTCCGAAAGGCACGCGGTTGTATTCATAGAAGTTCCAATCAGTGGCAAAAGCTGTAGGAAGTTTAAGATTCTTCCACCAGAGGAATCTGGTTATAAGCCTGATAGAGGTCTAAGATGGTGAAGAATTTAGCCTTTCGAAACCATGAAAAACAAGAGTGAAGGTCTGGAGGGGGCACCGATTGTAACACCACCTCCCGATTTAAAGCCCTGTAGTCAATCACAGGCCTGAAGCCACCTTGGGGTTTCGGAACTAGAAAAATAGGCGAGGAATACGCCGACTTAGAGGGTCGAATTATACCATCCTTCAACATCTGATCGGCAATCTCCTTCAGAGCTTTCATTTTAGGCGGAGATAGCCTATAAGGTGGAAACCGGACGGGAATCGAATCCGTAACCTCAATCTTGTACTCGATAAGGTCGGTAACACAAAGAGTATCGAAGAAAACTTCCGGAAACGACTGACACAACTTACGAATAATTTCAGCCTAGTCCTCAGGTAGATGTCTAAGGTCTAACAACATCTCATCCTGGGTAGGTGAAACAGATGAACATGATACAGAATTATACTTTAACAAGGGGATTTTGGAATTACTAGCAAATTTGAAACTGCACGACTTGCTCTGAAGGTCGAGCACTAGACCGGAATGAGACATGAAATCCGCTCCCAATATAATGGGGCAAGACAAGTGTTTTGCCACCAACAACTTTACTTTCCAAGTAAATTTAAAAATGTGAATTTTGGCATACAGGAAACCTAAAATTTCTAATGGAGATGAGTTAGCCGAAACATATTGAATCGAAGTCGAACAAAAATCAGAAAGTTTACACACAGATTTTAATTTGGAATACCATTCAGCCAAAATAATGGAACACACACTGCCTGAGTCTACAAGAGCAGTTACAAGCTCATTATTCAATTCAACTTTGAGAAATGGTACCGGTGTTGGGGTATCCGCCGCAATCCTAAGACACTCTTTGGGACCTTGAAATGATAAGTTAGAAGACTGAGTTTTCCCTGAGATTTGGTCGGATTTAACAGGGGCTGAGCCTTGAAAAGATGAATTTGGTGACTCAGCCGATGCCACTAGTCACTTCTGATTATTGGTGATGTTGGAAGGTGCACCAGAAATTGAGCAGGAGGGGGTGCTAATCGAATTCGGGCAGTTCTTGGCAATATGGGAAAAAGAGCCGCATTTACAGCAGCCTTGGGATGACCCTGCTCCATTCCTGGTCCCATTGGGTTTAATCAAGGGGCACTTGTTCCGAAGATGGTCAGATGACCCACAAGCATTACATTTGAGGGGTGTTACGGTTCGGCGAGGTGGAGGCCGAAAATTACTAGGGGATTCTTTCGCGACACGTAAGGTGTCGGCGTATCTAACACCTTCCGCTGAGACAGCCATAGCCTCTATTTCGGCAAAAGTTTGAGGACGCGACACAAAGCACAAATATGACCTGTACGATGGGGAAATGCCTTCCACAATGGCCTGTACAATCTGTTCTTCAGGGAAGTGAAGAGCAAACACCCTAGTATAGAATTTAATATCTTGGATGAAGTCGGCAAGGTTTTCATCCAGACGCTGTACACGGTAATAGTACTTCTGTATTAGAGATGACCTTGCCCTAGCCGGAATGAAGTTTGCTAATAAATGGGCGTGGAAGTCTTCTATAGATGATTGGTCAGCAATGGCTCTTACTATTTTGTCGGATAGAACACCAATTGAATAGGGATAAATGATCTGCAAAATCTGACACGGAGAAAGAGAAAAAACAAGAGCATGATCCTGAAACTCAACGAAAAATCTTAGAAAGGCAATAACATCACTGGTGGAATTGACGGAGAACTTAGAAATACCTCTGAGCAACATTGCTAAAGGCTGGGGCAAACTGCTGAAGCC